>NC_081293.1:140096590-140737272 GCF_030435805.1 Mustela lutreola | reverse complement strand
TAATGTATAAAGCATATAAAGAATTATATGTTGTCTATTTAAATCATTTTCATTTCCAAAGGTGACATAGTAAGGTTAGTAGTTCAATATTAAAACCGTATGCATTTTTTTCTCACTAGTATATAATCATAAAGAGCATTTCACTGAAAGAAGATTTTTATGTATTGTGTATATAATAAAACCTAACAGAAATCCTCTACGTGTCTATATTGTCGGTTCATAGACTAGTTCAAAACAACAAACCCTTTGTTTTCAGGGAGACCTGTAACAGCCTCAGCTTTTGAGCTGGGAAACTGAACCCTGGGTCTTGACCTCTTACGTCTGGCTCTTTCCACATGATGTTTATCTTGCACAGAGCACTTTTTGCCTCCTTCTATCATTTGGTTACTTCTTGCTGATTTTTCCCTTAGCTTAGAACAAACTTCCTCCCAGGGATGCTTAACCTAAAATGCATGAACACATAAGGTCTCTGTGGGTAGAACTGTATCTCATTATAATCCATTCCTTTTGTAATGCGATGCACTGTATTTCATGCATATAAAATTTTTTTTCTCAGGAGGGGATCATGCCATAAAAGAGGTTAAAGGAGCCCCTCCTCAAAATTCCCACCATGCTCCGGTCTCCTTCCTAAATCAAAACATTCAGCTCTTATTTTCCACCTCCCCTGAAGGGTAGATGCTTCGAGGCAGGGGAACAACAGTGTTCACACTGTATTCCCTCTACCCACATGCTGCTTGTACACCGAAAGGGAACACAAGATATTTGTGGAAAGAACAGATGAATTATATCAACCCAAAGTGGCAAACCTGGCTATTTTATGACACACAGTGGCCCCATTTGAAAGTTACAGATGAGGGACGCCTGGGTGGCTCAGTTGGTTGGACGACTGCCTTCGGCTCAGGTCATGATCCTGGAGTCCCGGGATCGAGTCCCGCATCCGACTCCCAGCTCCATGGGGAGTCTGCTTCTCTCTCTGACCTTCTCCTCGTTCATGCTCTCTCTCACTGTCTCTTTCTCAAGTGAATAAATAAAATCTTTAAAAAAAAAAAAAAAAGAAAGTTACAGATGAACAAAAATGGGAACATCCAATTGTGATTCAATGCCGTTTGATAGAAAAAAAAATCTTGCAAATCTTGCAGTTTATGAAAAAAAAAAAAATTAGGTTAAGACCTGGCTAAGAGAAGAAAGCCCCTGAACGTGGTCCCCCTAACTTCGTGTCACAGTTCCCTAATCACAGCCTGGAAGTTGTCTCCCACTTTATAGCAGGAGAGAGCAGATATAAGAGACTGAACTTGTAAGGTCCAATTCTTCGTGACCACTGCCTTCCCAATGGCTGGACAAGAATGTCCTTGTCACCCAGGGCAAAGCCTGGTCACTGAACTTAAACCACCGGTCTCAAACACTTGGGTTTGTTTTCCCCACTTCAGATGCCTCGTTATTTAAGGAAATACATTTTATAGTGAAAAGAAAGAAGGGAATGGGAGGTGAACTAATATTGACTATGAGTGTTATATGTACAAAGATACTACAGCTATTTGAGATAGGTACAATTCTTTTCAAATTATTTTTAAATGGTACGTAATTTGCTCAACATCATGCAGCGATTAAATCAAAGAGCCTGAGCAGGACCCAAATCTGCATGCTCCAAAAACTAGGGCCTTCCCTGCCTAGGATAGGGGAGAATTACAGGCATCAAAAGCAGATGGTTGTAAAACCATTTTGATACCAATAAATGCAATGATTCCCAAGTGTGTGCTTGGGTCAGGACTGCTGTCTTCCACAGAAAATTTCTTTCTGATTATGCTAGCTCATGGTCCAAAAGATTATAGTGAGAATGAAAGAGTTACTTGAGGCAGAAGAACTATGTGCTAGACACATAGTAGGGACCTAATTAAAAGTGGCTCCCCTTTTAACATCTCACTTTAGCATGATTGGCCTTAATCTGCACATAGCGTACCTTCACAACAGTAGGATGTCCTCCAGACATTTGCAAGGCTACTGGTTTAGCTGCTAGTTCTTTCCTCAGTCCTTTCCTGATTTCAAACAGAAGGTTTTGTTCACTCGTCTACAATCTTTCATTTCAGAGACTAATTCAACATCAACTGTTAGATACACCATTATTATACATACTAAGAAAAAATACTGCCTATTAAAGTATGACAAATCAAGCGTAAGGTACATCTCACTTCAACCACGTAAAGATGTGAAAAGCACACTTCTCAGTCATTTAAAAATTGTGCCTGTGGTAGTCATCTTCAGAGTTCGTCCCACCTTGGAACTGGGCTTTTGCACATGACAGTCAGTCCTTGACCCGGTCCACCCTGGAAAGTGTGAATTCCCAGACCCTTCCAGCAATTCAGTCTCCCAGCTGCTGGGCAAGAGAGCTTAGAAGCCCAAAGATAGTCCTTGGAAGAGGGCTGCAGGTGACAGCTGTTAGTGGCAAAACTGTTAGCAAAGAAGCTGGGGAGTGGGGGAGGTTCAGATTCAGAAAAGGGGACCCAGGGTGATCCAGGAGGGCGGGAACAGCATCCACTGCTGGACATATTCAATGCCTGACTAAGACAGGGAGGCTGGTTTTCATGTGTGGGCTATGGAGTCAGATTCCCATCATAACCACATTTTACATAGCGAAGATAACCTTGACCTTATTTTAATCTAAAACAATAATCACTTCATGAAATAGCAGAGAATTTTTAAACAACTCGTGTTTTTATGGTTTCTATTAACACATGAACCACATGTAATTTATTGTAATGTTTACAAATCAATTCTACTTTTTTCTAGTTTATAATTAATCGACATCCTTAATGAGAATTATAAATATTCTGATAATATGCAGGTCAATCTACTTGGCCATCTTGCTTCCCATAGATCAGCTAGATAGTTTGTGTCACCAAACCTAAATCTAAGTTTTCATTAAGATTCTGAGAACCGGCTAGGAATATTTTTGAGCTTGAAGGATGTAGAAATGATCTATTTCTGGTCGTCACTAAAGGATGTATGGGATTTGGCATTAAAACCTCTATTATTAAAGAGTCTTTCCTAGAACTATATTGCTGGGCATGCCTAATAATAGTCTAGCCTCAGGGCAGGGTGTAGCAAGGCCAAACCAGGAGAATGCGTATTAGTTCCAAAGACACAGAGTTCAATTAAATCCAAGAGGGAAAAAGAACCAAGGGGCAAAGCCAAGGTCAATTATGGTGTCAGGCTAAAAGACGCCAACTAATGAATGTGTAAGTGCCCTAGTTAATAGTCATGGATGAAAGCCAGAAGAAAATGAGGAAGCAGGAAACAGGGGTATAAGGAGAATGCCCAACTTAATTCTGGCAAAGAGCACCTTGCTGGCCTACGGTTCCTTTAAAAATATGAGGACACTCTTCCTCTGTTGTACAGAGACAAGAAGGGCACTTAGAAGGCACCATCTATGTAGGGATATGGCAAACTTTGTGCCTGACCGAAGCACCACTTTGTCGCACATGATGTCTGTATTTCTCCTATCTCTGAAAGATGGTGATTCAGATTCCTGTCATCACTATTTCATAGAATTACACTCTACCTGGTAGGCAAGAGTCACAGGCAATTTCCCTGGGAACCTCCAATTAAAGAGCGGAGACCTACTTAAACTTTGATTTCTTGTAGTTTTTCTTTAGCTTAATACCACTATTAAACATCATCTATTTAATAGCCCAAGGAAGAGTTTTGGGAAAGTGTTAATGAGAATGTAGCTCATTGTCATCTCAGTTTCTCAATGACTCAATTATATGACATTTACTTATGCCCTTTGAATGACAACAGTCCCGCCAGCTGCTGACTGAAGGGGAATTTTCCAGCAGCACTTAAATAGACTGTTTATCTTCATTAGGTCTTTGTTAGAATTCTCTCTGAACAGACTTGGAGGCTGTCATTCAACTGGAGCAGCCCTATCCTTGTTTTCTGTGGTTTTCATGTCTGCTTAGCTCTCTCTTCTTTAGTTATCCGTTCAATGTTTATAATTTTAAACTTATATTGTCAACGTGCTTTCATATATTCCATGCATTAACCTTCATCTAAATTTAATGTTTCTACATTTTCTATCTTAAAATTATAACTGCCACATATGTGCAATTCAATTTTATTCTACACTCTACTTTAAGAAGATAAGTAGAATAAACGGTAGAAAAATCTCTTAACCAGGGTTCCTATCAAAGTCAGATGCCTTTGTTGATGTGTTACAGAAGTGGTTTGTACATTGTTTCCTTGGCATAAGTAATGGTAAATTTTCAGACATGATGGGTGAACAATAGGACAGTGTAGTCACTTAAAAATTTGCCTATACACTATCCTTCATTCGTAATTTTTTAAAAAATATATACAACACTAAATCTATACTGAGTAATCATTTCTTGATCATTTAAATGATATAGTTTCTATTACTGCACAGAAAATTGCAGAAGTGACTAATAATTGAGATTACCATGAAAGCACAGAAGTTAACAGAGTTTTCCACATGTGGCAGTAGGAATTTTGGACTTCAAAAGATAGTTAACAAGTCTTCATCTTTAAAGGATCTTTGAACCAGTGTTAAGGTTGAGTTGGATTCAAACAATAAGAAAGATAATTGGGGGGAAAAAGAAAAGAAAAATATATTTCCAGAGCTGTTGAGAAGAATATTAATCACATAATTTCCAGTGGGGATTCCTGGCCCATACACCTCGACACTGCTTTAAAGAACTCCTTCCCCATTCCCCACCAACAATTTTATTTATATTCTTAAATATGAAGATACATTTGTAAAGGCAGCAGTTTTTTTTTTAATATTTTATTTATATATTTGGCAGACAGAGATCACAAGTAGGCAGAGAAGCAGGCAGAGAGAGAGGATGAAACAGGCTCCCCACTGAGCAGAGAACCTGATGCGGGGCTCGATCCCAGGATCCTGGGATCATGACCTGAGCTGAAGGCAGAGGCTTTAACCCACTCAGCCACCCAGGCGCCCCAAGGCAGCAGTTTTAAATATTCTTCTGACTACTGTGTATAACAAATGAAAGAGATACTTTGTTAAGCTAGTTTTCCATAGCATAAAATCAAGTAGATACTTCCTTATTTCTAAATATATACCGTTTTTAAAAATAAATAAATACATATAATTTATTATATACTTATTGTGTTTGAGGAATTGCTAAGTGGCTAAGTGAGTACTGCCCTTTGAAATTCTTTCCCACTTGAGAGTCTTTGAATTGGCTGTTCTCTCAGCGTGGAATGCTCTTCCCCCACTGAATAACTGGTCCCGGCTCCCTTCCAAGTTTCAGTGTTTCTTATTACATATCAAGAAGGAGAACTCTTGGGACACCTGAGACTCTAGCCTGCAGTTAAGCCTCTTGATTTTGGCTCATGTCAGGATCTCAGATGCCTGACAGGCTGAGCACTGAGCCTGCTTGGGATTGTCTCTCTCCCTCTCCCTCTGTCCTTCCCCTGGTCATGCACGCTCTCACGCAATTGCTCTCTCTCTCAAAAAAAAAAAAAAAAAATAGAGGGGCACCTGAGTGGCTCAGTCAGTTGAGTGTCTGCCTTCAGCTCTGATCATGATCCCAGAATGCTGGGGTGGAGTCCCACATGAGGCTCCTTGCTCGGCAAGGAGCCTGCTTCTCCCTCTCTCTGCCACTCCTGCTGTTGTGGGTGCCCTTTCTCTCTCTCTCTCTCTCTCTCTGACAAATAAATAAGTAAATAAAATCTTTTAAAAAGGGAGCTCTGGGTGGCTCAGTCAGTTAAGCACGTGCCTTCGACTCAGGTCATGATATCAGGGTCCTGGGATTGAGTCTCCCAATCGGGGCTCCTTGCTCATTGGGGAGCCTGCTTCTCCCAATGCCTGCCTCTCCTCCTGCTTGTGCTTGCTATCTCTCTGACAAATAAATAAAATCTTTAGAAAAAGAGAAAAGAAAATCTTCATTAGCTTCCCTTTAAAAACAATTTTTGTTTTTAAAGTAGAGCTTTCAACATGATCTCTATCATGTCAAAGCGCTTTCAAAGCGCTCTTGCAAATCTATAACTGACTGACTCACTCATCTGTAACCATGTTTATACCTACCTTCCCATTTGCCCAATAGAATTTCCATGGGCCAGAAACTTTGTCCTACACGCCTCTGAATCCCTTACCCAGGTACATCATAGACACTCACAAAAAAGAAATTGAGTAAATGTGTGAATGTTTGGTAAGTATTACTTCATTGAATTCTCCAAACAATCCCATGTAATCATTTCAAAGGAACTGAGGCTCAAATAGATTAAGAAGTTTGTCCAAGGTCATTTGAACAGTCAGGCAGCATGAGGTTTAAAGACGCTCCTAACCTTTACGGATTGTTTGCCTCTCAAACTAATTTCACATAATAATATTACTGCACTTCCAGCATCTGCATTAGAAAGAAACCTGAAGAAAGTTCATTTTTTTAATACGGCCCTTGGAACAATGGGCTACCAGGCCCATCCCGCCTCCAGATCCAGCCCCCCTCTCCATCCCAGTCTGCACAGGTTTAGGTTTGGCCCTCGCTGTTTCTCACCAACTTTGTCCTTGTCCTCCCAACCAGTCTCTCAGCTCTGAGTGACTCCCTCTACCCTCAGCACTCCCACCAGGATGACGGCGCAGATTAAACACTTCCGCAGAAATTTCTTGGTGGCTTCCCCAACTTTAGGATCCAAGTCACACTTGTTAGCTTTGCAACCTCCTTGAGTGCCCGGCTTCTGCTCTCTTCTCCTGTGCATTTCTCGTACTCCCTGCGCTGGGACCTATGCTCAGTGAGGGAGACAGTGACATTCTTCTCTACCCCGTAGTCTTGTATTTCCTTGGAACGTGTTTCCCTGACTTGTCTACCTGATTCACATCCAACCATCCTTTAGGACTCAGAACAAACATAATTTCTTAAAGGCCCTACCAGAGCTACTCCCCCTATAAGTGCCCTGGCGCTGGGCTCGGGCTGCCATAAAGCCCCGAACATTTCACAGCGTGTAGCAATCGTCACATGTTGCTGTGTTCTTCTTTTGTGTTATTTCCTTTCTTAAAAATCTGGCAGTCCTTGATGGACTCCTGAGGGCATGTTCTTAACATAGTACTTGGTGTACAATAATCATTCCAAAGTTATTTGTTGAAGGAATGAACTGAAGGGTGGATACATTTTTTTGACATGATTGCAATTAAGTTCAATAAGGAAAAGAAAGGAAAGTGAGAATTGATGAAATGTTATCAGGAGCCCAGGGGATTTGGTCTCTAACTGTGGTGCCAAAGAGCCGCCTTGCCCCTGCACCCCACCCCCACCCCGCCTGTGGGAGCAAATAAGGGGTACTCTTCACTGCATCAACCCAGGCCCCAAAAGAGCTTTAAGGGGCTACGTTCAGTACAGCGGAAGACACACCAGTAAGACAGTCAGCCTGCTTTGGAACCTTGCAAACCAACGGAGAAACACATCATTTTCCAAAGGAATTCATATGAACCACATGACTTCCTTTCATTCAAGAGGTATGACCCGAAAAGTCATCGGCAGTCACTTGAACTGGCCTTGATTTTCAGCTAATAAATTGTCTTGAAAGGCTAAACTGCCTCTAGTGACCGATTTCACGTATTTGCTCTAAAACTCTCCTCTTTGAGACCTAGTTCAAAGACTTGATCAATTGAAGAACAAGTCCATGTTCATAAATTCAAAAGCTGCTTAAACATATGCTTGATTATTATTTTTTTAATCTCATTGTAAAAAACCTCCAGGTTAGAGTCCTCCTGAGAAATAACTTTTTAGTCAGACTCCTCAAATCCTACTTCGCAGATTTCAGAGATGCATAATGCTATATATAAATTTCAGACAGGGATTCCTAGAGAGCAAGGACAGTGCCAGCCAACCACACTGCTCAGGGGACACAGGACTGCAAACAAAAAGCAGGTGAATTTTTTTTTTCTTGTGGGCCTTGAAGAATTATTTTGCTTTGCCTTTGTCCAGGTTTCCATGGAAACCTCTCTCCTGGAAATGCGCAGTTCTTCAGAGCCCTCACGGAGAATGCAAGCAGAAGACAAACCCGGAGCTGTAATCTATCTTAGTGCCATCATGAGTTGACGGAATAAAGGGATATTGTTATATTCATAAAGAAGTCAGTCAACATGAAAATAAGTATAATGAGCAAAAAATGGGTCGGATGATACCTTTAATTTTCCTTCTGCCTTTGGGTAAATATAATGTAGGGATCTAATGTAGGGTTTTCGTTTCTTACTTAATACATGAAATACTGAACGGTATAATAGCAGTCCAAAGGTACCAATAACCTGCCTAATAGTTCATTCTTCTATGAACTGAAGCAAAATGAAATGAGCATTTTCAAAACAATATAAGTAGACTCAGAAATTGCTTTTTTTTTTTTATCTCTAAGAAACAATTCAGGAAAAAAGGACAGGTAAAAGTCGTAGAGATAATGGTTTTAGTTCAGAAAGAATTTGATGTTGACGTTGTTAAGAAGGCCCATGCTACTATGAAGAGCCCCTAGAAAGTGTCAGAAGTAGCCAATAAGTCAGTAATATCATGTTTCACAAAGGGCAGAAGAGAAATTCCTCCAAACTCACAGGAAAAGAACAAGGAAAAGAAAACTGCCAGGTGTCTGTGTATGAGAAAGAAGGGAAGCCATGTTTGTAAATCAGCTGGTACACGTGATACCAGCCATGTTCTGCTGTGGCTTCCCCCCAGCCGCGCGTACTCATGGATGAGGCTGGACACCAGGAACACGGGGTAGCGAGGAGAGAAGTGATTCCTTACCTCAGGAAGCATAGCTCCTAGCAGAAGGCAAAGGAGATAGACATGAAAGAGCTGGTTTTATAACGACTCAATTACAAACTACAAGATCTGGTGAGGAAGAGAAGGGCGAGGTTCCATGAGAGGATGGAAGGCAAGAGCCTAACCTTACATACGTCTTTCACAATAATCCCCTGGGTTCGTTAGATGGTGTAATCCTGATCCACAGGAGCTAACAGAGGCACAGGGAAAGTAAGAAATGACCCTCAGGGGTCAATCAGGAACTAAATATTGGAGTCAGGATTTGAGCCAGTGTGGGTCTGTCAGTTCATGGTCTTTTTCCTATGTCATATGATGTTGCAAAATGGCTGTCTCAATTTCATTCTACATGCTGAATTTATGCATCCGAGAGAGGAAATATGTTTGTCAGAAGGTGCTACAATGTGTGTGATGTCTAGATCCCCAGATCCCCCTAATTTATTTTCTTAAGGGTTTTTCCTTCAAGGAATCCTTTGGAACTCGCCATTCTATCAAAATGACTCATTTAAGTACTTATGAATTTGCCTATCTATAGACATAGACACAGCCACTTAGGATTCTCAAAGCCAACCCCGTGCCTGGGCTGGGAAGTCTACGTGTTCACATCACTATGCAAGAGCTAGTGCGGAAGTTTGAAATCCACAGGCTCCCCCGTCAGCCCTCATTCGAATCTTCTCCCCGACCTGCCACTGCTACCCCTCACCCACTTTATTATCCTAGTGCACGTGTGTCACTCTACCTCAATGATAGACAACTTGGAATTTAGAGGACACATATTACGCATCTTTGTGCCATAGTGACAAGCATAAAACTTTGTCACTATAGGTTTTCAGTTGTTACATAGTTAAAAAGCTAAGATTTCATACTACTTTCATTAAATATTACTATTTCAACCAGACTCAAAATTCATAGAAAACATTCAAATTATCAAGTACTTCTGAATTTTTTTCCCCAAGAATCTTATTTCTGTAGGAAGCTTATTAGATACTGTTGTGATGACATTACTCTGCAATCTAACTTGAAATTAAGTTTCAAGTTTCAAGAGTCAAGTTTCCTTTTTCATGAAAAGCTGTAGAGAGGGACAGAATATCAATTCATTTGATATTATCATTAAGCCTCCTAATTCCCTGGAAATAAAGACTTTCATAATTTTTTATTTTCCTTAGCTATTCTGCCAGTTTTCTCCTCTTTTTCCAGGGATGTAGGCTTTGCAGTCTTGTAGGTGGCCTTCCCTATAAAGAACAACTACAGGGTTTTTTTTAGAATCTGTTTTGGTATCCACTCTGATGAAACATGGTACCAAACACCTTGAAACATCATGTGACAATGTCAACAAAATATCCTCAAAAGTGGTGTGATGCTATTACTCCAGATTACTCACCCAAGGAAGAGGAAGGAGCTATGATCTTGCCATTTTGGTAAAAATGAGCACTCCAAGAACACAAGCCCTGACTCATTTCATTAGATGTTCTTACCTCAATTCAGTTCAAACATTTACTGAGCATCTACTATATGCCACATGCGGTAACAGATACGCCAGTACAAACGTGAATCATGAGAGACATCCTACCCTTAGGTAGGGGGGAGACAAGCCATGGAAATGGATAATATCTTCTAGCATGAGAGGAGCAAGATCTTTCCCCTCCCTCACCTTCCACCATCATGTCCCACAGACAACTCTTTTTCCCCATGGGAATTCAAGTAGAAGAAATTACATAAACTTTAACAACTCATAGACAATGCAATGACTAAGTATATCTGACTCAGAATCTTCCTTATCCCATATTTTTTTTTTTTCTGAAAATGTCCTACATTCTCCAAGTTTTTCCACCCTAGCATCCATCTGGACCAGAAATTAACAAAGATTCTTGATTCCTGGTCTCTAATTTCTGGAGATTAACATTAGGAGTACAATGGGGATTCACTAATTCTTTCAGTATTTGTTCTTGAAATCCTAGAAACTCCTAAAATGTCTATTTTCCCCCCAAAAGCACCCCAATCCATCAATATCTTGTTTTGTCCATTGATTTTTATCTGACTCTGTATTCCAATATTTCCTAATATATGTTCTTCAAAACACTAGTCCAGGGGATACTTAGGGAAAGAAACGTGATTGTTGAAGAAAGAGTTCTATGGTCAAAAATCTTGCAATACAGAAACTCGATTAATTTTATTTAATTTAGCACTTCTATAACTTACTTGGTTAAAATACTCTTTGACTCTAAAGCTTAGTATCCTGAGAAATTTGTTTTTCATGGAACACATTTAGGAAACAGTACTATAAATTGATACCTTTGGAATTACTGGCCTAAGAACAGAAACCTTCCATTCTCTGGAGCTAAAACCTTATCATTCATTCAGCAAATATTTATTGACCATCTATTATCTGCTAAGCCCTTAACTCCTTGTTAGTTTAAGTCTCATCCAAACTCTGGGGTCAATCATGTCCCCAAACATGTGAAATATAAAGAATCTCCGCAGAGTTCCAGAGGTGAGCATCACATCACATCCATTTCGTTATTCACTCTATTAGGACATTATTCCTTCGTTCCAGTAGTTGATATTCAGTCATAATTCCTTTCACCAAGCCCTAATCTCAGCTCTGCAGTCATTGGGTTTCCTACTGTCCCAAACACATCTGAGTTTCTCTTTGGCTTCCTATCCACTTCCTTCAGGACTGAGTCCTACTTATCACTTATCCGACACCAAGGCATCCAGGGAAGTAGAACCCGGTCTGTGAGGAAGAGTGCTCCTATCTGGGTCTTTGATATCCAAGCACCCACCAGAAGGCCCCCATGTTATACTAAGTTCATTTTTCTCAGACCACCCATGATCCACACTGTTACTTCATATGTTGGGCTCCTGGAATGGCTCCCAACCATTTCTGGTTTCCTCTGCTCTACAACAACCAAACCCTAATGGTGAAAATTCTCTCTTCCCTTAGTTTCTTAAACCATGTAGCTCTCTTCCATTTTTTCTCCTTCCTCTCTGAATGTTCCTTTTCCATGTCTTTCTGGGTTTTATTTTTAGCCACAGTTTCTTAAATGTAATCTACATTCAGGCAGAGTCTCAGGCCCCAGGCTTTTCTTTCTCTGCACTCTCTCACTGGCAGCTCATTTACCCTCAACACTTCAATCACATAAGTATGATTAAAGGTTAAAATCGGACTTGTCTTTAATCTTTTCTGAAATTTATAGATTTATGATGACCAAATGTGAATATGAATAAAGCATTTATAAGGAGCATGTTAGATAATTCAAAAACTCTAGGTACAAAATTATGTATCCAGAGAAGAGAAGACAATAATCATAAATATCATTTAAGTTGGCATCAAAATTTAAATCAGCCTTTGTTTTCTATAACAATTTTGTAATACAGACATTCCAAAATATCGAATACATCTTTCCTCCAGAAGATGTAAAAATTTTGATTTCTAGTCTGTCTAGCATCATTAAACATTCATCTCAAAAGACATTAAAATAAATACTCCACATATCATTGGTTAATAAACATCTTCGATCAATCAAGAGTTGAAGTTGTGTTCATATACCAAAGTGGTAATTCACTGACTCAGTAACAGAACAACTGATTCTCTTTTTCAGGAGTAGTGATAGATTGTCACAATAATAACTCCTTACATTTGGGGCACCTGGGTGACTCAGAGGGTTAAGCGATTGATTTTGACTCAGGTCATAATCCCAGGGTCCTGGCATCAAGCCCCACATTGGGCTCCTAGCTCACCCGAGAGCCTGCTTCTGCCTCTCCCCCTACTCATGCTCTCAATCTCTCTCTCTCTCTCTCTCTCTCTATCTGTATCTCTCTATCTCAAATGAATAAATAAAATCTTTAAAAAAAATAACATCTTACATTCAAGATTTGTTATACCCCTCAATTACTTTCAGGCTACCTATCCTCAGTAGATCCCAATGAAAAATGAGAAGTACAATTTAGCATCTCCATTTTATCGTTTGGCTATTAGGTCACAAAAAGTTTAAGTGACTTGTTCAAGATCACACAGTTGAGCCAGAATCCAAATAAGAAAACTGCTCTCTCCTGTTCCTCCAGTACAAGACTCTGAAACTCTTGACATAGTCTCTTGTAATCACTTCTATGATAAGCAAGCAATGTAGCTGAGAAAAACAATATTGTAACACACAATAGTGTAGCAATGCTGTCCTACGTCACAGGTAAGGAAAGGGGAGACCAAGTCTTATGACTCGGCCAAGTTCAGGAGATATAAAAACCATTGCACAACCAAAGCCACAGAAATACGCAAGGCATTACACAACAAATCTGAACTCCAGAACCTCCTTTCCATGGAGAATGTCAATATAGATGATATGACTACGTTTCACCTGTTCAGTGTCTGCAGCAGCTTCTGAAAAGGTCTGCCGGCTCATGACTCGTCTCTCATGGTGAAGCTGAATTTGTCCATGAATGCATCTCAGAGCAAATTCACAGAGAATAAAATGTCACAGGGTGAGTTATTTAATGAGGTCAATCACTTAATTTCTGGTACTCTTTTGAGGTTACCGGGCTAATAGTAGCTTTTAAAAGTCTGTCCTTTAGGGTGCCTGGCTGACTCAGTCAGTGGAACATGCGACTCTGATTCTGGGGTTGTGGGTTCAAGCCCCATATTGGGGGTAGAGAGTACTTAAAAATAAAATCTTTAAAAACAACTTTAAAAAATAAATAAAAATAGGAATGCCTGAGTGGCTCTGTCAGTTAGGGGTCTGGCTCTTGATCTCAGCTCAGGTCTTCATCTTGGGGTCATGAGTTCAGACCCCACATGAGACTTTGTGTTGGATGGGGAGCCTACTTTAAAAATTAAAATTAAATTAAAAATAAATAAAAACAAAAGAATTAATTAAGTCTGTTCTTTATAAACTTCTTTTCCCCTTTTGCACAACTACTCTTGGCAACACACCAGTAACATCTGAAGTGAACACAGGTTCATGAGTGGATGTATCCTGCCAAATCAAGGATCATCTTGATGAGGGAGCAGAAGGCTGGCTGAAGATAAAGCAGAAGCTGACACCCTGCACCCCCACCTCCAACTCCTGGGTGGGACATGTGTGGCATTCTTTCAGGAATCTCCCAACTATCTTAATGTTAATGTCTTGTTAGAAGGGAAAAAACAACCTTAGCTTGACAATGGCAAGGTCTTCTTTAGCACAGGAAAGTTCTTTTGAAACCTCCCTTTTCCTTATGCCTCCAACCCCACAGTATATAACCAGCCACCCCTCACAGCCCAGTGCGATGGATCTTTCTGCCCACAGATCCCGTCCCCATGCTTTAATAAACCACCATTTTGAACCAAAGTTGTCTCAAGAATTCTTTCTTGGTCATCATCTCCAGATCTCACCCCACCGAAACTCACCTATACTCCAAAACCCCATCAGTCTGGTATTTTCTTTAAAAAACAAGACTAGAGGGGTGCCTGGGTGGCTCAGTGGGTTGAGACCTCTGCCTTCGGCTCGGATCGTGGTCTCAGGGTCCTGGGATCGAGCCCCACGTCGGGCTCTCTGCTCGGCAGGGAGCCTGCTTCCTCATCTCTCTGCCTGTCTCTCTGCCTACTTGTGATCTCTGTCAAATAAATAAATAAAATATTTTTTAAAAAAAAAAGACTAAATAAATAAATGAAATAAAATAAAAATTAAATTTTAAAAATTAAAAGTAGATAAATAAAAATATTATACTTTTCAGATGGCATAATGCTTGAAAATAGTCATACATTGTAGAATACATCTATAAAGCATTTCTTATTTATACTGGTTTCCAGACCTTTGGCTGACATTAATTTCAACTCCTCTTCAGTATACACTCATAGTTATTTTATCTGAGTTGAAAAAACCTGGCTTCTGGATTTCTTAACAGTAAACTGAAATCTTATAATACAGACACATCTTATAAATCTTACAATACATGGGATGCCTGGGTGGCTCAGTCATTAAGCATCTGCCTTTGGCTCAGGTCATGATCACTGGGTCCTGGGATGGGGCCACATCATTCTCCCTACTCAACGGGGAGCCTGCTTCTCCCTCTCCCATTCACCCTGCTTGTGTTCCCTCTCTGGCTGTCTTTCTCTGTGTCAAATAAAAAAATAAAATCTTTTTTGATAAAAATACAGATACAACCACATGAAACGAAATTCCCAAAGACCCACAATAATAATAAGTGATTTTTTAACATATTTAATACACTCATCTCACAAGCAGAAATAATGTAATACATGGAGATGGAAGAGAAATGATCGATCAGTTTTCAACTTCTATTTTGACATATGAATAAATACCCAGCTAGTTTTAATATTTATTCTGCATATGTTTAAAAGTTAGAAATTTAAGCATGTACATGATTTTGAAGTAGTAAAAAGGATGGAGCCAGATCCAAATTGCAATCCAAATTGCAACTCCCACTAACCTGGTTAAGTCACTTACAACTTAGCCTCAGTTTCTTCATTTATAAAAATAATGACCATCGAATCCACTCAGAAGGTTGCCACCAGAATTAAATATGATAAATATGATAACAAATTAAATATAACTAATTGCCTATTTTCCAACAGAGAATGTGAAAACCAGTATATAATTTTCACTTCTTTCTCACTGCATCTTTGCTTTTATACCTCTCCATTAGAACCCTATTAATTTTCTGCTTATATCTCTTAAATTTGAAATGCACAAAGCAATCTCTACCTTGTTGCAGTGCAAATCTTATGCAAGTAAAGACACTTGCTCCAGTGTCAAGCACAAAGGGTATATTTTAAGTTTGTTATTATTGTTCTGGGCCCAGAGGGGGGGAAATGTATTTATTGATTTGTCATCTTTCCGAATTCTATCACACTGTGAGCACGATCTTCTTCATATCTTTATTTAAAATGAAGTCTTTTCTTTTTCTTAACTTAAATTTGCAGGCATACTGTCCCCTTCGGGCATTTGCCCTGTATATTTCAATGCTCAAGTCTCTAGTTTGACACCAGATACTCCTCTCCTGCGAAAGTTGCAACGTAAAACAGATCCCAGGCATCCACTGTCTGGGAAAACTAAGGTGTTTTGTGTCTGACATCAACCTAAAACTCTACAAGTGAATGGAACTCATGGTTCTCACTGACAGTTACTATTTCCTCCCCTAGTAATTAATATCCTTCTTTGAAAATTTTGCCTGGAGCTTCTACTGTTAGAACAAGTAATCACAAATGACACTTCACCTGGAACAAGGCATTTAAGGATTTAGAGATTTGTAATAAACCACACCCTCTCTGTAGGACCCACAGAGTTGTAAGGTTTTACTGTGAGGCTTTTCTGGTTGCCTGGAAGTGAAATTAACCTAAAGACATCATGGGGCCGCCTGGGTGGCTCAGTAGGTTAAGCGTCTGCCTTCAGCTCAGATCATGATCTCAGGGTCCTGGGATGGAGTCCCGCTCAACGGTCTGCTTCTCCCTCTACTGTAAGGGCCTATTTAGCCAGAAGGATTCCATCTTGGATTAAACAGTCATTTTGTTGTTTATGCAGTAAAACTTAAACTGTCCCTGTCCCCCTACCCCCCAAGGGACTTACTTAAAAACAAGTCCCAGAAACCAGTCCCAGGTAACAAAGCCCAAATACAAGGGTGGGTCAGGCCAGGTGGAGGTATCCAATCAGTGGGGCACATACTATTTCCCTAGCTACCAAGGAGTGTGGGTCCTACCTTTTGGGTGCCAATTCTGATCAAGGTGATAGGCTAGTTCAAATATCTACTAGGGTAAATTATAATTCAATTGGTCACTTATTTGTGACCTAGCAGGACTGTGCAGCTTTCTCTGTGTGTTACAATTTCATTGACCACCTGTGCATGGCCAGGCCCAACTGCATGGCCTTTGCCCTTAAAAGCTAGTCTGTGAAGCAGAGAGAGGTCGCCCTCTCTGTAAGAAGCTCAGCTCCGAATGTTTGGTTTGACTCTTGATGCTTGACGCAGAATAAAACTTTGCTTGACCTTTGCTTTGTATCAGTTTCTCTACTTTAATCACGGACACATTATTGGGGGACCTTTCACTACCTCTCACTCTCTCTCTCTCTCTCTCTCTCTCTCCGACTCAAATAAATAAATAAAATTTTAAAAAATAAAATAAAATAAACACATCATGGAACACTAGCTCATTCTAGTTATACTGGAGTATTTGCTCAGCATTCATTGGTTTATTTCCATCAGTCTAAGTCCATATTTTTCAAATTCCACACTGCAATTGAATTAGGGCTCTTGACAACAGAATTGTATTGTATACAACATTTTACAAGGTGAAGAGAAAATAGGATAATATGGAATGGACTGAAACAAAACAAAACAGAAAATATCAGAGTATGTCACATGCAACAGGGCACAAATATTAAAATAGTATTTTGTGAAACTTTTATTTATATGTACATATGCGTGCATGTGTGCTTGGCCTGGGTGGTGACGGAAGAGGTATTTCTCATTGTGCACCACAGTAAAACATCTTTTGCGAGTCACTGAGCTGGGGTAATGGACACATAGATCAGCCGTCTAGACACTTCAAGGAAAGGCTTATTGCCCAGCTGTTGAAAGTGCTGTCATCAGACACCCTCGCCTATCAACTTCTTCAGGGACTGCCCCTGCTGCAGAGAGCTGCCTTGCAACTCAGATAATGTGTGGCCATTATCTGGGCCCATCCAACAGTTGACACAGAAGGAAAAAGACCAGGCTATTGTGTTCCAAACCAAGACAACTCCAAAAGGCCACTTTAATTTCACAGCTCCTCATGGGGTCAGTGGAGACTGTTGTTCAGATCTGCATAGCAATTCAATCTCTCCCTCTACCCAGCCCTGTTTCCTCCCTCTCTCTTCTACAGATGTTGATCCCAAAGCAGTTCCTAATGAACATTCTACACACTGAACTCCACTGTAGTGCCTTTATCCGGAGAATCCAAATCATAATATCCAGCTGATGGGAGTAATAAGTTATGTGAGTCAAGTTAGATGAAAAGGCCAACCATATAATAAGCAAAGAATCTTTACATACAATAAAGTCCTTAATTTTTTAATGGCCCTGCAAATTCAAAGGCTCCCATTATGACCATAGTCTGTTTACCCTATTAGCTACTAAAGCATTTGATCAAAATGGGCACACCCATTTATTAATGATCACGTTTGTTACCACTTTTCCCCGTAAACTTGCACAGCTGTCCTATCACATGAAAAATGCTAAAGTGACTGTGAATAATGCTTCATTTCTTCTGCCAGCTGTTCATTCTACCTTAGCAGCTCTTGGGTTATTCGTCCTTTGTCTTACAAGTATACCCACATCAATGCAGCAACAAAACAGTGTCAAAACCATTAAAGGGCAAAGGGGACATAGCGGGTATTAAGAGAGAATCCTTCAAGACAAATGCCAGGGCACCTGGGTGGCCCCATCAGTTAAGTGTCTGCCTTTGGCTCAGGTGATGATCTCAGGGTCCTGGAATCGAATCCCCCATTGGGGATCCTTGCTTATTGGGAAGCCTGTTTCTCCCCTTCCCTCTGCCACTCCCTCTGCTTGTGCTCTCTCCCTTTCTCTGTCAAATCAATGAAAAATAAAGCCTTAAAAAAAAAAAAAAAGACAAATACCATGATTTCACTCATATGTGAAAAATAAGAAACAAAACAAATGAACAAAGGAAGAAAAAACAAACTAAGAAACAGACTCTTAGCTCTAGAGAACAAACTGGTGGTTATCAGAGGGGAGGAGGGTCAGGGAGAATGAGTGAGGTAGGCAACAGAGATTAAAGACCACACTTACTGTGAGGAGCATGGAGTCTATGGAAGTTTTGAATCACTACGTTGTACACCTGAAACTAATATAACACTGCATATTAACTATACTGGAATTAAAATGTAAAATTCTTAAGTTTAAAAAACTTAAAATTTTAAAAAGTTTAAAAAAATTTTTAAGATTTTATTTATTCATTTATTTGACAGAGAGATAGAGAGCACAAGTAGGCAGAGCGGCAGGGAGAGGGAGAGGGAGAAGCAGGCTCTCCACTGAGCAGAGAGCCCAATGCGGAGCTTGATCCCAGGACCCTGGGATCAAGACCTGGGCCACAAGTAGCTGCTTAACCCACTGAGCCATCTAGGAGCTCCTAAAATTTCTTTTAAATAAAAAATTTTAAGAAGTGAAACTTTCAAGCTTATTCAAGGAGAAATGTTGAACAAACTGCTTAATAATCAGGCTGTACTTTCTGAAGCAATCAAAATTCTCCTAGCAGGTGCAATATTCTCTTAAAAAGTTAGTTTTCTAGAATACAAAATATTGGCCACAGAGCTTGACTCGCTTCTTGTGATTAATATGTTCAGGTAAGCAAAAAAAATTAAATGAATATACTGGTTCTGGTCTTTTTTTTTTTTTTAAATTAAAATATGAGTTGGCTCAGTTATACAGCTGCCACATAGCATATTTCTACATCTCGACTCAACTCAGACCTCCCGTTTGTTTCCCTCCTCAAGTATATTTTGATGTGTGTCCTCTAGATGGGAACTAATGGTGGTAAGTGGATTGAATGTAAGGGGGAAATTTTTGTTAACAGAAGATGAAAAAAGTCAAAGAATTTTTAAGTAGAAAAACTCCCAAGTAAGGTCATTAGCAAAACAAACTGGATAAAAGTATGTGTTTAGTTTTAAATATTCCCGTCAAATAAAACAACTATATAAATTTCAGCAAAGACTGACATGCTCCCACTTCTTTTTATTTCAGAGGAAAAATAACGGTCACTTACTGCAGTCATTTCTTTTTTCTCCCAGCAAGTGGAATTTCGAAAAATAGAAAGACCTATAAGTAGCAGTGAATCTGTTGTGCTTTCAGAACAATGAGGTTTATTTTCCTCCATGCTTGGAATACACTCACAGCGGAGATGGAACACCAGGTAGGTTTGAATAAGGGGAATGGAGTAATAAGCTTGGACCTGTGTTCCCAGCCACAACACGAATGAATGAGAGGAAACAGCTGCAGCCTAGGGTCGTTCTCTCAATAAATTGATGCAAGGATTCCATGTGACCTGGCATTCACAGTGTCTCGATGGTCAGGCAGGCTTCTTTGTTTCTCATGCATTTTCTATGCTGGGAATGTTTCCCTGGCTTTTCAGCATCCTCCCAGACCTGTCAGTCCACTTAAGAAGTGGAGCAACTATGGGGGCCCAAAGTGGTCCCACCAGCACCAGGGGTGGGGGGGTGAGGAGGTGGGGTGGGCACAGCCTTTCTTTTCACACTCTAAATAAAGCTATTATCTCTAGTAAAATGCCTGAAGGGGCCCACAGACACACTGGAGGTTAAAGGAAGGCCCATGAAAGATGCACTAGCAGATGGAACTGGGAACTATCTAGGCAGGGCTAGACAGCCTGTAGGAGGGGAGTTCTTTCATTGAAAACTCAGGGCCTGTGTGCCTGCACTCAAGAATTGAGAAAGAAGGGAGAATTTTAGCATGACTGGACTGTAGCAGTACTCAGACCAGTCACCTGTCCCTGTCATAGCCGGAAGATTCACATTACGCCAGATGAAGGACCATGGCTAATATCCATTATATTGAAGGTCTGACCTCAAGATGAGACACATGATTTCCAGCTTTTATCATATGTATTTCTTTTATCATAAGACCATTCTGTTGACTTGAGGACTTGGAGCAACCCAAGACAATTGAGGATTATCTATTTCTGCAGCGAGCAACCCAAGACAATTGAGGATTATCTATTTCTGCAGCGAGATCAATATCTACACCGAGGATGAGATACAGTGTTTTCAAAGCTTCTCTGTTCAGTTACTCTGATGACAACTGGGTGAGTTTCAGATGGTGAAAGGCTATTGCTGCTACTTCTTTCAAAGTGCAAATTTTGAATCACTCTATATGCTAAGAAGGAAAGGTCTAGGACCAACTCGGGTAGTATATTTGAAGATAATCAAAAATTAATACCCCCCCCCAAAAAAAGATCTGAGCAAAAAACTTAAATAATTAAGTCATGTTAACTTTAATCACACTATCTGAATAACTTCTGATGTCCTGTTAATTAATGGAAACACATCCACACACTGGCAGTATGAAAGACAGCATTCTACACTCAGATAAACTCATAAATAACAGATATTTTCTGTCGTGATTTAATTCTGAGACAATTTGGCACAGGCACTGGTGCAGAATGATTATTCTAGCTTTGGTCACATTTATTCTCCTTTTACATAATATCTGGATTCCACCCCTCAGAGTCCTTTGGTGATTTTCTTTAAGCAGTTTCCAAACAGCTAAATGAACCATCCTCTCCAAGAGAGAAGAGCTTAATCCTTCTCTAATTATATGACCTAATCATGAACTGTAAAAGTAAATGATGTTAATTAGTACGACAGACTGGGAATAAAAGGGACAGAAGAAAAGCTTTTTTTTTTTTTTTTTTTAATTCCTTTCATCCCCCTTCAGTCACTTTCCTGTGAATAGTTTGTCGTTCAAAAGGAATTTTCACTGTGATTTCTCACATCTCTAAATAGTAAGTGTAATCCAGACTGGACCGTTCCTATTCTCTCTGTTGTTTTGTTTGTTTGCTTGTTTAAAAATGTAAACATTCTCAATGACACTAAGTTTCTCTGTGTAGACAGTTTCTCTATTTACATAGAAAAGGAACTGTAGTAATTACAACACAATTTAGCTCAAGAATACCGTGAAAAAGTATATTCATGTTTTATCAGTGCATGACAAATTATCCCAAATCTTGACTCAAAACAATAAAAACGTGTATTACTGCACACATTTTCTGAGGGTCAGAATGGAAGCAGTGTCCCCGAATGGTTCTGGCTCAGGGGCTCCCGGGAGGTTACAGTCAAGGCTTAGAACAGGGTTTCAGTCATTTCAAAGCCCCAATAAGGCTGAAGTATTCACTTCCCAGGTGGTTCATTCACATGGCTGCTGGTGGAAGGCCTCAGCTCCTCACCACAGGGATTTCTCCACATGGCTGGTATTTTTGTTTGTTTTTTGTTTTGTTTTAAGATTGTATTGATTTATTTGATAGAGAGAGGGCAAAAGAGAGAGAACAAGCAGGGGGAGCAGCAGAGGAAGAGAGAGAAGCAGGTTCTCTGCTGAGCTGGGAGCCCAGATGTTGGGCTTGATCCTGGGACCCAGGGATCACCACCTGAGCCAAGCCGAAGGCTAATGCTCAACCGACTGAGCCACCCAGTCACCCCTCTACAGGGGTGTTTGACTGTCCCCCTGCCATGGAAACTAATTTTCCCTAGAGAGCACAGGAGTGAGCAACACATCTATGACCTATTCCTGAAAGTCACATACCATCATTTCTGCAACATTCACTTAGTTAGAAGCAAGTCATTTGCTTCTACATTCACTTACATTCAACAATCACCTAGTTAGAAATAAGCCCAACCCATACTCGGTGTTTGGGGCAGCATGGGGTGGGGGGTAGTGGAGCAGAGACTTTTAGGTTCAACCTTCCGAATGTGTGCACATACTTTTTAAAACCACCACAGAGGGGAATCCTATGTGAAGGACAGCTATCTCAGCAATCTCATATACAATATCTGGAATTTCCACCCAAAAAGAATCACTCCTCAAAAAAGTAGATAGATTATTCAGGCATTAAAAAAAGAAGGAAATCCTGCCATATGCAACAATATGGATGAACCTTGAAGACATGGTGCTGAGTGAAATAAGCCAGTCATAGAAGGACAGTTACTGCATGACTCCACTTATATTAGTTTTAAGAGTAGAACAGTCAAACTCACAGAGGCAGAAAGTGGAATGGGGATTGCCAGGAGCCGGGGGATGGGGGTGGGGAGGAAATGGAGAAACACTGTTCAAAGGGTATAAACTTTCAGTTATGCAAGATGAGTAAGTTCTAGAGCTCCACTGTACAATACTGTGCTTATAGTTAGCAATACTATACTATGCACTTAAAATTTTGTGAAGCAAGTACATTTCACATCATATGTTCTTACCAAAATATAAATCATTAATTAATCAGTTAACTGAAAAAGGAAAGGTGGATGATTCACAAGAAGTTACTCTAGGTGGTTTCCCTATGGTTACATGTAGCCACAGGTAACTTGCTACATATGCTAGCACTTCCAGATGATTAAATTTTTGAACATTTTTAATTAAAGTTATTAACTTGACCTACCGCTTGTGAATTTAGTAGGAAGATTTTCTAATGAAAACTCCGTCATAGAGTCATGTTTACAAGACAAATGTATTCACTTCCTGCCATAGGTACAATGAATTACCACAAACATAATGGCTTAAAACCACAATCATCTATTATTTTACAGCCCTGGAAGTCAAACTATAAAACAAGTCCATGGGGCTATGTTCCTTCTAGAGGCTCTAGAAAATTATCTCTTTTCTTGCCTTTCTGGTTTCTGGGGGGTCACCTACATTTCTTGGCCCACAACCCCATCCTCCATCGTCAAAGCATCTCTTCTCTCCTCTCTGACCTCCTGCCTCTCTACTATAAAAGTGCTGTCTTCACTTCAGACCCACCCAGATTATCCAGGATAATATCCTTATCCCAAAATCTTTAACTTAATCATACCTGCAAAGTTCCCTTTGCTCTGCAAAGTAACATATTCCCAGATTTCAAGGATTGGGACACGGACAACTATGGAGGGAGGTGTTATTCCGTGTACTGTGATGTTTTTAGGAAGATGTCAAAATTCAAGTAAGTTGAGGGAATACCCCTGATGGACTTAGTTAACACCATGTGGAAAAGATCTGAATTAATTTAACCGGTAAATACATAACTAGTGAACAAAATGACTGACCTATCTACTCAGATCATATTTGGCCATCATGTCCAAAATCAAGCCCTGTGAGATAAATCATATTTGCTTTCAAAACTTGTTTATCATTAACATCTTGGATAAACTAGAATGAAAGCCTGAAATTTGTGAGGGTAATACTCTTGAGACATCCGTTTCTTTTGCTAGTATCTCCAATCCCATGCACTTATCTCGACCATTCCACGAATGATGAAGAAATGCCTTGAGAAATGTTTTATTTGGAAATATATTAAGTTTGCCTAAGAGACTTCAACAGTTTCTTTAGAGACTGGAAAACAGCGTTCCATATACAATGAATCAGAGACCTTACAGAATGTGATGGAACCTAGCAAATGTGAAAATAATACAGGTCTTTGCCACCCTGCATACCCGTCCCACACACCCCATTATATATGTGAAGATTCTAAGGATCAAAGAGATCAATATGCCCTTAACTTCTTAGTAAAGCCAGCAAGTGATAGAGCTTGCCCTAGGGGCCAGGTTTTGAGATCCTCCCCCACCTCATATATTTTTACTTCATCACATACTCATCACATGCCCACATTTATCCCTTGTTTATAAAGATAATAAAGTTATGTAATCTACCCATGGCATGGGACACTGGGAGGAATGGCTGCTATCCACGGAGAATTTAACACAAGCTGGCTGCTCTAACAGACACCTTCACATCTATTATGTGTCTGTATTTGTCTCAATGAGGTGGGAAGCATTACCCCTGCTTCTAAAATAGAAAATGAGCTGGGGCATCTGGGTGGCTCTGTCAGTTGAGTATCTGCCTCTACTCAGGTCCTGATCCCAGGGTCAGGCTCTCAGCTCCGAGGGGAGCCTGCTTCTTCCTCTCCCTCTGCCTGCCACTCCCCCTGCTTGTGCCCAAGCGCGTGCTCTCTCTCTCTCTTTCTCTCTCTGTCAAAAAATAAATAAAATCTTTTTTAAAAACTTAAAATAAATTAAAAAAATACATCTGAAATGAGCTAACAAGGTAACTGGAGTAAGAATGCTAGGATATGGCCTGGATCTCTCCTTTTAACATCAAAGCTCAGAAATAAATTCTCACTACATTCCTGAAGAAAGAATAAAGAAATGTACAAGTTGAACAAACAATTTCAAAATGTATGTAATTGAGACACCTGGGTGATTCAGTCGGTTAAGTATCTGCCTTTGGCTCAGGTCATGATCCCAGGGTCCTGGGATTAAGCTCCCTCTTGTGTTCCCCGCTCCCCTGCTCAGAGGGAAGCCTGCTTCTCCCTCCCCCCCCACTCCCTCTACCAGGCCCCATGTTTGTTCTCTCCTAATCTTTATCAAATAAATAAATGAAATCTTTTTTTTAAAATGTGTGTAATATAACACTATGAGAGGAGATTCCTACCCATTTCATGCATTAAAAATTACAAAATCAAACACTGTTAATAATTTATTCATTCAACAAACATTCATTGAGCATTAATTGCATACCAGGTGCTATCTATATAAGATGTGAAAAAGATAAATTAGTGCCACTCCTAATTAATAAGTAAACCATAAAGTTTCAGGTAGTAACATAAAATATTTTATAGAATAATATCATTTCAAAGGATAGGAAGAGAAAAGGAAGTTGTAGAGGAAAGATCTCTCAATAAGATAACATTTGAGAGACGATCAGAATGGCGTAAAGGAGAGAGGCATGAAAGGGCTTTGGACAAGAGTGTCCCAGGTTGTGAGGAAAGCATGGAAGATGGAGAAGTATGACCTGATAACGGCAACAAGAGATCCAATAGGAACTGAAGCCAAGAGGGCTACAGAAAGTAGTAGGACACTGGGCCAGAGCTTGACCCGGTAATGTCTTGCTGTCTGTGAAAACACTTTGGCTTTTACCCTGAATATGATGGGGTGCACTGAAAAGAAGACTAAAATGAATGGACTTAATTTCAATCTATTTTAAACAGATTGAAATCTGCTATAGGAAGAACAGATCGTGGGCAGGCAAAAAGGAAGCAGGGTGACCAACTAGTTAGGCAGCTGTTGAGGAATCCAGGCAAAAGACAGAGCAGTGCCTGGGGGTAAGCTGATGATGGTGGAAGGTGGGAAAAGTGGATCATTCCAGAATATAGTTTATAGAGCTGAAGTTTATCAAGCTGGTGGATCCAATTCTAAAGAAGAAAGTTCAATATGATTCCTAGATTTTTAGCCTAAGCATATGTCAGAATATAAATACCACATAGTGAAGTGACAGAGGGGGAAGCAAATTTTTAGGTAAGAAGGTGAAATTCAGGAGTCCTGTTTTACGAATGTTGATTTTGAGATGTCAGTTAGAATCCAAAATAGAATTGAGGAGTAAGTAAATATAGGTAGTAGCCTGAGACTCGAGAGGAAGGTCAAGAAAGGAGATTAGAACACGGGATCCATCAACATTAAATGGTATATATTTAAAGCCACGAGATTGGATGAGACTGTTATTTCAACATCCTTCATGAGCCCACTTAGCTAGTATAGTTAAGGAAGAGAAAAACATGCCAATATTGAGATGTTGGGGAAACCAAGAAGGCCAGTAGAAAGATGATGAAGCACCAGTCGTTAGATTATTTAAAAAAAAAAAAAAAAAAAAAAAAGAAGTATGTTGGGGGTCTGGTGCTTCACAGCACAGTGAAGAAAATATGAATGAACATAAAAGAAATTTTATTTCTGTGGAAAGGTACAGTGGACACAGTGGAGAGATATGAGAGTTAGGCAGGGGTGGGAGATGGGGCCAAATTAGGGGAGCGATGGTATGGCAATGTGAGTAGCATGGGTTTCCAAGGTATCCGAGGTGATCTAGACTGTGTTTTAGTTGAGAACATAACTCGTTAAAGATTATGGAGGGATGATGCTCTATTTCTAAATAAAACTGAATTACTCTGAATATGAAGATTGAAAATTATCATAAAAAAATCCCAGGGTGTAGAATGCTTAAAAATTGTAGTTTTCTGATTTAACTGAATACTCTGGGTAGCTGCCAGCCAGGGTTTCAACTTTCAGATTATTCTGAAATACAGCTGTGCTTTCATATACAGTGTACTTCAGTGTATTAAAATGGACATGGGATACCACTTGCTGAATATTATCTTCATGTTGAATAAGTACAGGTACAATCACGCTATGTACCACCCTCCCATTTAGATGGAGAAAAAAATCAGATTAAAATTGATGTCCAGGACAGCCTTTAGACAAGAGAAAATAGTTCCAACCAGCATACATCAGAATAAACTCTGATGCTCAGAACAGGAAAGAAAATTCCAACCTTCCTGCTTTGCCTCAGTGATAGTGAGCAGCTGGTTGATGCAGATCTATGTAGATCCTTTTAGCACTAATTGGACTGCTTAATCTGGTAGAATGAACTGGTAATGGTACAGGTGTCAGTCATGGCCACAGGCCTATGAAACGGCCTCTGGATCAGAAACTAGACTAAAGGCAAAAAGAAGTGCCGGAGTGATTTTTTATTCTCTACCTTCCTTTTAGGGGCTTTTTCTTTTTTCAATGTTCCCCTATTTTTATTTATAAATAGGTAATTTTTAAAAAAAGAAATTTAAGGGGTGTCCTGCTGGCTCAGCTGGAGGAGCACGTGACTCTTGATATCAGGGTGGTGAGTTTTGAGGCCCACACTGGATGTAGAAATCACTTAAAAATAAAATCTTCAAAAAAAAAAAAAAACCCCACAAATTTAAAAGAATATAGGTAATACCAATCTCCCGTTTTGCCAAATATCTTTACATTTTCTTATACCATCCTATAGGATAAAAAATATTTTCTAGCGGCACCTGGGTGGCTCAGTTAGTTGAGCATCTGCCTTCAGCTCAGGTCATGATTCCAGAGTCCTGGGTTCGAGCCCCACATCGGGCTCCCTGCTCAGCAGAGACCCTGCTTCTTCCTCTGCCTGCCACTTCCCCTGCTTATGCTCTCTCTCTCTCTCTTTCTCTCTGTCAAGTAAGTAAATAAAATCTTCAAAAATACAGATTTTCTAGTTATGCATATAGCACAGATGCATCTGAGCTATTAGTCAATTAAACTCTAAAACAAGAATCTCTTTTTTGCTTTATAAAAGGAATTTACACAAGATTAGTTATGACTTAAAATAACATCGATAATGCATAATAGACATCATTGTGTCAAGTCAAAAACTATAGTTATTTTTCACATACAGTTGACCCTTACACAATGCCAGGTTTAGGAGCCCTGACTCCCTTCCCCCATGGAGTCAAAATGTGCATTTAATTTTTGACCCCCCAAAACCTTAACTACTACTAATAGCCTACTGTTGAAGCCTTACTGATAACATAAATTGTCAACTAACAAATATTTTGCATGTTATATGTATCATATACTGTATTCTTATAATAAAGTAAGCTAGAAAAAAGAAAATGTTATCAAGAAAATCATAAGGAAGGGGAAGTACATTTGCAGTGCTGTGCTGTAAAAAATCCCCATACAAGTGGACCTACGCAGTTCAAACTTGTGTCATTCAAGGGTCAACTTTAAACTAGACTGTGTTGTAAATAACAATTATAATCTAAAATATTAAGGTGATGCTATCAACATGTGAAAAATACAATTTTTTCATGTTCTTTGAGTTTCGGTTTTTAATAATTTCAGAAAAAAATATATATAATAGTATAATTCATAAGTAAAATAAAGGGCAATACACATTGCCAAAAATACACATTGCCTCTAGAGCATTATTTTCTCTTTGCATTTCCTCTCAAGGATGGATCTCATATACCTACTTACTGACTATTGTCAAACATGGTTTTATTCACTAAAGAGGTATGTTTCTCATATCCTGAAAAACAACATGAAACTATTTATATCCTAGAATATCTGTTTTCTCAAGCAAAGAATAGTAATTTTTTCTTGTAATTATTTCAGCATCCCTCAGAAATGTACTATATTTATGACCATCTTTATTTTTCATCCTCATAAATTAGGGTTCAGAGAGGCTGGACATCTTGGCTATAACAAAAACCAAGACATAAGCGATTTCCAGTTTTCTTTTTGGTAATATAAAAATCAAACACCTGTCCTCTAGAATCTTCACAATAGCCACAAATAACTCACGCAACTCACAAATTCCTTTGAAATTGAACAGAAGGCCCAGGGATGAGTGGATGATAAAGATGTTGGGAAGAATTAGGATTCTTTTTTTTTTTCCCCCAAGATTTTTTAATTTTTATTTTTATTTGTTTGAGAGAGAGAAAGAGAGAGAGACAGAGAGAGAGACAGTACAAGAGGGAGGGGCAGATGGAGAGGAAGAGAGAGAAACCCAGCAGACTCCACGCTGAGCATGGAGCCCAACATGGGGCTCAATCTCATGACCCTGAGATCATGGGCTGAGCCAAAATCAAGAGTCGGGTACTTAACTGACTGTGCTACCCAGGCTCCCCAGAATTATGATTCTTAATGTGCTTTCAAAGGCACACTGAATCTATTTTGTGCCAGATAAATATAAACTCTGTAGACTCTCGTGAGAGAGTTGCATTTGTTTTTAGATATGGAAATCTCTGTGTTTTGTTTTTCACATTTACTCAAGTCACTCAAGAACCTAATTTACTTATAGCTACAAACTTGGTGTACTAGAAATAATTCTCAGTACTTACTTTCCTCGCTGGTTGCAAGTGCAGCTTCCCGGCCTACTATTTCCTACTGACTTACATAATGCCTACTTTTATATGGTATCTCTTAGAAAAGTACCTGACTATTCTTGTTTCTTATATTTACTGGTCCTGATAAAGAGTAACAGTTTGCAACAGAATTTCAAGATACAGTCTGAGGCAGATATAAACGGAGTCCTGCTTTTGCTTCCATGGTTGTTATAAAGTCTGACTTATTTTGGTAGTTGACCAGATTAACTGTGCCGCAGCACATATGTGTGTATACAGGGACACAGAATACAGAAAAAAAAAGAGAATAAAACTCTTCTCATTTTTTTAGACTGGCTTGCAGGCAATTCTATCCCCAAATTCACTCAGGAATCAGGAAGCAGAAAAGATTATTTTTCATAGACAAGAAGGGGTAACAGGGAAGTATTATCTTGCAGAAATGAAACAAGAGTGTCCCTGAATTTGATTCCAAAGGCCACACAGAAATCTGCGGTGTATAGGCTGCTGTATAGTTTCATGTAACAGGAACATAACAACAACAGCTTACGCAAACAAAGGTTCTTATTTTCACCTAATAGGAGATTCTAAAGTGAGCATGTTACAACTGATGCTTCAACTCAAGGATCCCATCAAGGTGCCCCTCTCCTTCTCTCCTGCTCTGTCATTTTTAATATGCGCCTCTTATTCTCACATCGGTGGCCTCACCTCCTCAAGACATCGCACTTGCTTTGGACATAAAGAAGTCAAAAAAGTGGGTGCAATGATCATACAGCAAAGAGGAAAAAGTCAATCATGTGACTTCCAGTTATATTCCATTGGCACAACCCTATGTTGTGAACTGGATACGGGTCAGAACACTCTTTTAGACAGGGCAAGTTGCGTCTACTGGCCAAGAAAAAAATGTGGTGGTAAGTAAAGGTAAGGTGAGGGGCACCTGGCTGGCTCAGTTGTTAAGTATCTGCCTTCGGCTCAGGTCGTGATCTCAGGATCCTGGGATGAAGCCCCGCATCGGGCTCCCTGCTCCTCGGAAAGCCTGTTTCTCCCTCTCCCACTCCCCTAGCTTGTGTTCCCTCTCTCACTGCCTCTCTCTGTCAAATAAATAAAATCTTTAAAAAAAAAGTAAGATGTCAAGATAAAATATGGAACATCTCTAAGTTTTTGCCTCTAAGACGCAAAACTTTGGAAACAATAAGAAATGGTTCTGGCTGCAGGGGTAAGAGGGTATGGTGAATAGGCAGAGCACATAGGATCTTTAGGGCAGTGAAAACACACGGTATGATATGATGCAGGTAGGTCGTTATGCTTTTGTCCAAACCCATAGAATGTCCAATAGCAAGAATGAATCCCAGGTAAACTACGAACTTCAGGTGATTATGATGTATCAGTGTAGGTTTATCCATAGTTATAAATGTACAATTCTACGGGTATTGATATTGAGGGAGGCTGTGCTTGCATGGGGATAGAAGGTATATGGGAAAGATCTGTGCCTTCCTCTCAAATTTACTGTAAACCTGTTCCAAAGAAATAAGGTTTTTGAATTTTTTAAAAATATATACTTTAAAAATAATAGAAGACATCCAGTTAAATCTGAATTCCAAATAAAAATGAACAAAATTTTTTTAAAATATTTTATTTATTTATTTGAGAGAGAGCATGAGAGAGGAGAAGGTCAGAGGGAGAAGCAGACTCCCCAAGGAGCTGGGAGCCTGATGCGGGACTCGATCCTGGAAGTCTGGGACCATGACCTAAGCTGAAGGCAGTCACTCAACCAACTGAGCCACCTAGGTGCCCCAAAATGAACAAATTTTTAACATAAGTAAGCGCCTTACAAAATGTGGGACATACTTGTACTAAAAAAGTGTTAACTGTTTACCTGAATCTCAGATTTAACTAGGCATCCCATAGTTTTATATGCTAAATCTGGTAACTCTAAGGGGAAACTACCTGTTGGATAAGCAGCTAATACCTGCCCATGGAACCCTTGGAGAATTTCTCACTGCCATTCTTCATAGAGTGTTCATTAATTCTCTCTTCAGGGAATCTACCTTGAGTATCTAACTTCAGAGATTAAATAAATGGTTTTATCATCACCAACCCCAATAGTTTTATCAAATTTAACCCCAATGGTTAAATTTATGTGTCAACTTGGCGAGACCACAGTACCTAGAAATCTGCTTAAAAAAAACAGTCTGGATGTTGCTGTGAAGGTAATTTTTAGATGAGATTAATATTTAATTCAATAGACTTTGAAAAAAATGGATTAGTCTCCATAACCTGGCTAGGTCTCATCCAATTAGCTGATGGCTTTAACAGATTAGGGTCCCCCAAAGAAGAAAAAATTCAACCTCAACACTGCCTTTAGACTCAAGCTAAATTTCTATTCTTCTCTGGGTCTCTAGCCTGCCGACCTCTTAGGCAGATGCTGGACCAGCCTCTACAATCCTGTAAACCAGTTCCTTAAAAGAAAGAAATAAATCTCTCAATAGATAGAGAGTAAATGAGAGCAAAATTTGCTCCCCCGAATTATCTGGATTATCTGGAGCTCATTATTTTTAAGACCCTGCAGACACAGGCAAGGCTCTGAAAATCAAGTGAGAGTTACCCTTTTATGAGAGACGTTTACACTAATAGGGGAAATCTCCATTTGTCTGGGTGTCTCCCAGCTGATGCAGAAGGAGGAAGTTGACTAACTCTCTAGAAACTCTTATCACCGAAGAAGGCAAATGAATTAAGACTGCCCAACAGCCTTCCCTTGAGTTGAGTACTGTGCTTTTCCTGGTGACCTCCCATAACTGACTCTCTGCCCCTAACATCTTTCTTTTGTCTTTAGCTGGAAATGATATTTAAGGAGGTGACTCGGGCTATTTCAGGGAAGTTACTCAATTTTCCTGAGTATCTCCCATGTATAAAGGAGTTGCACATGTGATTAAACTTCTGTTTGTTTTTCTCCTGCTAATCTGTTTTATATTACAAGGGAGGGGGAAGGGTTCCCCAAGAACCTAGAAACGTAGAGGGAAAATTATTTTTCCTCTACCATGATAAGATAGATAGCTAGGAAGATACACAGGCAGACAGATATCCTATTTGCTCTGTTTCTCTGGAGAACCCTGTCTGATACACCAACTGAGCCAAAAAGTTGAAGAAAACACTTGATTAAGGAAGTTTAAGAGAATAAGTGGACCTATAAACCTGCTCAAAAGTATGCAGGCTGGATTCATGTACTCTTTTCATGTTAAAATAAAGATTGATTAAAAACGAGCTGCTAACCAGTGTTTTTCCCACTGAATTCATCCTTTTCTTCAAAATCTCCCTCACCGTAGCAACTGCAGGTAAATGTAGCAGCACATTGGCTTTTAATCTACTCTTGCTTTATACTCTAGTCATAGGAGGTGCTTCGAAATTCTTGACTTTGTGTAATTATACATATTTTAATAATGGATCTACTTCACCTGAATGAGGTCTATCAATTTCTTCACCCAAGAATCTACTTGTAGGAGTCAAACCGTTTCAGAGGAGTTCAGTGAAGTTGAGTAAAATCAGAAGCTGAAGTGTTCTGGCAATTTTAAAAAGTTTATATTAGCACAATCGTGTGTACATATTTTCTAATGATTTTACTAGACTTTGTACTTAAAGAAAAAATCTTTTTCCATAAAATACCAATTTCTGACACTAGTAATGTGTTGCTATCCTTTTACTGAAGAATATGCCTGCAGTGACAGCTTTATCAATATTTTTAAGAGACTTGCTGGGTGTGGTTGCAGAACCTGCCATCCTCTGATTAAAAAAAAAAAAAATGCTATGAGGGAGGGCCAAAAAAATAAAAAATAAAAAATAAAAAAATCTCCTTCATTTTTATTCACTCTTTTATGTTTATTTTTTTAAATCTCTGTAAATCCAAACACTATTAGTGTCTCTTAAAATCTGTAACAGAAAATTCAGAATTACTAATATTCTAGATCAAATTTATAGTCAGAATGAAACAAGTTAAACTGTAAAAGAAAAAGAAAATGGAAATTAGGAAGATTATACCCAAAAGCAACTACAGTCTGTAAGTTGAAAGCTGAGTGAAAGCAGTGCCTAAAATTTTTGTTTTTGTGTTTTTCTCAAGTCATCCATACCCTGTTTACTTACAGAAAATATCATCTACCTTACATCGCACATGGTGTTTTCCTCCTGGTGTATCAGCCCTGCCTTCCCACAGCCTGACTCATGTTCACATTATAGAAATCACCTAGGATGGATGTTTCTGTAAAGGTAATAGGATACCCTTCAGTAGGAAATTCAGGATATCCAAGTTAACACACGATGTTGATCATGAGACCCGTAAATGTTTCTCCTCACATCTGCACCCTTAGCTCCAAGTTCAAACCAGCAGACCCTATTTTTCTTTACAAGACTGGGGTAGACAGTTACTCCTTAAAGGCTGAGAAGAGAGAGGAGGATGACAAAGGAGTAAATCTCAAAGAATGAGTGTTTCCCCAGCAGTGGAAAAAGCCATAGGGAAGCATGCGTCAAAACACTGGGATCCTAAAAAACGGAATCCTGTTTTCCTACCTTTGCCAGCAGTGCCCATGTGGGGACTTCGTCCTGTTTGCCTACCCTTTCTGATCTTACTGAGAGGGATGTGAGTCTTCCTTCCTGACCCTCATCAGACTTTCCCAGGCAAAACATAAATTCTGGTCTACTCCGGCCCAGTCTTATTAGGTTTCCCTATTCTTTACTGTTTGCAAAAGAACGAGTTAAAAAACAAAAGGGGGGAGCCTGGGTGGCTCAGTGGGTTCAAGCCTCTGCCCTCGGCTCAGATCATGGTCCCAGGGTCATGGTCTCAGGGCCCTGGCATTGAGCCCTGCATCTGGGCTCTCTGCTCAGTGGGTGGCCTGCTTCCTCCACCCAACCTGCCTCTCTGCCGACCTGTGATCTCTGTCTGTCAAATACATAAATAAAATCTTAAAAAAAAAAAAAAATAGAACATCGCAGTAAACAGGTGACATTTAGTAGAAAGAGAACCGTACTTGGAAGCATAACATGTGTGATTAATGTTCTAGATCTGTCAGTTAAAAGCTGTGCAACTTTGAGCATGTAATTTTTATACTGTAGGGCCTTCCATTAAAGAAAGAAAAAAAGGGGGGGCACCCGGTGGCTCAGTCATTAATGGTCTGCCTTGGACTCAGGTCATGATCCCAGGGTCCTGGCACTGAGCCCCCCATCAGGCTCCCTGCTCAACCGGGAAGCCTGCTTCTCCCTCTCCTACTCCCCCTGCTTGTGTTCCCTCTCTCACTGTGTCTCTCTCTGTCAAATAAATTAATTAAATTACATTTTAAAAAATGAAAGCTTCATAAAAACAAGTAGGTTTTATCTGAGCCTCAGTTTACTCACCTGTAAATCGTGATTAAAAAGTTCTAACTCGGTATTGAGAAGGTGGCTGGGAGTGGGAGGGAAGCACTGTTAGGACAAGACATTATGTGTGTAAAGTGTCAGCACAGCTCCTATACATTGTTTCAATGAGTAGATGATTTCTTTCCCCTTTTCCTTTCTGATGGTTTTTTTGTTTTTGTTTTTGTTTTAAGATTTTATTTGTTTGTCAGAGAGAGAGGGGGACACAAGCAGGGAGGGCAGCAGGCAGAGGGAGAAGCAGACTCGGGAGCCCTACATGGGACTGGATCCCAGAACTCTGAAATCATGACCTGAGCTGAAGGCAGACATTTAACTAACTGAACCCCTCAGGCGTCCCCCACTCCAAGCAGTTTTTGCATTGGGGCTGGGGATTCAGCCTCCCCCAGTGGTTGCATGATTAGTAACCCAAGATCCCCACCTTCCCGGATTGTACATTCTAGGAGCTGCAGGGGTGTTGGAGAGGAGTAGCAGAAATAACAGACGATAAACTGAGTTCCTCATGTGTTAGTAGTTTTTTAAATTAAAATGTTTCCCTCAAAAATATAACTTCAGACTTGTATATTGATCACATGTCAGCCCGCTTCACTTCTGGCAATTTCTTGCAGAAACTGATACAAAACTGATGAGAGCCTATAAGAATTCAGAAATCTAAATATAGAAAGCAGTAATTACTTTTTTATGTAACAAAATACTAATCCTTGCATTTTTCATTGTTTTATTGGACTAATTTAGTCTTCAGACTATAATCCCAAGTATACTGGCAAGTCTTTTGGAAATGAACAAGAAGAAAACAAATCTAAAGGAAGACATCTATTTTTAGCATCCCACTAAGCATTTTCTTGCATGGCTGTAGTTATTCCAAAATTGGTCACAGTTTTATTTGAACTGTTCTAAGAGAGAGAAAAAAATAAAGGAATTTATAAAATGGATTTTTAAATACATGCTACCAAATTTAATTGATTTTTAATACAACTATAAAAGTAAAGCAGGCCCTGTGAGATATTCATCAGCACCATTTGCAAAACAATCAGTCCAACCCATTCCCAGCCTCAACCTGCTATTGACCCTGTTCAGGGTCCCACAGCCCCAGAGCGCAAGACAGGCTTCCTCCTGCCCTCCCCCACACCCCGGCTTCTGGGCTGGGGCCGCCCATTGTCTGGCTAATGAGATCCTGGAACCCAGCCAGAGCTGTAACCTGCAGGGGTGGTTTAGTTTTGTTTGTTTTGAATGATCACACACATTCTGGCCCAAACTGCAGACAGAAGCTTGCGGGGAGGAAAGGGATCTTATTGTACGGAGCAGAGAAAACGCAGAAAAGTGAGAGTTCTGGATGAAGTTGTCTAATGTTCCAAGAAATAAAGTTTAGGTAAATGATTAAAATAGAGAAGCATGTGAGGACTCTTGATTTTCTACTATTAAAAGAATTTGTGGAAACACACACACACACACACACACACACACATAAAATTTTCAAACCTTGAAAACAAAAATAAAATACAACAGGAAAGCGTGGCAAAGGAAGAAGATGAAGGGAATCAAGCATGTCAAACCTTACAGGAAGACATTCTCAGAAATATAACCAAGGGGCACCTGGGTGGCTCAGTGGGATAATCCTCTGCCTTCAGTTCAGGTCATGATCCCAGAATCCTAGGATCAAGCCCTGCATCAGGCTTTCTGCTCAGCAGGGAGCCTGCTTCCTCCTATCTCTCTGCCTGCCTCTCTGCCTACTTGTGATCTCCACCTGTCAAGTAAATAAATAAGATCTTAAAAAAAAAAAAAAAAAAGCAAAGCAATATAACCAAGAAACAGCCAACTTTATGCATAGACACAAATTGAAAAATGAAAACTAAATCAGGCTGCTTTCCTCCTTGAAGCTACAGAGGAAAGAAGAGTAACCTTAAAGTAAATGTACAAGAGCTTAGTGTTTTGTTGTTGCTGTGTAAGCATAAAATCCGAAGATAAAAAAGGTATGTAATTTTGCTGACAATTATATTTCTAGACATTTTTAAGTATTGATCAAGTTACCCTTAAAATTATTTATGTGTGGATACAATTTAATCACATCAAAGAATTCACGAAGACATAAAGTGTAGGAGCCTGCCTTCCAAAGATGATGTTAGCGAGCAAAGAGGCAGTGAGAAGACCTGCTTGTTTTTCAGTAAACTACAATAAAAGAGCTCAGAAAGGCATCAGGCTGGCTGTCAGGAAATGAGCTTAAGCAACGGAAATGGGAGATGTCTGGTTCAGGGGATCTGAGGAAGGCTTTTCCCAAGGGGTGCTTTTGTTTTCCTTTTTCATGTTAAGTTGGGATCCATGATTTGTCTTTCACATGTACACAAAAGAAATACCAAGGTAGTAAGATAACATCTCCGAGGGTACAAGCCCCGGGTTTTCTCTGCAACACAGAAAGCTGTTCACTCACAGCCCAGTGCCAGTCTTCCTTGACTGGGGCTGGAACACACGCAGGAACTGGAGACAATGAGTAGTAAGAGGTTGAGCACTGATATTTTTTACCCCAAAACACAACCGAAGTTGGGGCCCAGGATTTTGGAACCAAAACCTTGAAAGGTCACACTGCGTCATCTGCCTGTAAGTAGGGGAAGGGTTAAGGTATAGGAGGGAGACAAAGGAGCCCCTTGGCTAGACTCTGAGGGTATTTCAGGTATGAAGACTCTGAAACAAAACAAAGACAGAGACCAGGGAAATTTAGACCGCCCCATCCCAACTACTAGTGATGAGGGAGCAGGAGGCTGGCTGAGGACAAAGCAAGAGCTGGCGCCTTGCACCCCCCCTTCATCCGCTCCCCTCCATAGGTGTAGCATTGCTCAGGCACCCCTGACTGCCATAAAATGATAAATAGTTAACTTGCTGAGATCACAATCCTGCACGATAGGAGTCTCCCTTGGTTTGCAAATGTCCTTGAGATTACAACAAAGAAGTTACCTTATCAATAGCCCAATTTCCAAAGACACAGAACTCAGTTCCTCAAGCCTAATATCACCCTCCCCTCCATAAAAACCGAAGGAGGTGGAGGTAGAAGGAAAAGTAAATAAAGTTAAATTTCTTCTAAACTTAAATCTCATTAACAAGGATGCTTGATAGCAGGAATGTAACATTCCACCAGGAGACTCTCAATTGTCTTTACTTGATAGTAACTAAGCCTTCAATATTCTGATAGTATTCTTTGCCCCAATAGCCCTTCTGAATACCCCTTTGTCCTCACCTACCCAACTCCTGCGTATATAACCAACCACCCCTCACAACCCGGGGCGGCCGCATCTCTGCCTGCCCACGGGCCCTGTCCCCGTGCTTTAATAAACCACCATTTTGCACCAAAGATGTCTCAAGAATTCTTTCTTGGTCATCGGCTCCGGACCTCAGCCCACCAAACCTCACCTAGGTTCTAGAACTTCATCACTAGGGTTAAAATGTTTTTCTAATAATTATATTGTAAACACAGTAAATAAAAATAACCGCAAAAACTAATCAGGCCTCAGAGGAAAAGTTCACAATAAAGATTAACCAGACTGAGGGATACATATCTATAGATCATAGATGTCACAAAAACAAACAAACAAAAAAACCCAAAAAACCTCTCACACAATGCATAAGCGTCATGTCTAGTTCCAGGCCACTGACCTAACCACCAGCAAGTTTCCTGATCAAGTCCTAATAAAAGGCCAGAGATGAAAAGCCCTTATTTGCAACCCGGTGGGGACCCCTCTCACTCCTGAGAGCTTTTTCTGTACCCTTGTTTAATAGAACTCTATCACTTTGCTCACTTTCCTTTGTCTGCAGGATTCATTCTTTGACTCCCTGTAACAAGAAAGTCACTCTCCAGGTTCAACATCACTCATCATCAGGGAAATGCAAATCCCAACTACAATGAGGTATCACCTCACACCTCTCAGAATGGCTACAATCAAAAACACAAGAAACAATAATGTTGGCAAGGATGTGAAGAAAAAGAAACCTTCATGCACTCTTTGTGGGAATGCAAATTGGCGCAGTCACTGTGGAAAATGTATGGAAGGTCTTCAAAACTTAAAACAGAACTACCCTATGATCCAGGAATTGCACTACTGGGTATTTACCCTCAAAACACAAAAACATTAATGCAAAGGGTTTGTGCACCCCTATGTTTACTGCAGCATTATTTACAAGAGCCAAAAGTATGGAAGCAGCCCAGTGTCCATCAATAGATGAATGTATAAAGAAAAAATTATAAATATATCTCCATACATGGATGGAACTAGAGAGTATAATGTGAGTGAAATAAGTCAGTCAGAGAAAGACAAATACCATATGATCTCACTCATATGTGGAATTTAAGAAACAAAACAAATAAGCAAAGGAAAAAGAGACAAACCAAGAAACAGATTCTTAACTATAGAGAAGAAACTGATGATTATCAGTGGGGAGGTAGGTAGGGCATGAGGACTAATGAGTAAATTCATCATGATGGGAAAAAATGAAATGCAATGCAATGAAATAAAAATAAAAGAGTGAGACCATGTAGTCCTAGAAAGGGAAAAAAAGAGTTGGTTCCTGATAAATATCCCAGCTGCAAGAGGCCAACTATAAGTTCTGCACATTTTTTTGATGAGAGTTCCCAAGATGCTTACGAGAAAAAAAAAATTTTTTAAGATTTTATTTATTCATTAATTTGGCAGAGATCACAAGTCAGCAGAGAGGCAAGCAGAGAGAGAGAGCGCGCATGCGTGCAAGGGTGGGGTGGGGAGCAGGTTCCCTGCTGAGCAGAGATCCTGATGTGGGGCTCCATCCCAGGACCCTGAGATCATGACCTGAGCTGAAGGCAGAGGCTTTAACCCACTGAGCCACCCAGGCTCCCCTTACGAGAAAATTCTTAAGGCAAATTTAGTGGGTAGCCTGTAACCTAGTGATTTGTCATCAAGACATATACAGGACTTAGAAAGCATGAAACAAAGCAGGCTTGGATGGAAACCTTTAGGTATGGAGAAACTAGTGGAGGAAAATGGGAATGCACTATCACTCTTCCAGAGTTCAAGGACTGCCCTTATCCAAACTGGGAAACATCTGATTCCCAAGACTGAGACACAGCCATGTTTCTTGGGTCTCACTCTCACAAGGAACAGATTTTGCCAACTTCTGGTAGTCCCCATTAGAAGAGCATTTGTTCCAGAACTGTTCTCCCTAGAAAGGGCTCTATTCAAAACCGAACTCATGAATACTTAATACCTGCTTCTATTCATGCCCATCTTCTCCTTCCTCCTCACTCTAAAACTTCCTTCTCACTCTAAAACCTACACTCATGCAGGAAAGTTGATCTCAGTTTATTAGTAGAACAACAACAACAACAAACTATAGACTAAAACATTCGGTTTAAGTTAAATCATGGCAAGAAGTGTTAACTCTCTCGGGGAAATTAAGTAATTTTAGGTCACTTAAAGAACAAATTTGTATTAATGGGGTTTCTGTGGATATATTTTTCATGAAGGCCTGCGCTCATTTAGTACCTTGTACAAAAACTGACATTTCCTTATGAACCAAACCAGCTCTAAGTAAACTTAGCCCTTCACGGAGAGTATTTTGATGATGCATTGCTTGCAAGGAAGGTCACCTCCCAGAGCTGGAGGCAGGTGTAAGTAGTGGAGAAAGCTGACCAAGGAGGAGCCTACGGATTCTGCCTGGTTGGGGGAGGGACCAAGGAGGCACAACAGATATGAAAATGATGGAAGGACCATTTATGAAATCAGCATTGGCTATCATGCCATTGTGTTCCGTGTGATGAGGATAAGCAGTGAGGTACCCTTGAAAATGAACAGACTACAGTCAGAAAGGTCTGGGATTGAACAGCTGACCTCACAACTTAATGTACAGGGAAATCTGGCACATGACTTAACCATGCTGACATGTTAGTGTCTTCATTTAAAAATTATATGATTACAGAATTAGAGATAATACAACCTGTGGCATATATTAGATGCTCAAAATGGCAATGTGTAAATCACTATTCACTACATGCGTCTGGAAGAAGAGCTAATATCCGAGGCACAGAGGGACTGTGTGAAATGGACAATATTAGAGCTGCAAGGATCAAGACTCGTGACAGTATAGAAACAGTCAAGACCGAAGGCTCAAATTTTCTTTCCTTAAAATACCTTCTATCTAGCCGCTGCTTAGGGGTCCAACCAGAATTACATTTCTCACTAAACCTTACTTGTGACCTTATCTACAACAACACTTCTTTTTTTTTTTTTTATATACTTAAGTGTAGATAGAAATGTGCTATTTATAGCTACCACCCTGGGCTATAAATCTTGGAGGCAATGTGGGTGCTGGCTTGGTTGCTCAGAGTCCAAGCGAATGACTAACTAAAGGGGTGAGCTCAACTGAGTTATTCTCCCATTTTTTTCAGCTGTGTGGGACAGTGAGAAGATTCTAAAGTAAAGGTGGAATGAGTAATAAAATGAAGAAAGACAAAGCTATGGGCAAATCTCATGATCTGCTACAAGTCTGGAGGAAGAAAAAGTTGAAGATTCTCCTTGCTATTAAAGAACAATAAATAAATCATAAAACAAGCTAAGGAATCCTGACACTTTTAATACAATGTACTCAGATTTCCATTATCTTATAGGACCAATCAATTCTGCATTTATAAACTAGTATACTGAAGACTAGAAAAAGTTAAGCCATAATTAAAATACATTTTATGAAATATTGAGTCTTATCCAAATAAAACCTAATATCCTCCCCCCTTTAGCAGATTTTATTTATTTATTTGACACAGAGAGCAAGAGAGGGAATACAATCAGGGGAGTGGGAGAGGGAGAAGCAGGCTCCCCACTGAGCAGGAAGCCAGATGCAGGGCTCAGCCCCAGGACCCTGGGATCATGACCTGAGCTGAAGGCAGATGTTTGACTAAGGCACCCAGGCACCCACTAATATCCCCTTTTGAGGCCAAAAATATGTCTAAAAACAGTTTTGTCATATTAAATAAAATAGCATGATCAGGAAGTATTTTTTATAATCAAGAACAATTTTATTGAATGAATAATTTATTGATTATCAAAAATGTATAATGCCTAGGAACTTATTTTCTAAGGGAATTTTGCAGATGTAGACATTTCCTGAAATCTCAGGACTTTCAGAACATTGTTCATTTGTTCTTAATACTCATACAAATCTAATAATCAAAGTTATTACATTGGAGAAATCTAATCTCTAGACAAGAGAAAATAAAATTTTGATTTAAGCTTTAAGAGAGAAGAACGATGCAAAGGAGAAATGAGAAATTCACAACACTTTGATCATAATATTCCTTCACTTAGTGAATGTGGAATTGCTGGCGGTCTTCCACACACTGTGCACTGGGGAATGCAACCAGGAAGAAGACAGATAGGTTCCCCATCATCAAAATGGACCATGAGCATGATGGCCAAAAAAAGAAATCACAGTTGTAATGAACACTACAGGAAGGAAAAACTGAATTCAAAAGACAGAGCCTAACTCAAGAAAGTTGATTTTTAATTTTTTTTTCCCTAAAACCTGATAAGAAAAAGAAGAAGAAGAAGAAGACGATGACTGATAGACGAGCAGGATTCTCTAAACAATGGAAGGCTGAGGGACGTCGGGCAGAGCGAGTGGTAGGACTGTGTGCCAGACAAGAAAGAACTCTTTAAGTGTGCAAGTCTGCATGCTAAAGGGAGGGCCATACATCTAAGTAATTAAAGAAATCCTGAATTTCTGGGGGGAAAAACCAACAGGGTGAGCAGTAAAAGATGGCATTGGGACTTTTAACCATGACTAGATAGACCATAGAGAACCATGAAAGCCTTATAAAGTCAACATTTTCTAAAGATGTCACAAAGCCAGTGAAGAGTTTTTAGTAGAAATATGATTTGATTTGCTCTGCACTTTTAAAAGACCACTAATGTTGGATGGTGTTATGCTGAAGACGGTACTGATGGATCCGAGTGACAACTAGAACTGATGGTGAGCTTCCCATGGGCCCCTCACAATACAAAGTACTTTACACACATTACCTTATGTAACCTTCATTGAAACCCTTTGGGGGAAGTTTTCACTTTTCTGTGGAGTCCCATGTGTGTAAAATTAAAAATAAAATTGTATGCCTTCTTTTCTACGAATCTGTCTTTTGCCAGTTTAATCTACATGCCTCTGAGATTTAACCTAAGAGAGTAAAGTATTTCTTCCCCCTATGATCAGAAATAACCCAGCAAAATATGTGAAAAAAGAGTAGCCAGAATGATAGGGGGAACATGATGAGAATTATATCAGGAAACTTAAGATAGGAGATGGTACTTTCGAAGGAGAAAGTTAGCAATAGTGTCAAATGCAGAGGACGAGTTCTAGTCCCAGCCCCGAGAATCCCAAGAACATAGTACCCCCACAGTAATGGGAGATCCAACTACATCTACCTATTGTATCAGGCACTATATTTTTTATGCTTTATATACTTTATTTCACTTACAACTTATACAATCTTCATATGGCAGGTATTATCAAAATAATTACAGATGAAAAGCTGAGGGATATTGAGGTTCAGCTACATTTCTGGGTTTATATTTAATAAATGGTAGATCCATAATTCAAACACAGGTCTGTCAGATTCCAGTGGCAATAATCTTTCAGCCACAGAGAATTGCATGGCCCTGTAGTGTTATATTAGAAGCTTAGGAAGCATAAAGGAGGGACACACTATTCAGAAAGGTGGACACAGCAGCATCAGAGAGGATTACACAACTGAACCTTGAAGGGGAAGGAACAGGCCAATCACACAAGGATAGGCAGCATGTTTTTAGCAAAACAGTACGGGCAGTGTGTGAGGGGAGGAAAGAGAACATCAACTTAAGGGACCCTTTGAACCACATGGTTCATGTAAGGAAGACAGGGGATCTGATGGGGAAAGAGTGGAGGTAGGACCTTTATTCTAAAGAGGAACCACTTAAATATTGTCAACAGGGGACCCTCTGGGAGAGATTTGTGTAGGAAATGTGTCAACAGTGTGAAGGGTGAATTAGAGGAAGAGAAGAAAAAATGCAGGCCTTCCAAGTGAGAGCCTGGATAGTGGCCTGATGGACAGGGGGGAAAAAGAGCATGGGTCAACGAGATCTGAAAGGCATAAAATAAAGAGAACTGATGACTTTGACCAAGGTGGAGGGGTGGGGAAGAGAAATGACAAAGAGAAAGGTATATGGAATGAATATCTGTTATCTGACTTGGGCAACAGGACAGCTGGCAGGAAATGGATACAGGAAAGTAGATATAAAGTTAAAAAAAAAATGTGAGTTCAGTCTTGGAGTTTGAATGGCCTGTGCAACTTCCAGGAGAACATGTTATGAAGATGGCTGGCTGTGTAGCGGCACTTAAGAAGAAGCTGGACTGTGGCTGAAATCATGGAGTAGGTATATAACACAGATTCCCCAAACTCCTCTGACCACAAAATTCTTTATCCAAAGCTAATGTACTTTTTTTTTTTAAGATTTTATTTATGTATTTGAGCGAGAGAGAGACAGAGAACCAGTGAGGGGAGGGGCAGAGGGACAGGGACAAGCAGACTCCCGCTGAGCAGGGAACCCAGCTCTCTGCTCTACCCCAGGACCCAGAGATTATGGCCTGAGCTGAAGTCAGATGCTTAACCAACTGAGCCACCCACGTGCCCCCAAAGCTAGTGTTCTGAGAAGAGTTTATAATTTACTCCTTCTGGGGAAATTTTGAAGCAACATCAGTGACTGTTTCTTTTCTTTTCTTTTTTTTTCAGTAAGAAGGAAAAAGGTAGAGCAAGGAACCCATCTGAATCTTCTACATAGCTTATAGTGCTCTACCAAAGATTTTTTTTTTAATCAGTTTGCTTGAAAACTGGTGGCAACATCTTTTGTGAAGATAAATGAATTTTTATCTAACATGAAACATATCTTATGACTCATCCTTTTTTTTTTTTTTTTTAAATACTCCAGTCTTCATTTGCTTGTGAATAGAATATCTTCAGTATCCAATGATGTTTTTCTCAGCTTTGGCAAATGATTTGGATTAGCTAAGGGAGGAAAAGTGAGGAAATTGCAGTTGTACCATTTTTCATATTGTGACATTTCAAGTAATCAAAACAATTTCGTTATCATGTGAAGGATTCAGTATTCAAATACACAAAAAGCAGTTCATGAAAATAACAATTGTTAGGTTTATTCTGTGAAGTAATGGGCTCCTAAAATATTATTTTATTTTCTCTCTAATGGAACCATGTACCAGAAAAGCAATTTCACATCATTTATTCCTGCTGTGACCTATGCATTCTATAAGAAGTTTGAGGAGAAACGTTGGGCAATATTTTTTTAAGCAATGCTTTTAGGAGGGAATTTCCATAAGGATTATTTAATTATTAAATGGAAATAGCTGCATTGCTAGAAAGGAAGGCCCATCCCAGCAAAACTACCCAGTAGATTTCCGCTTGAAAATTACTCTTGAGAGACTGATGAGGTAAGAAATAAGATGAATAATTCTAGTTCATGAAGAGAGAGGCTCCTCCCCCTTGGGGGGGGCACGAATGCCACTTTCTTTTGGAAAGATAAAGCTTAGTGTAAAGTTTAGCTTTTCCTTCTGTGATGCACTGACTTAGGATGGATCAAGACTGTGGCCAAAGAAGAGGTGAATATCAGCCATCAGACTTCCTTGAATTGTCAAAATAAGAGTATTTCTTCTTCTTCTTCTTCTTCTTTTTTTTTCCTCTCTCTAGATTTCTTTTCTTTGGGGGAATTCCTATGTTGTGCATCTCCCCTCCCCCACCCCACTTCTATTACTCAGGGTCCTGTTATAAAGGTTATAATTAAATCAATTTTAACAGTCTCTGGTTGAATTCAAGGCTACTTGTCACCCCACTCTTAGTACATCTGATTAACTCTGAAAAGACTACTTGGTAACAGTCTAACGAGGCATGCACATTCAAGCAGAGAAATAAGATGAAACAAAACTTACTGGGCTGAACTTGAAAAAGAGCTGATGTCAAGGTGGGCAGGGAAATCATACAGTCCAAGTTCTTTGTTAATCAATAAGGAAAACAAGAAATGATGGAGAACAAAAAGAAGTCTGTGGCCTACAATCATTACTGATAAAAGCATGATTCTTTTCTGATTTTTTTATATGAGTGTTCAAGCCAAGGGGGCCAGGAATGCAAGAAATTATTGAAAATCTGGTAAGGCTGTGAACATTATTAGGAGGTCTACCCATCCTACGCTACCACCACCGTCCTTTTCTGAAAATTGCCCTACTCATCCCCAGAGCGGAGGCCTGATTATAGCATATGACCTTAGTCCCATGCTGGCTGCTGTCAATCAGGGTGGACAGCTAACAAGAGCTTATCCAGATGCCTTTCTTTCCTAAGCCAGGGCTGGCGCTGGTATTCAGAAGCTCTGGTCCCTTTCTCCAGCACTGAAAAGTAATACATGGTGAAAAGCTAGTCTGTAGAGAGAGAAGAGAATGACAGAGATAAGGGAGACGCAAAACATGGAACCCACAAAATAGCTTGAACAACAGGGCACATAATAGCTTAAATAACCAAGATGGACAAGATGAGGAGAGGAATGGTTCTGAGAGAAAATTAAAAGTCTTTTGTTGTACATGTGACAAACATTGCCGTCCATAGGGAAGGAGATGTGAACTAGACATTTGGAACTAGGGGAGACATCACGAGTGGCACAACTGGCCAAACCTCCGACTCTTGATTTCAGCTCAGGTCATGATCTCAAGGTCATGAGATGGAGCCCCCATGTCAGGCTTAAGATTCGCCCCCTCTGCCCCTCCACCTCTCTCTCTCTCTCTCTTTCTCTTGCTTTCAAAAATCAATCAATCAATCAATCGTGCTTCAGGATTTAGCAGTTCAGAAAAAAAAAAAAAGACAAACCTAGCAAAGGTGAGCAAGAAGGAACAGCAGATGAGACAAGAGAAAATCAGAGGACTCTGGTGCCATGGAAGCCAGAAGAATCAAATGTTTCCAGAAAAAAGTGACAAAGATTTGACCAATGATTTGCTCATATTTACCAAAACAAAACAAAACAAAAACAAAAATACCACTTCTTAGAAATTTGTATTCAGCTTGAGAGCTCACCAAATGAATGATAGTCATACTGTCTTTTGGCTGATACTAAAGTTACATATCAAAATAAAAAAAAAATAAAAAATGAGCATTCATAAACCAAATTTAAAGGAAAAAAATACCCCAGACAAATTTAAGTTTTGTTAAGAAAAAAAGTCAGGGGTAGGTTTTACAATGTTTCTTGGAATGACTGAAATTCATAGGATCAGTCAAAGTGTGAGACTTCGGGAAAATGTCAATAATTAAGTTTGTGTGAGATTCGCTTTGCAGAAGGGTTTAGGCTATTGTTTGGTGGACAGTGGTGAATGTCTGTTCTAGGATAGTGAAGAGGAAGAATTCCGTAAGGTCTATTTGGCTAAAGGAAAAATGATATCTCATATTATTTTACGTAGGTTGCAAAGCCGTAGGAGAAGCAATGATTCTGCCAGGGGTAACTGCTCTGCCATTTGGGGTTCAGGTGTCTAGCAACAGCTACCGATATACCCCAGCCCCCCACACTAATCATCTCATCTAAGTAAAAACGGCCACGTTCTGGCCTTCCAGTTTGACCAAACTGCCTCTGCAGCCCTCCTTAATTTAATGCAAGGGTTGGTACAAATAATGGGGTGAATTTCTTAAGGGTTCCGACCTTGAGCCCTGGAATCTAGCAGGCGTTTTAGAACCCCAGTTCTTCTTTTTATTAAATCTTATTAACGGAGTGACCCTGTCTAGAGATTTAACCACTCTAAGCCTCTTTGTTAGTGAAAAAGGATTACTGAGTTACCTCCAAAAGTTATGTTGAGAATTAAATGAGAACATAGAGCACTTAGCACAGGGCAGGGCAGAGTTCAGGGCATCATCATTTACCAGAAGGTAGTTTCATACTACTGTATTGAGTTGGAAATGTAATAGTATGTGAAATGTACTTGAGCCTGTACCAGAGTTTGAGAATGGGGATGTGACGAAAAGCTCATGAAAATGGTTGCTGCAGGGCGCCTGGGGGGATCCCACTGCTAAGGGTCTGCCTTGGGCTCAGGTCATGATCCTAGGGTCTTGGGATCCAGGCCCACTTCAGGCTCCCTGCTCACCAGGAAGCCTGCTTCTCCCTCTCCCTCTGCCTGCTGTTCCCCCTGCCTGTGCACTCTCTCACTCTGTCAAATAAATAAGTAAAATCTTTAAAAAAGAACAGAAAATGCCAGGAAGAACCAGAAGCATTAGGTTGCTCAGCCTCTAAGTCCAACCCTCCTTCCCCGTCCTTCCTACTGGTTACCAGTGTAGACCAATGCATCATTTACTACCCGAACAGACAGAAATGGAAACAGTAGCCCCCTCTCATCTGCAGGGTAAATGTTCCAAAATCCCCAGCAGATGCCTGAAACCACAGATGCTACCAAACCCTATAGATACAAGGTTATTTCCCCCCCTCCCCATGCCTCTGATAAAGTTTAATTTATAAATTAGGCACAGTAAGAGATTATCAACAATGACTACCAGTAAAGTAGAACAAGTATCACAATATACCATAATAAAAGTTACGTGAATGTGGTCCCTCTCTCGAAATCTCTTACTGTACTGTCCTCACCCTCCTGCTTGTGAAGATGGGAGGTAAGAAAATGCCTCCGGATGAGACAAGTGAGCTGAGTCATGGGAACACTGTGAGGTAGCATGAAGGCTACTAGTGACGTGGAGACATGATGATTTTTCTAACTGAGGGTCCGAAGGAGGGTCATCTGCTTCCAGACCATGGCTGATGGCGTTAACTAAAACAGCCCATAAGGGGGAAGTGTAGTTGCTACAAATGAGTACGTGCTGCTAAAAAAATAAAAGTAGGGATTTTTCTAAATCAAAACACATTATTCCATTTCTTCCTGTCACTGTACTTTCTTCTGTGTGAGTGTAATAAGCGGATTTTTGAGGCAGTTTTAAGTGACAGTCAATGGCTGTTCAAAGCCTCCACACCCTGGTGAGCCCCTGAGCTCGCACTTGTAAAAACCTGCATTATAACACGGAGCCACGCACCGGCCTCACACTTTACATCACAATGGGCAAGCCTCTGCGAGGCGGCTTTGAAATCCCCGCGCTGTAGTCAAAGTCCGGACCTCCTGGAAGGACAAAGTGTTCTGTTTGTGTAGCACAAGGGTGTGGCTTTTGTAGCTAGTAAAATAATCTGAACACAAAGGCTCCTAGATCCTGCCGAGCACTCTGCCGTGAACTGACTCAGCGTAAAGTGGTGGGAAAGGAAGCTTGTTCTTAGATTTCAGAACCCTGCAGAGCTGCACCCTGGTCACTTAGTTCCATCCCACTTCAACAGGAAGGGGGGTTTCATCAGCTCGTGCACACACATGTGAGACACACACACACACACACACACCAAGCGGAAGAAAGGATGAGAACCGCCCAAGGGGAACTGGGGGAGCCCACTGCCCACTCTTCACAACCTCTTGCCAGCCTCTAGCTTTTTCCTTGTTTCATTCAGGCAAAACCTAGTTGCTCTCAGGAACTGGCAAAGGGATGCTGCCTTATGCAGAACCACATTTAGCAGCCACTCAGAAAGTAGCAGCAAAATCAGAGATCCCCAGTTAATAATGGAGGGGGTTTCTGAATATCACCATAGAAGCTTTATCAGTGTCCCAGAGAGATCTGTGATTTGAAAGCAAGATAGGGATGTACATATGCTGCATAAGAGCTAACTGGAGACTCCAATTTTTTTTTTTTAAGATTTTATTTATTTATTTGACAGACAGAGATCACAAGTAGGCAGAGAGGCAGGCAGAGAGAGAAGGGGAAGCAGGTTCCCAGATGAGCAGAGAGCCTGATGCGGGCCTCCATCCGAGGACCCTGGGATCATGACCTGAGCCGAAGGCAGAGGCTTTAACCCAGGAAGCCACCCAGGCTCCAGGAGACTTCAAATTTATTAAAGGTTGTAATCATGTACACTTTCAGGTTCTACACACACACCCACCACCACCGATTTTGACTTCGTGTAAATAAACAGCACAATTTAGAAACCTTTACATAATTTACATAATTTAAAATCTTGATCCTTATATTTGGAATTAAGAACAAGATCCTTATACTTGGAATTAAGATCTGAATTATGCAAAAATCAGTTGATATTGATTAGATTCTCCTCATAATTGCTCAACTCATAATTTTGCTCAGATCATTTTGCCTAAAGATTACTTGGCCAAATTCATCTTTTTGTAAAAAAGATCATATAGGATTTTATTTTTTTTATTTTTTATTTTTTTTAAAGATTATTTATTTATTTATTTGACTGACAGAGAATACAAGTAAGCAGAGAGGCAGGCAGAGAAAGAGGAGGAAGCAGGCTCCCGGCTGAGGAGAGAGCCCGATGTGGGGCTCGATCCCAGGACCTGGGATCATGACCTGAGCCGAAGGCAGAGGCTTTAACCCACTGAGCCACCCAGGTGCCCCCAGGATTTTATTTTTTATCAGTAAGATTAATGTTCCAAGGAACTTATATTCCAAGGAAAAAACTGCCTAGGGGAAAAAAATAATTTATTAAGAGGGTGCCTGGGTGGCTCAGTCAGTTAAGCATTGGCCTTCAGCTCAGGTCATGATCCCAGAGTTCTGGAAAGAGCCCCACATCAGTGTCCTGCCTCAGAGGGGATTCTGCTTCTCCCTCTCCCTCTGCCTGCCACCCCTGGTGCTTGTGCTCTGTCTTTCTCTCTTTCTGTCAAGTGAATAAATAAATCTTTAAAAAAATTTTTTTTAATCATATACTAAGATGAACAAGAAACTATTATTTTACCTTTCTTTAAACTATTAGAAAGCCAATTAACTTAAGAATAAATTTTTTTTTAAAAATTCAAGAGTTTCATATAATGCAACATTTACCAAAAAAGTTCAAAAATCTGTATAGATTACATTAAAGGAAGCTTTTTGGTGAGACTTTTGCCAAAAACCATTTAAAGTTATCCCCAAGACAACCTAATGTGTGGATAATATCATATGAATTTAAATTTGATACATTTTTTATTATTAAAGTTTTAAAAAATTGGTTAAATATGTATATGTATATTTATATTTACCGAGGTAAATATATGACCTCCCTTTCCCTTTATCAAGATCACTAAATGTCCTAAAGTTTTGTTTGTTTTAAACAAACTGAAGGGCATAATCGGGAGCAGTAAAGGATAAACTGTCCTATCTAGAATGATGTGACAACGCAATTTTTTGAAGGTGAGTTCCTCACAGAATACAAGGTAGGTAGGGAATATTGCCAGTTTAAAATGGACTCCCCATGAGAATTAACATTTGTCTTTGGAAGATGCGTGTTCATCCCCTGAAGAGAGTGCCATGAGTATCTCCCACATACTAGGCCGCATCCTAGGCTCTGGGACAACAGTGGGGAGTTAAGACAGGGTTTCTGCTCTCATGGACCCTACCTTCCTCTGGAGGAGGACAGGCATCAAACACATAAACACAACTCAATAAACAAGTGATATCATATAGTGGTCAGTGCCAGGACAAAATCACAATGGAGTGTTATACTAGAAAATGAGTAGAAGTAGGGTCGCCAGGCTTAGCAAATAAAAATACAGACAACCAAATTCAGTTTGAATTTCAGATGAATGACTAATTCTTATTATTATTATTTCAGTATAAATATGCCCCATGTGCTATTTGGAACATACTTTTCCAAAACAAACAAACAAACAAACAAAAAACTATTGCTTATCTGAGATTCAAATTGAGCTCAGTCTCCGTATCTTATCTGACAACTCTACCCAGGACACTCCTTATATGGGGAGGTTGGGGGAAGGCCTTGGGGGGAATGTGATACTGACCTCCAGCCAGAAATAAGCTACCAAACGAGCCTGAAAGCAGAAACAGGTGTGTGTGCCTGGTAGCTAGAATGTGTGTACAAATCACATTGTTGAGCTATTGTGACGGTCAGAATGGACCAAGAGAACCCTTCCCCACAGGTACAGAGACCTAGGACAGTAGTCTTCCCCTTCCCTACAGTTTGACTTTCCGTGGTTTCAGTTATCTACAGTCCACAGTGGTCCAGAAGCAGATGATTCACCTTCCGACACACAGTCAAAAGGTCAACAATAGCTTAATGCTAGGTTACCACACCTTCACCTCATCAGGTAAGTGTTCCATCATCTCCCATCATCACATGAAGGGTGACTACAGTACAGTAAGAGAGAGAGAGAGAGAGAGAGAAACCATATTCACATCATTTTTAATACAGTCTATTGTTAAAATTGTTCTATTTTATTTTTGGTTACTGTTGACAATCTCTTACTATGCCTATGTAATAAACTAGAGTTTGTCCTAGGTATGTACAGGAAAAAACAGTATATAAAGGGTTTCAGGCATCCACTTGGGGTCTTGGAATGCTCTCCCATGGATAAGGTGGGGAGGCTACTGTCTATGGGAAACATGCTAATGGAGGCAGGGAGATGGACTTTGGAGGGAAGCTGGACCCTGGAGCAAACTAGACTGTGTGCTAGGCAGGGTTTGGAGTTGCCTGTGTGATATATTAAAAGATGCTTACAGGAAAGGGTAGAGGGAGGAGTAGGCGGCATGAGAGAAATGCATGAAATCGAGGTCGGGAAAACTGACTTAGAAATGGAGGCTCTTGGGCACCTGGGTGGCTCAGTGGGTTAAAACCTCTGTCTCCAGCCCAGGTCGTGATCCCAGGGTCCTGGGATTGAGCCCCGCATCGGACTCTCTGCTCAACAAGGAGCCTGCTTCCCCCTCTCTCTCTGCCTGCCTGTCTGCCTACTTGTGACCTCTAATAAATAAATAAAATCTAAAAAAAAAACAAAAAAAGAAAGAAAGAAAGAAATGGAGGCTCTGCCACTGAGGGCTCCTTAGGAAGGTTTTAAGATTTTAACTGATCTCCTTCTAGCATCAAGAAAGCCCTACAGGGTACAACTTTAAGTTTACTCCCTTTAAAATATAATTCCTTTTTTTAAATTGTTTTAATTCTTTAAACATGTAGGGGAAAGGAGAAAATGGAATATGCAGAGCCAGACATAGCAGTTTTGGAAAAAGGGAAAAGACAACTACTGAAGGGGAAGCCCGGGCCATCCGTTGCGAACCTGGGAGTGGCCCACGGTACTGGGTGGGAGTCCCCTGAGCAGGCCAGGGAGCTTAAGGGACCAGCACAAAATGCTGTATGTGATGTATGTGTATGCAAAAAATACATATACACTTTGTGCGTGTATCCATTTATGTGTATATACATGTATGGGTCTTGAATGGTATAGATTTAGAGCTACTCCTCCGCAAATTTGCAAGTTTTACTTAAGAGCATGTTTTGGAGACCCCTCTGGATCAGTATACACAGATCTATTTACTTCATTCTCTTCAACTCCTCCGGAGTATGCCATCATTTATAGACACTCTCCTTTTAGCAACCTGCAGGAAATGAGCTCTGGGGTCATTACCAGTGTTTTGCCCTTAAGGTTGCTAAGAGCATGGTTCTCAAAACCGTGCTGGCTGCTGTACACACACAGTAGTATCATAGGACATTTTTAAATGCTGAAGGAAGCAATATCTGTCAAAGCAACATCTGTCAAACACCACTCAAGCCACTACTACAATACTATTAAATTCGTGTATAACTACATTTTTGTTTTTTTAAGATTTTATTTATTTATTTGAGAGAGAGACACACACACACACACAGTGAGAGAGGGAACACAAGCAGGGGTGTGGGGGGAGTGGGAGAGGGAGAAGCAGACCTCCCCCCTCACCCCCAAGCAGGGAACCTGATGCAGGGCTCTATCCCAGGACCCTGGGATCATGACCTGGGCTGAAGGCAGATGCTTAACGACTGAGCCACCTAGGTGCCCTGGGTCTAATTACTTAATAAACAGACTGTTAGATATTTTTTTCTCCCTGGGGTCACCACAAAAAAACTACTGAGACCCTAGAAGTGCCCTGATCCAAGAAGGTTTGAGAACCTTCAGTCGGCTGAGCGGTGTAGAGCATCTCGGGAGCAAGGTCCTAAGAAATGGCTTGTTGTTGCTCTTTAATTAAATTGAACCCATATTAAAAAGAAATACTTTTAATCTATCTTTACATCTTCTTTTTTCTTGAAAACATTTTACAAACTTATTCCCAACAAATCATCAGCCAGATTTTCATATTTCTGCTATTGCGAGCTGGTACATCTCATGTAATTTTTATTCCTCAGAATTTTTAACTGCTATAACATGTATATGATAGCAGATATTATCATTTAAAAATACATTTACTGGGACGCCTGGGTGGCTCAGTTGGTTAAGCAGCTGCCTTCGGCTCAGGTCATGATCCCGGCGTCCTGGGATCGAGTCCCACATCGGGCTCCTTGCTCAGCAGGGAGCCTGCTTCTCCCTCTGCCTCTGTCTGCCATTCTGTCTGCCTGTGCTCGCTCTCTCCCTCTCTCTCGCTGATAAATAAATAAAATCTTTAAAAAAAAAAATACATTTACTTCAGCTACTTCTTGGCAGAAGAAATGCAGAATTCTGTGCATTTTTTTGTCTTACAAAAGTTCAAATGAATGAATGGATTTGCCATTAAGTCATAGTCTTATATGACTTATATATAACATATATATATATATATATATATATATATATATATATATATATAACTTATATGTAACACACCAGTAGAGTTTAGTAATGATGAACATAATTTCAATAGGCTTATGAAATTGCTGGATTTCAAAACAAAATTCTATTGTCGGTGCTTCATTTCATCTGCTGAGAGATAGGCGTCCTGGGCCTTCCCCAGAAGTTGAGAAAATGCCAGGAGGTTACTATGAGGGGTTTAAAAGAAAAGGCACCCACTCAAGTTCTCTGTCAGACTTTCGATTTTTAACTATACGTCCCCAAATATTTTAAAATCCGTTGACTGCTATGATTTACAGAATCATTACAGAATATCGTTTGCTAATGAATCTAAGGACAAGGACTCCCTAAACTATGTTACAAGATGTTCCTCCAGTGGTTGCAATGGCTTGTTAATTACACCCGTTGCACAAGAGTCATGGGCATTAAAGAGGCGAGTCTACCCTGCTGTGTTTTTAGTATCACCATCATTCCTGCCGTTGCTTTCTCAAGGACTTTCAGTAAATGCTTGTCAAATGACTAGTTTAGCTGGAATTTAATCATTATTTTAAAATCACCTATTAGTGTCAGCCTTAATGCTTCTATCACTAAACATGAAATAATAATACTTATTATCTATTTCCCGAGACTCTGTATAATAAGGTTAGTATTATAATTTGCTGAATATTATGCTTGATAAAATAATTGTGAAAATGTTTTATCATAGCATTCCTCCGACTCAAGCACTCCAGAAGGGCAATCTCAGAAGAGTATCTTCCTGTGACAGATTTGAAAACAGATTTTCCCAAAAAAAACCCTCATCTACTCACATGACATTTATCTTCTTTTTAAAATCAGAGTTATGAATAAAACCAAAAGGACTAGAAAGTAAGCTCTAAAAAATAAACAAGATGATTGTGCGAGACTTAAGTGACTTTCTGATTTTAAAATCATCCAGATCCAAAATAAGTGATAAGCTATTTAAGTTAACCATACTTAAACCAAAGTGATGACTGCTGAAGTTTCTAGGTATACAGAAATGAACTGTAAACTTAGACCTAGTGCCCCCAAAAGGGAAACAGTCTTTTACCTCGCTACTCAGACATTCTGCGTTTATGTGAATTACCTGTGAACTCTACGAACTTGTTAAGTTATAAGCAAAGTGTCACTGTGCTGTGTCCAAGATAGAATCATAATGGGCCTGTCATGCAGACTCCACCCTGAGTTTCACGCAGCTTGCGACAGACCCGAGATCCCTGTCAAAATGTGATCCATATCACATGCTCCATCTGCTCCGATACAGAAGGACAATTCCAATTGTGATACTAGTATTTAGTTTTAAGGAGTATCTTTATAATGTAAAATATATCATGGCATAATATGCATATAAAATACACAAATAAAATATACTAATACATATATATAATATTTGGAGTTGTCAATTTCTGTACTGCAGGGAGAAAGGTTGCTTCAAATCACTGAGACATATATACTATTCAAAAGAATTATGATATTAAATATGGTAAAATTTTGACCCATTGCAGTCAAAAGCAACACTCAAAATCTGCCCAAGGCCTCCATCATTGGGATTGGAAGACAGGATACCAAGGCCTTTGAGGAAAGGTTTATTTGTTATTACTCAGTGACTATTCTAACCGACCATGGAGGGAGACTTCTTCCTGTCTGACCTTCCCTGGGCCTGCTACAGAATGACTAAGGCAGAAGAATTGAGAAAAAAGACAGAATTCAGAAAGCCAACTAGAAATTAACCTTGTGGCTTGCCAATTCCTACTCTTAATGGAGAAGAGAACCATTTAGCTGTTTCTCTCAAAATCTAGTGGTCTCTGGGGCACTTGGGTGGCTCAGTCAAGTAAGGAGCTCACTCCTGATTTCTGCTCAGATCATGATCTCGGGGTCCTGAGATGAGCCCCGGGGTGAGGCTCCATGCTCAATGTGGAGTCTACTTGAGATTCTCTTTCTCCCTCTCCCTCAACAACACACTTACAACCACTCTGTACCCAGATGACTATTCTGTTTGTCACTTTCAGTAGTCAATAAATTACATGAGATATTCAACACTGTATTATAAAGTTGGCTTTGTATTAGGTGATTTTGCCCAACTGTGGGCCAATGGAAGAGTTCCGATGTTAAGGAAGGCTAGGCTAAGTTATGATGTTCAGTAGGTTAGGTGTATTCGGTGCATTTTCAACTGATGGTATTTCAACTTTGGATGGGTTTATTGGTAGGTGACTTCACTGTAAGCTCAAGAAGACCCTATGATGAGTTCTGTGGTGATAGGAAATAGGAATTTGAGGTATGGAGGCTCATAAATAAATGTGTGTGTATACATATAACACATATACATATACAGATATACACATATATCTATATATACATGGAGAGAGAGAGAGGAGAAATAGAGGGATGTGTAGGTATATGTATAAATTTCCTCTTTCCACTAGACTTGCCCAGAAGCAGGAATATCTATCCCAGCAGGGGCATACCTTGTACCCATCTTGATCTTAGTTTCTAGATCTAGTTTAGGAGTCACTCAACTAAAAGAGACAAGGCTTTTTGGTGAGATGGCAGATCCCAGGGCTCGTATAAGAACAAGATGAGCTTGGGTCATCTGACTGTGCCCAAAGGTAAGAATGATGGCTACAGGTCAAAAGGACCCAGAATCCAGCCTGAAGGGTCACCTACTAGTCAAATCTGGGATAAGTTGAACATTAAAATAAATAATGATAGGACCTAATTGACCTCATTGAATAAAAAAGGAATTCATGGGGGTGCCTGGGTGGCTCAGTCAGTTAAGTGCCCAAGTCTTGATTTTTGCACAGGTTGTGATCTCAGGGTTTTGAGATCAAGCCCAGAGTTGGGCTCTGCACTGGGCATGGAGCCTGCCTAAGATTCTCTCTCCCTCTGCCTTTCCCCCCACTACTCTCTCTCCCTCTCTCTCAAAAAAAAAAAAAAAGAAAGAAAGAAAGAAGAAAAAAAGAATTCAGGAGTCCTCAATGATACAGATAAACAGGGAGAAAAGAAAGCTCTTCCTTAAAAAAAAAAGAAAACAAGCTCTTCCTTATAGTTTAATACCAAGTAATGTAGAAGGAATAAAGAAATTAAAAAATCACTATTTCTTTTCTTTTTTAAAATGATTTTTATTTCTTTATTTATTTGACAGAGAGCTAGAGAATGTGAAAGTACAAGCAGAGGGAATGGCTGTGGGAGAGGAAGAAGCAAGCTTCCCACTGAGCGAGGAGCCAGATGTGGGGCTCCATCCCAGGACCCTGCGATCATGACCTGAGCCGAAGGCAGAAGTTTAACCAACTGTGTGACCTAGGCACCCTGAAAATCAACATCTCTCAACCAATACAGTGATAATCAGGTAAGAAATAGCAACAGCTATTAATACTTTTATTATTATTAGTTATCATTTCACAAGGATGCTAAAACTAATCAGTGGATTAGAGGAACAGGATTTTACAGTCTTAAAATTTCTCCCCATCTAATAATTACTAATTCCCAAATATAAAAAACATCATACCTTTATAGTAGAGAAACCTCAGAGACAACATCTTATTTAAGTGATCAAAGTTAACATCTCCAGTAATGAAAAAAATTGACACCACGTGCCATATGATTAGACGCAAGAAAAAGAGCAAAGCATCACTTTTGTGAGATTTTGTTCAAAAAAATGCATGACCTGTATATAATTATGAAGAAACATTAGATAAACCCAAATGGAGGAACAACCTCCAAAAACTGGCCTTTAATCTTCAAAAATGATATGGCCGAGGAAGTCAAGAAAAGGGGTGCCTAAGGGGCACTTGGGTGACACAGTGGGATAAAGCCTCTGCCTTCTGCTCTGGTCATGATCCCAGGGTCCTGGGATGGAGCTCCAAGCTCCATATCTGGCTCTCTGCTTAGCAGGGAGCCTGCTTCCTCCTCTCTCTCCGCCTGCCTCCCTACCTACTTGTGATCTCTGTCAAATAAATAAATAAAATCTTAAAAGAAAAGAGAAAAAGAAAAGGGGTGCCTAAGTGGCTCAATCGGTTAAGCATCTGCCTCTGGCTCAGGTCATGATCCCAGGGTCCAGGAATCGAGTCCCACATCAGGCTCTGTGCTCAGTGGGGAGTCTGCTTCTTCCTCTCTCTCAGCCTGCTGTTCCCCCTGCCTGTGCACACTCACTCTCTCTCTCTCTGTTAAATAAATAAGTAAAGTCTTAAAAGAAAAAAAAGTTAAAAACAAATAAGTCAAGAAAGAAGGAATTGTTTCAGAAAAAATGAGATAACCAGGTACCACAATTAATCCTGGATTGCATCCCATGTCATAAAGGACATTACTGAGACAATTGGCCAACCTAGCATGAAGTCTCTGGGATAAGAATGCGCAGAAATACTTTTTCATCTTTTTTAGTTCAATTCTTGTAACTTTTATCCAAATTTAAAACTGTTCCAAAATTAAAAGTAATAAAATAAAACAAAAAGTATTTAAAGTGTTCTTCCTTGATGATGAATGAATAGCCTGAAAGTTAAGTTCATATAAGAAATTATCTGATACATTTGCATAACCAAATTTAAATACTGAACACATAGTAAGTAGTGAGTCACCATGCCTCACCTGTAAATTACTGGTATTGTTATTATTAGTACTTAACATTCATTAGCACCCACGTTGCTGTCCATAATACAGCAAAAGTAATGGTTCCCTCAAAGAGTTGTTCTAAAAAATACACACTTACATATACACAGGCGCATATCCAAATGCAATGTTTATACAAAGATGGAGGGCCATGGGCCAGCTCTCACAAAGACAAAACTAGACCCAGCCTATTCCTCTCCCTTTTGCTTCAGGTTAAAGGACGTGCAAATCCAGGTGTTCACACATTACCAGATGACTGCTGTGTAGTTTGAAAGGAATGACAATGACATCCTGTTTGTGGTCATGGCCAATTTGGTATTACACTACACCTGTGAAACCTGAGGCCGACACCATTTCGACAAGGCTGTATAATTAAAGTGGTAACATGTATTACTTAGAAATATTAGTGACTTCCAAGATGTGACAGAAGCCCTTTGTCCACCTGACTTTCAATTACAAACGGGGTCAGAGAAACATAAGAAAGGCAGAGCCTGTGGTTGGCTGCTTGCTGCTCCTCCTTTGGAATCAGACCTCCCAGAACATTCCTCTCTGCAGTAGGAAGCAAACTTTTACTGCTGCCTCTTGAAAAATCTCTTTAATTATCTCATGTTTAATTTGCGTCACAATCTACCCATCCCTCTCGCAACACTGAGTTTTAAATAAACATTTGCTTATTAGTGTAGGGACCACAGATTGCCATATGCAGAATGGTACGGATCTAAATAACATCAGATTGGAGAGAATTCTAGCTCATTCACACCACTGAACAATCTCTGAAAACTACATTAATTGACAGAATGTCAGGGATTGCAAAGATCTTCCACACAAACCCTATTATATCTGGGCCACTTCAAAGAAGATTTTATTGCTAAACTAATAATAATAACAATAATATATTACTTACTAAGGGCAGGACAAGATTCCAAATACTTAATATGTCATGATTATTTTAATCCTTATAACAACTCCCAAAGGGCATAGTGTTGGTGTCTGATTTTACAGTTGATAATATTGTGGCCAGAGAGGTTAAGCAATCTGTCCAAAGGTAGACAGCTGAGAAATGGTAAAACTCACATCTAGACGAGTCAGTTTGGTTCCAGAACCTAAGCTCTTACAAGGCATCACCACCACCATTTTGGTCTAACTTTTTCTATTCTGTCAGGTCTGGAATTCTAGTATTTCAAATCCAGGGGATTAAATCAGTCACTCCAGGATCTGCGAGCCTCCATTTATTGCTCAACATATGTAAGCTAGACTTTAGTGATCTCAAGAATTTAAGGTATATTAGAGATGGAACTGAAACTTTAATCTAGTAAGTATAAATGGCAGATACTAGGGCATAGATTAATGAGTAGAACATTAATAGCCATTTTATTTTAAGACAAATGACAAAAGCTCTGCTTCCTTACACCCCCCTAATCTATGTCCAGGCTTGTGAGCACATACAAAGCCCAGTATACAGTGAAACAGGTGAATTAAGCATTTGATGTGCTGAAAACCATCCCAGAGTAAGAATATCATAGTACCGAGGAAACATCAAGTTAAAGAAAGAATCTGGAGTCCAGGAAGCAAATTTCTCTGATCCTTTAAAAAAAAATACATATTTAGATTAGATAATCAAAATTGCAAAGCACTAAATTTAATGTCTTATATCCTTCTTAAAATTCTCGGGTATGTGTGTATCTACATGAGTGTCGTGTGTGTGTGTGTGTGTGTGTGTGTGTGTGTTAACATTAAATCTGTTTATATATAAATAGAAAGGATTCCTATTCTAAAATACTACTAACAATCATGCTGGCCAATGTTAAACCTCTCAGGAAACAAATCTCCAAACATCTCTGAAAAAAAGCTCCAGGCAAGCAACTCTGGTACCTGTGAGCATCAACAGCAATGAAGATATTAACTTTTTCTAATAATTTCAGTTTTAGCCAAGTTTTGTCTGCAGCAGCAACAGAAGACGAATGCTGCTACAGCAAATACAGTCTGAGGCAGAATCCAAGTCGGTAACAAAACCAGGGCTCTCCCTCCTGAAGTTCAGGAGGCCGATGCCCAACATGTCACTCTGTCTGGACAGAACAAGCTCCTTAGCCCCCTCGAGCCTCTTGCTCTCCAATAAAATGCCATGACCAAAACTACTTACTTAGGTGAAAGGACTGCATGGCTTTTTTTAGGTTCCAGATCTAGACATAAAAGAAACAGGATCTGAGGAAAAAGAATCTAACCTCGATTTGTTGCATGGCCTTCAGGGCCCGAGAGAGCAAGATAAAAGCAAGACCCAAGCTAGTAACTCGAGTTCAGGACAGGATGATAACAGTGGAAATGGAGATAAAAGGCAATTTCAGGGACATTTTAAGGGAAGAGATGACAAAATAATAATTTTAACCATCATCCTAAAATAGGAATCAGATGCCATCAAACCCTTGAATATTTCCCTATTGCTACTGGAGTCAATTTTACTGTTTTTACTTACCAACCTCCCACTTTAGACAAACTGGAAAAGCTAGGTAATTTGTGTTTTTAAATCTATCCGAAGGGATCTGAGGGCTGCAGAGACAGTAAGGATTTGGGAGAAAGAGCCAGAAGAAAAAGGAAGCCCAGAGAGATGGACTGTTGCTAGCTGCCAGCAACAGAAGTCAATTCTTTCTGGAGGATGACAGCCTACGGAGCCTCAAATATCACTGAAGTTTTATTTATGATGTATGGCGGTCAGGAAAAAAAAACAGAAATGTAGTTGGGCAAAATTTAATTAAAAAACTCAAGATAGACTCACAGATTACCAGATGCTGGTGTTATCGGACATGCATGAATTGAGGAAAACTACAAATCCCAACCAAAAGAGATACAAAGAAAATTACCCCTAGACACATAGTCAAATTGCAAAATTTGAACACCAAGAAAAACCTTATAAGTGGCCAGAGAATAAAAGACATACTACTCTCATATAAGCAAAACAATTATGTTAACAACTGACCTCCCAACAATAAGAAGACAACAGAATGACATGCTTTTAAAATTTTTATTTTTAAAAGATTTTTTTATTTTTAAGTAATCTCTGCCCCCAGTGTGGGTCTCGAACTTACAACCCCAAGATCAAGAGTCACATGCTCCACCAGCTAAGCCAGCCAGGCACCCCTAGAATGACATATTTGATTTAAAGTGCTAAAAACAATAAGAACCAACTTAAAATTCTATACACAGTAAAAATATCCTTTAAAAATAAAAGCAAAATATGTATGTTCAGAAACCAAACTTGGAAGGATTTGTTGTCAGTGGATCACATTAGAGAAAATAATAAAAGAAGTTCTTCAGGCAGAAGGAAAATGATCCCAGATGATACCTCAAGAGATTCAAGAAAAAGCAGAGAGCAGAAAGAATAAGAATGCAATAAATAGCTATGCTTAGAAGCTCTTCATTGTCTATGAAATACACGACAGTAATAGCTTCTCTATTACAAAGGAAGTAAATGCAGTTAAAAGTCCTTTATGTTTTTGTATTGTCCACAAAGTAGAAGTGGCAAAAGTGCTAATTTATATTCGACCTCACTAAATCAAGGATGTATGGGTTTTTTTTTATAAAGAACTTTTTTTTTTTTTAAAGATTTTATTTATTTATTTGACAGACAGAGATTACAAGTAGGCAGAGAGGCATTCAGAGAGAGGAGGAAGCAGGCTCCCTGCTGAGCAGAGAGCCCGACGCGGGGCTCGATCCCAGGACCCTGGGATCATGACCTGAGCCGAAAGCAGAGGCTTTAACCCACTGAGCCACCCAGGCGCCCCAAGGATGTATGTTTTAATTATGGCTTCAAAAAAAGACTTGCAGAAAAATCTGCAATTAGAAAAAGAATAAAATACTCAAATCAAAAGGGAGGGAGGGAAAAAGACATTAAAAAGAAATAGAAATGGTCAAACAAATGGAAAAATACGATGGTAGATTTCAACACAAATACTAATTTGTATTTAATATACAAAGATTAAATAAAAGCCAACTATTCACACTAAAAACACAGTTGTCAAACCTGATAAAAATGTCTTACCCTGCGTGTCCAACTTCATATGCTGCCATTCTCTCCTTTTCTCAGTAATTTTGACCAGACTAGTTTCTCTCAGTTATCAGCTCCATTTAGTGATTGCCCTTTGGGTCTAATGTTCCCTCTGCCTGAAATGCTTTTCCTTCTAGTCTTCCCATAGTATTTGGGACAGGCCAGAAAAACCTTCTCAAAGGACTGTGTCAAACGAAAGTCTTTCCTACTGTTGTCCCTTCCTTAGCTCTTTGTTTCCTTCATAGCACTTTCCACATTTTATCTTTGCTTTTTTATTACAATTTGTCTGTCTCCCACATCAGCCCTAAGCTTCATTCACTTGCTCCTTGTGCAGATAGGCGAGCGATTAGAAGGTGCCCCTGCTGCCCAGGGTTTTAAGAGCTAGAGATAAACAACAATGGTTATGTTCCCAACCCTGCTGGAGCTTACTTTCTATGCAGGAGACCGAAATCATACCATCTCAGCTTTGCTTACTGCTGTCTTCCAAACACCTGGCGGCAGGAGGCAGTCATTCAAATGCTTCTTGAGTGAATGTTGGATGTATGTGCCCGGTATCATTCCAGATAACTTACAAGCCTTTCAGAATATAACCCTGTAAGAGAGGTAGGATCACCATTTTAAGGTGAGAAGGCTGCCACTCAGGAAAATTAAGTAACGTTCCTTCAGTCACATGGCTAAAGTATGTCACAAGTATGAATAGAACTCTCTCTGTAAAATTTGAAACAAACACCAGTTTTCAGCCTGGGGAGTTGCTGACAGACTGACCGAGCAACAGGAACGAACCATCTTTGTCTAGTGAACTGAGAGACTGAAAGTGTTTATTAATCAAATGCGTCAGGGGTTTGGTTATTTAGGTGTTGTTACTACAATACACCTGTGATTCTTCCTGATCATACCTGTTAGTCTCAAAATAATTGGCTGCGAAATGATCACTGAAATCTGTGATATGCAAAGTTCCCATAAGGATTACAGAAAACCAACACCGTAGGCACGAGTTAATACTTTACCTCTAAGTCTCTAACTGGTCTCTATCTTTTCTGAGATGAGGAAGGACTACTTTTAAATTTTTAGGATTCCTTCTATCTCTCAGCATAAAGTATATATATGGTCCATGAAGGAAAAGTGTTTACTCCATATATTACCTTTCCCCTGGGCTCTTTCAGATTACCCTTAGCAGTCAGATCTGAGACATCCCTAAGTCACACGAAGTTCTGAGTTTGATTATTTTGACATCAATGTCAAGTCAATAGAAAATCCCACAATACAGAAAAAAAAAAAAAAAAAAGAGGGAGGATCTAAGACACCTAGGTCATTGCTCACCTGGCCACCTCTATTTATGATCTCTTTATTCCTGCCACTAAATGTACCATCCCTCTGTCATCCCCAACAAAGCAATTATCTGGCTGTTGGAGGAGTGTTAAAAAGCTAGTAAATAAATTACTAGCTCCATCCCCTATTGATTCACAATGCCAGAGGTAGAGTCTAGGGAGTTTTAAAAGCTCCTTAAGGCATTCTGAAGTATAGCCAGTTTCATAAAATGTTGTTCTAGGAAACAAAAAAAATTTTTTTTGTTACTGACCTATTCAGGGTATCCCAGATAGATAGATGATGGATTAAGGGACAAAAGTATTTCTCATTTTAATATTTAAAAAAAAAATTCATTGGCCCACTAGATACCCATGGCTTCCAAACATGTGCTGTTGGGTTGTTCCATTTTTGTATTAAAATGGCAACAAATGACTATTCATATTCATGTTGGCATCATATAGAGCAGGGATAGAAAGGCAAGAGTCCTTTTTCAACCACAGACTGTTCTACGGCAGATGTCTTCCAATGCAAAAAACTTTTAAAAACTTTAATTGGGGAAGTCTAAACATTGAGTGGATATTTGATTGTTTGAGAAGAAGTATTTTCTTTTACATGTGATGATATTGAGATCGTTTTTAAGAAGAGTGCTTATTAGGGCAACTGGTTGGCTCAGTCGGTTAAGTGCCCGACTCTTGATTTCGGCTCAGGTGATGAACTCAGGGTTGTGAGATGAAGCCCCATCTCGGGTTCCATGCCAGGTGTGGACCCTGCTTAAGATTCTTTCCCTGCCTCTCCTCCTGCACCTTGCCCCACCATGGGGCAAAAAAAAAAAAAAAAAAAAAAAAAAAAAGCTTATCTTTTAGAGACACACACCAAAATGTATATAAATAAAATGGGAGTTTTTAGGACTTCAAAATATTACAGGGGATGGGGGAGAAGAACGGTGGCAGAGAAGGCAGTAGGTGGGAATGCAGAGTAAAGGGGATTGGCCAAGAGCTGGTAATTACTGAAACCAGATGAGCGTATTTGGGTGTTCATGATGCTATTCTACTTTCACATAAGTTTGAGATTTGTCATAATAAAAGGATAAGATTTTTATTTAAAACTAGAGCATCGTTGAAATGAATCAACCTTAGCATCTCTCTTCAACCACCCATTTTTAGAATGCTACACTGCTATTCTCAGATTTAGCATACAGTGAAGAAGCAAAGCTCCCTTCTCTTGTATATACATCCCATGTATAAAATAAATATATAAGATATGACACATAAAAGATAGTGTTTCTGATGGCTTGATTAAAGTTCATTCAACTAGGTTTTCCTGGATGCTCCTATAAATCAAACATATTTTTGAAAAAGCATTTTTAAAAAGGTCTGAATCTTATGATATTGGAATTATTTATCTTAATTCAATTTTTTTTTTAGCGTAAGGGATTGATTTTCTGTTAACTCAATAGTTACCTTTAATGAAAATCAGAATCACCTGATAGGCCCAATCCCAAACTTTTATACTCATAGCTCTAGTATAGAGCCTGAGAATCTGCCTTTCTAGCAAGTTTCTTGGTAATGCTAATACTTCTGGTTCAGGGACCACATTTTGAGAATCACGGTGTTAACCTATACCAGTTTCAGTCACTTAGAGGAGCACACACGTGCGCAAATGCACACGCGCGCGCGCACACACACACACACACACACACACACGGCTGTACTACCTGTTAGTCGTCAAACAGGAAGGGAAGGGGTGGGGACAATGATCCAGATAATAACTTCTATTTTGGCACTGTTTTAATTTCTTCCTTATTACAGACTCAGAGAAGAGAGGGCCAAAGAAAGTATGGGTTTATTTTGGCTAATAATCCAGGATTTTCCACTCAACTCCTTTATAATCCCACATCTAATGTGGGTAATCTCAGCTTCAGCAAAACATAAGCAGAACACATAAAACCCTGACCCCAAACCGAAAGTAACTGGAAAACAACACAACACGCCTATCCGTCCCTCCAACACAAATCACCACCATCTACCAGATGTGCCCACAAATACTGGCAAGTTTCCACTGAAGAGTCAGGGTACAGACCCCAACTCATCATTGCATAAAATCTGCAAACTGGTAACAATCTTGAGGTATTCTGAACCACAATGTACACAGTTCCAGATTTTTTAATTTCTGCAGTGAAGTGTTCTATTTGTGTCTATACCAAAAAATAATCATGTTTTTAAATTTTGTATCTTAAAAAGGGAAGGTGAGACAACATTGTGCTAAAACAGACTGTGCTTTAGAAATTTAAGGAAATGACCCAGACTTCAAGAGAATTTGGTACATTTCATCCTTCCCAAGTTCCACCAAGCTCCCGTTTTGCGCCATGCTGCAGGAAAGCTTACACAACAAAGTCAGAGCTTTTTGTGTCACAAATATTCCCCTCCAAAGTAAGTTTACTTTAAATATATATTAAATATATAAATATATATTAAATATATTAAAAATATATTTAAATATATGTCAAAAAATATTCTGGACATTAATAACAAAGATCCATTAAGTGTTTACTATGTGGCGGGTATTCCCTAAATATCATATATTGTTTCATTTAAGACTTTTAGTAAATTCAACCCACATAGTAGGCATAGGCTTCAGTTTACCAGTGAAGAAACTAAGGCTGAGGGAAAAGAAATCCTCCCAAGCGAAAGTAGTACATGATGGAGCTAAGGTTCAAATTTAAATTTTTCTAGCTATTACCAACTGCCTCTCAACACCTATGGATCCATACTTGTTAACGGTAATAGCTACCATTTATTGAGTTCTTATGATATACTTGGTGAGGCACTAAATAGTTCACATTACTTCACTCCATACCCTCAATATTCTATGTGACAGGCTTCATCTTCCCAGGAGGGCATTCACATTTTTTCTTAAATTTTATTTATTTGACAGAGATCACAAGTAGGCAGAGAGAGGGGGAAGCAGGCTCCCTGCTGAGTAGAGAGCCTGATGTGGGGCTCCAAGCCAAGACCCTGAGATCATGACCTGAGCCAAAGGCAGAGGCTTTAACCCACTGAGCCACTCAGGTGCCCCAGGGCATTCACATTTTGAGAAGTTTCAAATAACAAGCCAAAAGGTCACAGGTGAATAGCTGGAGAGCCAGAATTTGAACACTAATCTGACTCCAAAGCTCCAGCTGTTTTTAGCCAATACATGCATCCTCCTAAACTAGCCTCCCTTGTAGGCATTCATAGGTTTCTAATTCTCATACACAGATTTAACACATATTTCAGCTGTGGTTTGTTGGGACTATCATGTTTATCATATATTTTAATATTAACTTTACAATTATTAGTTTACCATGCTGTATGTTCATACTAAATTTTTTTTAAAGATCTGAGCGAATGTACCCGCACACCTGAGCAGGGGGGCAGGGAGGGGGGTAGAGGGGAGGAGGACAGAATCTCAAGCAGACTCCCCGCTGAGCACAGAGCCCAACAGGGAACTTGATCTCACAACCTTGAGATCATGACCTGAGCCAAAACCAAGAATCAAAAGCCCAGCCAACTGAGCCACTCAGGCACCCTGTTCATATAAACTTTCAACACTCCAATCTTCCACAAAATTTGCAACTAAATATGATCTCTAAATTAGGATGCTCTCACTCTACTCTTGGCTGATTCTTAGAAACTAAGTGTACACTTAGTATTATAAATTCTTAATTGTGGTAAAATATACAAAAAACTTACAATTTTTAACTACTTTTGAATATATAACTCAGTGGCATTAAGTACATTCACAACGTTATACAAGCATCACTACTATCCATTTAAGAATCTTCTACTAAATTTAAGCCTTAAATGTAAAATTTCAACTTCAAATGATATATTCAAAATTCCAAGGTTTATTTAGTTAAATGTTGACTGTTATATCATCAAAAAGCTGAAAAAAAAATGTTTTGTGTCTTTTGTGATCACTGAAGAAACCACTGTGTTTATATTACTGATTACTGAAATTTTTGTATTAAGTAGGACCTTGAAACACTCTACCAAAGACCTCCTTCCAGGTCAGTATGAATAATTAATCAGACAGTTTAAGTGTCAAATGCCTTGTACAAACACACATTCTAAGTCTGGGTCTTTCCCTCTGTTCAAAAACCATCATGCTTCTACAGGCTAGTAGTTCTCTACATACACTTACTACTAGTAACTTCGCTTTTCAGCTTCCAAGGATTTATTCATTTTTCCATTATTAATGAACATATGCTGTCTACACAAACTTTTTTCCTAAGTGCTTATAATCCCATTTAGGAGTAAGTCTAGACATCATAATTAACTTAACTTTGATAGTAATTTGACCAGTAATCTGGACCATGATTAATATTGAGTATTAAACCAAATAACCTCAAATTCAAGAAATATTTTAGAAATATACTTTAGAAACAGTGTACCTTAGCACTGTCTTAACTCTTCAGGGTGTATTTTGGGAAGACTCCTTAGTGGAGTGGAAATTATGACCAGTTTTGGAGTTGAAAATGTGTTTTATAAATCAAAGCTAGTATTATATTCATGCCATTTTTGTTTTTGTAGTTGTGCACTAAATATGAAACAGGTAACATGAATTTGCTTATCAAATTCTTAGGCTACAAAATAAGGGTCAACACACTTGAAACTCCCAAGAGATGGTTAAAACAGTACGATTTTATACAGCAAGTATTTAAGAAGTACAGGTGGGCTAAGCATCTAAATCCATTCACTGATTTTTTTTCAGCAAGCTTTATTAATCCACAACAGATCTAGTGATACTGAGAAGATATACCATGATTTCATTTAGTGAAAGGTTAAAAAAAAAAAAAAAAAGTTCTCGCAAAAATCGACCTTTGGTGCCTCTGTCACACTTGAGGAAAACCGAAACTTCTCTGGGACTATGTAACCATGTAACCCAGCTGTCACAGTTGTTTTTGCACACTTAAAAGCTTCATCAAACGGAAATACATTAAAACTCAAAAGTCAAACACTGTTCTCCTAGTGCCTCCAGTAGTTTATTGGTAGTTATTATCCACATTTTTATAAATATAAACATTCTAAGTGACTGTCACTAGTGCAGGTACATTTAACAATGAAAGCTCCACAGGAAGCTACTTCATTTTGTGTATAACAAGAAAAATCAAGGTTCCAAAAACTGTACCACTGAAAATGAGAGAGAACCCCCAAAACAGAAAACCCCAAGTCAAAATAAAACCCTGCCAGCAAAGTGCAGTTCTTTTGGTTATCTTCAGAAGAAACAGCTGTTGGCTTTACACATAGAATTATGCTGAATTGCTAATATAGGATCACTGGAAGTAAGTCCTTGCTTGTAGATAAGAATTAGGAAGGGTTTTCCTCCTTTTAATTTAGAGGGCTTTTTGAATTCCAGTGTAAACAGCACCAGCGAATTTTCACAAAACATAGCTTTGCTACTTTCCCCTTCATTTTCTAGAATCCTAATTCTTATCTGCAGTACTGTATCATTTCTTCCTACCTTATAATCAGAACTGGACTGCCTACGTAACACTTCTGAGATTGTAAACAAAAACTTAAAGCTCAGAGCACTTATAGGACATCTCTTACATTCTCACTCCACAGTGCATCAGGTGTTGTTTATAAAGCTTCTGCTCCTCTCAAAACACTAAAAAAATATATGAAACCACATCTGTGTTCAGCCAGCAAGGATCAATAAAACAAGTATTTTACAGTTGGAATACGTTAGAGACCATGTATTGGAACTGCATCCTCTTGACTGAATTCATCAATTGCTTTCTTCATAAATCCATATATACCAAGCATATGCGTTTATTAATCTACATGCCCTAATTTACTATATAAAAGAATTAAGTAAATTATTTTAGGTTCTTCAAGTGAAAGTGCTTCTGGTAATAAACTATTTCTAGAACAGCCCTAAATCCCCAAAAAAGGTGTTTTAAACCTGACCATGGAGAAGGATGCATAGCTACTTCTAAAAAGTAAAAAACTACACACCGAAACATGCATTGTCAGGAAAACGAATCCATGCACTTGAATATGCCCCAATACCTTATTTGTATTATTTTAAGTTAGACCAACTTAAACATTGTCTAGAATTAAGATATACCATTACATCATCTGATTCCAGAAAATGCCAAAATTCATTTGGCCAAAACTTAAAAAAGCAAACACTTCCTCCTTATCCCTTACTGGTTGGACCAATGTGATCAATATAACCGTGTATATATATTAATCTATCTTAACATTTCCATTCATTAGCATTTTATGTTAACATACAAAACCTTATATGCAATTTCCTGGAAAAGGTTTCCCCCAAAAGATGTAAGGACAAAACACTAGGCAGACACTCTTCAAAGTTTTATTTCACTAACTTCAGGTCAAATTTCCACAACTGTTTTCTGGTTTTCTGGTCAATTCGCTATCCATGCTTGGCTTCCTAGAATGGTAGTACCAAAATTTGTGGGGTAGGGATAAGAGACCATTTTAAGAAGCACTGCATTTACTCATCTTCCACAAGGCAAAAGAGTTGGGCATCTGATTGTTCAACAAAACAAAGCTTTATCAGCATCCAGGAGGGCAGGCGGGCAAACCAGGCTGTAGACACTCTTCCATTTGTCAACATCAGACCAGAGAAAACCTACTCCACACAGATATAACAAGAATCGCCACTCATCTCTTCTTTTTCTGTTGCCGCAACATTTTTCTTCTTTTAATTATCATATCGTGTAGTTTCTCAAGTCCTTCCTTCAGTCCATCTCCTATGATCGCACAGGTGGGCTGCAAATGCCAGGGAGTTGATGAGCTCAGTTCACCCATTGCTAACAATTTCTCAATTTCTGACAGAGACAGTGAGTTCCTCAGGTCTTGTTTGTTAGCAACTATAAGTACAGGGACTCCCTGATTTTCTGATATCCTGGTTATTTTATGAAGTTCAGTTTTGGCTTCTTCCATCCTTTCAACATCAACAGAGTCCACAACAAACACAATGCCATCTGTGCATCTGGTATAGGACTTCCACAGTGGCCTTAATTTCTCCTGGCCACCTACATCCCAGAAGTGAAAAGTGACCGTTTTAGAATTTCCCAAGGTTACCTTAATTTTTTCAGTGTTAAATCCTTTGGTAGGTACAGTATTTACAAATTCATTGAACTGCAGCCTATATAATACAGTCGTCTTTCCAGCACAGTCCAAACCCAGAATAACAATGTGAAAGGACTGAAATGAAGGCAGGCTGGATAGGATAGAAGTTTGGTCTGACAGTCCATTCCCCATTTCCAGGTGCAAGTTAAGTGATCCAATTGAAATGCTTTCTTCTCACTGCTTTAGAACTTCTCTTCCTAGGGGATCCAGCTACCAGAGTGCTGAGGGTGAAAACGAACACAAGTTATTCTGGTGAAACAACGTACTACAACTGTTCTCCTCTCTTCCTGCTTAAATAAGCAAGACGGGGAACTTGAAAAATCCAACTTGCTTCAATAAACAAACCCAATGAGATAGGAAACATATGCAAACCAAGGCAACCAACAGAGTAATCCCTGTGATTGCAATTCTTCAACATTCGCGAAAATTGCAGTAACACGTACTACTCTACTTCTCTGGGTTCCCAAATCTCCAAGCCCTCATTCCGAAGACAACCTAGTCATTAGTATCTGGTCCAACTCGCAATAACCACAGAAATGCCTCTTTGGGCGCAAACCCCCTAACACATAATCCTATCTCAGGGATCTAATTCCACGTGCTTAAGAGCATACCCAAGGTCACTATTAACCCCCCCCAGCCCCCCCCCCCGGCTTCCCCCAAAATAGCACAATGCTCTCACCTCCGGAAGTGGAGTCTGGGTCCAAATGAGAAAGCATTTGGTGGGCCTTTTTTTACGCGGGGTCCTGGCGGAGAAGCACCCCACGTCCGCTCCGCTTAGCTCTCGGCGCAGCTCTGGCAGTTGCTGGACTAGAAACCGTAAATTCAGAATCTGGCCACGCCCACTCCTCCCGGCCCACCCATGAGCTCAAATCCCATTGGTCACCCGCGCCAGCGCGTCCAATTCACACCCGCCCCAGCGCCCTAATTGGCGAGAGTGAAATGCCGCTCCCAGTGCGGCCGAGCTGGGTTCTCTCTCGGTCCACAGGCACCACCTGTTGCCCTTAAGTTAGAAAACAAGACGCCCGCGGAGGGAGCCGAGCGGCCCCACCAGGTGAGGGAACGCGTAGGCCGCTCGGTCAGGTCGCCGCCAGGGCGCTCACGACGCCGGCCCCGGCGCACCTGCAGCGCGGCCCGCGGACGCCGCGCCGCGGCTCCCACATCCGGGGCCCGCGGTCACCGCCGGCGCGTTAACCCTTTGTCCGCTGGCCGTGGCCACGCCGGCTTCCTGGCGTGAATGATTCAATGTGGGACCCCGCAGGGGCAGGCCCACTGTCTCCGCGCCACTGTCCCCTCACGTCGCCCCCCTCGCACCCGGACGGCTCCTCTCCTCCGGCAGGGCGTGGCCACACCAGCTGCCTGCCCCGCGCGGCTCACCTGACTCACAGTCCTCCGTCGTCCGGACCCCTTGTTGCTCACAGCCCCTGGGGAGCACGGTGGTACCTGCCGGAAGGCACCCGTGAGGCCAGGCTGGCGGCCGGAGACGAGACGCGGCTTCCGGAGACGCCGGGGGTACGCCGCGCGCTAGGAAGCCTAACGGTGCTCTGCCGACAGCTCCCGGCGCCAGCCGCGGCCCCGCCCCCTTTCGGCGCTCGCGGGGCGCTGGCCGGAGGGGGGCGCGCGGGAGCCAGGTCTCCTAGCAACGTCAAAACAAGGTCACGTTCGAACTGGCCTAAGGGGGACGGGCAACCCGCGAGGTCGGGCGGGGCTTCCGGCTTCGGCCTCGGGAGCGGTCGCGGTCTCAGAGGCTTTCTCTAGCCCGGGGCGAGTGACACGCGGGTCCCGCCGGGTTCCACCCTCCCTCCCTGCCTGCCTCAGGGTGCCGCGCGGTGTCCCTCTGGGCGGTGGCCGGTGACGTAGGGTCAGATTTCAGAGGACACCAGACGGGTGGGCCCCTTATATAACGGGGTGACGTGGGCGTGCCTCAGTAGCGGCCCTAAGCGCCTGGGCCAGACTAGTGCCTGAAATTCAGCTTCCTTTTGCAAAGCAAATAAATCCCCTCTCTCCCACAGGATCCCAGTAACAGCCCGGTGAGGTAGAAATATCCCCGTTCTACAAATGAGGAAATAAACTAAAAGATGAGCTGTTTCTGCTGACCCAGGAAAATAAGTGGTGGCCCTGGAACTAGTCTACTAGTCACTGAATGCTTAATGATTCTGACCCTAAATGTCACATGTGCTTGACCCATAAATTTGCAAATACTTCTTGAACATTTAACAGTCAATGGGCACAATTCTATGTGCTTGGGGCAAGAATGGTGAGCAAATCGACATTGTCTTTGCTCTTGTAGAATACTGGTCTCATGGGAGAAAAAGAAAGTAACCAAATTGCCACGTGATAAATAAATTTAATTAAAACAGATGAGTGATAATTGGTACTTAAAACATAGGAGGAGGGATACTGGGAAAGTGTCAATCAACAAACATCTTTTTATGGTGGACTTGAAGATTGGAACATGGAAGAATTTATATGGTGTATTTTAAAAACATTGACCTTTTTGTTTTATTTTTTGAACAAGATTTTATTTTATTTATTTATTTAAAAAGATTTTTTAAATTTATTTGAAGGAGAATGAGTGAGAGAGAGCATGAGAGAGGAGAAGCAGATTCCCCAAGGAGCCGGGAGCCCGATGCAGGACTCGATCCTGGAAGTCCGGGATCATGACCTGAGCCGAAGGCAGTCACTCAACCAGCTGAGCCACCCAGGCGCTCCAAGATTTTATTTATTTTAGAGAGAGCACGATGGAGAGGCAAGGGAGAGGAAGAAACAGTCTCAAGCCAACTCTGTGAAGGGGAGCCAGAGGAAGGCCACCTCTCACCACCCTGAAATCAGGGCCCTGATCTGGAGACAAAATCAAGAGCCAGGTGCTTAACCAACTGAGCCGTCCAGGCACCCCAAACATTGCACTTTTTAAATGCAGATTGATGGTTCCTCAGGAATTTTTAAATTTTTCTCAATATCATTATTGCTAGTGATATTTACTGCTAGTGGTATTTATTGACTAGCATATAACAGTACTTTAAATTCATTTTTTTAGAGTAACAGAAAACCTTAGGACTAAGCACGGCATATATTTTTAAGACAGCAGCACCGATTTTGAAAATAAAGCGAGAAGTCTCAAATAGCATATTCTATCAAGTTATTGAATCTAGTACAAGTTAAAGCTTGCCATATTAGTTTTAACTGTAGAAACTCATTAGCCATTACAATAATCAGCAAGAAAGTGTAAAGGGTATAATGCAATGACTAGTCTCCTTTTCTTAGAAATTTAACAGGTATTCTTTGTTAAACTGAAAAAAATTGCAAATTATCATTAAATCTAGAATTAAAGAACAAAAGTTTGTAACGCCCTTCTGTTTACAACAGTTTACGATCAGGTAGACCTTTCACCTATTAGTTGCAAGGCTGCATATTTGCAGTTTTCCCTGGAGCAAAAAGGAGATAGGAAAATACTGAGAGCTTCTACCCTTGCAGAATCCCTTTCACTGAATTGCACTTAATGCTATAACTTAGGCTTAAAACTAGAACAGGGCTTGGCAAACTACAACCTGTAGTGTGTGTGTGGCCACGTCAGGAGATAAAAATGGTTTTTACATGTTTAAAGGACTGCAAGAGAAAAGAGAAGAATATACAATAGACGCCATTTGTGGCTCCCAAACCCAAAATATTTATTCTCCCACTCTTTATAGAAAAATGATACTCTTGCTCTATAATAACAACCATACAAAAACTGCAATAAAGGATATAAAAAGTGATGAAATTTCTGGAATACACTCTCTACTTGGTATACACAATCTACCTATAGAAGGCAAGTTCAGATACTTTATTTAGATGCTATTCCAGAAAATGTTCCCTTTAAGCTATATAGTTCACTTAGGCTCTGGAGGGACGCTGGGTTGCCTCAGGAACTCATGGGAATTCTAACTTTTTTTGAGGGAGACACAGCGCCATCTGTTGGACTCTGTTAACAACTGTAACTATTGTCTGGATCTAACCACTTAAATGGAATATATTGGGGTATTTCTCCTGGCCTGAGGCACCATGACAAAATTATTCAGAGACTAGAGGCTCTGTGAACCTTGGCTTTAGTTATGGTTTTCCAAACTTTGCTAACGGTGCTTGTAAAAATACACATTTCTAATCTCTATCACAGACCTGCTGACTCTGAATCATTAGGGGAGGGGGTAGTGATCTTTATCCAACAAGAATCCCAGGTACTTAATGAGTAGACATTTTAAAGAAATACTGATCTTATGAAATTGGTAAGCTTTCTTTTTCTAAATACTACAACTGAGTAATTTACCTTGTTTCTCCTTTTTGAATTCCAGGACCCAGATCAAATCTGATGCCTGTAGCATTTTTCCTCTCTTCTATAATCTGATTTTCTATGTTATGCCTAAATTAAGCAGGCACACACTGTAGCTAATGTCCTTCATGACCTTTGCTGCTCTATTTTTACATACTGTTTTCTGTTCTAGGATACTTCTCTTTATTTGTTTCAGTAGGTATTTACTGGAATCTCCCAAGTTTGAAGGTCTGGGTAAACAGAAGGCATGGACTATAGTGGAAGGAATTGGTTCAGTGGAGGCAACAGACACACAGCATATAATTGCTATGAATACAGTAGGACTTCTGGATGGTAAAATAGAAGTTAGTATCAAGTTCGATGCTTGTACAAACTTTATCTGACAGGGTGGCTTAACAGAAAAAGATGTAATTTTATTTTTTTAAAGATTTTATTTATTTATTTGAGAGACTGAGAGAGCACAAGTGGGGAGGAGAGGGAGAAGCAGGCTTCTCGCTGAGCAGGAAGCCAGATGCCAGGCTTGATCCCAGGACATGGGGATCATGACCTGAGCCAAAAACAGACACTTAACTGACTGAGCCACCCAGGTGCCCAAAAGATGTAATTTTAAATAGGAATATTAAAAGAACTCGAGATGTAGGAGAATAGAGTTGCGGGTGGAAGTGACAGAATGCAGAGCTCGGAAGCATAAAGTTTATTATATGTTCAAACACATCCAAAAAGAGGAGATTATAATTTCCCATGGGGGAAAAAAAAGATGTGATGTCTTAGGGGGACTTTAATACCCACTCTCAACACAAATAGACCATCTAGGCAGAAAATCAATGAGATATCATTTGAACAACACTATAGATCAAATGGACCTAACAGACACATACAGAACATTCCATCCAACACCAGCGGAGTATACATTCTTCTGAAACCCACATGGAACATTATCCAAGGTAAATCATGTGTTAGACCATAAAACAAGTCTCAATAAATTCAGGAAGACTGAAAATACCTTGTATCTTTTCTGACCACAATGGCTTGAAACCAGAAGTCAATAGCAGGAGGAAAACGGGAAAATTTGCAATACATGGAAATTAATGAACATATTCTTGAACAACGATAGATCAAGGAAGAAATCAAAAGAGAAAAAAATATGAGACAAATGAAAATGGAAATACAACATAACGAAACTTATCAGATGCAGCAAAAGCAGTTTTAAGAGCAAAGTTTATAGCGATAAATACCTACATGAAGAAAAAATAAAGATGTCAAATACACATTAACACCTCAAGGTTGGTTCAAAATATGCAAATCAATAAATGTGACATGCCACATTAATAGAATGAAGGATGCAAATCATATGATCACCTCAAAAGATTCAGAAAAAGCATTTGAAAAAATTTAACATCCTTTTATGATAAAAACTCTCAATAAATTAGGTATAGAAGAAATGTATCTCAGCATAATAAAGGCCATATGCGACAAGCCCACACTACATCATACTCAATGGTGAAAGGTTGAAAGCTTTTCCTCTTAGACCAGGAACAAGATGAAGGTGCCCGCTCTCACCAGTCCTACTTGACATAGACTCAAATCATCTAAGAGGCTTCTAAATCAGAAAAGAAGAAGCAAAATTGGGATATGATCTTACATATAGAAAACACTAAAGACTCCACAAAAAACTATAACAACTAATAAGCAAATTCAGTAAAGTTGCAGGATACAAAGTGAACATACAAAATCAGCTGTGTTTTTATACACTAACAAACTAAAAAACTATATAAACAAAATAAAACAACCCCCCCTTACAATAACATCAAAAAGAATAGAATATTTGTAATAAATTCAACAAGAAGGTAAAAGACCTGTACACTGAAAATTATAAAATGCTGAAGAGAGAAGTTGAAGAAGACCTAAACAATAAAAGATATTCTGTGTCATGGATTTGAATAATTAGTATTGTTAAACTGTCCATAATAACCAAAGTAATGTATAGATTGAATGCAATCTCTCTCTGAATTCCAATGGAATTTTTCACAGAAGTAGTAAAAATAATCCTAAAATCCATTGAAACCACAAAAGACCCCAAATAACCAAAGCAACCTTGAGAAAGAATAAAGGGTCACACTTTCTGTGTTCAAAGTATATTACAAAACTATAGCAATAAAAACAGTATGGCACTGCCACGGAAACAGACCTATACAAAAATAAAATAGAATTGAGAGGCCAGAAATTACCATGCATAAATGGTCAACTGAACTATGACAAGGAGCCAAGAGTAGTCAAGAGAAAAAGGATAGTCTCTTCAACAGAAAGGAATTGGAAAACTGGAAATTCATAGGCTAAGAATGAAATTAGACTCTCATCTTTAAATACTAAGATGTTAAGACTTGAAACCTTGATAATTCTAGAAGAAAATATAGAAAAGAAGCTCCTTGACATTGGTTTTGGCAATGATTTTTTGAATATGACACAAAAGCATAGTAATAAAAGCAAAAATAAATGAGTGGGACTACATCAAACTAAAAAGCTTCTGTTCAGTTGGTTAAGCACCCAACTCTTCATTTTCTCAGGTCATGATCTAGGGGTTGTAAGATTGGGCCCTAGACTGAGCTCCATGTTGGGCATGGAGCCTACTTTGGCTTTTCTCTCTCTTCCTCTCCTTCTGCCCCTCCCCCCATAAAAAATTCATAAAAAATAAATAAAAGCCTTCTGCACAGCAAATGAAACAATCAACAAAATGAAAAGACAAACTATGGAATAAGAGAAAATATTTGCAAACCATCTACCTGATAACAGATAAATATCGGGTTCATACCCAAAATATATAAGGAATTTATACAACTCAATAGCCATAAATAAGTAAGTAAGTAAGTAAATAAAGAAATAAAATATAAACAAAATCCAATTAAAATGAGCAAAGGATCTGAATAGACATTTTTCCAAAGACACATTAATGGCTAGCTGATATACAAAAGGTTTTCAACATCACTAATCATGAGGGAAATGCAAATCAAAACCACAAGGAGATATCACTTCACACCTGTTAGAATGACTACCATCATGAAGACAAGAGATACCAGTAGAAAGGATGTGAAAAAAAGGAAATTCTTGTCCACTGTTGGTGGCAATGTAAATTGTTGCAACCACTGTGGACAACAATATGGAGGTGTCTCAAAAAATTAAAAAATAGAGCTATTACATGATCCAGCAATAAACTGAAATCACTATCTTGAAGAAATAATCTGCAACCCTGCATTTACTGCAGTTTTCCTCACAATACTGTCTCTTGGTTAATGAATGGATAAAGAAAATGTGTTATATGTATATAATTGAATATTATTCAGCCATGAAAAAAGAAGGAAATTCTGCCAGTTGCAACAGGAATGAACTTGGAGGGCAATATGCTAAGTGAAGTAAGTCAGAGAAAGAAAAATACTCTATGCTATCATTTATCTGTGAATCTTAAAAAGTTGAACATAGAAACAGAATAGAATGGTAGTTGCCAAGGTTTGGCAGGAAGGAGGAATAGGGAGATATTGGTCAGGGGTACAAAGTTCCAGTTACAAGTTCTGAGAATCTAATCCATAGAATGGTGACTCTAGTTAACATACTGTATTGATACCTGAAAGGCGCTAAGAGAGATCTGAAATGTTACCAACACACACACACACACACACACACACACACATAAATGTGTGAGTGTGATGGATATTTTAATCTTATTGTACTCTCATTTCACTTCACAATATATCAAACCATCACACTGTACACATTAAGCTTACACAATGTTACCTGTCAATTACATCCCAATAAAGCTGGGGGGGTGGGGGGAGATAGGCCAGCCAAAGGGTATTTTTCTGAGCCCCAAATGATAAAAGTGGATGCATTTTATGTTTCCAAAGTGTATCAGTATCATTCATGTTATGGTAAATTATTCATGTTTCATAATCTTAGAGTCAGAAAGTTTTTTTGAGCTGGATTCCACTTCAAATTGTCTCTTGAATTCCTCTGCCAAAGACCCAGCATGTTCAAAGCTTCATTATCACTTCATTATCTCTCTTGCTGAACCATGGCCCTGCTCTTTTGGTCCCTGCTTTGGCTGGTGGTAGTTCATTTAATAGCCCCAAGTAGAATCACAGAGCCATTTAAAAAATTCCCTGATGTCCCACTCACAATTAGCTAACCATGTCTCTTTAATCCATTTCTTTCTTTATATTCCATTTCCAGTACTTACAGCTGGTTCTCATAATGTCTCCCCTAACCTAGTTAATTTACCTCCTAACTGATTTCTCAGTTAATAGGCAGTGGTGCTGGGATTTGTCCCCTATATCTGGCACCAGTGTCTGTTTTCTTCTTCATGACACTCTAGGGAGTTCACATTTAGGTAAACTCATTTTCAGCCAGTAAAGCATAAAGCCGAGGTACAATTGGACAAGACTTTACAAAGAAAATGTCAGTATGGAGTATAATCCCAAAGGTACATAGAATGACTCCTAGATAAGAAGTCACCAGTGGGGGGCGCCTGGGTGGCTCAGTAGGTTAAAGCCTCTGCCTTTGGCTCAGGTCATGATCTCAGGGTCCTGGGATCGAGCCCAGCATTGGGCTCTTTGCTCAGTGGGGAGCCTGCTTCCCCCTCTCTGTCTGCCTGCCTCTGTCCCTACTTGTGATCTCTCTCTCTGTCAAATAAATAAAATCTTAAAAAAAAAAAAAAGAATTCACCAGACCTATAAATCCTAAACCCTCCACATGAACTTCTTTTATGGGCAGGTTCAAACTACCTTCTCTGATTTTAAAGTCTCAGGACAATTGGTGCTTTCCTCTGAGAGGGCTGTCATAGGCCTCTGGATACTTGGTCATGCCCAGATGCCAAAAGACACATTGGTGGAAAAGTCTCTCCATACCAAACAAAGTCTACCTTTTTTTCCCCTTCAGTAAGGCAGCAGAAGAGATGATTTGTGTACATGTTACATTCAGCCACAAATAAAAGCAGAATTAGTCCCAGAAGTCACAGGTCCAGAGCAAAGGAGCAAAAGGGACTGTTTTGGTATGAACAAGTCAGGTCTCTCAGAGGTGGTCATTGTGATCTGATGGTGATGGATGGTCTAGATCCATTAAATCAAGCTCTAGAAAGTAGGCATGCAGTCCAAAAATTGGTACCAGTGTCCCTGGTCTCTGGTTTTCCTTATTTCTGCTCTTGTGGCTCCCTGGGTGCCCAAGCCAGTGGTTTACTTGGACCTCGGCCTCATCTTTCTTCTTTTATGCTTCAGTCTGTGCGTTCACTTCTTCCTCCTCATGGTGCAGAGGTTTCCAAGATGGCGGTAAGGCTGAGAACCAAGGTCTACTTTCTATGTCCCTATTTCCTGGCCTTGGGCCTGCCTCTTCATACATGATTGACAGTGAGAATGTTTAGTCCAACAGGACCCCAGTAAGACTATCACATCAGAACAGAAGAGTCCCAATTCTTCTTGTTTTAACAAGAACTGTGTGTTGAGGCACCTGGGTGGCTCAGTTGGTGATGCGTCTGCCTTCAGCTCAGGTCGTGATCCTGCAGGTCCTGTACTTGAGCCCCACAGCAGGGAGTCTGCTTGTCTCCACCGTCCCTCTCATGCTCTCACTCAAATAAATAAAATAAAATAGAAAAACAAGCCAGACCAAAACCAAAACAAAATCAAAACCAAACAAGCACTGTGGGTTATATTTGATTTCAACAGTCCTGTCCTGTCGTGTCCTTTCCAAGTTTCTATCTTCTATCATGAACATTGTAATCTTCCCCATCACGTTCATGTCTTCTCGTTGGAATGCTCCAAAAACCCTTTACTCTCCTAAATTTGTTTCCAAACTGGACCTATTCCCCAAACTCCACAACTAAGATGAATATACATATCTCAAACAATTCCTAAACCTACTCCTCAGACTCAGAATTTCCCATCCTATACATTAGCACCCAATTCACCTACTTACTCAGAGCAGGAACCTGGGAGCCGTCCTCATACACCACATCTAATCCATCCCATGGACACATACATCCACATTGAATTACTTCTTACCACCCTACTGCTGCCTTACCATGCCACACTTCAGTCTGTGTCCAGTGTGCCCCTGGTCCTCTCATGTGGTCTCTCTGCTTTTGGGGGAAAAGGGGAAAGCTTTTCCCTCAGGCTCAAATGTCACTCCTGGGAGAGGCCTTCCTGAACATTTTATCTAAAGTATCTGCCCTACGTCTGGGTGCTCAGTTGGTTAGGTGACTACTTTCAGCTCGGGTCGTGATCCTAGAGACCTGGGATCAAGTCCCCCATCTGGCTCCTTGCTCAGCGGGGAGCCTGCTTCTCCCTCTCCCTCTGCTGCTCCCTCTGTGCTCTCTCTGTCCCTCTCTCTCAAATAAGTATATAAAATCTTTAAAAAAAAATTAAAAAAAAAAGTATCTGCCCTAGGTCACCTGGGTGGCTCAGTCAGATAAAGCCTCACACTCTGGATCTCAGCTCAGGTCTGGATCTCAGGGTTGGGAATTCAACCCCGGTATGGAGCCCACTTAAAAAAAATTAAAAAATAAAGAATCTTCCCTGATCAACCTCCCATCCCCCTCACTACTTTCTATCCCTTACTCTGCTTTATTTCTTCTTCCTAGAATTTGTATTTGTTTATTGTGTGTTATGTCTGTCTCCTTTTCCATTACAGTTCTAGCAGGCAAACAGGATGTCAATGTCATGTGTCTATCCCCCAGTGTCTATGTAGTGTCTGGCACATAGTAGGAGGTCAGAATTTATTGAATGAATGTTTCATATCCTAAGAATAATCGCTCAAACAGGGACCAACTGATGTCCATAGAGACAAGTGATAACTTTAAAGGCGTAATTCTACACAGAGGAAAAAACCAACAAAACAACTTGTACCTGTCTATTACTGAATAGGCAACAGATCCTATAGAAACAGCTTTGAATGCACCATTATGACAAAATAGAATGCTTAGCTTCTCCATGTAAAATATCTTCATTAAGCTTAACTGTTATTTTACTACTCCTCAGGCTAGCCATCAGGTACTTACTGTTTTTTGTAACTAATGGATCCCTTCAAGTGGTTTTCTCCATCCCAAGAGCAGAGGGACCCAAAGCAGTGTTCAGATCTTTACAACTTTTGAGGCAGTAAATAATTATCATTCTAAGACGAAGAATTTCCCCTACCTTCAAACTATCCGTGTTTCCACTCTTTTAGCTCAAGTTTCAGCCTGACTTTTCTGTTTCCAGCTTTTTCATTTCTTTGTTCGCACCCAATATTTGTTGCTTTGTATAGTTAGCGGTAGTTATCCTGTGGTGGGGGTGGGAGCCCAGGTATCAGAGGGTACTCCATTAACACTGTCCACTGTTCCTCTGAGATAAGGGATAAAAAACACTTTTATTTTATTTTATTTATTTATTTGACAGAGAGAGTCAGCGAGAGTCGGAACACAACCAGGGGAAGTGGGAGAGGGAGAAGCAGGCTTCCTGCCGAGCAGGGAGCCTGATGTGGGGCTTGATCCCAGGACTATGCTATCATAATCTGAGCCGAGGGCAGATGCTTAACTTAACGACTGAGCCACCCAGGCACCCCAGGAATAAAAAACATTTTTACCACGAGTCAAGAATGGGCAGAAATTCCCCTTTTCAGTTTCTCTAAATGTGTCCTTACTCTTTAATGTCAAGGATTCATATGTGCCTTGTATAAAATACGTAAATGATGATTTAGAACCACTCTATATAATTGAGGTGCTCCCTCCTTTGTCAAACACAGAATAAAGGATTAGATAACTCATTTCAAATTCTCTAATCTAAACTGAACATCTAGGGGCTCCTGGCTGGCTTAGTCAGTGGACTGTCTGACTCTTGATCTCCGGGTTGTGAGTCTGAGCCCCATGTTGGGTATAGAGATTACTTAAAAATAAGATCTTTAAAAATAAAAAAAGAAATAAACTGAACATTTGTAGAGCTAGTGAGGGGAAATTAGATGTTACCCAAAATAGAATGAATATCATAGCATTTTGGGGTGTTTTAATTAACACAAAACAGCATTCTATGATCTGGTGAAAGGGTATGTAGTCAAAACAGTGCCTCAAATACTCCCCATTATTAAAGAAATCCTAACAGTTTAAGGTATCTTTATTTTTTTAATAAGATTTTTTTTGTTTTTTTTTCTTTGTTTGTTTGTTTGTTTTTGAGAGAGAGAGAGAGAAAGAGAGAGCACAAGCCAGGGAAGGGGCAGAGGGAGAGGGAGGAACAGGCTTTCCACTGAGCAGGGAGCCTGAAGAGGGGCTTGATCCCAGGACCCTGGGTTCACAACCCGAGCCGAAGGCAGACCCTTATCTGATTGAGCCACCCAGGTTCCCTTTAGGGTATCTTTAAATAAGCTTTATAAATATACATGAACAGTAGATTAGTTCTCTTTGCAAAAAACCACTTAGTAAGTAATTTTACTGGGACAATTTAGAAAAACTATGGCCTAATATCCTAGGAAAATAAGAAGAAAAAGTTCTGTTACATTACTCTTTAGCTCATTTTATGGATTTGTTAATTCACTTGCTTAAAAACAAATTTCACAAAGTTTTTGTAGAGCAGTAGCCTAGTCCTGGAACAGATATTTGGAAAACCACAAGTTGATTTTTGTCTTAATGTGTGTGTGTGTGTGTATGTGTGTGTGAGTGTGTGTATCTGTGTGAGTGTGTGTATCTGTGTGAGCGGCATTAGAGTAATTGACCAGGTGAGGCAGGTGATAATCTAGAAGGAAGACAAAGGATAAGTCAAGTAATTGAACATAATTTACTAATCATGATGAAGAAATAACTAGTTTATGATGACAAATAATAAAATAAACTACTTTTTTATTACCTTACATTTAGCATTTAAGAGCAGCTTGAGGTTTGGTTTATTTTAAAATTATAAGTCAAGTAGAATCTTCGCTTCCATTCTATGAGTTCTCATGTACCAATGGAAAACATCTTTTTTTGGGAGAATTGTTCTTGATAGATGAAAAGAAAAGTTTACTTAATCGAGAAAAAGAAGACAATTAAAATACATCACATGTGTTTGGATATCAACATCTCTCTCACTCTATAAATAATATATTTTGGTTGCCTATGGAGAATATTACAAAACCTAGGTGAGCTTTCTGTTGTGATACGGAAGTTATAATTAAACTCTAACCCAAAATAAAAGGGGCCTTCTATACTTTATTTTATTTTAATTTTATTTTATAAGATTTTATTTATTTATTTAACAGAGAGAAAGAGAGAGCACAAGCAAGGGGAGTGGCAGACAGAGGGAGAGGGAGAAACAGGCTTTCTGCTGAGCAGAGAGCCCAACCTGGGGCTCGATTCCAGGACCCCGGGGTCATGACCTGAATTGAAGGCAGACACTTAACCATTGAGCCACCCAGGCACCCCTGTACTTTTTTTTATTTTAAATTTTTACTCCTTACTTTATTTACATTTCAGTTGACATGGAGGAAATCTTTGATCACATCTGAGTGGCATACTGAATGCTTCTGTGCTGCCAAATATATGACATCAGGGACTGTTCATGCTGCTGAGCGTGGAGAACTCTTTTATGGTTAAAAATATAAGTGATGACTGACAAAAGGATATGTGTACAAAATACCATGGTTCCTCCTTTGAGATGATATTTTAATAGTAAGCCAATATAAAATGGTAAAATGATATAAAATGGATGTAAAACTAATATGAAAATTCAATGTCAGAAAAGATCAAGGCTGTAGCAGGGGTCCACATAATGTCATGAAAATGTCCGAAGACTTGGACTTACCTTCAGTCAGGAGGAGCAGGCACCCCTCACTGAGAAGTCGCTGTTGACGCCGAGTCCCACAGGAAGGCTCTGAGCTGCATGTGCTGCAGGAAGGTGGGGCGGAGGAACAGGCCAGGAGAAGGAGCTGTATTCCAGGAAGAAAGAAGGAACAGCATAAGCAAAGGCACTGGAAAGACTCAAAATGTGTTCCAAGGAAAGAGCAGGTAATTTATCAACAAACAAGAGCACAGGGCTCTGTGATATGAGGCAGATTCAGAAAGGGAAAAAAAAAACTGACCTTGATAGTAGAAAGTCTTGAATAATTTTGGTAATTTGGTAATTTTATGGGGATACATTTTTTAAATCTTTACATTAAAAATCTGTTTCGTTAGTAATAAGTGGAATTGTTTTACTGACACTTAATTGAATTTTTTTTTTCCCACCTCTACTGAAATTATTCTTTGGGAGGTCCTCAGTGACCTTCTGCATGGTAAGTAACTTTTGGAAAGTGACCAATGCATCCAAAAGTTTGTTCAGTCCCAGTCCAATATCTTTTTTTAAAAAGATTTTATTTATTATTATTTATTTATTTATAAATAAAATAATTTATTTATTATCACCACAAAGTATTTACAGATAAGGCTGGCTCTTTAAGTCCCCATGGTTATGGCATCATTCAGGCAGAGAGAGGAGGCTCCAGGAGACATATTTTATTTATTTGACAGAGAGAGAGATCACAAGTAGGCAGAGAGGCAGTTAGAGAGAGGGGGGAAGCAAGCTCCCCGCTGAGCAGACAGCCCAATGCATGGCTCGATCCCAGGACCCTGAGATCAGGACCTGAGCCAAAGGCAGAGGCTCAATCCACTGAGCCATGCAGGCACCCCCAGTATCTTTCTTTTATAACATCTTCCGCTCCTTCTTTTTTTTTTTTTTTTTTAAGATTTTATTTATTTATTTGACAGATAGAGATCACAAGTAGGCTGAGAGGCAGGCAGAGAGAGAGAGAAGGAAGCAGGCTCCCTGCTGAGCAGAGAGCCCGATGCGGGACTCGATCCCAGGACCCTGGGATCATGACCGGAGCCGAAGGCAGAGGCCCTAACCCACTGAGCCACACCGGTGCCCCTTCTGCTCCTTTTTTCTTTTTTATTCTTACTTTTTTTTTTTTTTCTCAAAAAGCATAAAATGCTTATAAAAAAGCACAGAAATCTTAAGTGTGTTGCTTGGTAACCTCTAAGAAAGTGAACACATCTTTGTAACAACTATCAAGAAATAGAATAATATCACTTCCCTTTAAGGAGTTACTACTCTGCTCAGGTACTCTACTAAGTCTTGGATGGAGATTTTGGAACTAACTTGGTGTAGGGTAATAATACCACAGAGTCATCAATGGCGGAAGCCCAACTTCCTTGGGGGTGCCTGGGTGGCTCAGTGGATTGAGCCTCTGCCTTCGGCTCAGGTCATGATCTCAGGGTCCTGGGATGGAGCCCTGCGTTGGGCTGTCTGCTCAGCGGGGAGCTTGCTTCCCCCCTCTCTCTAACTGCCTCTCTGCCTACTTGTGATCTTTCTCTCTGTCAAATAAATAAATAAAATCTTTTTTTAAAAAAGATATTGGACTGGGACTGAACAAATTTTTGGATGCATTGGTCACTTTCCAAAAATTACTTACCATGCAGAAGGTCACTGAGGACCTCCCAAAGAATAGTTTCAGTAGAGGGGTGCATGGGTGGCTCAGTAGGTTAAAGCCTCTGCCTTCGGCTCGGGTCATGATCCCAGGGTCCTGGGATCGAGCCCCACATCGGGCTCTCTGCTCCGCAGGGAGCCTGCTTCCTCCTCTCTCTCTCTCTACCTGCCTCTCTGCCTACTTGTGATCTCTGTCTGTCAAATAAATAAATAAAATCTTAAAAAAAAAAAAAAAAGAATAGTATCAGTAGAGGTGGGAAAAAACAAACAAACATTATTTAAGTGTCAATAAAACAACTCCAGTTATTACTAAAGAAACAGATTTTTAGTGTAAAGATTTTAAAAATGTATCCCCATAAAATTACCCTCCTCCGATCAGAAAGTAAAATTAATATTTCAGCAAAATGCACCACATTACACCACAGATTTGAATTCCCTCCGGACACCTCCATGTTTCCCCCAAGTTGTAATACTCCACTTTGTAGAGCTTTGATTACTGATTTTTTGACCCGCTTTCTACCTCATTGGCCACTCTTCCCTCTTCCCCACCTCCCCACCCTCATTCCTGAGCTCCATCCACATGGAGCTCCGACTTCTCTTAGGTATTCTGTAGCATACCACACTCATTCATGCCTCTGTCCTTTTAATACAGTGCCCACAATGTCCCCTGTCCATCCCCCTTCCAGCCCTGCATGAACCCTTGTCCCCTAGTCCCCTTGGAGATCTGTTTACTGTTCAATACAAGGTTCTGGAGCCTGTTCCTTGGTGAGGATTTTCTGTTTCCCAGTCAGAGTAAATCCCTCTTTCCCTTGTGCCACGTCAGTTTCGTGTACCTACCACCCCTTAAGCACCCATCACTTTGAAATTCTGTTTTCATGTCTAATTCTCCTGCTAGACTCTTTGATCTCCAATGCCTTGCACAATGCTGGTACAGAAGTTATCACAGCAAGGTGATTTATTAGGCTGATTATTTTTTTAACCCAGACACATCTGCCATGTAAAAGCTGCCAGCTGCCTCTCTGACTGGGAATGAGTGTAAGTTTCCTTGAGGCGTATCTTTGGTTGTAAAAAAAAAAAAAAGAAAAAAGGCAGTTTAAATGCCCTTTTTAGTGAAATAAATGCAACACAATTAGGTAAAGATTGCCTAGGGAATGAGACAGAATAGGGCCCTTTTTTGTAAACAGTATTGCCACTGCAAATGGAATTGTTACTTAGAGAAAGGTACAAAACAGTCTGAAGCCAAGGAATTTCTTGGGTGGAAAAGGAATAAAAGACCTTGTATGTTTCTGAATCTTCTTTTTTTCAGATTGACATGGTCTCAGTCAAAGGCTATAGCAGGAAGGGGCTTCAAGTGGGAACTTCTGAGAAGTGGGGCAAGGGTCTGCCGTGGGACCTGGACTCAACAGCGGGGTTTGAACGGAGATGGGAGAAAGGCCCAGTTCTGGTGCATGCTGTGGATGAATGCAAAAGTTTGTCCTCATCCTGCCTTCCGAGCAGGGTGGACTTCCTCCAGATGTAAGCTCACTCTTCCAAGACGTCAGAACTACTGCGGGCTGTGCAGAGATCTTGACCAATAATCACATTACGGAGAGTCGGTCTTGTCTGGAACAGTAACACTGCAGTACGGACCAAAACAAAGGGCTGAAAGGCCAATGGGGAGGCCACTCATATTATCCTTGACTCTATCATCACAAAGTATTTACAGATAAGGCTGGCTCTTTAAGTTCCCATGGTTATGGGATCATTCAGGCAGAGAGAGGAGGCCCCAGGAGACAAACAGTGGTCTTCGTGCTAACCTAATATTTGATTCTGAGGCAGTTGTTGAAAAATAAATTCTCTGACCTTCCTGTACCCTCAGCTCTTGAGGTAGGTTCCACCAATTGCAGAATGAATAGTCAAAGTTTTTTTTTTTTTTTTTTTTTTTAATTTGAAGACAACCAATTTCAGATCTGTGTTTTGAGATTACCCTGGCAAAAAATGGTTGAGAATAGCAGGGGGCATGGGGTGCCTGGGTGGCTATTTGGTTAGGCAACTGCCTTTGGCTCAGGTTACGGTCCTGGAGTCCTGGAATCAAGTATCGCATCAGGCTCCCTGCTCTGCAGGGAGTCTGCTTCTCTCTCTCTCTCTCCCATTCTCTCTCTCAAATAAATAAACAAAATCTAAGAAAAAAAAAAAAAATAGAGCAGGTAGGACTAGTCAGGCAGTTTGTTAGGTAACAGAAGTCCTAAATAAGGTAGCAGAGAAATGGCTTGACAGGAAAACAGGAGTTAAAATCATTTGGAGAGGAGACTGACATGTGCTAGAGACTGATACATGAGGTGAGAAGCGTGTCATAGGGCTCTAACGGATTTAGCAGAGCAACTAGACGCATACGACCCAAGCTAGGCTGCCTGAATATTGTGATGTTTGTGTGCAGAACTGAAAGAGGGCGTGGAAGTCCAGGAAGGAATTGCTACTGGTCAGCTACATAGAATCAACACGGATACACTAGTCTTCCTTTCATTTGATGGAAATGTAGGGCACGCCCTGCCGTGGGGCCAAAGTAGAACCAGTTTACAGTGGAGACCAGAGACAGGACTGAAATGGCGCCCTCTGTAGGTGGTACCAGATCGGAGGAAGACCCAAACAACCGTTCTTAAACATTCTTCTAGTCCCACACCTGTCATCTGATCCAGGCCTTAAGAAAATATTGGGAGAGTGAAAAAAATAAGCAAATTAAGTGTGCCTCGGGGTCTTCATTGTGCCTTATTTCCTCCTTGGCTTGTTTTTGGGGGCAATGAATGAAGTTAGTCTATGCATAACACCAACAATGCTAAATAAACTAGTACTTTATTTTATATGATTTCATACCTAAAAATAGTATTTTATTTGAACATGCTTACCTTTATTTTTAGGCTTCCTGAAGATCACAGAACTTATTACCTAAACCATTTTATTTTTTACTTTTAAAAAAATATTTTATTTATTTAACAGGTAACACAAGTAGGCACAGCGGCAAGCAGAGAGAGCGAGGGAGAAGCAGGCTCCCGGCTGAGCAGGGAGCCAGATGCAGGACTCAGTCCCAGGACCCTGGGATCATGATCTCAACTGAAGGCACATGCTTAACTGACTGAGCCACCCAGCAGCCCCTCCTGAAAGCATTTTAGTTATAAGTAATTAGAGTTAAAAATTATTCTAAACTGTTGAGATTTGGGGCATAAAAATGGTAGAATGAGCCAAGATGCAGCATCATGTCTGACCTACTAAAAGAGAGATAAAATTATTGGCTATTAGACACCTGGGTGGCTCAGTCATTAAGCATTTGCCTTCCACTCGGGTCATGATCCCAGGGTCCTGGGATCAAGCCCTGCACTGGGCACCACACTCAGCGGGAAACCTGCTTCTCCTTCTCCCACTCCCCCTGCTTCTGTTCCCTTTCTCGCTATGTCTTTCTGTCAAATAAATAAAATCTTTTAATAAAAATAAATGTTGGCTCAAAAAAAAAGTTACTCACCGGACATGGGGAAATAGAGAGGAGAAGGGAGTTGGGGGAAAATAGAAGGCGAGGTGAACCATGAGAGACTATGGACTCTGAAAAACAACCTGAGGGTTTTGAAGGGGCGGGGGGGGGGTGGGAGGTCGGGGTACCAGGTGGTGGGTATTATAGAGGGCACGGATTGCATGGAGCACTGGGTGTGGTGCAAAAATAATGAATACTGTTATGCTGAAAATAAAAAATAAATTTAAAAAAAGTTACTCACCAATGTGAGTAATTTAATGAACAAACTCTTTAATTTATCAGATTTGATATCTGATAAATTATTAACATTTATAAATATTAATTTGTTAAATAAACACATGAAGAGCAGTTACAGTCTACAAACTTATTTTTAAAAGGGGTTTTCCCCATTCATCAATTATCGTCCAAACTGCCTTATAAGAAAGATCTGTGTGATTTGTCCCAACTTTATAAATGAAGAACTTGAGGGTCTGTGAAGTTAAGTGATTTATTTGCCAAGGGTCACTAAACTAGTGTGTATGTGTTTTGTTTTTAAGATTTATTTACTTATTTTAGAGTGAACTTGCGAGGGAGGAACGGAGGGGCAGAGGGACAGGGGGAGAGAGAGAGAGAAGCAGACTCCCTACTGAGCCCAGAGTCCAACAGGGTTTGATCCTATGACCCTGATATCATAACCTGAGCCAAAATCAAGGGTGGGACTCTTAACTAACTGAGCCACCCAGGCGCTCCACTAAGCTAGTGTTTTGGAGTTGTAACTTAGCTAACTCCAGGTAAGAGCTCTCTCTGTGACCACTTTGCTGACTCAATTCTGGGATGGGGAGAAAATGGAAGGGAAGTTATTTCATAAAGTTTCCAGGGTAGCATATTAGGGCAGCAAAAAAATGAGGAAAGTCAATATGTGCTTGTTTTGAATGTATACTTTCTGTTTTTAGTACATTAATTCTTAGTATGCTTCATTTATCATGAACATAGAGTATTTGAGGATTAATAACTAGCAGTCTGGAATCTATTGAGAGTTGGTAGCAAATTTATGGTGTTCTCAATCCAAAAGGATTATATAGTCTTAAGGCATATCCAGATGTGGTTTCAATGAAATCAGAGGAATGCAATCAAGTTTAAAGGTTAATACTCATAGAGAAACAACTGTTGTTGACGGACTGTCCTGCTATCCTCTATTTTAAGATATAGCAGTCCTTTTAGTAGAAAATTGGGGCTTTCTTGATGCCACATGTATCACCAATTGGTCTTCAAAAGTTCTTTAGACTAATAACTCTCTGTGACATAAATTGAAAGTGTGTTGGATGGCTTATTAAACAGAATCAGGGGCACCTGACTGGCTCAGTCGTTAAGTGTCAGCCTTCAGCTCAGGTCAAGATCCCGGGGTCCTGGAATTGAGTCCTGCATCCTGCTTCCTGCCCAGGGGGAAGCCTGGTTCTCCCTTTTTTACTCCCTCTTATATTCCCTCTCTCCCTGCCTCTCTCTCTCTCTCTCTCTCTGTCAAATAAATAAATAAAACATTAAAAAAAAAAAACCCGAGAGTCAATATTCTTCAACAGAAATCTAAAAATTAAATCATCCTCATAAACTGAGAAATCACTTCTGTTATAACTTAAGACATTACACAGAAATAGTATAGTTCTCAAACATTTCTAAAATGCTGAAATTAAACTTGTCTCCATGATGCCTATATACTAAATTTAGTAGGACAATTCACAAAAGACCTGAAATATTAGAAAGCTGTGCATGTGAATTATTACAAAGATAAATAGTATTCAATTTGAAATCCTGCTTGTAATATAGAACAAAATAGAACCCAATCCTATCCTTTTTGTCTCAAACCAGAAAAAAATTTTTATTTCATTCTGAAACAGAGGTACAGAGAAAGTATAAATGATCCACCAAAATATGTTAACATTTGATTCTAACAATATTTGTCAAACTATTAGTATCAGAAGATCAACTTAAAATGTAATGTTTTGTATCTTAGAGTAAAATTAGACCTATTTTTAGTTCTGTTTATTCATATGTATAAATGGGAAATACACTTGGAAAATAATTTTACATATTCTATTTTATTTTATTTTATTTTATTTTTTTTAAGATTTTATTTATTTATTTGAAAGAGAGAGAGTGAGAGAGAATATGAGCAAGGAGAAGGTCAGAGGGAGAAGCAGACTCCCCATGGAGCTGGGAGCCTGATGTGGGACTCGATCCCAGGACTCCAGGATCATGACCTGAGCTGAAGGCAGTCGTCCAACCAACTGAGCCACCCAGGCGCCCCATATTCTATTTTAAAAGGAAATTATACACAATGAACATGGTTATTATTTTCTAATTTTTTCCTGCTTTTTATCAGTAAGTGGGGTTTCCATTTATTTAGTCAGAGGTTAGTGAAGGGCATTCGATTAGCTTGTAATGAAGGAATGAAAAGTATAATATAATGCAATCTTCTGAAGGTCATACACAACTTGTAAAATTGCAAAGTATAGTTATACATAATATAGCAAAAATACTGTTTCCCTCTTTGAAGAAATGGGTATTAAAATCAGGCTTCTAAAAATCAATTACCATTTAATATTTTGGATTTCAAATAACAATTTCCAATCAATTAAGACATTCTGTTTGCTTTTATTTTACTCAAACATTAAAGATTATATTATTGGATACAGAAGTTGAAAGTTTCAATGAATTCCTAAAATATGTAAATATTTGGAGATTAAAAAGTCATATGCAGCTGCTGCTAGGGACACACGACAGTGCAGCTGCTTTGGAAAACTCTGGCAGTTCCTCAAAAGGTTAAACAGAATATCCATAGGAGCCAGCAGTTCCAGCTCTGGGCAGATTCTCAAGAGAAATGAAAACACGTTCATGCAAAAATTTGTATATGAATGTTCCAAGCAGCCTTATTCATAATAGTCAAAAGGTGGAAACCACCCAAATGTCCATCAAAGGGTGAATGGATGAACTAAATGTAGTGTATCCACACAAAGGGATATTATTTGGCAATAAGAATAAAGAAATCCTGTTGCATACTATGTAACATGGATGAGCCTTGAAAACATGCCAGGTGAGAGAAGTGAGTCACAACACCTATTGTATGATTTCATTTATATGAAATATCCAGTTTGGGCAAATCTGTAGAGACAGAAAGTCTATTTCTGGTTGCCTAGGGGCTGGGAAGAGAGAGGGATGGGAAAAAATGGTATGGGACTGCTAATGGGTCTGGGGCTTCTCTCTATGGTGATAAAAATGTCCTAAAATTGATCTTGATGATGTTGTATAACTGAATATACCAAAAATTATTGAGCAGGTTTTTTAAAAAAGGAGGCCATTAGCAATCTCTCAAAAACTAATCAGCTCATGCAAGTAAATCAATTTCTTTTCTTTCTTTCTTTCTTTCTTTTTTTTTTTTTTTTTTTTTAAGATTTTACTTATTTATTTACCAGAGAGAGAGAGAGAGAAAGCAGGGGGAGTGGCAGGCAGAGGGAAAAGCAGGCTTCCTGCTGAGCAAGGAGCCAGATGTGGAGCTCCATCCCAGGACCTTAGGATCATGACCCCAGCTGAAGGCAGCTGCTTCACTGACTGACCCAGTCGACCCAATCATATTTCTTTTATGAAGATTTTCACACTCACCCATATACAAGGATATAGAAATCTAGCACATTCATAGTAGTAAAAACAAAACCGAAAACTTATACTCCCGCGCTCCAGGATATGCTACAATTCCTGGTGTGTTTGGAAGAACAGACATTTGACTGAATTTTTTACAGTTCTTCTACTTCAAAGGGCAAATACCATCAGGCTCTAACAGATCTTGAGTTTTGGTATCAAGATGTCAGGCCATCTGAAGAGTGATTGGTTGACAAGGAAATAAAGAACATGAGCTAGCTTCAGTTACATACGCAAGGCTCCCCAAAGCAACATGCCTTGTGGGTTTCAGTTTAGGACCGGGTCCACTATGTGTTTTCATCTCACAGATAATTCACTCCAAATAAAGTATAAAAATTGTGCTGCTGCAACATCAAAGAAGAGGACTAAACAAGGATGAAGCAAAGGTATTTGGCAATCCTCTGTGCCAGTAGACGGAGACAGAGATCTCAGTTTGGGCAGCTGTGTTTGTATACATTCTAATCCAGGCTGAAAATTCGGACTCCTTACCAAGCTGAACGCCCCTGTGACTGGTAAAACTTTGGCATAAACACAGACAGTGTTATGTATGTGAATTCCTTTTGCAGCCTGATATTTATGTCTTGGGAATTAAACATGAATGTGTACAAAGGCAGAGTATATCTGCACATATGTACAATATTTATAGAGTCTATTCTTGCCAGCACTGTGCTAGGCTCTGGAGAAATGAGATACATATTGATACCTATTTATAAAATAATGTAGAAAATGCAAAATGTTCTTTACCATTGTTACAATAGATCTCACTGCATGTTATCTTCCTTCATGCGGTGAGTGCTAAACACACTACAAATTATTTAATCAAATACATAGAACACTAAAATTTGAATTTGGTTGGTTTTCCCTGTGCATCTTCTATGCACATAACTTTGAGTGACTAAATGAAACCAGGACACCAGATTTCTCGTGTGCCATCCTGAGGAGCTCTGACAACAAAACATTTCACACATGGAAGGAGGAAACTTTTGGTTCTTTCTTAGATTTTTAAGATATAAGAAATTATCTACTAGAGGAACTCTGGGGATTGTCCTGAGATGATGGAACTTTCTGAGTGATCCACGATGTTCTGGAATCACAGCCCTCGCTGAGGTAAGAATTAAAGGTAATTGCATTAGAAAATCATATTTTTTCTTCCAGGAAACCCTCAATTTCAACACTTTGGTCTGCACATAGCAGTTGAGGTTTGAAGCTGCCAACAAATGAAATAAATCAGTTCCACTTAGTTAAGCAGAAAGGGAACATATAAAATGTCAAATAGCTCTTTGAATCTGCGAGAGAGCCAGAGACCCTGGCTTAGGGGCTGCACAGCCAAAACCCATGCCGAACTTCTTTCAGGAATTTCCTGTACTAGCTCTTTCTATGATGTCACCTCATGCTCCCTCCTCAGCCCCTGAGTTCCCACGGTAACTGCTCTCACAGAAGTCAGCAAAAGACTGTCAGAGCCGCATCTGACAGACAGTGCTTGGATTTTTATCTCCCTTGATCCCTCAGCAGCTGTGAGACTGAAGACTCTTCTTTCCCCCAGGTTTCTTAGATACCACAGTCCAGTCTTGTTTTCCTTTCCCTCCTTCTTTGGCCTTTTCTTCTGAGGGTCCTTGGAAGCTTTTATTTTCCAGTAGGGAAACTTTTTTTTTTTAAGATTTTATTTATTTATTTATTTTTTTGACAGAGAGAGAGAGATCACAAGTAGGCAGAGAGGCAGGCAGAGAGAGAGGGGGAACAGGCTCCCCGCTGAGCAAAGAGCCCGATGCAGGGCTCGATTCCAGGACCCTGGGATCATGACCTGAGCTGAAGGCAGAGGCTTAACCCACTGAGCCACCCAGGCGCCCCAAGTAGGGAAAATTTTTTAAGTGTTATTCTTTTGACCTTGACCTTCACCTTTTCTTTCTCTACAGACCTCTTAGGGCTTCCGCATTTCCTCTTACCATTCCGAATATCATCTCAAATATCATCTCAATGATGACGACTCCCAGATCTATATGGAGACACAGCCTAAGCTCCTGATCTGTGTTGCCAGCACTTAACGTTCGCATGAGCTCATGGACATCACAGACTCAGAACACTCAAAACCAAGCTCATGTTCCTCCCACAGAGCTTGTCTGTTTCCATACTCTCTCTCTCATGAAATGACACTACCGCTCGCTCAGCCGACTAAGCCAGAAAACTGCCATCACCTTTATTCATCTATTTGTCTCACCCTTTATATCCAGCCGTATGCAAAGTCCCTACTTCAGTATCTCTCAGGACTATTCACGTCTCTCCATCCTCGAGGCAGCTACTCTAGTTTTTACTGTTCCTGTCTGGATGGCTGCCAGCTTCAATGGTGGTTCTGCTTCCATTCTTACCCCTTCCAGTGCATTCTCTACCCTGCAGCCAAGGAAACTTTCTATTATGCAAATGTGATGACTGGCTTCTTTCCCTAAAATCTTTTAGTGGTATCCCTAAGGCTCCTAGGATAAAGTCCAAACTCTTTAACAGGTTTTAAGGTCTTCCACTGAACTTGTTTCTGCTTGCTTGTCAGCCTTAATCTTCACACACAATGCACCAAGCGTCTGTATAGATGAGATTACATCCAACTATATGTAACTAGTGACCCCAAATCACTGAAATTGGAGGGAGGGCCCATTATTACTTACCATATCAAGAAATTCAGGGGTAGGGCACCTGGGTGGCTCAGTGGGTTAAAGCCTCTGCCTTCAGCTCAGGTCATGATCTCAGGGTCCTAGGATCGAGTCCCACATCAGGCTCTCTGCTCGGCAGTGAGCCTGCTTCCCCTCCCTCTCTGTCTGCCTCTCTGCCTACTTGTGATCTCTGCCTGTCAAATAAATAAGTAAAATCTTAAAAAAATAAAAAAGAAATCCAGGAGTAGACAGTTCAGGGTTAGAACATTGGCTCATGATATCATCAACCTCCTAGGCTCCTTATTGTGTCTTTCAACCCTACCACCCACAGCTCAGGCTTTTCTCCTTATGGTTACTTCATGGTTTCAAGATGGCTGCTTCATCTCCATATTCCAGGTAGGAATCATACATATTCCAGATAGGCGAGAAAGGAGGAAGCAACAAGGAAAAGAGATAGAATCTGTAGCAGGAGAGTAAAACTTACCCAAATCACCTAAACATCTGCTTACGTCTCCCTGGCCAGAACTCTGCCAAATGGGCCTTAACTGTAAGTCAAGTGTTAGGGCCAATTTAATGTTAAAACCTCTTTAACTGTTAGGGCCTGCTTAGCCAGAGTGACTCCATATTGCCTAGGTAGCCATAGTGTTGTTTACATCTACGGACTTCATTCCGGGAATAAACGCCCCTGTAGTTCTTGGTATGGTTCCAGGTATCGATTCCGGGAGTAAACGCCTTAACAATATAAGCCACATACCTTGGGTCTGCGGTTATGCCCTATAAAACCAGCTTGTGAGATCGGGAGGGGGTCACTCTCTTTGGAGGCGGCCCTGGCCGGTCGGTCTCACTTCTAATGCTTGGTATACAATAAAGCTTCACATAACTTTCACTTAGTCTCAGTCTCGTTCCCCTGGTCGGTCAGTCTAACTTTTAAAGCTTGGCATAGAACAAGGCTTTGCATAACTTTCACTTTGTCTCAGTCTTGTTCCTTTGATAACGGACCCCAACATCAAGCAAAAACATGTAGTATTTTTTGTGTTTGTTTTTTTATCTTTTAACCTAGATGGTTTTCTCCTTTGAATAAAATCAGAATTCTGATTTTAAGAATAAGAAAAAGTAAAAAGAAAAAGTAATTTTTTTTTTTTACTTTTTAAAGTAAAAGTAAGAAAAAGTAAAAATTCCATATGGACTAGGGACACCTGGATGGCTCAGTGGTTCAGCGGCTGCCTTCAGCTCAGGTCATGTTCCCCGGGTCCCTTGCTCAGCGGAGAGCCTGCTTTTCCCTCTTCCTTCTTCTCCCCCTGCTTGTGCTCTCCCTCTCTCTCCTTCTCCCTCTGACAAATAAATAAAAAAAATTTTTTTTAATTACATATGGGCTAAATAATAGCATTTAGCACAGGAGCTTTCTCTGAATTCCTGAAATATGAAACATTTTCTGGAAAGACCTTTTGTCATTACCCCAGTTACTCTTTCCCCTGGAACAGTTTTTCATGACGCTTATTTGCCTGGATAACATCTACTTATTCTTCAGGTCTAGCTTAAATGTTACTTCTTGCAGAGCGTCTTCTGTGAGGCCCGCCTATCCTACTCTCCCTCAGATTTCAGACTAGCTTCCTTACTACTCTCAGTATGATTGACTGTTTGAAATGTGATATAATTTTCCTTTAATGTTCTGGCTTTTCCACTACACTCTGCCTATTTTGATCACCATTGTATGGTTTTTATTTTTATTTTTTTTAAGATTTTACTTATTTATTTGACAGATAGAGATCACAAGTAGGCGGAGAGGCAGGCAGTGGGGGGGGTGGGAAGCAGGCTCCCCGCTGAGCAGAGAGCCTGATGCAGGGCTCGGACTCCATCCAGGCTTTCACTCTGTGCACAGTTATACAAGGAAATTTGAGTTGTAGGGTTCCCTTGTACCTGTGAATGTGATCTCATTTCAAAAAAAAATTCTTGCCGATGTAACTATGGCTCTCGAAATCAGATCATCCTGCGTTAATGGGGCGTGCTCTAAATCCGGTGACAAGTGTCCTTCTAAGAAGAAAAGACAGTGAAGGAGGCCTAGTGAAGGATTGGCGATGAGCCAAGGAAGACCTCGAGCTTCCAGAATCTGAAAGAGCAGGAAAGAGTCTGCCCTCGAGTCTTCAGAGTGAATGTGACCCAGACGACACCTTGATTCTGGCTTTCTGCTTCCAGAGCTGTGAGAGAATAAATTTCTGTTGTTTTAAGCCACCAAGTTTGTGGTAATTTATGATGGCTGCCTTAGGAAACAGACAATTTATGAGAGCAATAAAATAACTACAACTAAATTATCTGATTCGCAATCCTCCGGACTCCCTCACCCTTCTGAGGAGGCAAGGCTCTCCCCTCAGCTCAGCCAGTTATCGCTTGCTTGTTTGCTTCTGTTGCTTTGGGGCTCGATCATGTTGAAGGGTGAAAAGGAGAGTAACAGTAAGAGCAGGAATTGGGCTGGAGGCTGGGAAGAGATGAAGGAGGAAATACAGCAGCTTCTGCGAAGAGGAGGTTTGGGGCAAGGCCTGCTCCGTGTTCTTCTATATTAAACCCCCTTTTGTTGCCTTCTCAAGAGAACTTCAACCAGCCCTGGAACTACTTCAGAGGCTTCCAGGAGCGGGGTCTCTTTCTCTTTAGTTTGCAGTATCAATTGAGATTAATGTGGTGGTGAGGGGCACGTAAATTAGGTTACATATATTTTTTTTTAGGTTTTATTTATTTATTTGACAGAGAGAGATCACAGTAGACAGAGAGGCAGGCAGAGAGAGAGAGAGAGAGAGAGAAGCAGGCTCCCTGCTGAGCAGAGAGCCCGATGCGGGACTCGATCCCAGGACCCTGGGATCATGACCTGAGCCGAAGGCAGCGGCTTAACCCACTGAGCCACCCAGGTGCCCCAGGTTACATTTTTATAACCAGAAAATAAAGGTGATTTCTCCGTGACAAAACAAAATGTGTGTGTGTGTGTGTGTGTGTGTGTGTGTGTGTACACCAAGATACTCTTGATATCTTGTATTCAGAGATGGCTACAGATGTTCAGGAAAAGCAAAGCTTCTTTTCCTTCTGCCCCGACCACATGGGCGCCTCGACCCACCCAGACGGACAGCGCCAGAATCTATGCCTCCAATTGGACAACAGATGTTTTCTGCTGGTCTGGAGAGCTTCTATCTCTGCATGATTTGCCTGGGAAACTGACCCCCCAAAGTATTATTCTCTTATCTAAAAATGGAAATTACGTGTCAAATCTGCCTTCTGGGCTCTGTAAGCACCAATCTAGCCATGATCTGCTGTAGCCTAGAGCACAGGCAGAGAGCCCCCAGACTCCTCCCTCTCTGGCCCCATAGCCTGCACATGTTAGCCTGCAAGTATGCCATGATCTACAGGCAGGGCGTCTCCCCAAAACAACAGCAGCAGCAGCATTAGCAGTCTGATGAAACCCCTTAAATCCCAGCAGCCCATGTAACGATGAGGCCCAAACCCGAGAATACCCCTGCTCTGAACACTTAGCTTTTGTTAATTCCCATCTGATTCTGAACACGTGAGATCATCGTGCATACCACATACTTACATACAGCAGGCTGCATCTATAAAAATTCCAAGGCTAAGTGTGGTGTGACCTGAGTAAAACCAGGGGCTGTATACTTCGCATGCACAGGGCAACCAATGGCCAGGATTTGCCACAGTGCCATTTTAGCCAACCACCGTGTTAAACACATTTAATGTGGTTTAGATTAGGGATAGTGGTTTGTATTGTGTTTACTCATGTTACCTGTCTCCAGGTCAAGTAGTAGTCAAATGGATTATTCAACCATTTTCTTCCCCTGGTGACCACAGAGACATTTCTTCTGGATTTTACTTCCTTCCTTAACACAAAGCTATCATGGTGGTGTTGTGTATTGATACCAAAATGGCCCATGGTCTCTAGCACACCTCTTACCTCCACCCCAGACCTCGCCAGGGAGGGCATCTCCTGACTCCATGGACAGGTCTCGCTATCGGACGTGTGGCTTCCGGTTTTTGAAGGTGGTGCTCCGACATGGTCAAGTCTATATTTGCCTGTCTACTGTTTACCATCCATAGAGAAGTGGGTTCAACCCGTAGACAGATGGGTCAGAAAATGTACTCTCAAAAACCACATGCAGCAGCCCTGAATTGAAAAACACAGCAGCTCCACCCAGAATGGGTCACACTTTCTAGCAACTCGTTCTGTTTTTCATATTCCACGAACTCTCCAACTTCACTGACACCTTGAGGTAATTTGTGTCTGAAAAAAATGATAACATTGATAATAAATACCTCGGGGACTCCTTCCATAGGCAGAGGGCAGGGAGAAGCAGCAAGCTAGAGACAGATCATACGAATGAGCCTTGGCATCAGCTTTCACCACGATCTCCCTTTCCAAGCATCGGATCCTTCTAAGATGAGGGAGACAGTCACAGTCCCCCTCACTTTAATTGCCCGCCTGCCTTTTTCATCTTATTCCCTGAACTCTATCTGACGTGAGCTCCGTGATGCATAATAAACACCCAAAACATTAAGCAAGACTGTTTTCCAGAAGATACAGTTGCTAAAGACTCCTTATTCAGCTGCTATTTCCAGTTCATTGGAAAAGGAAGAGGTCAGGAGGGATTTCCACCTGTTAGCATCTTTGGTGGGTCCATGTTCCAGTGACTACTTGTCCCCACTCATCTCTTCCTTTGACCATTCTAAGGAGCTGAGGGCCATCCCCTGTCTTTCTTGTTCCACTGAATCCAGGGATCATCAGTCCCCTGGGAGGAAAGATCTTATAAAATACATCCCAGCACACACTAATGCCGATGTTGGATAATTAGGAAATCTGAAATGATCTCATTCTTGTTTATTTGTTTACTTGGGAGTTGACATTAGCCAGAATAATTTGGATAACATCAACATTAATCTTAATTCATGAATTATTAAAACAGACTGTGTCACAGCAAATTTGCGGGAATAATATTTTAATTCAGTACTGTTCGTAATCAGTATGGAAATGCATTTTATGATCAAGCATTTTTAATAGTTTCATTTTTATCATAATAACCTTAAAAATAATCCCTCTAAAGAAAATGGACTTTGTCAAAGTAACTACATCAAAAGCCAGTTTTTTTCAGAGGTTCTAGAAAACATTATGACTACTGAATTCTCATGCTGGCATTAGGAAGAAAATGTATTGGAAATCATCATTCCGAAGAGATGAAGACAGGATGAAATATGTGCAAATATCATAGTCCATTCTGTGCTGAAAATGACATCTTAATTCGGGACTGGTGTTGTCAAATAAGTCAGCTGCCATTCACATCATAATGACAGAGAAAAACACAAGTTGCAAAGCACAAAGCAAATAATACCTCCAATTTGCTTTCCACTGATTGCATTATACAAGGAAATTGTAAATCAATATGTTCATTTCTTTGCCAATGCAAAAAAATAAATTTATCACTTAAAAATTGTCATATCTTTTGGTGCACTTTTGTATGCATATCTATTGGGTGTATACCATGGAGTGAAATTTCTGGATCGTGGGGTATGTATGGATGTATTCATTTTAATCAAAAGTGGAAGTTTTTCAAAACCAACCTATCAGTTGCAACTTGAACCAGCACTGGCTGAGACTTCCAGACACACCACACCCTCCCTAGGATTTTTACTTGGTATTGCCAAGTGAAATATTTTATTTTAGCCACTCCCTAAAGAAGACTGGAGTCCAAGCACTTTTTATAGGTGTAATGGCTTCCTTCGTATCATTTTTCATATAAAGTTATAAGCCTCTGGCCCCACCCCAGGTTGTTTTTCTTACTGGGGGACAACAGCCAGCTAGAATGAACGGTCATTCTAGGCTGGACATATGTGCCTTTGAATCCAAACCCTGTTCAAATGCATCAGGCTTAAAGTGCACGTTAGGGTTTTTCCCCTTCTAATTGAAAGTAAGTTTCAGCTTACTGCTTTGTAGTCAAAGAGCTGGTTGCTCTGCACAACAGTATCCATTCGGAGTGTGGAGCTTTGGGAAATGGCTGGTCGAGCTCCCGCGAGGTTGAATGATGAGCCTGTTGGACAGATGCTTAATGTTCAACTCTATAGCAGGCTTCTCACCATTACTGGAGGACAAACATTCCTAAAAATACAGTACAGAGGCCATTCTTTTTACCAGGACTGTTAGAGGAGTAGGTGGTGTGAAGAATAATTCAAGAAGCTACTAAGATAGGAGATAGGAATATCCAGAGTTATGCTGGAGTAAGTACAGTTGATCTCTAAATGGCTCTCCAGAGCACGTGGGTGGCTCACTGGGTTCAGCCTCTGCCTCCGGCTCAGGTCATGATCTCAGGGTCCTGGAATCGAGTCCTGCATCAGGCTCTCTGCTCAGCGGGGAGCCTGCTTCCCCCGTCTCTCTCTGCCTGCTTCTCTGCCTACCTGTGATTTCTCTTTCTGTGTGTCAAATAAGTAAATAAATTCTTTAAATGGCTCTCCAAGGCAGAGCACTTCTGACTGGCTGTATTTTCTTGTAGGGAAGCATATCATATTTTTTTTTCTTTGATGCCTTCTGAGAGCATATGTTACTGCTGTGATGCATTCAGAAATCATATTGCTATGCTTTCTTCTCTTCTCTTTCTTTTGGGCACAACCAAACTGAATAATCATTTTAGGCTTTCGCAAGCTTATAATCTTGCTGCCTATCCTGTCTGAGATTGCCATTCAAGAGAGGTTAACTGAGATCCTTCTATATGCCTAGAAATCAGAGATAAGAAAAAGCCACTAGATGAACTACAGAAACATAGTGAAATACAATTTACACTGAGTCACTAATCTTGCTCATTATTAATTCTATGAAAAAGTACTCTGATTCCTTCTCACCAGCTTTAAACAAAAGCTTGCCTGATCCTGACAAAAAAATTTTTATTATTTTTCATTCCACGATTCCTAGAAATAATGCTTTCCTATATTGTTTAGGTCTAATGTTCAAGTGCCATCTTCATTAGTATCCAGATTAAACTTCTGCAGTAAGAAGATTCCTTTTCAGGTAAACGCCTATTAGGTAAACATTAGTACTGAGTCACGTAGCCATGATGGGCTCCAAGTAAGGCTGAGAAATTTCAGTTTTACCTCATTAGTGACGTATTTGCTAAAATTTTGGTCGATTCTATGATTAGAAGGAATGAAGGGATGCTGAACACTAGGGTACCCTAAGTAGCTTCTACCATGATGTATTTGTATGATAACTCAGTTATCCCCTGTCTCTTTCATCCCACTCACGTCCTTTCCAAGAGTGAGCAACGCAGAGTTGACTGCCGTGCCTCCAGTCGCCAAGTCCCACACACAAATGCAAATATCTTGACATACAGCCAGGAAATAGAATCAGGAAAACCATAAGAAAGATTCCTACTTGGACATGCAAAGAATGGGAAACCTATAGAATCACTTGTCTAGAGCAGCGCTGAGATCTTGCTGGACAAAAAGGGCAAAGAGTATCTTCACTAGAGGTGGAAAAATTTCCTTAATGAAATCCTGCTTTTCTCTCTCTCTCTTTTTCAAAAAGATTTTGTTTATTTATTTATTTGACAGAGAGATACCCAGTGGGAGAGGGAACACAAGCAAGGGGAGTAAGAGACGGAGAAGCAGGCTTCCCTCCCGCAGGGCAGGGAGCCCAATGTGGGACTCGATCCCAGGACCTCTGGGATTATGACCTGAGCCAAAGGTGGATGCTTAACAACTGAGCCACCCAGGTGCCCCATCCTGCATTTTTCTCTGAAAAGCCCCTTGTCATTTTGGTCTCTGGGCTTTGCCCTTTGGGAAACTCTCCTCTTGCCAAAATCCCCAGGGACACAGCTCCTATGCATGTTGGAGAGCATCCCTTCTCTTCCATGCTAGATGGGATGATAGACAAGGAGTTCTATGTTTTGAGCAGAATTTAGCATGAGTTTCTCTCTGCTGAGAGGATCTCAGGCGGTGCTTTATGGCTAAATAATCACAGATATTTGTAGACTAAGTTCTTTAGTGGTATAATTGGCTCAAAATCAGAATTGACTCTTTGTCTACTTGTTCCTGGTAGTTGTATATGAAAGAAACCACAACTGGAGACTTTATCTGGATATCACTGTAACAATCATCCCTCTCTCCCTTAAATTAAGAGCAGCTACGATGAGAGGAAAAACACCCTTAATCTGATTTTGGATTGGCTCACATTCCTGGCTGAGAACACTTAAAGGAAGGCTCCTGAACAAGGTCCTGAGCTACAACTCTATCTACTGTTATTTTGTTTATAGAAACAGTTGGCTTTTCCAAGTTACTAATCTCTTAGTCAATTTAGATTAAAGGCCACCTGCTGAGAAGAGAGCAGCCTTAGATCCCCTTTCATCTTTGCTTTAAACTGATTAATTCCCGCCTGACTTCATCTCTCTCTTAGAGCACATTGCTAAAAGCTGCAAGGAACCCCCAGCACACATTAACATTCTGCACTTTCTCAACCTTAGCAGGCATCTAATCTGCCTTCTTAGTTACCACTGGTAACAGTTTTATTTACTGTTTTACCATATAAAGGATTATGAGTATCTCAGCCTGTAATACCTACTTACTCACTCGTAGCACGCCTGTCACTAAGTCAGGATGCCATATATTAGAACAATTTTAATTTATTTATATTTATTATTATTATTATTATCTTAAGATTTTATTTATTTATTTGAGAGAGAATGAGTGAGAGAGAGCATGAGAAGAAGGTCAGAGGGAGAAGCAGACTCCCCTGGGAGCTGGGAGTATTTCAAATCAGGAAGAGAGTTTCTGGCACTCGGGTTTCTTCCCCATTGCCCCACGCTCACCACCATTATTGTTTTATTGATTCTACTCAATCCTTGAGCTTCTCCCAACACTCCCTCCTCTTCCTGCCAAGGTAGCTATGAGTAGTGAATAATTAATTATGCTTAAAACTCCATTCCTCAGCGTATCCACTTTTTGACACGTCCATGAATTTTGGTTTCGTTCATGCAGTTTATCTTGTCGTCTCGGTATTCTGTACTTTGGAGACTGGCCATGCTCTTGTTCATTGTCTCCTTCTCTTGTCATTTGGCTTAGCCTGGGTGGCCTCCCATGACCTCCCCTGACTTCCGGTGTTTTCCCAGCATCCACACTCCCCAGTGAAAGCTGTCTCGTATGTGGATTGTAAAATGAGCAGGCAAGCAAATGTAGGCTTACCTATTAGAGAACCCGAGGTTAAAAAGTAATTAAGCAATTTACCTAATATCCCCGTCCCAACTAGTAATGATAGAGCCAGGGTCCTCCTGACGTTTCTTTTAGTTAAAGGACCTATGAAGACACCATGCAGTGTTTAGTGGGATGTTGGTGTTAGAACCGACTACACTGCTTTCTGACAAAACAAAGGAAGTCCAATCATCTGTCCATTGCATTTCTATTAGATGCCATCACAGGGATGCCCAGGAGGGACTCTTGTTCTGCTGAGACCAGAGCTGTTTCCTTTCTGTAGGAAAAACCATGCCTGGAATGAAATTACACCCTTTCCTTTTGGACTCAAAAAGTCCATAACTACTAAATACATTAAAAAAATAAAAACCAAGGCAGCTAGAAATTTTAGGATCATAGAATATTTTCACTAACTAAAGAGTACCTGTGATCCTTACCAGGAAATAGAACATAATAACTTTGCTATTGATGTTTTTTCATTAAAAGCTGTGGAATTATTATTCCGTGGCTATTTGTTCTTACACATTCTTCTGAGCTTGTGGCAGTTTGAGCTTGTGGCAGAATATGAAAGGATTTGCTCCTATGTATCATTTATAAAATTCCTTGAGAAATATATGGGTTTTGGCAGCAACTTCTTTTCCTAAGGAATCTCATCACGGGAACATAAAGCAGAGGGTTGTGTGGATTCTGGAGGGATGGTTAGGCTTTATATAAATTTTCTACTTTGAGTAACTGATGACCTCTTGGGGCCTAAAATATTACAAAGGCAAATATAAAATACAGACTTAAATGAGCCGCTGATTCAAGGATTGTAAAACCAGATGTTATCTGTACTGCCCTCATAAAGGTTCATGTAAAATAATACTTGACCGAATAAAAAATATGACCTTTTTTGAAGTACTTTTATATTCAGGAGTCAAAATTTCAAATAATGATTCCTCTCATTCAAACCCGGGTTGAATATTATGTACCATTAGAAGTCTGTTGGCTAACCTCACCGATGACCTGCTGAGACTATTATCATTCTAGTAATGTCTCTACTGTATCTAAAATACAGGCATTCACAGATATCCTGTACCTGAGAATAGAAAAAGGCCACTCTCAAAAACCAAAGCTCAAAAATCTCTTATCAAATTGGATCCTTCAAAATATTGTTGTTCAAAATATTTTCAAATTTTTGTTCAAAATATTTTGGTTTTGGCTAAAGCCCAGTGAAATATTATTGTACCTCCTCCCTTGTCCCCATAATTATCCCATATTTACTTTTGTCTTTTCAAGTAGTGCTACTATAATCGTACAGATAGCAAGGGCCCATGTCCGCCCAGGATGAAGGATTTCCTTCTGCCTCCTTCTCAGGTTGGAGCAAGAACAGCGACTTGGCAAGAACTGGGAAAGAGATGAAGTGCTGACCAGATTTCCCTCTAGCTACAATGATATTTGTCGTCTGTTTCAGAAATGAGGTTTTAAGGCTGAAGGTGGAATAGATGGAAAGAGTTGGAAAATCGTTTCTCAGCTTTCCCCCAATATGCCAACCACTAGAACACGGAGTTCACTATGTGCCTTTTTACCTTGTGTGGTAGGTAGAATTACAAACCCTCAAAGATAACCACAACTTGCCTGGAACCTGTGGGTGCATCACCTTACATGACAACCGTAGGAAGGAGTAGAGGTAGGAAAGCCAGCCAGAGAAGGAGGCATTACTAAGGGTCACACAGCAGAGGTCAGATAGGGAGAGAGAGAAAGATTTTTGAAAAATGCTACACTGCTGGCTTTATATACGGAAGAAGTGGCCACAGGCCAAGAAATGGAGGAGGCCACTAGGAGCTGGGAAAGGCAAGGAGAAGGATTCTTCCCCAAGAAACTCCAGAAAAATCCAATGCTGATAATCCATTTTATAATTCTGAGCTCCAGAACAGGAAGACAATATATTTGTCTTGTTTCAAGCCACTGAATTTAGGATAATCCGTAACAGCAGCAATAGGAAATGAGTATACATCATTGATGGTAAAATTGATCGTAAATTGATTGTAAAATTGATTCAACATCAATTTTAAATATAGCATCTCAAAATTGTAGTGATTAAAACTGAAAAAAAGGCTCCACATACACACACCATATATTTTAATATCTGTTAAATAACTAAGTCTTAGGTATAGGGTCCCTATTTCATGATGATAAGAATATGGCAAATTGAGTTAATCTGAAGATCTCATTTGTCCTTTATGTGAAATATCATGTTAAAAAACACAGCTGTCCTATCATGTGGTAATATCTCATTTTAGCTTCTCTCCTTAAAATTTCTCTGGGGGTAACGCACTACTTTTTTTTCCATTTTGAAATGCAGATCCTCTAGGTTTGGGATTCTTGGACTTGGTGATGTCGACTTGTTGGACGAAATAATCCTATGTCGCAAGGGGCCGTCCTGTGCTGTAGGATGTGACCCGGCATCCCTGGGTTCTACCCACTAGGTGCCAGCAACTCTTGATGTTCCTTAGTGTGGCAACCCAAAATGTCATCAGACATTGCCCAGTGTCCCCTGGGGAGCAAAATTCACTCTGGTGGAAAGTCACTGTTTTAGGGAATGCACAATTTGCTAAGAAATGCCCCTTAAGCATCTACTACAACATTCACAAGAGTATGATTATATTGTGGGAACGTTATCAGAAAGACGCAGGACGACTAAAGGAGGCAGACATCCTCACCGTCATGGATGCCCTTGGACTTCTTGCCTCACTTTGGTCTTTTTCTCATCTTTGCTGCTCCTCCCCACCTCTCGTGCGTCTCCACAGTGAAACATCCTGGGACTCAGTTATCCTGTCAGATGCCTTCTTTATCTACACTCACACCTCATGTCATCACGTCGGCTCGCACGTCTTTAAATGTAGCCATGTGCTGACTCATAGCAAATGTATGTCCCTGGCCATGAATTCTCTATTGAACTTGACTAGTCTACCTGACAACCTCCACTGACAGTCCAGTAGTAGGGTGAGCATCTCAAAAGGGAACATGCTCAACTCCTGTTTCCCAGTCAAACGCCTCCTCCCACAGCATTTCCCAGCTCAGTAAATGGCAATTCTTCTGAGAGTCAATTTCTCTCATTTTCTCACAGCCATTATCAAATCCATTATTCTCTTCCTGGCTTCATATTTCAAACATATCTGAATCCAGTCCCTCCTCACCAGCTCTGGCCTGGATTACTATCCAATCTCTTCACTGGCCTCTCCTTTCAGGTTTGCCATCCTCCGTCTCTTCTTGACTCAGCAGCCAAAGCTATCCTCTCAAAATGTGAGACAAATCATGTCACTTCACCGTATCTTACCCAGAGGAAAAATGAAAATACCACAATTTCTAGGCGATCTATGCTTCTACTACCTTTCTGCCTCATCTCCAGCACTTCTCCATTCCTCTCAATCCTCTCCAGCCACACTGGCCTCCTCACAAAGCCTTGAAAAAAAACCAAGCAGCTTCTTTTCCCTCTGGTTGAAGATTCTGCTAGATCTGTCCAGAGATACATCCAGGGTATTAGTCATTGGTCATGATTCTCCAGAGAAACAAATCCAGTAGGAGCTATGTGTGTGTGTTTGTGTGTGTGTGTTTGTGTATAATTGAGAATTATTTTTAAGAAATTTGCTCATATGATTCTGAAGGCTGAGGAGTCCCACAATACTCTGTCTATGAGCTGGGGACCCAGGAGAACCGGTGGTATAAATTCCCATCTGAGTACCAAGCCCTGAGAACCAAGAGAGCTGATGGTGTACATCACAATCCTAGGGCAGAAAACTGGTATTTCAATTTAAGTGGTTAGACAGAGAGAGCCAATTCAACCCGCCACCACGTTTTTGTTCTATTCAGGCCTTCTACAGATTGGATGAGGCCCACCCATGCCAGGGGGGGGGGGCAACTGCTTTACTCAGTCTACCGATTCAAATGCTAATCCCTGTGAGAAACAGCCCCACCAATAACGCAGAAACTATGTTGAACCAAGTATATGGGCATCTCATGGCTGGGTCAATGGGACACAAAGTTTACCATCACAGACTCAACCCCTTACTTACTTCCTTTCGATCTCTGACCAAATGTCAGCTTAGAGAGGCCTTTCCTGTTCCCTCCATCTAACATGGAATCCTTCATCTCACAAATACTATCCTCTCTGGCCTTAGTATTTTTTTTTTTTAAATTTTTTAATTTATTTGACAGAAAGAGAGAGAGAGAGAGAGAGATCACAAGTAGGCAGAGAGGCAGGCAGAGAGAGAGGAGGAAGCAGGCTCCCTGCTGAGCAGAGATCAGAGGACCTCAGAGATCCCATGACCCTGAGATCATGACCTGAGCTGAAGGCAGGGGCTCAACCCACTGAGCCACCCAAGCGCCCTTCTGGCCTACTCTTTTTATAACACCTATTGCTATACAGCAGAAGACATATTTGAGAATTTGTTTATTTTCTGTCTCTGTCCACTAAACTGTAGCTTCACTGAGGACAGGGCATCCTTAACTGTCTGCTCTCTGCTGTATCACCAGGTCAAGGATATACATGAGGATTGATTTATCTATCTGTATCTATATTATATATTATATTATATATAATAGATTTTATAGATATATATCAATATAGATGTATAGATATAGATAGATATCATACATATATCAGATAGATAGACAGACAGATAAATATGCTAAGATATACATGCCAGGCTATCTTGGCATGTAGCAAATATATTATAAAAATCAATATATGATTGCACTCTGTTGAACCTCAAATTTAGAGGCTAGTATAAAATATTTCTAGAATGAGAACACAGCCACATTTGAGCTGCCTAGAAGCACTATTCTTTTTCAAGCTAAAATAAAATTAAATATGACTATTTTTCAGTGTTTTGACCAACTAGTAAAGTCTGCCTTTATTAACATGGAGGAAGAGTGCCCTCTACTGTACTGTTTAGATATACGCAGTTCTAAAGTCTTAAAAAAAGGTCTTAATTTTTGTTTTAATCAGACAGAACATTGATTTAGATAGATAATGATTTAGATAGATAATAGATAATGTCCATTCTTATTGCTTTAAAATAAAAATCTGTGTCTACAGTAAATGGAGAATAAATCTTATGCTGTGGGCATGCAGATTTCTTGTACTGGGATAATGACTACCTCAAATTTGATTCAAGGCTAGAGTAGAACATGGAAAGAAATTTTAAGTCAAAGGCATGTTTGGCCATTATCAAATACTGTGTTTGAAAGATAAACAACGATCTTTTTTTCTGCTCCTGCATATAAAAATAATATAAGTATGCTCCCTGGTTAATGAAGAGGGCTCCAGAGCCTGAGAGAGCTGTGTTTGATTTGTAAAAGGCTCTACTAGGTCTCTACCCTTGCTGCATATTATAATCACCACGGAGCATTTAAAGGCTATTAATGCCCAGATCGCTTTCTTTTCTTTTCTTTTCTTTTTTTTTTTTAAGATTTTATTTATTTATTTGACAGTGAGAGAGAGATCACAAGTAGGTAGAGAGGCAGACAGACAGAGAGGAGGAAGCAGGCTCCCCGTTGAGCAGAGAACCTGATTCAGAGCTCAATCCCAGGACCCCAGGATCATGAACTGAGCTGAAGGAAGAGGCTTTAACCCACTGAGCCACCCAGGCACCCCCCCCCCCCCAGATCACTTTCACCAAGAATACTTCTTCTTTTTCAATCGTTGAGCTTTTTAGGTCTCTCTCTTATTAGAGTGGTTCTCCATGAAGAGGCCATTGTGCTTCTCTATCTCCCCAGGGACTTTGCAAATGTCAGGGGGCATTTTCAGTTGGTTCACTGTTGGTAGAGGAGAGTGCTACTGGTATGGGGTAAGCAGGGGCCAGGGACTCTACAAATCAACCTGCAATGCTCAACCCCTCCCCCCAACACTTAAAACAAAGGATTACAAAATGTCAATAGTGCCAAGGTTCAGAAGCCCCGCCTTATTACACTACTTATAACCCCCAATAAAATTTGGAAAAGATTAGAACAAACAACCGTATTTTGCTCCAGATCTTACTGAGAAACCTTTGTTTTCCTCTCTCAAATAGGATGTACATTTTTTGCAGATCGAGAAACGCCCATTCTACTCCTACTTCGTTGAGAGCTTTTATTATGAATGGTCATTGGATTTTATTAAATGCTTCACTGCATCTATTCAGATGTTCATATGGTTTTTCCTTTTTAGTCTGTTAATATGGAGGATTCTTGACACAGTCTTAAGTGTTAAGGTGGGTTCCATGACAAGCTTCTTCAATTTTTACATATTGTTGGATCCAATTTGATGTATTTTAAAGGTTTTGGTATCTATGTTTTGAGAAATGCTGGTATGTAGTTTTTCTTTCTTATAATCTGCTTCTTTTGGGTATCAAGATAATATTGGCCTCATCAACGAATCAGGAAGTGCTTTCTCCTTTTTCTTTTTATCATCTTTTAGTGTGTATGTAGAATTGGTTTTTATTGCTTTCTTAAATGTTTGATAGAAGTCACCAGTGAAGCTAAATAAGGCAACCGGAGAAAGACAACTATCATATAATCTCCCTAATATGAGGAAGTGGAGATGTAACATTGGGGGCTTTGGAGGGTAGGAAAAGAATAAATGAAACAAGATGGGATTGGGAGGGAGACAAACCATAAGAGACTCTTAATCTCACAAAACAAACTGAGGGTGGCTGGGGGAAAAGGGGTCGGGAGAGGGTGGTGGGGTTATGGACATTGGGGAAGGTATGTGCTATGGTGAGTGCTGTGAAGTGTGTAAACCTAGAAATTCACAGACCTGTACCCCTGAGGCAAATAATACATTATATGTTTATTAAAAAATAAAAAATTAAAAACAAATAAAAATATGCAAATCTGCAAAAAAAAAAAAAAAAAAAAAGAAGAAGAAGAAGAAGAAGAAGTCACCAGTGAAGTCCAATTAAGCCTAGGCTTTTTTCTGCTAGGAAATGTAACTATGAATTCAATTTCTTTAGCATGCGCACATTTTGCTACATAGGTGGCTGGAATACTTTGAGTTAACCTGACTAGTCTGTCTCCCAAGGAATTTGCCTGTTCATCAATGTCAAATTTATAAGCATGAAATTATGTCTCTCTTTTTTTAGTGTCCATATGTTCTATGGACTCTTTTTGTCTGATATTAGGAATTCATATTTCTTCCCTTTTTCTGGAAGAGTCCATATTAGTCATTCCCATCTCCCTGCTTTCTTTGAGTTTAATTTGCTCTTCTTTCAGTTTCTTAAGATGGAAGCTTACATCATTGACTTAAGGCTTTTCCATTTATGTTACATTAACATTTAATGTTATAAATTTCCTTTTAAATACTGAGTTAGCCAAGAATTTGATAGTCTGCATTCCAATTTTCACTGAAATACAAATAGTTTCTCATTTCCCTTGGGATTTCTCCTTTCATCCAAAGATTTGGAGATAAGCCAGATATCTCCCTGTCATTCACATCCTGTTTAATTCCACTATGGTTAGAGACCATCGTATGATTTTTTCAATTCCTCGTATTTGTGGAAATTTCTTTTATGGTTCAGCGTATTATTTTCTGTCTTGCTGAATATTTTAAATGTCCTTGCAAAGCAAATATGCATGCTGCTATTACTGGTCGCATGTTCAGTACGTATTAATCAGGTTAAGCTAGTTGAGAACGTTGTTTGAGAACTCCATGTTCTTACCGATTCTCCTCTCACTCTAGTAGCTGTTGAGAGATGATTTCCCTATTGAGATGTAATTCCGTGTTTTCTTCTGTTTTTTTTCCCATAGTTTCCTTTTCAGTTTAACTTTTTGAACCATATAGACTTTATCTAGGCACATATATGAAAATGTGGATCCAACTTTACTTTTTATTCTATCAGCATCAAAGTAGCTTATCATTAATATTTTAGGTAATATGGTAAGATGGTATTTGAGAGAAAATTATGCTAGATAATTTGCAAAATACATAGCACAGCTTAAAAATATCTAATGTAAGTCTTTAAAACTAAAAGGGAAGAAATCATAGTGGAGAATAAAGACAGCGAGAAAAGTTTCAATAATACATTTTGAACTACAACATATGCATCCTGTACATATAAAATGAATACTATTATTCTTTATTTTGACTAGAATTCCATCCCTCTGAATAATTTGTCTAATGTGGAGGTTATTTTGAAACCAATTTTCTAGTGGTCTTGCAAAATAAAACAAATGGTAAGATAAAATAGTAGTTCATTTTACATAGGTTCCTCATTTTCCGGCCTTTGGCTCAAAGTTAATGTCGCAGTCTGATTTCTTATTTGAAATTTCTGATATTGGGGTGCCTGGGTGGCTCAGTTGGTTAAGCATCTGTCTTCAGCTCAGATCATGATCCCAAGGTCCTGGGATGGAGCCCCATGTCGGGAGTGGGGGGTCCCCTGCTCAGCAGGGCGTCTGTTTCTCCCTCTCCCTCTGCCCCTTACCCCCTCCTCGGGCTCTCTTGCTCTTTAGCTCTATCAAATAAATAAATAAAATCTTAAAAATCATTAAAATTCCCAAGATGTGCTACTTCTGACTAGAATATTCTTTCTTTCTTTTTTTTTAAAGATTTTATTTATTTATTTGATAGACGGAGATCACAAGTAGGCAGAGAAGCAGGCAGAGAGAGAGAGGGGGAAGCAGGCTCCCCGCTGAGCAGAGATCCCTGGGATCCTGACCTGAGCCGAAGGCAGAGGCTTTAACCCACTGAGCCACCCAGGCGCCCCTTAGAATATTATTTCTGGTTAGCACATGGTTTTCCTGAATTCACTAAATTTTGTTTTCTAGTCACACATTTCATACAAAAAGGAGTGTGTTATATTATTTGAAGTAAGGAAAGGTCTGTAAAAGCACTAGTCACTGAGGACCAGCTATATTTTTTTGTTTTTTCATCCCAAAAATCTTTGAGGAAAATAAAAAAGAAGAAATCTAAAGTTCATTTTAAAAATTAATAAGCAATAACTCCATTCAAGAAAAATAGAAAGTTATGAAACTTCTCTATCTTAAGCTGTATAAAACTGCATTTTAAATCCAGAAGATGAATTTCTGTGAGGATTTACATAAAATCTGAGTTTAAAATGATACAGTATTATGGAATAACCACCCTTCTATAATCCACCAATCGCCTTTTTAGAAGTAGATGGTTCCCCTCCCCTCATAATGATTTTACATGATTTGCAGGTGTTTCTTCAAGCCATAACAGCTTTAGGTATGAAACTCAAAACCAGCAACTGCCTAGCTCACCCTTTCTAGGTAATTTTTATAAATCATCTTATTCCCATCTCCCCACCAGCTGCCCACCACTTTCCTAAATGTCAGGTTTGTAAGTCTTCTTGACACAGAAGCCGTGGTTGCTGGTAATTTCTGCAGCCACCTCCAGTGTTGGAGCTGGGCACCCCTGCTCAAGACATCCATCTTCCCCACAATGCTTGCGCTGACCACCTGGCTGGCTCCTTCGTGGTCACCATCTCTGCCTCTGAGGACTTGGGTTTGGGTTTAGGAAAGCAATCTCTTCATAGCTCAGGCTTAAAACAGCAGTTCTGCTTAAGATGAATTTGTTCTAGTTCAGTGGTGACAGGAAAGAACCCTAAGGGATCTCCCTGCTCCTGCAGAATTCAGGCATGACAAAATGAAGCCATTCTATCACACATGCTCCCAACGCTTGTGTTCTTGGGATTCCCTCAGATTGGCTGCGATCACAAGGTCCATTCCTTCCCTGTCGAGTCCAGGTTTTGTTATCATCTACCCAAAAAGACCTTCTATAACCACTCTATTAAAATTGTACTCTGCCCCACTCTTGCCTAATATTTCCTGTCCTCCCTCCCTACACATCTTTCCTCCATAGAATTTACATTCTGATATATTTTACATTTTAGTCCCCACTTATCCACAGGGGATACATTCCAAGATCCCCAGCGGATGCCTGAAACTAAGGTTAGTACAGAGCCCTATACATGGTATTTTTTCCTATACGTGCATAGCTCTTGTTGAGATTTAATTTACAAATTAGTACTTAGGAGCAATTAACAATAACAACAAAATAGAACGATTATAATATCCTGTAATAGAAGTTGTGTGAATGTGGGCTTTCTCTCTCTCACAAAGTCTTATTGCACAGTCTTATTCTTCCTGGGGTGAAATGCCTGGGGGACGCAACAATAAATGGATGAACCATTGTGTCATAGCGTTAGGTTACTATGGGCCTTCTGAGCTTACCTCAGGAGGATCATCTGCTTCCAGATCACAGTGGACCGAGGTTAACGGAAACCAAGGAAAGCAAGACTGAGGGTAGGTGGGAACAACTGTATCTACTTATTGCCTTTGTTTTTGTTAGCTTCTTCCCTGGATTATAAACTCCATGACAGTTAGGATTTTGTCTGTTTCATTCATGTTGGATCCCAAGTGCTCAGAATAGTGCCCCACACCCAGTAGATGCCCAATAAAAAGATTTACTGACTGAACAGTCTCTAGAAGTGCAGCTTCTCGCGGCTTCCTCACCACTCACACAAGCTGTGGGTCCCCGCATGACCGTTCGCTTTTCTGCCACAATGGTACGGGGCTCGATTCTGCTTGCCAGGACCATGCTGGGACCCCGTGTGGAGCACAGCCATCCTTCATCCCCCAGAGACAGTGTGAGAATTCCTCAGATCGTTCCTTGGCTCTGAGTCCCCTTTCCATGGAAATGTGACTCCTGCTTCTCCACGAGTCACCTCCTAGCCTACTGCCAAAGTTCGTTTCTGCTTTACTAGTGCTCCTCCTTCTGGCCCAACTCCTATCTTCTGGGGTCTGTTAAATTATTTAAACAAGGAGGCCATTAGATTGAGTCATGGCTCTAATACTGCGGAGACCTATGTCGGCAAACCAAAATCTAACCCTACAGATGCCTCAAGGTTACAAAATCAAAACCTGAGGACAACCCTCGCAAACAGCCAACTGGGCGTTCAGCCTAGGCAATCAAGAGTTTCCTTACTTTGGGACGCCTGGGTGGCTCAGTCAGTTAAGTGTCTGCCTTTGGCTCAGGTCATGATCCCAGGATCATGGGACTGAGTCCTGCGTGCAGCTCTCTGTGCAGCAGAGAGCCTACTTCTCCCCTGCCTGCCGCTCCCCCTGCTTGAGTTTGCTTGCACTTTCTCGCTTTCTGACAAATAAATAAATAAAATCTTTAAAAAAAAATTTCCTTACTTTGCTTTTTCTCTAGAAAATTCTTTCCCTGCAGTCCTGCTGGTAGAAGGCTCCTAACTGCTTTTAGTTTGGCACTGCCCAATCCAAATTGATTTTTGTTCAGATAAACTCTTGAAATGTTTAATACACCTCAGTTCATCTTTAACAGGACCCAGATTTCATATGCACTGATATTTAAAATATTTCATAATTATGTAACCTTGGAAAAGTTGTTTAATTTTGACTACTTAATGAGGATGAATTAAGAAATATTAAATTCGTATTTATTTATGCATAAAAGTATTTAACCTTAAAACTAATTGTGTCATTAACTCACATGTCATATTTAAATAAAATGTCACAACAGAAAACCTTTCCAAAAGAGATGCATTTTAATGATGAAAGACAGCATTAATGAATTTTTTCGTATGTAACCTTTGTGGTATTAAACATGTACTGTCAAATACATATATCTAACCAGATGAGACTGTAATTATTTTGTCATGAAAAAGCTGTGATTTCAAAGGCTTTTAAAAAGGCAAAAATGGTAAAGTTACTCTTAGAAGATGATACTTAGGAGTGAATGGTATCAGAGTCACACTGGCAGAAGAAGGCAGATAAACATTTAAACCATCTTAACATAAACCTCATTGCAAATATACAATTCTTTTGAACACAGCACATGGGAAGGAGAATAACCTCCAAGGCATTATGGCTTACATCTCTGGCATATAAAGAACTAGTTTGTTTAAAGTTTCCTGAATTATAAAATTCCCTGATAAACTCCCCTAGACTATGCATAGCTTTTCAAACCTTTAAAAGGTCATATGAAAAGATACAAATGAGTTTTCAGCAGAGCTAATATTGGTCTGTAACAAAAATTACTTTAGGTTATTTCAAAATACTGACATAAGAAAATTCTAGTTTAGAAAGAATTCCAAACCAATACAAGGAATTAAAAAATCGTCATAGGGCTGAGGTTAATTTTCTAAAGTCAAATAAACAAAAAAACCTTTCTTCCCCTCAAAATAGCAATGGGACAGTGGCTCCAAAATATTTGTGGGTTTTTTTTTTCCCTATTAAAAACCTGTTTACCACCTTCTGGAATCCCAGCCCAGGAACCAGCCTGTAAATGTGGGTGGTTCATGGCCCTGTTTTACGATGACTATTGGTGTCCTCTTGTCTCTTCCAGAAGGGTCTGTCTCAAGATACATTTTGGCTATAAAGAATTGAAAGATAAACATATTCAGTTAGTTGTTTTTTTAAAAAAATTATTTAAATTCAGTTTAATTAACATATACTGTATTATTAGTTCCAGAGGTAGAATTCATCAATTGCATTTAAACACCCAGTACCATTACTTCAAATGCCCTCCCTGATGCCCATCAGCCAGTTACCCCACTCCCCACCCACCTCCCCTCCAGCAACCCACTCTTTGTTCCTTATAGTTAAGGGTCTCTTATGGTTTGCTTCCCTCTCTGTTTTCCTCTTATTTTATTTTTCCTTCCTTTCCTCTGTGTTCATCTGTTTTTTTCTTAAATTCCACGTATGACTTAAATCATATGGTATTTGTCTTTCTCTGACTTATTTCAGTCTTAAGTCTTCTGACCTAGAAGAATACACTCTAGCTCTCTTCATGTTGTTGCAAATGGTAAGATTTCATTTTTTGATGGTTGAGTAGTACTCCATTATATATATGCATATATATACATATATAAGTCCCACATCTCCTTTATCCACTCATCTGTCTACGGACATCCGAGCTCTTTGCACGGTTTGGCTATTGCACACATTGTTGCTATAAACATTGAGGTGGTTATGCCCCTTCCAATCTCTATATATGTATCCTTTGGATAAATATCTAGTAGAGCAGTTGCTGGGTCATAGGGTCAGTTAGTTTTGATTAAACTAAAGTAACTATGGAGTGAAAAGTCTCTCAATAAAAATAATGAGTCAAATTTTCATTGCCCTGAAGAGCCAAATACTGTTCCATACGAACAATTCCTTATTGATTTCTCTCAACTGCCATGGATTGCACATAACGTCTAATGATTGCCTAAAAAGATTTCAAACTTTATAGAATTATCCTTATGGCATAATTATTCTTGTACTTTTTAAAAATAAAAAATTGTTCCAGAAAGAGCAGCATTACTCAAAAAGAATTTTTAAAAAAAAATCTAGGTTATCATAGTTACAGAGGTTTTACTAGTTCTATAATAAAGTGTATTTGGAGTTTGTAGAATAAATTGATGTAATTATGTTCTAAATTAGGTAACACAACATTATTCTTATTCTGAAATTCTTCAGTTCAAAAAAATTCCATTACACTTCAGTTCAGAAAGCAAAAGCTTATTAGATTCTGCCTGGTTTTAATATGTGATTTTGAAGAATGTAGGGAAAAGAGCAGTCAGGAACTTCATAATAAGCACTCAGGGTAAATGCCATCATTGTCCGTGGGATCTCGCTTACCAGACTTCAGAGATTCTGTCCTCTCGACTTCATTGGCGTCTTTGCCGATCCAAATAAAAATCTGAAAAACGAAACAATAATACATACTGTTTGGGGAGTGTTGGCTTGGTGCAAGCCCTATACCAAGAGCTTCTCCCACATGGCTCAATTCATCTTCCCAGCAAGCCCCCAAGTTAGGGACGTGGAGAAGGAGGTACAGGGAAGGTGGTCCATCACTTTCCCAATGTTTGCATTTACTGGGAGATACTCGAAACTGATATCCAGCCAGTTTGGCTCCAGAATTCACATCCTGATATTTCAGGTTTATATAGTATTTTCTAGTTCATACACTTGCTCAAAACAATACATTGGCTGTTTTCTGCAGCCGCCCCTTTAAGGTATGTATGTAAGGCAGTCGTTATCCCCATATTATTTTTCTCCTGCAGGGACCTCAGCCTCCCTTGCAAAGCCTCTGCCTTAAGCCTATAATGTACACCTAAAACTGTATCTTCTAACACTTTGGTAAAAGTGCTACAATGTTTAGTATTTAAATATTGAGGTTTTTAAAATTTTTTGAGGTTTTTTTAAAAAACTGATATAATTACGTATTCTGTATGTATCCTTCTTGTCAAATGCATAGGTTGTGAACTTCAATGCTGAAACATTCTTTTGAATTACCTTAATTTATTTTTAAACATTTTATTTATTTGAGAGGTGGGGGAACTGGCACATGAGAGAGCAAGCATACCCAAGAGCTTGGGGAGGGCCAGAAGCAGGCTCCCTGCTGAGCAGAGATTCCTGATTTTGGGGCGGGTGGGGAGGTGCAGCTGCTCAATCCCAGGACCCTGGGATCATGACCTGAGCCAAAGGCAGACACTTAACCAACTAAGCCATCCATGTGCTCCTTATTTTATGATTCTTTTTAAAAAAGATTTATTATTATTACTTTTTTTTAAAGAAGATTTTATTTATTTATTTGTCAGAGAGAGAGAGAGAGAGCACGAGAGCGAGCACAGGTAGACAGAGAGGCAGGCAGAGGCAGAGGGAGAAGCAGGCTCCCCACTGAGCAGAGAGCCCGATGCGGGGCTCGATCCCAGGACCCTGGAATGATGACCTGAGCTGAAGGCAGAGGCTTTAACCCACTGAGCCACCCAAGTGCCCCTATTTTATAATTCCTTTTTTAAAAATTATATATATATATATATATATATATATATATATATATTTTAAGATTTTATTTATTTATTTGACAGAGATCACAAGTAGGCAGAGAGGCAGGCAGAGAGAAAGGGAGAAGCAGGCTCCCTGCTGAGCAGAGAGCCAGATCTGGGGCTCCATCCCAGGACCCTGAGACCATGACCTGAGCCAAAGGCAGAGGCTTAACCCACTGAGCCCCTCAGGCGCCCCCTCTTATAATTCTTAACACACAAAGATGTTTTTATTGACATGATGTTTTAAATTTCATATCTACAACTATGTGATCCATTCACCTGGGGACAATCTGTGACTAGATTCCAAATTCTAACATGTTAATTCTAGACCAAGAAGATAAGGGATAATATAACCAAATGATGTTAGCAATTAAGAACAGACCTAGAAGTCTTTACTTACTGATGTTGACTCTAAGAGTAGGCCTAATTCAGATGCAGGTATCATAGTTGTTCCATACATTTTAGTCCCTAATATATCTATTTTTTCCTTCTATTTTTATCAGTTTACACAAAGGCTAAACAACAACAAAACCCCAACTATCAGATACGGCATCGGCATGCCAAATCCCCATTCATTTCCTCCCAAATAAAGCCACACATAACAGCAACATATTTTCTATATAGAGTCACGACTATTCTGTGTCTGTTTCTTCCCCAGGGGAAAGGTCCCCCAATGATGACTCCTTGTAGGATTTCAAGAAAAACTCTAAATCTTTGACTTTGCCGTGGTACTGTACCCCCAAGGCATTGTACCCACGAATACATTTGCTACTTAAATGAATGGATGAATGCATGAAGAAATTAGGAGTGAATGAATTTTACACATAAATGAAAAATAGAACTTTTATGCCTAAAACTACACAGCCCCAGACGGTAGCATGGAATTTTTTCCACATTTGGAAATCAATTTGCCACAGGTATCAGTTTTATTTTTTGCCAAACTGTGTTGAGTCTTTCTAAAATGTTGCCTAAACTCACAAGTCCATTTATTTTTAGACTTGCCATTTTTCAAAGCTGGTTTTGCCAGCTCCCAAGTATAAACACACCAATTATGATTTTACCTGTTCCCAAGCATCTAGTAACATGACATCATCTTCTGCTAAATCGTCCTGGGTGAACTCTCCTGGAACCTCTTCAATCTGAAATGTTTGAAAAAGCCTTAGGATCAAAGAGTAAAGCAATAATTTTTCTAATATATAGGGAACCAATGCATTATATTATTTTAAAACACCATAAAAATAAAGCTTGGTAGCCATGTTTTTGTTCTTTCTGGGTAATAAATATTTAGGTAATTATTTGTTTGTTTAATCGTCTCTCACAAGCTGACGGAATCTGATCTGGGAAGCACAGTGCTTATGACAAACGTGACACTGGAATGCCTCAGGGAGTCTATAGTCCGTTTGACCACAGTTCCACTGTCAGTCCCTTGTGACAAGCTGCTTCACAGATCTCCGTTGCCTTCCTAGTCCTTAAAGACATTTGAACTTATGGTCTAAGTATTCAGTTGCCTTTTATTTTGTAGGTCAAGATTATTTTAATAAAATCAATAGGTCTGGTCATTTTCAAAATCAACAGTTCTTTTTTTTTTTTTTTTAAGATTTTATTTATGTATTTGACAGAGAGAGAAAGAGAGCCCAAGTAGGGGGAATGCGTGGCAGAGAGAGAGGAAGAAGCAGGTTTCCTGCTGAGCAGAAAGCCTGATGTGGGGCTCCATCCCAGGCCTCCAGGACTATGACCTGAGCTGAAGACAGATGCCCAACCGACTGAGCCGTCCAGGCGCTGCCTAAATCAACAATTTTTGACACAATGATATTCCATATGCAAAGTTTTATTATTATTATTTTAAATGTGTTAAATCATGTTCTCTGTAGTTAATTTTAAAGTTTGCTAGGGAGGGTTAGTTTAATGCACACGCTACCAGTGGGCAGGTATTAATCCAAAGTTCCAAATTTTTAAGGGATTCTGGATAACGAAGCCCCTGACCCTTAGGAAGGTATGGTAGACAGGGCTATAATTCATAACTCTTCCCTCTGCTGTGTGACTCTGTAGTACAGTAGAGTAAGTGGAGATAGTCTTGGCCTTGGCCATGTCTTATCAGCAAATGTGACTCTTCAGGGACCCTCTTGTGCTCCTGGGCTCAGTCATGGGAAAAACAGGCACGGATCCAACCTGTAGTCCAAAGGAGAACCTTCCAGCTGGGCCAGGCCTAGATAAACTTGGTCCCAGGCAACCTGCAGCCTTCTGACCTTAATACATATTTATTGTAACCTGATGAAACTTTGAGACTGTTATATAAAATACAGACAAAAACTATCTTTTTTACAGAATATTTATCAATCACATAATGATTTAAAAAAAAAAACTTTAAATATCATACCATGTCAGGCACTGTTCTAACTCCTTTATATGAACAATTAATTTGATATTCACACAACTATCTGAAGTGGGTACTAGGATTATCCCCATTTTACAGGTGAGAATACCACAGCACAGAGAGGGTAAGTAACCAGACTAAGGTCACACAGGTAGTAAGTAATATCACCAAGTAAGTGATATTGCATAGGCAGATTGGTTCCAAAACCTATGCTTTTAACCCACAGGCTCTGCTATCTTATGTAAATCTATAGGTCTAAGGCCTGCTTTTTTTTTTTTTTTTTAAGATTTTATTTATTTATTTGACAGAGAGAGATCACAAGCAGGCAGAGAGGCAGGCAGAGAGAGAGGAGGAAGCAGGCTCCCTGCTGAGCAGAGAGCCCGATGCGGGCCTTGATCCCAGGACCCTGAGATCATGACCTGAGCCGAAGGCAGCGGCTTAACCCACTGAGCCACCCAGGCGCCCTAAGGCCTGCTTTTTGATGATGATAACTAGATCAAATACTTCAAATCAAATCAGTCACATTTCTTTTCTTTAAATTGTGAAGGGAATAGTCGGAGTTCCAAATATCAAACAAGAAAATGAGTAGGTGTAAAGGAAAAGTATATTTCCCTTAAATATGTCCATGACAAAACCAAAGACTAACGGATTTTTTTAAACCTAATTGAGAACAAAGCCTAGGTATTATTTTTGTAAAATACATCTTCATTGGAGACAAGCTTGTTATTTATAACAATAATAACAAATAATAAGAAATTACAGAAATGTTAGTTGAAAAAAGTTGATTAGATGCCATATCGAATCAACAGTCAAAAGAGTAAAGTAACAGATTTTTTTTCTGGCAAGTTTCTAAAATACATGGATTTCCTAGAAAGTCAGTGAGCAACTGTGGTGCCCAACAACCAAATATTTATCACAATTTGAATCTTTAATTTGAACCTTCAAGTTTTAGGTCAAATCTCTTATAATCTTCAAGTTTGGTTTGAACATGAGCATTTTCTTCCTCAAAGCATTTTATTTCTAGCAAGCAATGTAGCTGGGGAATGATTTAGACAATTCATAGGTATGTGTTGAAAAATAAAGTTTGTATTCACCAGGACATGGTGACCAAATCTTTGTATCAAATTTTACATAAGAAAGAAGTCTGTTCTTTAAGCAAAATATTTGCTCAAAAAGCTAGCATGTCAAACAGAGAAAACAGAATTTTCACACTTCAACTGAGATGAGGGGATGCACCCCAGGTTATTTTAGAGCCTGATATAAAATCAGTCTTGTACATCAGATACTTTGAAATGTCTGCAATTCAAAGCCTGTGAATGACTATAAAATAAAACCTTCTTGCTGATTTCACTCAATTTGCAGGTGCATATGTAGCTTTCTCTGATTCTGCCCAATGATCATAATATTTTCATAATATTTCTAGTCAGTCAACATGGTGAAACTTTTTATTCCCTGGGAAACTGAAGTGTAAAACTGACACAGTTTGATCAGAAACCACCACGGTTTCCCATAGAAAGTGTCAAATTATTAAATTAGTAAATCCAACCATATGCATATTCATAGAGCTACAGCCTCATGCTGACACAGGTGCCAAGTAGTTGATATTTTTAAAAGCGGCTTGATTTATGTAGTACTTTACGGTGTTCCTATGCTTTCAAATCCATTATGTCATGGACTCTTAAAATGAACTTTTGTAGAGCTAAGATGATCACCTGTTTGCAGATAAGCAAGCTAAAACTGAGAATGAGAGCACTGACGTGGCTGAAAAGTGTGAGAGCCCCATGGGAATGCCTCTCCCAATGTTCTTCGGTTCTAACCCCGTGTTTTGCAAGACACTCACGATGAATCGTCCAGTTTTGTTAGAGCAGCCATAAAGCCGAGGTGGATGGTCTTCAGCCTGGGTTTCTAACAGTGGAGAAGTCTGGTAGTGTTTTCTCCCTCCAAGGGAATTCCAAAACTCCTCTGTGAAAAACACAATGAGTTAGCCAATGCACTTCCAGGAGCCCAGAGCCGGTGTTTTCTTTACATTAACAAATGATATTATTTCATCTTGACTTTAATGTTAAGAAGTTACTTAAATATAGCAGGTTCCATCACCCACTTTTACAACTAAGGGAAGGATCTGTAATGCCCTATAACTTTTACAAAAGCCCTATTTATGAAAAAGTTTTAAAATTACATGATTAGCAATTATACCAAATACAAGTCCTGGCTAGTGTCCTTGACCCCACAGTACACACCTGGTTCCTCGCCTTCCTGAATCTTTGTGGTTTTGCATTTGAGGACACTTGCCACATACTCTGCTCCTCTCTCCTCCTCTTGGCTGGCACCTTTTCCTATCCAGATGTAGCCATTGTTTTGTCGCAGTTTCAAGACAAAAACATCATTGGAATTCAAAGACTGTGCATCAACATCTACCTAGAGTATAAAGAAAAATAACAGAGGGATTCAGATTCACCACTACTCCCTCAATAAAGATGTCCGAGAAGCTGTGACAGAAACAAACCATCCGTTACCTTCTGTCCTGATTCCAGGGTGGCACTAGGACACCACTCTGGCATTAGAAACAGCAGTAGTACTTTGCTCTGTATCACTTTTATGTTAAACTGCCCACAGACAGCAGCAGAGGGCTCTAAGAATAAAGTTGGCCAAACTTAAATGAGAAGGAACAAAGATAATATTTAAAGAAACCATAAGAATAGGCATTGACTATAAGTGATGTTTGGAAAGTGGGTGTGATAGATACAAATGACACACATAAAGCAAAGATGTTCAGTTTTGGGGGCACGTGGGTGCCTCAGTGGGTTAAGCCTCTGCCTTCAGCATGGGTCATGATCTCAGGGTCCTGAGATTGAGCCCCACATCGGGCTCTCTGCCCAGCAGGGAGCCTGCTTTCCCCCGTCTCTCTCTCCCTGCTTCTCTGCCTACTTGTGAGCTCTCTGTCAAACAAATAAATAAAAATCTTAAAAAATAAAGATGTTCAGTTTTTCTCTCCCCTATTTATGAGGTTTTCCAAATAATCAAAGGGACACCTACCCAAAGCAATTTACAGATTTAATGCAATCCTTGTGAAAATACCAACAGTATTTTTCCAGAGTTAGAACAAACAACCCTAAAATTTGTATAGAACCACGAAAGATGCTGAAGAGCCAAAGCAATCTTGAAAAAGAAAAACAAGACTAGAGGTTATCACAATTCCAGACTTCCAAGACACATTACAAAACTGTAGTGATCAAAACAGTATGGTACTGGCACAAAAAGACACATAGATCAGTGGAACAGAATAGAAAGCCCTGAAATACAGCCACGCTTATATGATCAATTAATCTTCGACCAAGAGGCAAGAATATGCAATGGGAAAAAAGACTATCTGTTCAACACATGGTGTGGGAAAACCGGACAGCTACATGCAAAAGAATGAAACTGGATCACTTCCGGGAGCCTGGGTGACTCAGTTGGTTATGTATCTGCCTTCAGCTCAGGGCATGATCCTGGGGTCCTGCGATCAAATTCTACATCAGGCTCCCTGCTCCATGGGGAGCCTGCTTGTCCCTTTCCCACTCTTTCTCTCTCTTTCTTTGTCTCTCATGAATAAATAAATAAAGTCTCTTTTAAAAAAAGATAAAAAAAAAAAAGAAATTGGATCACTTTCCTATACCATACACAAAAAGTAACTCTAGATAGATTAAGGCCCTAAATGTGAGAACTATAAAAATTTTAGAAGAGAGCAGAGGCATTGTTTCTCTGATGTTGGCCATAACAAAGTCTTTCTAGATATATCTCCTGAGGCAAGAGGAGCAAAAGCAAAAATAAACTATTGGCACTACATTAAAACACACACACACACACACACACACAAACAAAAATCTTCTGCACAGCAAAGGAAACAACCAACAGAACTAACAGATACCCTACTGAATGGGAGAAAACATCTGCAAGTGACATATCCAATAAAAGGTTAGTATCCAAAATATATAAAGAACTTAAGTAACTCAACACCAAAAGAACAAATAATCCAATCAAAAGCAGGCAGAAGACATGAATAGACATTTCTCCAAAGAAGACATTCGATGGCCAAAAGACACATGAAAAAGATGCTCAACAACGCTCCTCATCAGGGAAATGCAAATCAAAACCACAATGAGGTATCATCTTACACCAGTCAGAATGGCTAAAATCAGAAACACTAATGTTGGTGAGGATGTGGAGAAAAAGGAACCCTGATGCACTGTTGGTGGGAATGGAAACTGGTGCAGCCACTGTGGAAAACAGAATGGAGGTCCCTCAAAAAGTTAAAAATAGAACTATCCCATGATACAGTAATGGTGCTACTGGGTATTTACCAAAAGAATCTGAGAACACAAATTTGAAAGGACATGCACGCCTATGTTTATTGAGCCGTTATTTACAATAGCCAAATTATGGAAGCAGGCCAGGTGTCCACTGATACATGAGTGGATAAAGAAGAAGCAGGATATATAGATTATTCGGCCATAAAAAGCAATGAGATCTTGCCATTTGGAACAACACACGTGGATCTATGGAATATAAGGCTAAGGGAAACAAGCCAGGCAGAGAAAGAAATATAGCAGGTAATTTCACTCATATGTGGAATTTAAGAAAGAAAACAAACAAACAAAGGGAAAAAAGAGAGAAACCGAAAAACAGACCCTTAAATATAGAGAACAAACAGGGTTACCAGAGATGTGGTGGGTGGAGGGATGGGTGCACTGAGTAATATATGGAAGTGTTCAATCACTATATTGCACACCTGAAGCTAATATAACACTGTACATTAACTATATTGAAATAAAACACACACACACCAAAAAAACCCCCACAAAACATAAAAATCATAAAAAATCATAAAATCAAAAAAAAAGAAAAAAAAATTATAAAATCATAAAAAATCATTAAACAGGGACTGAAATCCAATGTTGGCAAAGCGATAACAATGCAAATTCACTAAAGGGTTCTCCAAGCTCAGATAAATTATAACTCAAATTGTAAAAGGCTATAGTAGATTAGTAACAGCACTGACATGACCTTTCCTTTCAAGCAAGAAGCTGTGGCCACTGTCTGGAATCAGGCCAGGAAAGCACAGCTGTGCTCCCTGTGGCCACAGGGGAATGAGGAGGACCCACATGGGCCCAGACTCTGACCTGAGGAGGAGGCAGGGCAAGCTGGTGCAGTCTCAGGCCTGGGAGTGAGCCCGAGGGCCCCACGATGGGCTTGTGCCTTCATGTCTACGGTCTTGGGATTCTGTGACTCTTGTCAGACTCTGTGAGAGCCTCTGACCACATGGCCATGTGACTATAACAGGATGTGTATGACTTTCGGCACCATCGTGGGACTCAAGGTGATGAAGAACCAGTGAGCACGTCTGAGATGGAACAGCCACGAAAGGAAGGAAATACAAGTCTGGTGTTCTGAGAGTATTTCAAGAAGGTGTCAGATGATGGTGTTTGGCCAACTGGGTCGAGGTGCCATCAACTATGCGGACAGCTGAATTTCACCAGGCTCACCAGGACCCTGTTTCCAGAGAGAGCCTTAGAGGAGGAAGGAACAGTTGTTGAAACTTTTATTTTTTATTTATTTATTTATTTTTATTAAAGTACAGTTGACACACAGTCTGTTAGAAATGTTAAGGATGTGTTCCAGGGGTTGCTAACATTCAGGGATGTGGGTATCATCCTTTTGAAGGAGGAACAAGGCCTCTTGGACCCATATTTAAAGGAATCTGCCAGATGGGATGTCGACGACTGATAGGAACCCGCACGGCCAGTTTCTCCTCCGAATGTCTCCTTATTGGCACAGAGGGAAGAGCTTGGAGGATCGACAGACAGAGGACAAGAGACCCACACACAGACTAGTGTGGCTTCGGGGAATTCGTTCCAAAATAGAATATCACAAAGCTTTAGCCTCCCAGGAGATGAAAACAGAAAGCCTTACAATGATTTTGATGAGCACACTTCAGAGAGGCTGGGAACGTGAAGGCCAGTTTGAGAGGTTACAAGCCAACAAAGGAACCAGGTCACAAGCAGCTCACATGCCTCTTAAAGACATGCCTGCGGGAAAGAGACTAGGAAGGCAAGGGTTCTAGACTCTTCCATCTGAAACCAGCTAAGAGTGCCTACAGAGGAAAGCTCAATGGTTACCTTGACAGATTAAAAAAAATTAGTCATAATAGAACATATGAGAATCCATGTACAGAATGTTCTAGATGAGGTCAATATACATGATGGCATTTAAATGATAAGACTGAATGAGATCGCCATGGCGAGGGCCAAGACTGAGCCCTAGGGGTTTTGGAGGACGGGCAGAGGAGAAGCAGAAACTGGACTGGTGCAAGAAACCTCTTCAGAAACTTGGAAGAAATGCTGGTAAGTGTGGTTGCTTCAGAGGCTGAGTGAAAAAAAAAAACAAAAAATAGTGTTTCAAGAAGCTAGGGAAGGGTGACTGTGGCAAAGGCCAGTGGAAGGTTAAGGAAAGGGGTTAGAAAAGATAACTTCTGTCTCCGTGAAACGCAGGTACTCGGTAAATGCTACGCGGTACACAGTACTGGAAAATGCTAGGAGTGGCTGGAAGGACGCCCGAGGAGAGCGGCTTAACAAAGAAGAGGCTTAACCATGTAGGGACGAGGGAGGGAATGAGGCCAATGCTTTTGAGGATCCGTGCTCTCTTAAGGAGGGCAGAGAAAGGATATGGTAGCTGGGAGCGTCGGGGTTAAGAGAGGGGTTTTTAATGGAAAATGGGAGTGTTTTGAAGGCATGCTTGTTATCTGAAGGAAATGATCCAGAAGAGAAGAATACACTGATGACAGAGAAGAGAAAGGTTACTGTCTGCCCTCATGATGCACTGGAGGTGAGGTAAGAACACGGGACAGAGGGGAACTCCGGGAAAGTCCGCAGGAAGTCAAGAGGACTGGGACAGAAGTTGGGGGTAGTGGTAGTGGTAGGAATTTGGTCTCAGGGCAGGAGTCACATTTTATTTATTTACATAATAAATATGTATTAATTTATTTACCGATATATTACTTTTTACAAACATTACTTTGTAATGCTAACTTATGGGTAAGAGTATATTGATATTAATTTATAAAATTATCATTATTTATATCTAAGGAACTATTATAAAATACTTACAAATTATTAAATATAAATAAATTACATTTACTTCATGAAACAGGCAGGAAGGAGAATATATGTGTACAGACAGGAGCACGCTGGTGACACTGGAGGGGAGTAGATGAGGTGACTCTTGTGTGATTACATTTATGTTCTCTGAGAACTCTGACTCCGTGCTCAGTGGACAGCAGGCGTGTTGGAGGTTTGGAGAGGGAAGACATGAAGGGTGTGTTGGATGGAGACGGTTCAGGGACTTAGGTTTGAGACTGGAAATTGCTAGAATGTGCATCCTAGAGTAAAGGGACCAAACGACAGGAGAGGGTTGTCGGAGATTAGATGTTCGAGGTGCTAAAGTTATAGCAAATTTCAGTACAGGACCACATGAGTGTGAGATAAAAGGGGTCAAGGACAAGTCTGTTTGATGAGAGAAGCCAGAGGGATGGAGTCAGTGAGACAATGGCTGAAGTCACCAAAGAATAAGAGGGGAAGGGCTGGCGGCTCCATGGACGACGGCACAGGATGTTGAGGGAGGGAAGTCTGATAAGAGGGACAAAAGTCAAGGAGGCAAGAGTGGGCCAGGAGGGTACCCTACTCGCCCCCATACCTGGTAAGAGGGCACTGAGGAAAAACAACTTGCCCTTGCGAGGGCTATATGGGAATCTGTGTCCTCAGAGGATGCCACAGAGCAAGGAGGTACGGGGGGCGGGGGCTGGTTCAGAGAGGAGATTGCAGGTGGAAGGTATGTCACGGCCCAGCTGGTTTCAAGGGCTCCGCGGAATGGCTTGTGCCAAGGGGAAGGGTTGGCAGGTAGGTCCAGGTGTGGGGATTACAGAATGTGGTGGGCAGTTTAGGGGTGACTGGGGAGACGTGGATTTCAACAGTGATGGAGGTGTCTGGATTATGTAATGTGATGGATGGTCCCAGAGGTCAAAACACTCAGCCATTAGACACCTGGGCCTGCTGGCTGGTCCATGCATGAGGTCTTCTTGTCTTCTGACCTGTGACATGGAGTTTGATTGGTTCCCCAGCTGCAGTCAGAGACAGCTTATTTGGCTGGTTGAGTTATGGCTGCAGACCAATACGGTGAAGCCTGCCTTCCACATTTGTTACACTAGGACAAACAAGGGTTTTCCCTTTTGAATTTCCCCTGTGACCACCCGACCATCACCTGCCATCCATCTTCCTCCAGGCCCTTCTAAAAGATAAAGCTTCAGGCCTTTGACCATTTGATTTGTTACATTCTTAAAATTTTATTTTATTTATTTATTGTTTTTAGTACAATGCAGTTGAAAAGTGTGAGAGGCCTGATATCCAGAGTTCACTTTTTACTTGGTTCTCCTGTTTTTGTTTTGTGGGTTTTTTTGTGTGTGTGTGTGTGTGTGCGTGTGTATGTGTGTTTTTGTTTTGTCTTGGTTTTGGTGAACAATGGATTAATTATTGAAGTAGAGGGAATCTACTTGCCAATTTTTTGAAGACTAATATTTGTTGATGGCTCAGGTCCACCGGGAAGTCCATAAATAGGGCACGTTTGATTGAAAGCATGGCATTACCTCCATGATTCTGGTGATGGATGCCAGGTTTCTCCGGACTTGAAAGAGGCGTGTAGGGGGAGCAGGTGCCTGACCTCCTTTCTTTGATGTTCCATTCTTGTAAATAATGAGCGGTTTGTCTTTGAACAAACTCAGCAGGTGAGCAGGCTCTTTGCCTTGGGAGACTCGGATCTGGGAGCAGAGAGGATAAAAGAAACCTAAGGAAGGATGCAACGAAGGAAGGTTGTATTTCCACACGTGTTATCTTCTCTTTTGAAAACAAAGCAAACAAAAAATAAATAGGAAATTGAGAGCAGGAGGCATGGTGATTAACAGAAAATATAGGTGAATGCTAATGAAGCACGGTTTTCTGGCTGAGTTAAGCGTTTTTGACTCCAGACACAGCACACTGAACTATTTCTTCCAGGGGGAGACAGCACCGTAGGGCACCATGTCCTGCTTCCAGAAAGTCCAAAGCTGTAAGTGTGTTCATGTACATCTCCAAAAGAGAAAAGACAGCAAAGTGCTGATGTACACCATTGTTTGTAAAAATTACTCTTTTTTCAAGAGCATTGACACTTGAAAGTTGTGTAGTGACACACTTGTTTCAGAAATATTTTGGAACTTGTTCAGAAGGTAAGGAGATGTGCATTTAAATGCTTCCAAAAACAAGACGACACCAAAGCATACTCATTATTTCTACATCTCTGTAACCATGAGATGAAAAGATGATGACAATCTGGCTTCCAAACATCAAAATCTGGCAAAAATAAATAGAATTTGTTTTCTACTTTTTATTCATAAGGATGGTAATAGATTTGCTTGATATAAACACTCTAAAAATATGTAATATAAGGACTTTTCAGGACAAGGAAATTAAAGAAAGTAAATGGTAAATTATTTACTTTCACTTGTTAGTTTAACACCAGACATTGGATTAGAAATGAGTTTCTTATTTCTTACATAAATTGTTGATGTAATTTCTTACATAAAGAGTTCAACTTTTGTGTTAGCTCTCTATTTTTAAAATTATTTCAATTTTTCAATTATTTTTTAATTATTATTTTATTTAAAATTGAACTGTCTTATGCACCCTGGTGTGTCTTTTTCTAGAAGCCCAAATAAATGCATACACCATAGCAGGGAGGCCTAGGGAGCACTAAAAATAATTAACGTCACAGGCATCTTTCTTTTTCATTTCATTTAAAAAATTTTTTTGAGTAATTTCTATGCCCAACGTGAAGCTTGAATTCACAACCTCAAGCTTAAGGGTCGCATGACTCATGACTGAGCCAACCAGGGGTCCCCCACAGGGATCTTCCAATTAGTAGGCATTCAAATAAGCAAGTAGCAACTCACAGAAATCTTTTTTAAATCACAGCCCCAAAGCTAGGATTACTTAAAATGTTGCTGCCTTGGCATTTCCCTTAACATTGAGAAAACCTCAATGTTATGTTTTTCTATGTTGCCAACATAGATAAAAAAGGGGGGGAAATAATTAAGATCCATTTTTCCATTGTTAAATTCAAATAAAAGAGATAAAAGTTAAGTTGAAAATGTTTCGCTATTGTTAACATACCCTACAAAGGAATTTAAAACAGAGGCATGGGGGACTGGAGTTGTTTAAACATTACTGTGAACTACTGCCATCTAGTGATAAAACTAAACATTACCATCTCATTGGGAATTTGGGATGCGACAGACTAACAATGGAAATTCATTCACTGGGTGTATCAAATATTTTATTACAAAATACAGAATTTATAAGTCACAATGTATGTCTTCAAAGTCTTTGAATAATTTAAGGAATACTTTAAACGTTAATCAAATGATACTTATGTCAGTTCTTAACTAGAAATATTTCATTCAAAAGTGAATATAATTGTTCAGGGGAAAGTTCAGTGCATTTAAAGAATTCAGTCATCTTGCTAATTTGTAAAAATATTAAAAAGTTAATATGAAACTTCAAATTTTAAGATCTAACTTGCTTTATATATCGACTGTCAAGTACCAAGACAGGAAAAAAACCAGCTAGAAGACCAAATTTGGCGTCCACATTTTAAATTTTATGTACTAAAATATCTGATTTACCTCAATGTTTAATTATTATCTTTTAAGAAGTAATTACACACTTACAAAGATCTGAAAACTGGAAAGTGATCAGCTGGGAGTAATAACTTGGGTAGAACAGTTTTATGTCAAATAACTATCAATTCCTTTGGTTCCTTTGATCTGTTAACTAGTTTTTTGTTTTTGCTTTTGTTTTTCAATTTTGTTTGCTCCCTCTTTTCCAGAATCTGAGAGAAGTAGTATGACATGAAAGCAGGAACATTTAAGTTGCAAAATGAAAAAATGTAATATTTAGGAAAGACCAAATTCCCATCCCAACTGGAGAGATCTTTAAGTAGTCACTGGGCCAGCAAATAACGTGGGTGAGTTGTGGGAGAGAAACTACCCCAACCTGCACAGCCTGTCCTCTGAGGGATCTATCCAACTGAACGGTCAGGAATGCAGATGTTGTCAGCTCATCTCTTGTGGCATCTGCTCCTTGCCTGGAGGAACCAAAGTAAAGAAAATTAGCTTGTATTTAAGGTTTTTTTTTTTTATTTTTAAAGATTTTATTTATTTATTTGACAAAGAATGATCACAAGTAGGCAGAGAGGCAGGCAGAGAGAGAGAGAGAGAGGGAAGCAGGCTCCTTGCTGAGCAGAGAGCCCGATGCAGGACTTGATCCCAGGACCCTGAGATCATGACCTGAGCCGAAGGCAATGGCTTAACCCACTGAGCCACCCAGGCACCCAGCTTGTATTTAAGTTTTAAGACTTTCTAGTGTAGGCATTTCAGAGATTTAAGTCATTAGGAAAGATCAAGATGAAACCATTTTGACAAGATACAGCCAGAGAAGGTATCGTTTTTCTGAAAGTGCTAACCTTGACCCATGAATTGCCCTGCATATTACCTAGACCTCCACATGATAATTATATTTTTTATCCTCATATTATAGGAAAAGAAACTGAGGCTTATCTCCTTACATAACTTAGCTCAGTAATCAGGTCTGTCTCATTTCAAGTGGAGGCTGCCTATTTTGGGAAATTGTCTCCACAGTAAAAATAATCCATCTGAGTAGAATATGAGCCCCATCTATTAGGCTGGATATTAGAAGCATTCTATCTTTACATCAGCATTTGGTGACCATAGTAACAAATGTCTGGACCCAGAAAAATCAAGGAAAGAATCATCAGAAGTACGTGACAGAGTGGCCCCATTTTGTCATGCTAGCAATTCTTTAAAGGTTTTATGCATAAAACCGTAAGAGTGGCTCAGTTACCAGAGACCCAGACAGGGGTCAATAAATCAGTTCGTCCAGTTCATTTGCAATTTCTCTTTCAAAGGTACCTTGTGGCTATAACTCCAACCACTAGCTTAACCTGTACAGCAAACTTTGGGAGATCGGCTTGTTTGATGAGTTTGTGGGGGGAAAGCCGAAGCACTGAGCATGGTTTGTTTCTAGCCAATTATCCCACCTCTGCCTGACTAGGGGTTAGCAGGAAAAATACTAATCCTGGAATCGAATTTCAGAAGCTAACCCTATTAGGGTGTCAGGTTGGCTCAGTCGGTTATGTGTCCGACTCCTGATTTTGGCTCAAGTCATGATCTGGAAGTCATGAGATTGAACCCTGCATCGCATGGAGCTCTCTGCTCAGCAGGGAGTCTGCTGGAGTCTCTCTCTCTCCCTCTCTCCTGCTGCCCCTCCCCCCAACTCACACACACACACTTGTTCTCTTTTTCTAAAATAAATAAATAAATCTTTCAAAAAAAGGAGTCAACCATATCTTTTCTTCTGAAACCTTAAGAGTGATCTACTTGTCCAATACCCAGAATAAATTAGCACTAACTTTCCATCCTGGGCAATACATATATACACGTACACATGCCCCAAAACACTGAGTACAAGAAACAAGTTTTGTTGATTTCAGAATATTTCATTGTACCATAACAGAGTCAAATGTTAGGAAAAAGCTCTAAAAAGTTGGGGGGGAGGGGAGACATGCTCATGTGAGGCACACATTCAAAAGAAAATAAAAAAATGTTTTCCCTAATAAAGCTTACTCATAAAGATAGTCTTTTAATGCCAATAGCTTAAATTTAATGCCAATAGCTTAAATTTTTCAGGAGCTTATAATGTTAACAAACACTTCAGCAAGCCTCTGGGAGCACCGAGTAGGGAGTAACATAGAGGGGTCTGTTACCACCTGTCCTTTCTCTGTCACATCTGCAGTTCCCTGCCTAGTTCTCTATTTCCTTTTTTTAATCTGTAGAAAAACATTCAACTGACTATAGACATTATTACCAAACTTTTGTCTCAATTTCCATTTTTTTTTCCTTGAAGCATTTCATCCAGCAAACCTAGAAACCCTCACCAAACTCCTGCCTTCTGATGCTCTTAATAAATTTTTCACTACTTACCTCCAGCTCCTCTTCCACTTCATGTCAAAGTGACATTTGCTCCTTTCCACACAGATTCAGACTCATTTGCTTTATGGATCTGTGACCCAGGGGGTCAAACACTCCACCACAACTAAGACATAATAAAGTTGCTCCACTCCAGTTTTGAAAACCTACACTTAGGGGTAGTGGGGGTGAGAGCGGACAACTCTACTTTGACATGATTTTTCCTTTATAAATCTTTGGCACCTTGTTACTCATTACAAATAAATGCTGCAGGAAAATAGAATTTACTGCTTTGAGAGATTCATCATTGCCATTGTTCAACGTCTGTTCAATTTCAACTACTTGACATTCCCGAGAAAAGATCACATTTTAGAATACAAGTGGTTTCAGAAATTTTTTAAAAAGCCACAACAATATGTGTATTCAGTAGTTGATTTAATTCTCGTCCTTCATCTTTTACTGTGCCTCAAACTTAACCATTTACATTCCTGCATCAAAATTATCATATAACCTGGGAAGCTGTTTAGTTTGAAAGCTTATATTCAAGAGATCTGCTTATTTTCTAAATGTCTCTACACTGCCTTTACACAAGCTTTTGAAGTCCTGCAAACCACACAATGTTAACAAACTGACATATTTAACATCCGTGAAAATAAGACTCTCAAAAGGACCCTCAAATATCTAACGTATCTTCTTGATATCTCAAAAAATGATAAATTCTTATCCTAGGAACCTTGATCACATAAAATTGGAAAGAACAAATTAAATGACCTCTTCTTCCACCCTAGCCCCGTCCTAAAGAGAGTAATTATTAAGAATATGGCATATTCTCACTTTTTCCCCTCTGATTTTTTTATAGTAAGGGCCAAACCTGCCCTCCTCCTGAGTTTCTTATCTCAGTGAATGAAACACTACCCATGTGTGCATGGACCAGAAATCGGGGGCCACCTGTGATTTGGTCATCTTCCCTGTTTCTCATACCCAGTCTTTCTGATACCAATGCCTTAATACTACAAACTCATCTTATCCGCTCCCTCCCTGTTGCTCTAACACTGAGTTCTGGCCACATTATCCCTTGGCTGAATTACTGCAACACATTCCCAGTGGCTTCCCTGCCACCGGCCTTCTCCCATCAGCCCATTCTCAGAGATGTCAACCAAAAATAACTTCTGTAAGAGGAAAGCCAATCATATTGCTCCCTGAGCAAACTCTTTGACTGGTTCCCAATGCCCTGAAAATAAAGTTCATCCCCCCTAGGATGGTTCCAAGGCTGTTCACAGGTTGGCTCCTTCTGATTTCTCTGATTTTATCTTTTGCTCCCTAACTTTGCTCCAGCCATAAGTCATTACTAGTAAATTAGAGCACATGTCCCCTGTGTTGCTTAGTACAACTTCTCTATTTGCTTGCCTGCCTACCTGCTCCTCTGTTCCCAGTTAGATGTCACTTCCAGGAGGCCTACAGATGGGCTTGGTATCTCGTCTAGAATTCCCCAAAGATTAAGCCTGGTTTTATCTTAAAATCCTTCATACTTCATTGAAATGCCTGTTAATCACCTGCTTCTTTTTAAAGTATCAAATCTTGGGGCTCCCGGGTGACTGAGTGGGTTAAGCATCTGCCTTTGGCGCAGGTCACGATCTCAGGGTCCTGGGATAGAGCCCTACATTGGGCTCTCTGCTCAGCAAGGAGCCTGCTTCCCTTCCTCTCTCTCTGCCTGCCTCTCTGACTACTAGTGATCTCTGACTGTCAAATAAGTAAAATCTTTAAAAAAATAAATAAAGTATCACATCTTGGGACACGAGTCATTTTTTTTTCACCACAGTATCTTTAGTATCTATCTAGCACAGTGCTTGGCGCATAGAAAGTGCTCGGTGAATACTTTCAAATGAGTTGAGAAAAAGTAACTGCATTTAACATTTATCATCCAATTTAGTCTGTCTTCGTTACAGCCACATAGTTGTTTATGTAGATGGTGAATTATCAATTTTTCAAAATGTGCTCTTGAGCTGCTTGTTTCATCTCTCTTGTCTGAGCTAAGTGCCACAATCAATTAGATTTTTTATATGCAAAAGAGAGCAGAGAGAAAGACCAAGAAACAGAATGCAAAAGAAAAGCTGACTGAGAACAACCGATTTGTCCCTGTAAAGGCCATGCTTTCCAGAAACACTTTTCTGAGCTAATATTTTGGAAGAAAAAATTGCAAAAGAAGGACAGAGCTTACACCAGGGTATAGGGCGCTCAACTTTAGACTTAAAAAGAGCTGTTTATCAAAGTGTGAAATGCTCCTTCACCAGGTACAACAGTTGGGAATTTAGGTTAAGTTACTTCATCTTAAGTCTCTCCCCTCCCTTTCTGTCTTTCAAAAATAACCTGGTTGTGAGGAAGAAACATAATAATGAAAACACCTAGCACTTTGCTGGCACAAACATGCTGCTCAAAAAAATGGTTGCTATGAAGATGACATCATAAACAGAGAGTCAAGTAGCTAAATACATTAATGATTGACAGGATGTGATGGGAACCATTGCCTAAGGTGGTGCAGGGCCTGTTAATCAGGAGAGTGTATGTGGATCATCTGGGATCTTGTTCAATTGCATGTTGTGCTTTAGTGGGCCAAAGGTGGGTCCTGGAATTGTACATTTCTTTTTTTTTTTTTCTTAAAGATTTTATTTATTTATTTGACAGACATCACAAGTAGGCAGAGAGGTGGACAGATAGAGGAGGAAGCAGGCTCCCCGCTGAGCAGAGAGCCTGATACAGGACTCATCCCAGGAACCTGAGATCATGACCTGAGCCAAAGGCAGATGCTTAACCCACTGAGCCACCCAGGCAACCCAAATTGAACATTTTTAACCAGCTTCCAGGCAATGCTGATGTTTCTGGTTCCCAGACCATCCTTTGGACACCAAGAGCCTATAGGATAAAGATAATCATCCCATCTCCTGAAGTTGGCTGACCTCAAGGCACCGGTCAGGGTAAGTGGTAAGTGGTTACACTGTCCAGATGGAGGTGACTCTCATCTGGCAGGACCCTCACCACAGAGAAACATCTCCATATCAACAGAGACCCGTGTCCATGTACACTCAATACGCCCACTGAATGTTGCCATCATCATGTAGGCAAAAGTAGGATCCTGCTTCACCCCTGTACCTTTCACCCTGATTTCACTTAATAAAAAGTTGGAGAATCCGACACTATATGATTTGTTGCAGAATCCCCATTCCTTTGGAACAGCCCAGCATGGTATGTATGCTTCACTTACCCGATTGGACATTTCCCACTGATCAGAGCCTTGGCACTAGACTCTAAGTAAACTTAACCTTCAATTAACTCAAATTATTATGGAAAACCACATTAAGAGGTGGGTGTGCTGGCAATTTTTTTTCTCCTTTATTGCCACAAATTTCATGGGGACCAAGAGTAAAAATGCATCAATTTGAGGTCCCTGGGGTATGAAACAGAGCCAAAAATGATATATATCCCCCAGAGGGTTTGCCTCACTGCCACTTTGCAGCTCCAATTACGAAGGACCTCAGTGAATTTTAATAATAAGAACGCATGGTGGTCAGTACTAGCTAGCTGGAGTTAGCTTGCACAGGAGGCGAGATATTTAACCGCATATCTACTAAAAGAACACTACACTTGGATACCAAAATCTTGTTCCTACACTAGAAAGGATGATTTTAAAAGAATTTATTTACTTATCTGAGAGAAAGAGTGAAAGCATGCATGAGTGGGAGGAGGAGCAGAGGGAGAGGAAGAAAGAGAACCTCCAGCAGACTCCCTGCTGAGCTAGGAGCCCCACCTAGGGACTTGATCTCACAACCCTGAGATTGAGACTTGAGCAGAAATTAAGAGTCGGAGGCTTAACCAGCTGAGTCACCCAGGGGCCCCTAGAAAGGATGATTTTTTATCTAACCCTTCTTGCTTGTGGAGAAGAGCTACAAATCAGAGTCAAAAATCATATTGAAAGAAAATACCACATGCATGCTATACAAATCTCACCGGGATAACTATAGGATAATTCTACCCCTTGTCCCATGGAATTTTTTTTTAAAGGTTATTTATTTATTTATTTGACAGACAGAGATCACAAGTTGGCAGAGAGGCAGGCAGAGAGAGGGAGGGGGAAGCAGGCTCCCCACTGAGCAGAGAACCTGGACTTGGGGCTCGATCCCAGGACCCTGGGATCATGATCTTAGCTGAAGGCAGATGCTTTAATCCACTGAGTCACCCAGGTGTCCCATCCTGTGGAATTTGATGAAATGTAAATGGAGTAAAATCTGTCCACCTTGAAACTTGAGATTTTAGGAAAGAGGAGAACTTACCAGGTGTAGATGATCTGTCCTCTGGGATAAGTATAGAGTATAATGTAGCAGTCACCACCATAGAATTCACCATAGGAGTTCTGGTCAATTTCAACCCTACCATTATTTTCTACACGCCATATCTGAAAGGAATGGAATGTCCATAGCAAAATTAAAATTTTCTTGATCTAATAGTACTTCTCAGGAGTTTTTTTTTTTTTTTTTAGATCTATTATTAAACAACTTTTAAATACTTTTCTAACTAGCAAATTAAACAACAGGAAGAGATTTTATCAGTTTGACAATTGGTTCACTGATTTTTTTAAGTGTTTATACATATATTTTTTGCATCCTCCAGAGCACTTACATCAGTTCTGAGCCTATTAATACATACCTACTGTTCGATTGATTAGTGAAAATAACACAAGACTCTGGTGAAATAAGGAACTAAAATATTCGGTTCAGAAATATATCTCGTAACTTGCATAAAATATTTCATTAATTGGGAGACAACCTGTTTGTTTATTAAAATTTTTTTCCCCCAGCACAGTAAAGCATGATTATTTCCTCAGGCAAGAGTGGCAGATAGGGACCAAATAATCAAGATGCCAATTGCTTGACTATTTTCAAGAGGTGCCATTTAGGCATAAGACTGAAAAGATAAAAGTAGGCAGAAACTTTTTTTATTTTTTTCTGGGTTCTCAACCTCATCACAGATTAAAGACACTCCAGGTTGGAGAGATGAGAGCTGTAGATGAACTAGGAAAGCAACACGAAAGCCTGCCAGGCAAAGTGCGCATGCGCACCCTCCGGGGGCCGGGGAGGATACACGCCTCCCCTTGAAATTTGGTGATGGAGGAGCAGCAGTGCTTTCAGAGAGAAGCATGACATCCTGGTGAGCAGGGGAGAAACAACAGCACCCCAGGGCTAAACCTAAAAGCCTAGAGAAATCTCCGAGACTTCCGAAGTCCGGGGCTGACTCAGGAGGACATCTCAGAGTCAACACAAGAGACTGTCCCTGGGACCTGGTGCTGGAAAGCCAAATCTGCCACCAGACCCTCCTGCTGTGCTGAGCTGCAGAAAAGCGCATGTGAGCAGGAGACAGACCCAGACAGCAAGCTGATACCCCTCGGACAATGGCCATGTGGGGCCTTTCTCCCTTTGCAGTTCTTGCAACCCCCAGATAGCTGAGATGCACACCTTCATGTCTTTGAAAAGAGGCAAAACTACTTCTTAAATTTCTTTCCCATATACTTTGCTCCAAACATTGTAGTAAGCCTTGGGAATACAAGGATAAACTATTCAATTCCAGCCCTCAAGGAACTAAGGAGAGGGCCAGGAAGAAAAATAAACTGTTCTGCAGTCCTTAGATGATGGTTCTGTGAGAAATATCACTTATGGTTTGAGCACAAAGGCAGCTGGCAGCTCCAGGACAGAGGGGAGGCTTCTCAAAGAACTTCAGCTTATGACTGAACTGAATTCTGCAGGAAAAGGAATGGAGACTTTAGCCAGAGGGAGGAGGGAAGAGTCCTCAGGCAGTGGTAGAGTGAGGCAGCCAGGAGATCAAGGATCAAATCCTGGAAGAGCCTGCAGGCCCAGCTGAAAACGGAAAGCCATTATAATGTTTTATAATAAGACACAACATTACCCAGTACTCATTAAGTTAGATGACTCAAGAGTAGAGGGTGAAGAGAATTGAATTAGGGATATTTATTAGGGGGTTATGGGCAATTTTTTTTCAGAAAAAGAGAATAAACAACAAACAATTTGAATGCTCTATAAATATCTGTGAGTTTAGCACGTACCCAATTTGCTTTTGTGAGTGCCCGTAAGGTACAAGGAAAGGTCTAACTAATGGTCGCTGGTACATTCAGAGCCACTCGTCCTCACTGGACAATCCCAATTCCAGGAGTGGGAGCAATTCTGGACCAGGAAACAAGATGGCTGGTTTCCACAGCATGTCTAATAGTAATGAGGTGATCTTGCACAGATAGCCTAACTTCTTGGAATCTCAACACACACATTGTAACATAGGATTGAAGGTCAGAAACTGTCTCTTCCAACTTTAAATTCCCTGATTTAATATACAGTCATGGGCCACCTTTATTAATAAGTAAAGTTAAATGACAAAGTTTGTAGTCTTCTGAAGTTACATTTCCAGGTATACTGGCATACATGGGCTTGAGGAAAACAGACACAAACAAAAGCAGCCAATTACCTCCACTTTTCCGGAACCATCATCTACCATATTGTGCTGGGCAGCCATCTGGGGAGAAGTGTGTAGTTTTGAGGCATCAAATGGAATTTGTTTTATTTGAGCCACTTTCTCAGTGACATAGACTTTCCCGAAGCCATCACTCTGATCTTTCTCTCTCCAGTCCTTAAAGAACTGTTTGAAGATTGGTGTTTCCCCTCCTTCTGGAAGAACTTGAATCTAAAATTTAAAACAATGATAATTATTCTAAAAATAAAATAGAGGAAAGACATTCATCTAGGAGTGGAGAAAAAAACTCAGGAAAAGACTGTCTTGGTTTCTGTGGTGACAGATGTAAACCTAGAAGCTGGGATCTGTGAGTGAGTGTGAAATGGAAGATTATCAGATATGAAGGTGAAACAATCCACCTCTGCTTTTTGTCACAACTAAAGTGATTGCCCCTGAATTTGGATGCTTGAAGTAAGAACAGAGCTCTGTCATGTTACCATTACAGTCAAATATGTGTGACTCTTATTCTGCATTAGGTTTATAAGAGATCTGTAACCTGGGAGAAATGATCTCATTGTGTTCCTTGTGTGAAGACATAAACTGAAGAGAAAGGATGAGACTGAAAGACTCAGAAAAGGAAGAGTAACTAATCAGGTGTCTAAGCGGATGTCAGTGAAGCCAAATATTATCTGGCTATTAGCCCAGGTCTGTACAACCTGCTCTAAGGACTAACTGAAAAGTGCTCTCAGTGCATCCAACTGGGGTTGATCATCTCGACTGAAACGCCATGGAGGAAGCAAAGGGGGTCTTTTTTCATAATGCAGCCCATAGAAGGTCTGATCTCCAGTTTCTGCAAAATTCCATCCTCCACAAAACTATGGTTCTAGGGACATGGGACACAGTGACACACACACAAGGGAAGAATGACTTCTATGCATAGGGTAGTTTGATCCAAATTCTCACACAAGTTTTGTGAAGACAGGATGAGCTCCCACATTTTAATTTTTTTTTTCTAGCCAGCTCATTTCCACACACACTTACTTGGGTATTGCTGGAATAATTCATTTGCTTTAGGAATTCTTCAGCTGTCTTCATTGCAGCTTTTCTCTCCTGGGGATTAGCGTCTTTACCTAAATGGAAGATAAATGAAAAGGACAGAATATCAGAGAGGGAAAACATTATATGATTATGAAACATTTGCACACCCCAAGCAATAAACATGATTATAATTTTAATTTAAATATGACACTGAGCATGGCAAAACTGTCCTGGTATGTTAAATATATTTTGTAGTATCCTAATGATTGCCATTATATATAAAAGATTCTTTTTATATTGCCCAATGCTATCTTTAACCCGATCGTTCTTGGCAAATAATACTAGTAGGAAGAAAACACAGTTTTGATATCTGCATTTTATATGAGCTATTTACAGATCAAGTCTCAAAATGATAGGCTTTCTTTTTTAAATCAGAAAAGTTTTCTTTACCTTTTCAAAGAGATAGCCATTAAGTCTGCAGTGCAGCTACTATGTCAAATGGTATTTCTTACCCTTCCATACGAAAATTTGTTTTGCAGAACCATGGTCCAAAATAAAGCATTCTTCGGAAAGCAGCATCGCCATGGAGAAAGGGTTCTCTTCTGCAACCACAGTCACTCTCATGGATCCACTGGCATCTGAAACCTAATATAAAAACCACGAACTTGTTTGCAGATAATAAAAATGTTCTAAAATTACATCATGGTGATGTTTGCACAACTCTGTTATAATAACAACCATTGAATTGCATACTTTTAATGGATATGGTATGTAAATTGTATCTCAACAAAGCTATTAAAACAACAACAACAACAACAAAAATCCATGAGCCAAATTATACCCTAAAAGGCTATTTTGTTTTAATTTTAAAAATTTTTAAAAAGATTTTATTTATTTCTTTGACAGAGAGAGAGTGAGAGAGCACGAGAGGGGACACAAGCAGGGAAGTGGGAGAGAAAGAAGCAGACTCCCCGCTGAGCAGGCAGCCTGATAGGGGACTCAATTCCAGGACTCTGGGATCATGACCTGAGCTGAAGGCAGGCACTTAATGACTGTGCCACCCAGGCACTATACCTAAAAGACTTTTTATTTATTTAAAAATTTTTTTAAAGATTTCATTTATTTGACCAACAGAAATCACAAGTAGACAGAGAGGCAGGCAGAGAGAGAGAGAGAGAGAGAAGCAGGAATCCTGCTGAGCAGAGAGCCCAATGTAGGGCTTGATCCCAGGATCCTGAAGGCAGAGGCTTTAACCCACTGAGCCCCCCAGGTACCTCCCTAAAAGGCTTCTTAAAGGTCCTTTGGACAATCAACAAAACTAAAAGACAATCCACAGAATAGGAGAAGATACTTTTGAATGACATATCTGACAAAGGGTTAGTATCCCAAATATATAAAGAACTTACATCACCCAGCACCAAAAAACCCCCAACGATCCAATTAAAAATGAGTATAAGACATGAACAGACACTCCTCCAAAGAAGACATACAGATGGACAACAGACACATGAAAAGATGCTCATCAACATTTATCATCAGGGAATTAAAAATAAAAACCATAAGGGCACCTGGGTGGCTCAGTAGGTTAAAGCCTCTGCCTTTAGCTCAGGTCATGGTCTCAGGGTCCTGGGATCAAGCCCCACATCGGGCTCTCTGCACAGCAAGGAGCCTGCTTCCCTCTCTCTCTCTGCCTGCCTCTCTGCCTACTTGTGATTTCTGTCTGTCAAATAAATAAATAGAATCTTTAAAAAAAATCAAAACCATAATGTGATATCACTTAAGCCTGTCAGATCGGCTACAATCAAGAACACAAGAAAAAACAAGTGTTGGCAAGAATGAGGAGAAAAAGAAACCCTGATGCACTGTTGGTGGGAATGCAAACTGGTACAGCCACAGCAGAAATAGTATGGAGGTTCTTCAAAAAATTAAAAATAGAACTACCATATGATCCAACAATTCCATTATTGGATATTTAACTCCAAAATGCAAAACACTAATTCAGAGGGACAGATGCATTTCTATGTTTACAGCAGCATCATCTACAATAGCCAAATTATGGAAACAGCTCAATTGTACATTGATTGATGAATGTATAAAGAATATATGGTGTGTCTATAAACAATGGAATATTACTCAGCCATAAAAAGGAATGATGTTTTGCCATTTGCAGCAACATGGATAGATCTAGAGAGTATACTGCTAAGTGAAATAAGTTGGAGAAAGACAAATACCATATGATTTCACTGATATGTGGAATTTAAGAAAACAAAACAGGGGCACCTGGGTGGCTCAGTGGGTTAAGTCGCTGCCTTTGGCTCAGGTCATGATCTCGGGGTCCTGGGATCGAGTCCCGCATCGGGCTCTCTGCTCAGCGGGGAGCCTGCTTCCCTCTCTCTCTCTCTGCCTGCCTCTCTGTCTACTGTGATCTCTCTCTGTCCAATAAATAAATAAAATCTTTAAAACAAAAACAAAAACAAAACAAACGCACAAAGGAAGGAGAAAGAAACCAAGAAACAGACTCTTAACCATAGAGAACAAACTGATGGTTATCAGAGGGGAGGTGGGTGGGGCGATGGGTGAAATACATGAAGGGGTTTAAGAGGACATGTATCATGATGAGCACTGAGTGATGAATAGAATTGTTGAAACACTGTATTATACACCAGAAACCAAGAGAACACTATATGTTAACTATATAAGAATTAAAAAAATTCTTTTGGGGTAAAAAAACCATTAACAGAAAGTTAAGTTTCAACGCTGGAACTAAAGAACCAGAAAATAATAGTGGTAATAGTAATGGCTAAGGTTTGTTGAGATTTCCAAATAATAGGCACCAGGCGATGAACTTTACATGATTAGTTACTAATTTTTATAGCAATCTTTTCAACTAGGTAATAATCTAAGACTCACTGCACCCACATTAAGAAAAACAAAGCTTAAACCTTTATTCATTCAGCATTTATTGAGTGCCTACCATAGGCCAAGCGCTATGCTAAGAAGGCAGTGGCTCATTACAGTCTATACATAGAGACTATTCCCAGATTAGGTCCTGTAATTTAAGTATTCTTTGTGTAAATTGTCCAAGTAATTTTCTTCTGGCACAAATATTTATTTAGACTGTCAAAGTTTGGAAACAACCGCAGAACATTTCTTTTTTTTAGTGGCTCAGTCAGTTACACAACTGCCTTCAGCTCAGGTCATGATCTTGGGGTCCTGAGATTGCTGATGGGGCTCCCCACCCAGCAGGGAGTCTGCTTCTCCTGCTCCCTCGTGTGCGTGCACACACACGCACACTCTCTCTGTCTCAAATAAATAAAATCTAAAAATAAAAAAAAATTTTTAAAAGAACAATTTTTTTAAAGGTGGAGGTGGTATTGCAAAACTGAAAGTGATGTTAGAATTCCCTGTTTTTCAAAGTCCAGCTTGTAGGCTGCAAGGTAATCACCCGGGTACTTGATAAATATGTGGATTCTGGGGCCTTCCCTAAATCAGTAGTCAAGCTGTGCAGCATTATGCTGGGGCTTGAATTCTGTTTTTTTATAAATTGTGTAGGTGACTGTTTCCCAGCTGTGTTCTGCAACTCCAATTAAATTTATTCACAGACCTGGTGTTTTACATATATGCAATACATTTTTTATCCACTAGAGGGAGGAATGATTCAGGATTAACATCTTCCCATTTTAAAACATTTCTTCAGTTGCTAATGCTGTCCAAGTGGGAGAATGGTTTTATTTGGTGATGTGGCATAAAATATATTTGTTAAGCTTTAAATGGGTTTGAGAAGCAGTAGTGAAAAAAAAGGTGCCATGAAATCTTTGTTTTTTAATTTTTATTTATTTATTTGAGAAAGAGAAGAAGAGAAAGCAAGAACACATGTGGGGGGAGGGGGCGGAAAAAGGGAAGACAGGATCCCAAGCAGACTCCGCACTGAGCTTACAGTCTGGTAGTCGTGCCCATCCCTTGACCCCGACCGAGATCATGACCTGAGCCCAAACCAAGAGTCCATGCTAAACTAACTGTGCCACCAAGACACCCCCTCAAAGTCTTTAGAATAACAATTTCTGTGTAGTTTCTATTAAAATCATCAGTACTTAGCAGAAGTCATGACCACATTTTTTCCCTTGCCATCTAAGAAGAAAATAATTCACTTACTCCTTACAAAACACAACTTATTAGACACAAGTTAACAACTTGGTCTTTACTCAAAATCAGTTTCTGAGCTCAAAGTTATCTTAAAGCAGAAAATGTAACTCCTTCCTGTGGTGGCTGATGACTACTTAGTTCTTCAGTGAGATGAATGGTCTGCTCCAAATCATGCACTTGGAAAATTACAAGGGGACGGAACTCTTGCAGGATCCCTTTGACTATTCTCCTTAACTGGTGTATCTGTGGCTTCTGTTACCTCCACCAGCAATAAAATAATAAAATTCTGGAGTTCTAAGGAACCTGAATAATATTCTAAAGGAATCTGTCTCTCTTTTTTACAGATAAGAAAACCGAGACCCAGCATGGTCGTATCTTGCCCAAGGTCATCCAGTGGGCCATCACCAGAGAGGTGACATGGAACTATGTATCCAATGCCCAGGACAGGGTCGTTTTTACCCTGTTTCCTCCCAGCTGTTTGATTTGATAGCTTTGCCCTCCTGTAATAAAGAAAGCCTTCATGATGACTAAATAGGATATTTAAAATAACATGAAGATTTTATAGTTTATCAAAATTTTGGGGTGCCTGGGTGGCTCAGTTGTTAAGTGTCTGCCTTTGGCACAGGTCATGATCCCATGGTCCTGGGATCCAGCCCTGTATCAGGTTCTCTGCTCAGCAGAAAGCCTGCTTCTCCCTCTCCCACTGCTTCTGCTTGTATTCCCTCTCTTGCTGCCTCTCTCTCTCTCTCTGTCAAATAAATAAATAAAATCTTAAAAAAATTTTATAAGAAAATGCTTACTGAGTATTTTTATTCCACGAAGGAAACATTTTAAGAACATCATATATCAAAATCTATCGTTGCAAACTAGCATGGCAACACTATATCATTTTATTGAAGTTGTAGCAATAATTTCACTGATTTGACATTTTTAATAAAAATAACTAAAAATAATAAAAAGAGGAATTTTAATAAACATACTAGAGGAAAGAATGGATTCTACTGACACACTTCTCTTTGAGAGCAAGGAGGATGATCAGCGGTAGCAGAGTCCCATCCAGAATATGTCTCCCGACTGCATCCTGTCTAGTGAAAACAATAGAACTCACTAACAGTGAACTCACCATGTAGAGTTTAGCCATTTTCCTGTTCGTTATGTCTGCTATGGTGTCATCGTCATCATTTCCATCCGGAAGCTCCGGCTTTGTCCCTAAAACCTGGAAAAAAGTGAACAGATAAAAGATAAAGACCTCTCATTAAAGGATGCAGAGTTTTAAAAAAAAAAAAGTAAACTATCTTATATTTCTAAAGACATAAATTATAACATATTTGCAGTTAAAATGACCAGACTCAAACATTTCTCACCAATCATACTGCATCGGCCTTTGCTCATGGACCAAATGAATGAATTGACTGAAGTAAACAAACCCTGAGTTTGCTTATGATGTGAACTTCCAAGAAAGTAAAATCCTACACCTGAAAGCAGAGGTGTTCGTATTACTGAAGACTAACGGGAATCAATTAAAATGTGAATTCTAAATTCACTTCTGTAAGAGATTTCTTCTTGTGACCTCTGCTTCTTAGGAGCAAACTGTAGGTTGAATTACAATAAATCTTGGATCAAATTACTACTTGAGGGGAGAGGACCATTATAATTAGATAAAGGGCAAATTCTGGAGTACATAATGCTACATTTCCTGCTGTATATTTGGCACTTAAAAGTGTCTGGAGCATGAGAGATGCTCATTAAGTAATTGTCAAATGAATAAATGAATGTATTTTTTGCATATATGATACAATGCAAAATTTAAGTATATAAAGCATTAATAAAAAGTACATTTGAACCTGCTTTGATTTTCTACACACTACAAGCACAAAAAAAATAGGTATACAAAGCAACTTTATTATTAAATTAATTGACACAAATATAGACTGTTAAGGACAGGAAAAAAATATAAACTTACTCTAAACAGTGTGACTTTTATAACAACATAAGCATAAATTCAAGTTTAGAAATGCAAAGAAGGTATTCACTTAGACTCAATAAATATTTCATATATAATGGAATTCCTTACAGAATGTGTTTTATTGCTCTCTACAAGACATTGTATGAAAATACATTCTGCCAAATACCAGGCAATAATAAAAATGTATATAAATTCTAATCCTTGTTCAAATAGGGCACTGCCTGGAGTTTCGAAGCACATTAAGGAAGTTATTTTCTCTGGGAACTTGCTCATCTTTTTATTGACACAGTGATCGATAAAACATTTTGATCATTGTACATACTGAATGATTATAGTACAGTTTTTCTTTTTTGCTAAAAGTAGGATCAAGACACAAATTAAAACACTTAGAATCAAAGGTGCTTTTTAAGAACACCTTTACTTAAAAATCTTAAAAAAATAAATAAATAAAACAGCTTTACTGTGTTAGAAGTATGTGAATCTTTGAAGAGCAGGAAAAGCCTTCTTGTGTGCCCTTTTGTGATTCTTCTGTAACCAAGAGAGTAGTTTGGATCGACAATTTGGGTTGAGGACATATCTAGGACTTGGAAGTTTCCCAGGAGGCCAAGTGAGTCTGAGACTTGGAGCACACACTAACTTTTAATTTTCAGACAATTCCCATATGAGCCAAGTTTCTTATTTAGCCTCTCAAAGGGTTGTAGCACAGTTGGGAATTGAACCCATGGTATTTACCAGAAACAGGCTTACCTGCAGGGATAGGGGGATGCTGTATATTGTTAGATATCCCCAAGAATCATTTTAGTTTATTTTTTTAATTTTTTAAAAGATTTTATTTAGTTATTTGACAGAGAAAGATCACAAGTAGGCAGAGAGGCAGGCAGAGAGAGAGGAGGAAGCAGGCTCCCTGCTGAGCAGAGAGCCCGATGTGGGGCTCGATCCCAGGACCCTGAGATCATGACCCGAGCTGAAGGCAGAGGCTTTAACCCACTCACCCACCCAGGCGCCCCCCAAGAATCATTTTAAAATTTAGTACAACAACTAAGCATTTACCAAAAACCTCACTGGGGTATACAAATGAATTTCTAACCATCTTCCCAAATATGAAGGACTTTACATCTTGTTTAGAAAGAGGAAGATAACTAAACATGTTCTCTTTATCATCTATGCTATATATTTTGACCTTTGAAATAAACTACAAATACAGCTGTTCTTTTTTCTTTTTCTTTTTTTTTTTTTTACAAGTGGGATAATACCTAAATTTTAAACAGTCATTTTAGGTTTGTCAAGTGATTAGCATTTACTCATGTAATACTTGGTGTGTGAAAAAACATATATTTTGACAAGTTAAAGAGGAAGGGAGTGGCGCCTGGATGGCTCAGTTGGTTAAGGCGCTGCCTTTGATCCCAGGGTCCTGGGATGGGGCTCCCTGCTTACCAGGGAGCCTAATTCTCCTTCTGCCTCTACCTCTGCTCCTCCCTTGACTTGTGCTGTCTTTCTCTAAAATAAAGAAAATCTTTTTAAAAAATTAAATAAACTTTGGGGCACCTGAGTGGCTCAGTGGGTTAAGCCTCTGCCTTGGGCTCAGGTCATGGTCTCAGGGTCCTGGGATCGAGCCCCGCATCGGGCTCTCTGCTCAGCAGGGAACCTGCTTCCTCTCTCTCTGTCTGCCTGTCTGCCTACTTGTGATCTCTGTCTGTCAAATATAAACCAAAATCTTAAAAAAAAAATAATAATAATAAATAAATAAACTTTGAAGAGGAAGGGAAACAGAGAAGCCTTATCTGAGGATGTTTCTTAAAAATTTCATCTATTGTTCTAGCCAAGACCTGTCACTCAAGCTTGGGAGTCTCCCCACCCCTCCCCTTCCTTCAATTATTTTCTGTAAATTTCCACTTAAAAGTATCATCATCCTTTAACATGCTCCAAACTGAGCTTAACTTTCCATAAAACCAACCATTCTCAATTCTCCATTTGCGTCAGTGAATCTCTGTTCTATTCACCTGGACTTAAAATCAGGTCAGTTCTGAACACTGCCTGTCCTCCATATTGAATCTCCTACCCACTTGGTCATTAAATTCTACTTCTTTGTAATAATGTTTGGAGTCACCTTAACTCCCACCTTAGTGAAGTCCCTCATCACCTGAGCAATGGGTTCCACCTGTTCCTGTCGGCTCCCTCTGCCTTCAGGCTCACCTCATTTTTTCATCCAGAAAGTTATCCTATACACTGGCTGGAAGGCCCCTCATTTTACTTTACTCCCAAATTTCAAGAACATGACTCCAGGAAAAAAGTCTTATGTCCTTTATCTGCACCAGTGACTTAAAAAGCTCTGTGTGCTCAAGCAACATCTGGGTAACCTGATAAAATAAACAATCTCAACAGCCAGCTATTAAGTCATTAGTTTGGGGGTGAGGCCCAGGGAACTGCATTCCAGATGATGCTGAATTGGCTGCTTATCGACAGAGCCAAAACTTGTGTCTGGATTCCAAAGCCCCTTCAGAGCTGGATGTTACCGACACCTGCATTATTTCTCAGCATTCTCTACCATTCTCAGCATTCTCTTACCAAGCTGATGTTTTCAGTGTCCCTTGTGGGAGCCACACGCTTGCCTTCCCCAGGGCTCTCCCAAATGCTGTATGTAACTTCTACCTAGGTTGACTCTGTGTGGTAGAAGCAAAACTGAGCAATTATTCTTTGGTTGGCTCAGCTAATTATAATTAGCCCAGGAATAGTTACTGCTTATTGTGTGTCTGCTGTGAGTCACACACTGTGTCAGGAGCTTTGGGCATGTTTCATCTTAATAAGAGATCCCATGAGCTAGATACTGTTATCCTCATTTTACAGAAAAGCTCACTGATGCTCAAAGAGGAAAAGTGATTGTTCCACAAAACTGCTAAGTGTTGAGGCTTAAGTTATGTCACAGATCCCTTCAATGCCATAATTTCAATAATTTTTTAAAATTTTCCTATTTTTAATTTTTATTTTTTTAGAGAGAGAGAGAACGGGGTGGAGGAGAAGAGGTAGAGGCAGAAACAGAGAGAATCTTAAGCAGGCTCCATGCCCAGCATAGAACCTAACCCAGGTTTCAGTCTCATGACCTTGAGATCATGACCTGAGTTGAAATCAAGAGTTGGACACCTAACCAACTGAGCCACCCAGGCACTCCTCAGTCATTTTCAGAATAATTAGTTGCATACTTCCTTAAATCAAAGGAAACTAGGGAAGTTTTGGAAAGAGACAAAAGGATTCTTTCCAAGGATGGTGTCTAGGGGCTTCTTCTGGTGATCTGATACCATAAAGTTACTTTCTTTCCTTGTCTTTGTTTTCTAATTCAATAGAAGATTGATAGCAGCAAATGATTTTTGTCCACAGAGATGCAAAGGAATTTTGTCTGGTGGAGATGAAACTGATTTCTCCCCTTTGGAAGAGGTCAGCTTTACATTTATCCACAAATTCATCTTAACACTGATCACCCATTCACTTGTTTGTTCTTTGGATTCTTCTTCAAACTAAGTAAAATACCTTACTAGTTCTCTTATTTATTATTATTTTTTTTAAGATTTTACTTATTTGCAAGAAAGAGAGAGAGCACGAGCAGTGGAGATTGGCAGAAGCAGAGGGAGAAGCAGGCTCCCTCTGCAGGGAGCCTGATGTGGGTCTTGATCCCAGGACCCTGGGATCATGACCTGAGCCACCCAGGCTCCTCTTACTAGTTTTCTTATTAATGAATGACTTAAATAAAAATCTTTGATGTGGGTTATTTTATATTTGTATGAGACTCACGATTTTATTGGTTACTACCTTTTAACTAAAACTACCTTTTAACACCTAGTACCTGTCTTGTCTAAACCACATATATTGAAATTTGTTTACACATTTATGGTCTTTTTTAATGTATTACATACCTCCAGCTTACATTTCTCAAGTGCTACTATGTGCCATATTAGGGACTTCATAAATTTTGTTTAAAACATCCTTCCAGGGACACCTGGGTGGCTCAGTCAGTAAGTGTCTGATGCTTGCTTTCAGCTCAGGTCATCATCTCAGGGTCGTGAGATTGAGTGCTACATGGGGTTCTACCCTGAGAGTGGAACCTGCTTTGGGTTCTCTCTCTCCTTCTCCTTCTGCAACCCTCCCCCCTTTGCATGAGCACGCTCTCTCTCAAAAAATTAAAATTAACAAAAATAAAAGATGCTTACATATCCCTGCTTACCAGACACCGGTCTAAGAACATTGGATTTATTAAGTCATTTCATCTTCACATCAGTGGGGCACTGTTATTATCCTATTTTATGCCTCAAGAAACAGACTAAGTAACTTGCCCACTGTCATGCAGGTTACAACAAATGACAAAGTCAGGATTTGAACTCTGGCTCCAGAGTGGGTGCCCTTATCTAGCCTGCTGTGCTGCTTCTGTGGGCACTTCAAAATGGTCTTCACAATTAATTGTTGAGGCCTGGTCTCTGGAGATAAAGCAGGAGGTGTTTTGCAACAACGATTGTAGAAGGACTCTCTTAGGTCTCCTTTTTTTTTTTTTTTTTTCCTTAAGATTTTATTTATTTATTTGAGTGAGAGAGAGAGAGTGTGAGAGAGAGAAAGCACGAGAGCGGAAGGGTCAGAAAGAAGCAGGCTCCCCACTGAGCAGCGAGCCCGATGTGGGATTCGATCCTCGGACTCCAGGATCATGACCTGAGTCAATGGAAGACGTTCGGGACACCTGGGTGGCTCAGTGGGTTAAGCCACTGCCTTCGGCTAGGCTAGGGTCATGATCCCGGTGTCCCGGGATCGAGTCCCGCATCGGGCTCCTTGCTCGGCGGAGAGACTGCCTCTCTCTCTGCTTCTGCCTGCCTCTCTGCCTGTGTGCTTTCTCTCTCTTTCTGACAAATAAATAAATAAAATCTTAAAAAAAAAAAAAAAAAGATGTTCAACTGACCAAGCCACCCAGGCATCCCCAGTTCTCTGTTTCTGGTGAGAGCAATACTAGCATGTCTATGTGCAGCACACATGCTGGTTGATATGGTGATGGCGTTCCTCCCTCCTCCCTCCACTGCTGTTCTCATCTCTCTCCAAATCCTCTCTCCACTCCCGATCCTAGCAGCTCTGCCCATGCTGTGGGCATCAAAGGCTGACAGAAGGAAGTTCTTCCATCACATCAGGTGTTCTGTGAGCAAACAGCCCTTCAAACAAGATACGACAGTGTACAACCAACCTGAGAACGCGACGAAGGAATGTAAAATAAAGCAAAAAATAATTCTTTATCCATAAAATTGTTACAAGTTAGGAGACAATTGACAACATCCGATGCTGGGAAAGATTCTGTATTCTACTAAGAGCTCTCTGGTAAGAAGTAGGTAACAGAAATACAAGAAAGAGACCAATTATTAAACCCAGTAATTCTATTCCAGCGGTTTATTCCAAGGGAATAATTAAAATACATACAAAGAATCAATCTAATAAACACATCACAGCATTTTACAATCCTAAAAAACACAAACCACATAAATGCCCAACATGAAAGGGATTCATTCAATAAATTAGGCTGTATCAATAGAAGGGAAAACTACACAGATATTAAAGTATTATAAAGATTATGTGATGGTCAGGAATTAAATGCTTATAATATCTTAAGTATAAATTTAGCTTGCAAAGCATTATCTACTGTAGGAACTTCTTCTTGTGAAATCACAGAGATACATACACAAAAACAAAGATTAGGAAGGATTTAGTTATTTTTTCCTCAAAGGTGGAAATGTTTTTTTTCTCTATTGTGACTTTGTATATTTTGTAAAATTTCAATAATAACAAACAGGTAGTTGGGGTACCTGGGTGGCTCAATCGTTAAGCATCTGCCTTGTTAAGCGTCTGTCTTCAGCTCAGGTCATGATCCTAGAGTCCTGGGATCGAGACCCTTGGAAAGCTTCCTGCTCAGGGTGTACCTGTTTCTCCCTCTGCCACTCCCCCTGCCATTCTCTCTCTCATTCTCTCTCTCTCTCTCTCTGTCAAATAAATAAATAAAATATTTAGGGAAAAAGAAAGGTATTTATCTTTAATAAATAAAATTGTAAACGTTTGTATTAAACAAAAACTACTATTTATTTTCTCTCCCCAATGGAAGAAACAGTTGGCATTTCATTACTTCAAATGCAGAAATTATAACTCCTTTTTAACTTACAATCTACCTTAGGCTTCTTCCTCAGACTTCCTCATTCGGTTCATCAAAGCATAGTAACTATTCTTGATGGATTCCTAAATGCTCTAGGCATTTTGATCAGAGAAAATTTCCTTAATGTAAAGACCTAGAAATGGCCACCAGTGACAAAGGGACCTTATTTTTTTCAGCTAGAAATTGAGTGATTCCAAAGGTCAGAGGTGTTATTTTGTTACAGGTGTGAAATGAGTAGAAAAATGGGAGCATCTCTTTCTTCTCTGTTTGCCGGTAACATAATGGAAATGTTTAACTACTGAAGATACTACTCTACATTAGAGAGGCTGGAAATTTGTGAAAGTATACTTTTGCTCTATGCCAAAGTAGACCTTCTGCTGTGCCGTTCACTCTTTGCCTTCAACAGTTCAATTCAAAATAATTCAGAAGATACTTATATTAAACCATTATAGCAATTATACCAACTTGCTTTAGATTCACAGTCCCCTAGCTTCAGATTTTCTTGAGTTCTCATGACATGGGTCAAGACCATCTTTAGTGTTCTGTATTTTTTCTCGATGACCCACTGTGACTTTTTCTTTTGAAATGTAAATGGGCCTATGTGTAAATTTGTTTTAGAAAGGGCTGGTAAGTTAAGAAAAAGTTGCTCTCTCTTCAAATCTTTACTTAACTTTCACATTTGCCCCTGCCCTGCCTTTATTTATTTATGTTGAAACTTTTAGCCAGCCCCACCTCTTTGGAAAATGGAACTCCAATATTTACTGTTTTGCTCCCTTAAGATGCACTTTCTCTATTTTAACTTTCTATAGAAAAGTCAGGATGCTTGGACAATTTGCAGTAAGTATTCAGAGTGAATAGGAGGAAAAGAAAGGATAATACGTGTTCCGGAGGAAGGACAATATCCAACTCAAAACTCGAGATCACTGTGGATGAAAATGTTTCAAGTTAGTGACGAGTCCCCAGAGCATTTAATATAGTGGGTCTTAGGATGCCTGGGTGGCTCAGTGGGTTAAGCTTCTGCCTTCAGCTCAGGTCATGATCTCAGGGTCCTGGGATTAGCAGGGAGCCTGCTTCCCCCTCTCTCTCTGCCTACCTCTCTGCCTGCTTGTGATCTCTGTCTGTGAAATAAATAAAATCTTTAAAAAAAAAATAGAGGGTCTTGTATGCTTCTCAACTGTGATTTCAGCTTGACAGATCAGGAAAATGAGAATGAGAGAAGTTAGGAGTTCTGCCTGGGGTCAAAGTTTCATAAAGAGTAAAGCAAGATAATCACGTCAAATAATGGGCAGAAGACATGAACAGACACTTCTCCAAAGAAGACATACAAATGGTTAATAGACACATGAAAAAATGTTCATCATCAGGGAGATTAAAATCAAAACCACATTGAGATACCACCTTATACCAGTTAGAATGGCCAAAATTAACAAGACAGTAAACATGTGTTGGGGAGGATGTGGAGAAAGGGGAACCCTCTTACACTGTTGGTGGGAATGCAAGTTGGTGCAGCCACTTTGGAAAACAGTGTGGAGATTCCTCAAAAAATTAAAAATAGAGCTACCCTGTGACCCTGCAATTGCACTACTGGGTATTTACCTCAAAGATACAGATGTAGTGAAAAAGAAGGGCCATCTGTACCCCAATGTTCATAGCAGCAATGGCCACAGTCGCCAACTGTGGAAAGAGCCAAGATGCCCTTCAATGGATGAATGGATAAAGAAGATGTGGTCCATATATACAATGGAGCATTATGCTTCCATCAGAAAGGATGAATACCCAATCTTTGTATCAACATGGACAGGACTGGAAGAGATTATGCTGAGTGAAATAAGTCAAGCAGAGAGAGTCAAGTATCATGTGGTTTCGCTTACTTGTGGAACATAAGGAATAACATGAAAGACATTGGGAGATGGAGAGGAGAAGGGAGTTGGGGGAAATAGGAGGGGGAGAAGAACCATGAAAGACTATGGACTCTGAGAAACAAACTGAGGGTTTTGGAGGGGAGAGGGTGGGGTGTTGGGTGAGCCTAGTGGTGGGTATTAAGGAGGGCACATATTGCATGGAGCACTGGGTGCATAAACAAGAATGTTGGAACACTGAAAATAAAATAAATGAAATGAAATAAAATAAAGTGGACAAAAAAAAAAAAAAAAAAAAAGAGTAAAGCCAGGATGTAAACTCCAGGCCTCCCAACTCCTACTGAAGTGCTCCTCAAAGCAACGGAGTCACAGTCTTCTTAAGGTCATCACTCTAGTAGGCATGGCTGTTTCTGTTCTCACCAGAAACAAAGGAAGCTCTCAGGTCCTAAGAGTTAACATTTTAATTACCTAGACATTCTCCTGTCTTATTCCTTTCCCTAACTGGAAAAAAAAAAAAAAAAAAAAAAAAAAAAAAAAAAAAAAAGCCCACACAGTTAATTGTTAACATATGGTGAATAGATACAAATTATAAAGGCCAAATATAACCTTGTTATGATATATTTTATTTCTTCCAGGAATTTTATGGTTTAGGTCAGACAAATATTTGATAACAGGAAAGACATACAGAGATATAAAATTACAAGCAATTCTGAGAAAAACTGTGACCCCATTTGGCTCGCTCCACCTAATCTTCCAACATTTGCTCTCCGGATCCCAGTGTGTGCTTCCCTGAGTTTGAAATACTTCTATCCTGTTACTGATAAGTCAAATAAAAAGGGTAATGTGATATATCAAATAGTGGGTAAAGTTATTTTAGACTGAGAGAAAGCATGGGAAGTACATGTTTGGATAAAAGGATAAAGTGAATGACGAGTCTGCAAGAGAGGTTTGGTTATTTAATAATCTGGTCTGCCCAATAGAATCTTCTGTAACTGAAATATTCCTTATCCAATATGGTAGTTATTAGCTACCTCCAACTACTGAGCACCTGAAATGTGGCTACTGTAGCCAGGTAACTGGATTTTTATTTTATTTAATTTTAATTAATTTAAACAGCCATTTGTGTCTGACAATGCTGTGTTTGACAGTGTAGCTCTAACGGACTCAAGGAACGCTGTGACCTTGGAAAACTCACCATGATGCAGGTCTGTTCCTCAGTGTGATAGTAACCTCACAATAGGAGAGATTAGATTTAGAGTGTACAACTCACAAAAGTCAACTCCTGTTATTACAACATGGAGAGCAAATTGATAGTTACAGAGTATACAACTCACAAGAAAGCCAACTCCTAAGTTATTCTTACGTGGAGAGCAAATTGACAAGTTACTATACAATGGAAAGCAAACTTACAAGATACTATAACATGGAAAAAGGTAACTCACAAATTATTAAAATACATAAGCCAGAATGCCAATTTATTAAATTAGAGTAGTTATCTTAAGTAGCTATGTATTAGAACCATCTGGGGAGTTACAATAACAACTACTAAAGTCTGAGCCCAACTACTAAAATCTGAGCCCAAAATTCCAACTGAAGCCCTGGCATGGTGTATTTTCAAAGCCCTCAGCTACACTGTCAAGTTTTTAGTGCATCAGCTTTGTTAATCTAATCTTGTTTCATCTATCTCAACCATCAAGACAAGTCTGCCAAGCATTTCTGATGTTCAAATAGCTTTGCAGGGAAACCTTCCCTGGACAAATGGTCATGGTCTGGGAGTCAGGAGGCTGTCCCAGAGCAAATCTCAGGTAAAGATTTTAGCCCACCTGTTCTTTCTGGAAATCATTAATTTTTCTTTTCCTTCTTTCTTTTTCTCTTTTTTCTTTTTCTTTCTTTTTCTTTTCTTTTTTTTTTTTTTTTTTTTTTGGTAAGACCACAAACCCATTTCGACATTTCTATCTGATTAGTGCTTGAAGAGAGACTCCCATTGTTTGCCTCTGGAGTTTCTAATTAGTATGCTTCACAATGACTATCAATCACCCCTTTCTTTTTGACAATCCTCATTTGGTAGGAACTGGCACTTTGAGTTGGATGGACCCACTCCTGAGTGACTTTGTGACTTTGTTTCTACACTTAAAATGGTCTAATAATTAATGCCATTCACCCATCATGATGATTAAGTGAAATGATGTATATGAAGTGACTATCACCACACCAGACACGCCGTGAGAACGCCACAAAACTCAGGTCTACTCCTTTCTCCACCCATATATACATTGAATGAAACCTGCCTTTCTTAAAGGGTCGTTCTCTCTCCTTGGTGTGACCTTGCCAGTCACCCCTCTGATTCATTGCATGATGATTTTACCACTGAGCTTCCTGCCATACACCTCCCTGTAGGCTTATATTTACTTATTCACTTACTACATATTAAATAAGTTATGACTTGTTTATGTCTTGATCTAATGATGTCATTAAGCAGTCTCTATGTCTTGACCATGTATCCTTGTCAAAGTCTTTTATTTTAGATTTAAAATTACACCTGGAAGACAGATAGAAATATCCCTTTTCAAGAGAAACCAGAAGAATAGTCTCCTGTGCCTCAGCAAGGGAATCATAATGTTGAGAAGGAAAACAAGACAGAGTAATCTCTTCTCTTCTTTGAAGTTTCTCCACAACTGAGGTATGTAGGATACCATTAGTCCTTGGTTATAAGGTGGATTCTCTGGTCTTCCTATGTGTTTCAATTCTCTCCCCCCATTTAGTCCTGTACACATGACCTTATCTTGGGGAGTCAGCACACATTAGCTACAGTTTATTTATCAGTAAGTTTGATGTATGGAGTGTCTATGATATATCAGCACCATAAGAAAGAGTTGGGCTATAATGATGAATAAATTAGCTGTGGCCCCTCTCTCAGTGAGCTAACTTTCAGGGCAGGGATGCTAAATAGGTTTGGCCTGTCCTTGCTAATTGCCGGAAGCTCCTGGAGCAGTCTACAGGGAAAGATTCTGAGGTGGCTTCCAAATTTGGTGAGTAAGTCTAACATGACCCACCAGCTATCACACTCATAGGCAAGTAGAAGTGGCAAGACACACTGCATTTGTTTTCAACCCTAAATACATGAAAATTGCCTGTAAGAATTCTCAAATTCAGAGATGTATAGAAAGTGTATCTTGTCTGGGGAGGATCACCCTCTTCCTCTCAAGACTGGCTCTCTATCATAATGCCTCTGGGCTTCTTCCCTCATCACTTATTGCTTATTTTCACCAACTTTGGTGATTACCAGAGGAAAAACTACTATTGGTTGGTTGAGGGGAGGAATGAAGAAGAAACTGCCTTTCTTCTCCAAATTCTTCTTTAGAGGCAACAAGAAGACAGACCTACACAGAGCATCCGTACTCTGAGAACATGAGCTAAACAAACTTCCGGGAGTATTTTCTCATTGTCCCTTATCACCACATACACATATGCACATATTTACCCATATTTATTCCATTTTATCTCCTCTATCCCTTTAGGGAGAGGTAAATAAACCTGTTTTATATATTCTCTTTAATCAGATTAAGCCAAGTTTTACGGCAAGAGAGTTGTGAAAGCTTCCTCTCCATCTATATAGTTCAGAATATTTCCCAACACCAATATTTAACCAAAAAACTCCAAAAAGCTTTCATATACTCTGAGGTTCTTGAAAAATATTTCCATACTTTTATACACACATTAAAAAATGTATTTTCCTGGGCGCCTGGGTGGCTTAGTGGGTTAAGCCGCTGCCTTCGGCTCAGGTCATGATCTTAGGGTCCTGGGATCGAGTCCCGCATTGGGCTCTCTGCTCAGCAGGGAGCCTGCTTCCCCCTCTCTCTCTCTCTGCCTGCCTCTCCATCTACTTGTGATTTCTCTCTGTCAAATAAATAAATAAAATCTTTAAAAAAAAATGTATTTTCCTTCCAAGAAAATGTCTTCCCAATTACCTGTATTACCCTCCATAGTAAGGGTGAAAGGTTTCATGCTGACAGCAAGAGATGAAACAAAGGGACAAGTCAGGCTACTGAAGACAAACATTATGCCACTAAAGGTATTATGATAAGGAATACATAAAATAATATATAAAATACTACATAAAATACATAAAATAATACATAAAATACTTTGTCAAAAATATGTGGCATAATTTTGGTAGTTCTAAAATAACTTCACAGTGGATGAGATTCCTATCTCTCTGTATGTTTAAGATGGTTCCTCTGTAATGAAGACTGCCCTGTGAATCACCATTCTCCCATTCCCACTTTCCCTTGGGCAAGTTAGGCAGCCTCTCCATGACTTACTTCCTTCATCCATAAAGTAAGGATATAGAGATCCCATGGGTGCTCCACCCATTCCAACTTGTTACCTCAGAGATCATCTGTAAGATAATTTCTTAAAGGTCAAAGACTTTTGCTCTCTGATGGTATTATCTGGCCACTGAGCTATACTGCATCCATACACAAGGAAGACTGGAATTCTGGGAAGTTAACCCCCAATGAGTGACCCTCAACCAATGAAAGATGGGAATTACTGGCTAAATTCTGCAGCAATGTCAAGTGCCTGTGGGCTGATTCTGAAGGGTGATTCATACAGTTTTCACAGGGTCCCTCTGGGACTAAGCCCCAGTGCCCCACAGCAGAAAATTACTTACCAACAATAAGCGTCACTTTACTCCTACTTGCTGCTTCCAGGATCATCTTCCAAAGAACCACCTGCCCCCAAGTCCTTGTATAGAGTTGGCTTTTGGAGGAACACAAACCAATACAGGGGGTAACAGATGTATCCTCTTCCTGGGGCTGTGGTGAGAACTAAATGAGCTCATTTTTGTAAAGCCCACAAAAGAATGCCAGTCACATGGTAGGCACTGGATGTTTGCCATGATGGTGGCAAAAAAAATTAAAAAAAAAAAAAAAGATCTATCACAAATTTTTTCCTAGATGATGAAATTTTGGGGTTAATGACAAGAAGTACTTGTATGGGGGTGCCTGGGTGGCTCAGTGGGTTAAAGCCTCTGCCTGCGGCTCAGGTCGTGATCCCAGGGTCCTGGGATCGAGCCCCACATTGGACTCTCTGCTCAGCAGGGAGCCTGCTTCCCTTCCTCTCTCTGCCTGCCTCTCTGCCTGCTTGTGATCTCTGTCAAATAAATAAATAAAATCTTAAAAAAAAAAGTACTTGCATGATGTAAAGAAAGTGCAGCTAGAAAGATTAAGGAACACATAGAAAATTCAACCTGCCAGGGAGCCACTTGCCTTTAAACCCTGCAGAACAGCAAGATGAGAGAAATTGAGTCATCATGAAGCTACAGAGCTCCATGACAGTGAATATCACAGCAACTGGTATTTAATTGTAGTGCATATGCTCCTTGCTTTGAGGTGGTTTTTGATTAACCTGTTTGTCTTGTCCACATGCACTCTGTCAGTCTTCATTAAAATCTATATTCAGTTTGGTTTGCTTTTCAGTTGCCAGCATTCATTGATATTGAGCACTGATAGTTAATTTCTCCACCATGCCTGGCACAGGACTTCATTTCCCTGTATATTTGCATGGCTCATTTGTTTGTATGCAGGTACTTAAATATTTTAATATTTTGTTAACAGTATGTTAGTACTTTTTTCCCTGATTACTAGAATGTTATACCCAGAGCTGAGGATTGCCTCTGGGTTTCCCCTGGAAATATACTATATTTACCTCAATGAGCCATGCTTTCCTGACAAAGTCACTTTAAAGTCCTTTTTACAGATAAATATGTACATGCATAGTTATACAGATTACATATGTAGTATACATATGTGTGCACATATATAGTGGGATAAGATGAAATTGTCCTAAAATAGCTGAAAGAAAATATACTCTTACTGTTAGTTTTTTATTGTACAGTATCACTAATATTATAAAAAGCTTGAGGAATAATATAAAGAAAATGTAACCTTGCATTCTAGTTTTATATTTTTATTAGTTTATCAAGTCCAGTATGGACTTTGTGGGGACAAAGATCTATCCTTCTATATAGTCCATCTGTCTTAGAACTGTACTATCTTATTTACAAGGCTTATCACACTATTCCCTCACTTCAGGCACAAATTAAAGGAAAAACTGCCTCATTCAGACACAACTGCCAAGTGATATTAATTTAGGCTCATTAAATAAAAGTGATACCTTGATCAATATGGTCGCAAGTCTTTGTGCTGAACTTTGGTATGACAAATTGGAATATTATTTGAAATATTATATTGCAGCATATGGTTAACTATATATACTATTACTGTATTTCTTATCTTTGTTCAGAATATTTCAACTTCCTGGGGCTCCTGGGTGGCTCAGACAGTAGAGCATCCAATTACTGGTTTTGGCTCAGGTCATGATCTCAGGGTCCATATCAAGCCCCACATCAGGCTCCATGCTCAGCTGGGGTCACCTTGAGATTCTCTCTCTCCCTCTCTCCCTCCCCCTTTTCATGCACGCATGTGTGCAGGCTCTCTCTCTCAAATAAATGAATCTTAAAAACAAGAATATTTCAGCTTCCCCCCACCGGATGAACTGGCAAGGAACAAAATGTATACCTGAATGAAATCATGTCCCTTATCTCTATCACTAATATTTTATTTTTTAAAAAGACTTTATTTATTTATTTGACAGAAATCACAAGTAGGCAGAGAGGTAGGCAGAGAGGGGGAAGCAGGCTCCCTACTGAGCAGAGTCAGATGCGGGGCTCGATCCCAAGACCCTGAGATCATGACCTGAACCGAAGGCAGAGGCTTAACCCACTGAGCCAGGTGGGTGGGTCACCCAGGTGACCCTCTATCAATAATATTTTGAAACTGAAGTTATATTTTACAATTTTCTTCTTCATTTGCATTTTCTTTTTAACTTTAACAGTGTAATGTATTAATTAAAGTATTAATTTACTGCTTAATCTTTTTTTCTCTCAAAGCTCTAAATGAAATCCAATAAGCAAGCAAATGTATACACACACAGTTGGGGCCTTCAGGCTGTGCCTTCACTTCCTGGTACAGAATACAGACTCCCTGGCAATTAAACACAGAAACTGCCTAAGAGACAAGGTTGGATCACTGATTGCTGGAAACCAAAGGGACCACAGAAGCCACTCTGTCTAACCCTGCACTTTACAAATGAGGAACCAGAAACAGCAGAGGTTAAGGGACTTCCTGAGGACCCAAGATGACAGAAGAGAAGCTAGTCTGATGCCTACCAGAGCACCCCCTTTACTACTCCACCAGAACGAATCTTGGTCCTGAGTCCACTCTTTGCAAAAGACTCATTATTAAAATGAGACATTATAATCAATTAGAAACACATCTTATTTATAGATTTTTGCTTCCAAATATGAGATCTGGAAGACTTAAATGGTGATTACATATCTAGAACAGAGGTCTTGAAAGAATATTAAAAGTTCAAGAAATTGTTTTGAATAGTTTTCAAAGTCTAATTTATTAGCAGTGTTATTACAACTATTGAAAACTCAGTTAATCCCTGATTTTACTTTTTCTTTTAGTTGGCCTTTTTTTCCTGATCACAAAAGGAAAACATGTGAAACAATAAAAAAAATAATAAAAGGAATACACGTCTATTATAATACATTTTGAAAACGCAAGGACAAATAAAGAAAAAAAGAACAAGGAGCCATATCCCAAGAGTCGAAGACAATATTGGTAATATTGGCAATGTTTCAGCATATCTTTCCCAGGTATATATGTATATACAAATATATAGCTATATACCTAAATATAAACATATATTAAGATATACAGTATAGGGGCGCCTGGGTGGCTCAGTGAGTTAAAGCCTCTGCCTTCGGCTCAGGTCATGATCCCAGGGTGCTGGGATCAAGCCCCACATCGGGCTTTCTGCTCAGCAGGGAGCCTGCTTCCTCCTCTCTCTCTGCCTGCCTCTCTGCCTACTTGTGATCTCTGTCTGTCAAATAAATAAATAAAATTTTAAAAAATGAAAAAAAAAGATATTACAGTATATAAAATTTTATATCCTGCCTTTTCTCTTAGTATTTGACTATGAACATTTTCCCACTGAATAAAAGTCATTTCTAAAACATTACTAACATGAAAGTCTGTGTTTAGTAGTTATTAAAATAATAAAGTTTAAAGACATTATGACAATAAAATTATCCCATATAATTTTTGTTCACTGGACTATGTAGGCTATTACTGCATTAAGTAACTCTAATGCATGGAAATTGCTCTAAATCAAAATTATTAAAAACATGTTTATAAGACAGTTGTTAGAAAAACTTGAGTGCAAGGATGCTTGGGTGGCTTGTTGGTCAAGCATCTGCTTTCAGCTCAGGTCACGATCTTAGGGGTTCTTTGCTCAGCGGGGAGTCTGTTTCTCCCTCTCTCTCTGCCTATACCCAACCTGCTTGTGCACTCTTTCTCTCTCTGTATCTCTAACACATAAATAAAATACTAAAAAAAAAAAAAAAAAAAAAAAGAAAAGAAAAACTGGAGTGTAGATAGCCAAAGTCATTGAGGAAAATGTGTATTCTCCCAAGAAATGAAAACTCACAGATACCACCTGCTACTATTAAACACTGAAAGATTCAAAATGATATTATTATAACAGTAAATCTTCACCGGGTTCTGCAAAGTCATGAGAGAATAAACATTGGTACAAACATTTAGTGCCTGACATACCACTGTAGTTCAGTAAATACTGTGGAATGAACATATGGAAATCAATGTATCAACATGTCAAGACACCTGAATATGATTATGCCCTTAACTCATAATCTTTTTTTTTCTTAACATAATCTTAAGGGAAAATATAAAATATGCACACTGAGGCACTTGCTGCTGTTTTTTTAAAGGGGAAAAACTGGTGGCAACTAAATGTCCAAGAGTGCTATAATTGTTAAGTAAATAACAAAGATATAAAGAGCTGTGAAGATAATTTTCAAATTAATTCAACAAGTATACTAAAATCACAGGGGTCTTGCTGAGAATTGAAATATATAAAATATTGGTGTATTCATTCTCTTAAAATAAGATTTTATTTCATTCTTTTATTAGAGTAATGAATGCTAAAAATTGCATCACAGCATTATCACAGCATTAAGCAATATATATTCAGAATCCCACATGAATAAACTATTATTTTCCTTCCAAAATATATTATTATAGTCAAGGTCAAAGTGTTACCCATCTGACTGCCTACACCACAGAAGATGGAGTCATAGCTTCCTCTGGTGGGCATACCAGTGGTGAAAGAAAAGAGAACTGACTTTCTATTTTCTCTATATCATGACTTTGATAACCTTGATGTTTCCCCTTACCTAATCTTAGCCTAGGCCCAGTATTAGGGAATTTGTTAAAAATAACACACACAGACAGATAGACACAGACAGACACACACACATACACACACACACACCCCACTGACAGTGGTAAACCTTTAAAAAACAGCTCAAGTCACAATACCTTTCTGAGCTCTGATGGCTCACTTCCTTCTTCCACCACAATCAGTTGAGATCTTCCTTTTCTCTCATTGTCCCGAATGCCAATGGCAACCTGGCTTGCCTTCAGACGCTCGTATTTGTTGCAGGAGGAACCACACCACTGGTAAATTTCCTAAAAGAAAGAGACAGATCTTTTGACCCAGAAACATGTGGAGGACAGTTAGTCCTGTTGTAATACTCACTGTTAGTATTAGGGAAAAAACAAAAAGATATAAAAAATAAAATCAAAGTTATCTATTGTTGCGGTACATATAATTTTACATGCGTACACCTCATTCTGTATCGGTTGCTTTCAGTTAGCATTATGAAGTAACCATTTTTTACACATGGAAAATATAATTATATATCTCACCATTCTTTGTGTGTATCCATTAATTACAATTTATGAAAGTATACTTGTATGTTTTACCTAAGTTTAAAATAATAATTTGACCCTATTTCAGAAAGGTAGTAAAGAATCTGTCACAGTAATGTGCTCTCGATGATTATAAAAATTCATCTAATGCTTTTGGCAATTTAATGAATCTTATCAAAAGCCATAAAAAGAATTAAAACCTTTGACCCAGTGATATCACTAACTGGAATTCATTTTAATAAGTTATTCATAAAGATTAGGGAGAAACCACATATACAAGGAGTTTTATTGCTATATAATTATACTAGTGAGACATTGGGAAGATATTAAATATTCTATAATAGGATAATAGTTATATATATTTATGATACAGAGAAAAAAAAGATAATATCAAAGTTATATTTTAACAGACATTTATGACAGTTCAACGTATTCTAAAATCAATAGATTATATTAGCTGTCATTTAGATTAAAATATTGTATATTTTAGACAATATCAGAAGATATAGATACAAATGTAAACTAATAATAAAATATCATTTTCTCCATTTAATGTGGTTTTAATGAAAGAAAGAAAAATGTAATGGCACCTATGCTTGGCAGGGAAATAGGAATGAGCGTTGTCATTTTTTATTTGGGTTGCATAAACTGATACAGGCTTTCTGAGGGAAATTTGGTTTCGTATCAAAAAATTACATGTGCTTTTAGGATCAGGAAATTCAACTTCTGGGAATCTATCCTACGGAGGTATTCAAACATGGTTTATAAAAACAGAGAAAGAGAACAGAAACCCCACAAATGTCCATCAGTAGGGGGATGGCTATGTAAATGTTGTTATATGGAGATTTCAGACTGTTCTTTAAGGCGTAAAAACTGAGAAAAGTGTTTAAATACCAACACAGAAAATCATTCAAGGTATACCCTCAAGAATAAAATAAAGTCAGGATAATACAGTTCCATTTAAGTGGGAGCAGGAACAAAATCTCCGTTTCTGTATTTGCGAAGAAAGAGTTTTAAAGATATATAGTTTCAACAGATGGAGAGAGGCATGTATACGCAGGAAGAAAACCTTCAATTTTTATCTAACTTAATAGTTTTTTTCTCTCTCTTTTTTTAATGTCACATGTATTAAGTGCCTGTGATGAGCTAGACGTTGGGAATAGACAGAGGAATAAGAGAAAGCTGGCAAGGACAGACGACGTGTAGACAACAAATGCTAATAATGTATTTGTACTACACTTGTTTTCAAAATGGTTCCACGTGGAGTTTGTGCACAGTCCATTTTGGAGAGGTGATTAACGCATTGGCTAAGTGTGAAGGAAACAGACCCAGCTGCAACTTACCAGCTATACAACCTTGTGTTTGCAGTACTTAAAAGAGCATGTCATGTCTGTCAAATAAATAAATAATTTTTTTTTTTTTAAAGGGGGCACCTAGGTGTCTAAGTAGGTTAAGCCTCTGCCTTCAGCTCAGGTCATGATCCCGGTGTCCTGGGATGGAGCCCCACAAGGGCGGGGGACTGGTCCCTGCTCAGCGGGGAGCCTGCTTCCTCCTCTCTCCCTCTCTCTCTCTGCCTGCCTCTCTGCCTACTTGTGATCTCTGTCAAATAAATAAATCCTTTAAGAAAACAAAATAAAATAAAAGAGCACATCAATTAGCAAGAGCAAGATAAAAGAGCACCCAGCATCCACAGAAGCCACAGAAGAGAAAATGGCTCTTTTCTCTGAAGCTAAAATATTTCCAGTCCAGAGTCATTACTTTATTCACGAATGTTTACTGATTGCCTAAAATGGGCTCTCTTCCTGGCCCTTGACACCCAGTTTTGAATTACACAGGCCTGGGGGAGACTCTCTGACCCCTCACCCCATCCCTAGGTTCCTGATGCAATTATTCCATATTCCTCTTCAAGAATAAAATATACGTTTTAGCAATTTGAGTCTTTATAAGAAGAAAAATAAAAAAGACTATGCCTTGTAACTCCTTTCACTCTAGACTCTGAACCAGTCTGTGCAGTGAAGGGGTAATATCTTTTCTGTTTTTAAAAGAATGGTGCACTGCTGTTGTTTCCTCTCTAATTTCTTTTTTTACGTCTGGGCATCCGAAGAGGAGACTCACATTTGGAATCCATTTGAATACTATGCCCAGGTCAGCAATTCCAAAGAGTGAAAACAAATGGTGCCCAACCATTCATCCATACCTATCACCATGCATTAAAACCAGGTGGTGGTGTTGGGCGCCTGGGTGGCTCAGCTGGTTAAACAACTGCCTTCGGCTCAGGTCATGATCCTGGAGTCTCGGGGTCATGCTCACCGGGAAGTCTGCTTCTCCCTCTGATCCTCACCCCCTCCCCCTCCACTCTCTCTCTCAAATAAACAAATAGATAAATAAATAAAATCTTAAAAAAAATAATGAAATCAGGTAGTGGCATTGAAAGGTGATTAAAAAAAACAACAACAAAAAAAAAAAACAGGAACCTGAGCACTTGCAAAGGATCTGCAACATCTAATGACCCAGTGCAGCCAAGTGTGCTTCTCTGCTCAGTACCCCTAGGCTCTTGGCTCAGGTTTCTTTCCCATCTTATCCCATGAGATTCTGCCTATGATTCTTTTCTCAGTGGGTCTGAGAAAGCAAACTTCTAATATCTATGTTATAGTGAAATACAGGAACTGGATCAGATTAGATCTCTAGATTTCTCAGACTTACTCGTAACTTACATGACTGATTTGCTGTGCATTTATCTAATCGTCCAACAGATGTCTGTGTTCTCCCTAACCTAGTTGTGTAAGTGACTTCTCATCGACTTCAAAGAGATTATATAAAATCACACTTATATTTTATTAGCTTCTGTTAAGCATTATGCTAGCTTGGTCAAATGCGTTTAGAAGAGAATTGCAGATAATAATTTGATGAACATAATTATTATTTAATGTAGAATTTTACAGTAGTCCATGGATCCCCAAATATTTTCTATGACATGACCTTGGGTTGGGAGTTTTTATGTGCAGTATCAGTTCACAGATAAATTTAGTTATAGAAAATATTCCTCACCATTACAGATGGACCTCAGTTTCTACTTTAAAAATGGCAAAAAGAACAAAGCTGGAGATACCCCAATCCATGATTTCAAGATATACTACTAAGCTACAGTAATCAAAATGAATGAGGTGCAGAAGTAGACACATAGAACAGAACAGAGAGCCCAGAAATAAACTTATGCTTATATAGTCAATTAGTCTATGACAAAAGGGGCAAGAATATGCACGGGGGAAAACATAGTCTCTTCAACATGTTAGGAAAACTGGACCACTGCATGCAAAAGTGTAGAACTGGACAACTTTCTTATACCATACACAAAACTGAACTCAAAATAGATTAGAGACCTAAATGTAAGACCTGAAACCGTTATATTCCTAAAGGAAATCACAGGGGGGATCCTCTTGGACATCAGCCTTAGTAATACTTTTCTAAATATGTCTCTTCAGGCAAGGGGGAGAAAAAGCAAAAATGAACAACTGGGACCACATCAGACTAAATAGCTTCTGCACAGTGAAGAAAACTAGCACAAAATGAAAAGACAAATACATGATTTCACTTAAATTTATCTAAATCTTAAAAAAAAAAAAAAAAAGAAAGAAAAAAATCCAGAACTAAACAAATACCAGAACTACAATCAGAAATACAGAGAACAAATTAGTGGTTGTCAGAGGGGAGAGGCATGGATGAAATAGGTGAAGGAAATTAAGAGGTACAAACGTCCAGGTATAATGAAGTCACAGGAATGAAAAGTACAACATAGGGAATATACTCATTAACATTGTAATACATGTTGTATGGCGACAGAAGGTAACTACACCTATCGTGGTGAGCACTGTACAATGTACGGAGTCCTCAAATCACTATGCTGTACACCTGAAACTAATATAACATTGTATGTCAACTACACTTCAATAACAAAAATTTTTAAATAGCAAAAAACACATCTAGGAAATGCTCATAAAAATAAACTGTTTGGAAGTAAAATTTTCCTTTTTAACTCAAAGATGACCCAGTCACTAAAAAAGGTGTTAAAGAAAGTTTCTTATTGGGGGGTGCCTGGGTGGCTCAGTGGGTTAAGCCTCTGCCTTCGGCTCAGGTCATGATCTCTGGGTCCTAGGATTGAAGCCCCGCATCAGGCTCTCTGCTCAGCAGGGAGCCTGCTTCCTCCTCTCTCTCTGCTTGCCTCTTTGCTTACTTGTGATCTCTGTCTGTCAAATAGATAAAGTCTTAAAAAGAAAGTTTCTTATTGGGCATGAAAATTAATGCTTTGTGCTATGCTTACTCTTTTATTATTTTCAGTTAATTTTGTGTTATTCTTTCTATAAAACTGACATATTATCTTATTTCCTAGACTTAATTTTCAGTGGTGAATTCAGATAAGAAATACAATAAAAAATGGACTTTAATTATAAATTGCCCAAAGCCAGAATTGTTTAAAGATTAATATTAATTTAAAAAACCCTCTTTTTTCAAGGCTACTTAAGTTTTTCTGCAAATATATTTCATTCAATCATGGCAGCAACACATTAAAACGTGCTTTGGATTTTAAATAGAAAATCTGTTTAGATTTTAAACAGAATTTAAGCATGTCAGTTAGGACATCTCATTTTAACAAAGCTCTACTGTGCTAAATAAATGTGTATAGTACTATTAATAAGCTGCACTACCAACACTTACTCTATTCAGAGGTAGCTGGGTAAGACCACTTCTTTGCTCTGTGCACAAGGAAACTCTGTGCTCCATTGGCCCTGTGCTTGAAAAACGCTCCCATAATTCAACTTACCCTGTTTTTTGGAGGGAGTGAACTAAAAAAAAACCAAGAACACGACACAGAGCTAAAAAAAAAAAATACCCGAATTGGTGTAACAGGTGATGCATACTATTACAACAACAAGAAAAAAAGTAAAATTTAAAATAGTAAAACATAAGTTGTTTTATTTATGATACTTTGATGGAATTAGATAAAAATTCTTTGGTAAAGCTGATTTAAGCAGTTAAGACCCTGAAAATGATAAAACAAACATGGTTTCAGAGGCAACTATTTACACTCTAAGATTCTAAAGAATTTAACAATTCAACACTAAATGTTATACTTCTTTGGGGGAAGGGACATAAAACCCCCTGTCAATATGGAAGGATCGATTCAATTCAGAATGAAATGCACTTAAATTTTGGCCAAAATTTGCTGATGTGCAAATTGCCCATGAACAACTTGTAGTTGAAGTTTGTCCAATTATAATTAACTCTGAATACACAAACTAGGAAAGGAAAACAAAATTACTCTGGATAACTGGAAAAGTAAATGAGGGAGTAAAGACAACAGTTACGGGCAATCTGTTTGGACCACCAATAAGGGAGTGAGTGGTATTTATGGAAACAACCATACTGGGGACAGACTAGAGGTTTCTAAAATTTCCTTTAAACTACATGGTCAGAGTTAACAAGTAAAACATCAAAGTGCAGCCAAACCTCCTTTGGGGGCAGGAAATAAGAGGAGAAATAAAACAATGCTCAACGATGCCCTTGAAGGGAAGCAAGATTTCAGAAGCTGAGTTTAAAGGAACAGTCAGAACAGCCCATGTGATGTTGACTCATAACACGTGCAAAGAATTCAGCATAAACTTGTTACTCTTTTGTCCTTTGCTCAGTTGTTTATTCTAAATACATCTACAGTTTTATGAAAGCATAAGAGAGGCCAGACCTCTTGCTCTCCCTTGCCTCTGCTGGCTTTATTTTTACTGTGCTTACTTTTCCCTTAGATCGAGTTAACAAAATATAAAAAAAAGCTCGTTCAGATATCCTCTTTGCCTGAGGCTCTCTAATCATAACTTAAACACCATAAATGACTTGTGAGATACCTCTAGGAATCTACCTTTTCCTATTTATAAGCTTTAAACCATGACTTTTTTGGGGTGTTTTTAGATGAACAAGTGTTTATTTACATCCTATCTTGTTGTTCAAAGCCAAGGCAACTCAACATCATTCCATGATGCATATATGTATTTTTAAAACACCTCTGACTGAAGAATGGGAGATGAATGGAGTGGTTGTGCATGGCCACTAAGGGCTTGGTGAACGGAAAGGAAGAGATTGCCTGTGAACTAGGGCAGAGCAGTGGCTATGGAAAAAAGAAGAACCAAGGGATAGCTAGAAGGTTAAAGCCTACAGGATTGGTCAACAACGCCCTTTGAGTGTAAACTGGAGGACAAGGAGAGAGCGCCATGACTTGGACCCCTCTAGCTTGGCTGCTGATAGTGGTGTCACTTTCTGAGACCAGATGACAGCTTCTGGAGCATTGTTTTTGTAGTGATAAGGAGAGTTGGTGAAATTATGTTCTCCATACTCTTCCGAGTATTTGGCGAAACAAAGAAGTTTTACAGTCACACTTCATCAAAAATAACTTCTGGCAGCCACACAAATTGGTGACTTAACTATTTTTAACTGATCTGGTTTCTTCAGACACGTAATTAACCCTGAATTTTCCAGCACCTTTAGACTTTTCCCATATTGAAATGGTTCTTAATTTTAACTGAAAAAGGACTTACACAAAGTCCCATCCCAAAACTTTAAAATCAGAATCTTTAGGGGTCACATTACACAGTATTTTAAAAACCTCTCCCTAAGGATTCTAATGTGAGCTTGTAAGAATGAAAACATAAATCCTAATACCTTGAGAGCAGTCTTTCCTAGTATCCTCATCCATTCTCTAATAGTAATGTGTGCGTCTCCGTTCCAGTCCCTCCTTCTACCTCATCACACTCCAAGCTGTGTATGTGTCTGTGCCTCTCACCATTTGACAGCACCTGCCAGTCAATGACTATCTGGTTTCCATCTTTATACTGTAGCATCCAGCACACACCAACTGCACAGTAAATACCATTCATCCCTACTTCTGTTGAAGGGTAAATTTTAGAGATTTAACACTAGATTTATTTTTCCCATTATCTTTTCTTATTGCCTCAAGGCTTTCTCCTTATAAAACTAGTAAAATGGATTACTTTCAGATAATGACAAATTTACCCAGAACAAAGAAGACTTTGCTCATTTTGTTGTTGTTGTTGTTCTTAAATGAACATTTTTAAGTCTGTAAATTTTTAAGTCTGTACATTTTTAAGTTTGTAAACAATTTACAGAAAATTGGTTTTGCATATCAGGAACCAGAGTCTTGGCCTTAGGGGTTAACACCGTGAAATAGTATGAGATTGGTTGGTCAGGTCCAAGAAGAGAAGAGTATGGGGATTACAAGAGAACTAGGAAACTTGATCAGATGCAGTGAATTTCTGACAAGAGCTTAGTGCATTCCCCTCCAACCCATTTGTGATATATTCATCCATGACCTTGAACATTAGAGTAGAAACAACTGCAGACAGTGTCCACGCAGTCAGACCAATGAACACGGGTACAATGTGGGTACAGTATCCCCACAAAAGCATGTGGTATGGGAAAAATAAGGCAGACTTCCAGAGGGGCTACTATAATGGCTGACGGAACCAGAAAGGGTAAGATAACAAAAGACCAAAGTAAGGCCATAGATATTTTCCAGGAACCATCTTGGGACAGAGGCCAAAGTTCAAAGCCCAGAGCTCAAGAACGAATGAAATGGCAAAGTCTCAATGAATGTTAGAGAGGAATGAGGGCTAAACACTGCAAACCAGACTCACTTCCAGTCTCAACCCGGTCCCCCATCCCCAGGCCATAATATCACACATACACACCCTCTATACCTGGGGGATAGGAAAGGGGGTGGGTAGATAGGTCTGATTTGCTTTCATGAGAAACAAGGTTCACCTTATAGGACAAGACTATTTTATTTTTAATGCTTCTGTGGAAATAGAAGCTTGACACTGAAAAAATAAAATAAAATAAAAATAAAAAAGAAACAGAAGCTTAACTATGAACTCAGGTTGAGGTAAAGGTGAAAAAAAAGAAAATTATATCTCTATCCACATGACTGCATGAGACTGTACATTTGTTGAGTGACTCTAAGTTCTGGGCTTTCTAATAAGGACAAAGTGAGTGAGTGAGGTTGATAAATGAAGGGACAGGAAATGTGGAAAATGGCAAGACAAGTCTGCAAGCTGATAAGAAATAGGAGATAGAGGCTTGTTTAATTTTCCAGGGGTGTGAGGTGGGACAGGGGAAAGAGGGAGGAAGAGGCCAAGAAATACATCATAAACGGAGCAATATCAGAGTTGAATATTTAAGGATGAGATGATATCAGACACTTACCAGAAAAGTGATGCAGAGCAAGAGTGGATCTTAGGCAAAGGAAACAATGTGTGCAAAGCAAAAGCATGGTGACTTGAGGGAAAGTGTCATGTGCAAGGACAATGAGATAGTATCACAGTGATAAAGAGTATGGGAAGGATTCAGGAGACACTCAAGAGGTAGAAGAGAGTAGGTCCAGTGAGCAATTGAATGTAAAGCCCCTGAGAGAAGTCATCTCAATGACTTTAAGATTTGAAGTTTGAGGTCTGAAAGATGGGTAGCTCCATTCAACAAGGTAAGAACAGTAAGAGGAGAAACCATTTTGGAATGAGATGGTGAAGTTAATGAGTTCCATTTTTAGACTTGTTGAGTTTGAGGTTCTTGTGATACACACGAGAAATATCTGGGAGATAGTCTGAAATGCTGACATAGATCTCAGGTAAGAGTTTGAGTGAGACTATAAAATTGAGATTTACCAGTGGATGAATAGTTGAAGCTTTGGGTGAGGGCAAGTTTGCTCAGGAAGAATGTATAAAGAGACAATGATCAAAAGTGAAATCCTTAAAAACAAACAAACAAACAAACATGAGGGGGTGGGCAGACCCTGTGAAGAAGAATGAGAAAGAATAGCTTGAAAGGGAGGAAAAGCAGGAAGCCAGGGGTGGGAGGGAGTGAGGCTGAAATAAAAGGGAGTAATCAACAGTGTCAGTTGGAGTAGATAAGGAACAAAGTGTCCCCTGGATTTAGCAGAAGCCATTGCTCCAATAGGATGAACATTTCAAAGAAATGGTGGGAGTGAAAGTCAGAAAAAGAGGGCTGTGGACCCAACGGTAAATGCGGAAGTGCAGACTGCTGTTTCAGAGCAGCAGGAGGGAACAGTGAAAGAGGGGGCAATAGGTTATAAAGAACAAGGCGAGTGGGGCAAGGCTGCATAACTGACCAAACAAGTTAACAAGGAAATGGAACATGCCCTGTAACAGCACAATTAGTAACTCAACCGCAGAAATTCCTCCTCCTGTGAAATCCAACTCTCCCCTAGTGGTTGGCTCTGACACATATTTCTAAAAGAGTTAGTTCCAGATCCCAACTTTGAAATTATGGATTCTTTCCATTATCATCCACATTCTGTAGTTACTGATGGTTTTGTTGTAATATATTTAGATATGATTGTGTTAGCCATTTCTACAACTACTTCAACCACCTCATAGCCTTAAAAATAGTGGGAAAATGATGATTGATAAATTCACCAACATTAAAATTCACAGTTCAAAGATTCAGTAAATTCCAAATTGCTAAGATCTAGCCATGTCCCATATTATTTTCTGTGAATATACTAAATATAAGATAGCTCATCCAAATCATCCTTTACAATGTTGATAATTTCTTAACATTCAAAGTGATTAAATAGGGAATTTTATAATCTTGTGCTTTTGATGGAGGTGGTTACATGGTCATATCAAGAAATACTTACAGTAGTCTCAAATCCTCTAATAGCATATGTTTCAAAGGTATATGGCATATCATATTAACAATAGTGATTGCTGATCAAAAAACTTGACTTCCTAAAATCAAATCAAAATATAGGATTTGGTTATGTCTATAACCTTAGTTTTGGCCAGCTGGCTCTAGATGGATGAGAACTTTAGAGGTCCAACCTACTTTTTTCATACCTGGATAATGCAACAAACTTGAAGAAATTACACTGGCTTCTTTTTGTACTGTCTAATGAAGAAGGTAATTTTGAAATCATGAAACCATTAAGATTTTATTGGTAGAGAAAATTTTGGTCCCATGTCCTTCTTTGTTTACTGTGACATATCCCAAAAATACAGTCTCCGAGGTAATTGCAAGATCTTATCGCCATTCAGAAATCATTAACAACATACCAACTGGTTAAAGATTAGTAACATAAAAAGAGATCATGCAAATAAATGAGAGTATATGTAGTACTGCTTGATTCCTACCAGGGTATCTCTCTGGGGTATGGTGTACTTCTACAACATAAGAGACAATCAACTATCTCTGAAACAAAATCATTCAAAATGTCTCTAATCAGGCATGAGAGCAGGAGACAACCTGAAAGTCATTAAAGGTAATTAACTCTATAAAATAAAGATAATTTACTATTAAACAGATAATTTCCTTGAATCTCATAATAGAGGCTCTGTCCTCATAATAGAGGCTCTGTCTGAGCCTGTACTTATGGGCCATACTCCCATAGCAGATATTACCCATGGGAAGACAGAATATGTCACTGGAACTACCATTCGCCTGCCACAGCACCCAACTATCTAACCCATGTAGAAGCTCCATACTTGTTCAACAAAATAATAAATGATTTCATTAACAATACAACTTTGAGAAGATTCTAAACTAGATTAGACATAATTCTGAATTGAGCAGATTCGGAAACTGTTGCAAGATACTCTGCTGTAGAACCATACCATCGGATATCCCACCAAGTTAGCTTAGAGTAGTGAAAAGAATGTAAATTAAGAACAGAAAACCTGGGCACCTGGGTGGCTCAGTGGTTTAAAGCCTCTGCCTTTGGCTCAGGTCATGATCTCAGGGTCTTGGGATCGAGGCCTGCATCGGGCTCTCTGCTCAGTAGGGAGCCTGCTTCCCCCTCTCTCTCTATCTGCCTCTCTGTCTACTTGTGATCTTTGTCTGTCAAATAAATAAATAAAATCTTTAAAAAAAAAAAAAAAAGAAGAGAAAACCCCAGGTTACCACTCAGCCTGCATTATTGTAAGTGACTTGCTCCCACCCTCTACGGCTTTTTGTCTCTTGTGGAAACCATGATGACAACTTTCATTTCCAGATGTGACTCTGTGTCAGGGGAGACTGAATCATAGTCAGCCAAGGTTAGAAGTACCATCAGAAATCAGAGTCAAGATGAAAACAATAAATGAGGAAGTTAAGGCTTCAGAGCAGTTAATGACTACTCAAGGTTAAAGATTAGATAGTTAGAAAGATGAACTGGAAGCTATTCGTGGTAATTAAAAAGATGATTGCATATGTGAAGCAATTACATTACACATGAAAGTTATTTTAAGAAAGAATTATGTTCACGTAACGGCAGTAGGGAATTACATGACCAATTAGAAGGGTCTCTTCTGTTTAGGGGCCCCAGAGATCATCTAATCAAATATCCAACTTTTATAGGTTGATTAAGCTCAGCTTGGATGAAAACTGAGGTCTCTTTTTAATATGAAAAAAGCTATCTTATATGTCAAAACACTTCCTAAATTATCAAGGGACAAAGAGCTATAAAAATGTTAGGAGAAGCCAGTTAGGAGAATGGATTACCGATTAAAATTGAAAAGGGCTCTTCCAAGAAATTCACAGTGAGGTTCAGGGCAGTGGTACTGCCATCTGGGGTGCAGATGTGTAAGTGTGACACTGAGAAATGTACTTTGGACGTTATTAATAGAATGATGGCGACTGTGCACACAAGCTGGTGTGATCCAAGATAGTCAAATTATACACTAGCAGTAATAAAACTACAGGTATATCCTAACTGAGGGAAACCCATTAAGTTTATAGCTTGGGTCCATTTTCCAAATGATTTATAACCTTGCACACTTAATCTCTGTGTTATCTCTAAGTTAATCTCTAAATTAATATTGCCTTTACAGAACCTTGACTGTGTGGCTTCATTTTCAAAATCCTTAGTGTTCCTTCTCCATGCAGGTGGTATAAACTCTTTTGGCTTCCCCCCAAATATTGTCCATGAAGAGGCAGTAAAATAAAATGCTCAGGTAGGAATCAGATATCCTCAGGGCTGAATCCTGGCTTCACCGTTCACTGGCTCTGCACTGGGAGGAAATTCCACAGACTGTGCAAGCCTCAGGCTAACTGAAGCATCACAGGTCAGAGCAGGTCTCTGTACAATGCTGAGTGCAGAAAGGTTTGTGATGATGAGGAGGATGCTGATGTATATGGCTTAATAAGAAGGGGATCATAAATGCTCAGGGCTCTCCTGCCTTCTCTGCTTTGCCCATGGGTTTGCAATGGTAGAAAATGCCTTTTATTCTTTATACAAAGTTTAAAAGACCCAACTTAATCCCACCTTCTAAAGTCTAGCACAAGACCTTGCAATACTTCTTTTCAAGATAATAATGATTCGGGGTGCCTGGGTGGCTCAGTTGGTTAAGCGTCTGCCTTCAGCTCACATTATGATCTCAGGGTCCTGGGATGGAGCCCTGTATCCAGCTCCCTGCTCAGCAGGGAGTCTGCTTCTTTGTCTGCCCCTCCCCCTTGTACTCTCTCCCTCTCTCTCTCAAAATAAATAAATAAAATCTTTAAAAAATAATTATTAATAAGTATACCTGAACTTAGAGGGGCCTCTTATCCTGAAAAAATAAAAACCTAAGTCAGATAATGCCCATCCCTTTAAGATGATACTTGATATTCATACTTGTCTTTTAATATTCTAAAATAGTTAAAAACTATGAAATAGTATGGTGTAGTATATGTGTGATATGTGTCCCAAAATATCCCCTAAAATCTCCTCAGGGAGGCTGTTTAGACTCATCCTATCGCCATCTGAAATCCTAGAAACTTTGCTTTCTGGGGGAATTAATTTGTCCCTGAAAAAATGTTTTCCCACACCCAATTAAGGACAAAAATAATTAGTGGAAGCTCTGTTCAGACAGAAGGGTAGATATATTAAAAATGATTCAATGTGTGTTCTATGGTAGGAAGAACTAAATCACTACTCCATTCTAAACCTATCAAAGAGAATAAAAACTTTGAAGTCTCACTTTGTATGATTTCAGTACTTGCCAGTTCGTCATATGATATGATTGCCTCTCACATAAACATGACCTCCTCCCCATGTGCAGAAAACGGGATTATCTTCCCCAGCACATACGTCTGATTTTATCTGAAGACAAATCGCTCTCCTTTAGACGTCTGCCGTGTGTGTAACACTTACTGTGCCAAGGTCAATGATGAAGCAGTCGCCCTTGTTGAAACTGTCCCAGCTAAGGGGAACTTCCGTAGCCCTGACCACTCTCCGACCCTTCACATGCAGGAGCCTCTTAGCGGTCAAGTCATTTGTGAGAACATGATTCAGTCCAGACGCCACGCCTCCAGCCTGGTCAGTGGGGGGGTTAGACAGAAAACAAAGCAAAAACAGATGAGGTTTCTAACGAGATACAAAAACATATAAAACCACAGGTGTACATGCCTACACTGCGTGTCAGGCCAAGACAAAATAGCCACCTAATGGCATGTGAAACATTAAGTATGCAGAAGAGAAGACCTTGGAAAATTAACACTTTTTTTTTTTTTCTTTTAAGGCCTTTTGCTCTTCCTGTTTTAGTCATTCAATTTAACATCGGAAGTATTTACTAAGAACCTTCAGTGGACAAAACCTGGGACATAACTGAAAAGAAGCAGTAGCTCGTGTTCTTGGGGAATGAATGATTCTAAAACCAGTTAAGTGAGAGGCGGACAAGATTTCTAGGAAGAAAAAGACAGGAGAGTAGAGGAGAGTCAGAGGTAACAAGAGCAAGTGAGGAGAGAACTAGCCACCCCCAAACCCCCATGGCCCACACAGGGTTAGGACACAGAAGTGGAGTTGAGTCCTGGCCAGGGATGGGTGGATCCCATTGATGATCTTTGTTTTAACATTACAAAAATTGTTTTTCCTTATTTCTGTCCCTTCTTTCTTTCTCTCCCTCTCTCTTTTTTCTTTCTATGCCAGGCCCGAGTATTTATACCCTAAATTTGGTTGCATATCCGAAAACAAAACAAAACTATATGCAATTTAAAAATACTAAGGAAAATAATGAACCATATCAAGTACATCTTCCTGTCTTCTTTGAAACCAGCTTTTACCTTTTCACTTTTTCCTTTAATTAAATGCTAGAAATTATAAACTTTATTTATTTCCACAATTAATTATGAGGTAACGTGCATAATAAAGATGCAGTGTTAGCAAATCACTTTTATTGCTCAAAGGCCTCCTATATTAATATGATAAGAAAATTAGCAGTATAAGAAACCTATAAAATGATTAAGCATATGACTCTTCCTTTTAGCCCAGGTCATGGTCTTAGGGTCATGAAACTGAGCCCCAAATCGGGCTCCATGCTCAGCGTGGGGGTCTGCTTGTCCCTCTCCCTCTGCTCCTCTCCCTGTGCATGCTCTCTCTCTCAAACAAGTAAAATATTCTTAAAAAGTTTATTCATAAACGTACATAATAAATCCAAAGAAAGACATTAAGCTGCCTATGTAATCATTAGGACATGTTTGAAATTTCCACTGACTTTTTTTTTTTTTAAGTTATTTACTTATTTGTCAGAGAGAGCACACAAGCAATGGCAGGCAGAGGGAGAAGCTGGCTCCCCACTGAGCAAGAAGCCCAATGCAGAAATCAATCCCAGGACCCTAGCATCACCACCAAAGTTGAAGGCAGACACAACCAGCTCAGCCACTCAGATGTCCCAAAATTTCCACTGACTTTAAATTACCACCATTCTCCAGAAAAAAGACCTTCATGAATAGAAAGGCTTTATTACTATAAGCTAAAAGTTGACTTCAGGACAATTGTAACCACAAATTTTATGTAATATATAATAATTTCTCAGTCCATAATTTTATCAAGGTTGCCATAAATAAACAAAATATTATACAATAAAAATAAACACAAGTTTTCATCCACATATTACTGTTTTTGGCCATTTCACTTTTTAAAAAAATAAGTACCTTGTGATCTGATAAACAGTGTAAGAACATTGTGATCTGAAAAATGTTACAAAATATAAAACAGACTGAGGATACTTATATAACATTTAAGCTACTGCCATATAGTGATATACATATCACAGAGTGATATATTTAACATTTAACACTATTTTTAAAAAATTTTATTTATTTGACAGACAGAGATCACAATTAGGCAGAGAAGCAGGCAGAGAGAGAGGGGGACTGATCCCCACTGATTCCTACTGAGCAGAGAGCTCAATGCGGACTCGATCCCAGGACCCTGGGATCATGACCTGAGCCAAAGGCAGAAGCTTTAACCCACTGAGGCACCCAGGTGCCTCTTTAACAGTATTTTAAAAATTAATTTTGTCTTAATAAAATTTGATGTAAAAAGGCAAAAAGAAAAACTGTAAGCTTCATATATGTTGGTATTTCATAGTAAGTATTTCTGGAATAGTGTTTGAATTAACCCTAGAAACTCCCAGTCTCTTTCTACCTTCGCACAGCAGAATGAAAGCAAAGTGGATGATCCTTTAAATCATTGACACTATTAACACAGTTTTGCTGGCTGATGGATGTTTGACAGTTGCTATTTACAATCATGGCTGAGAGCCAGGTCTTACTGAGCTTGGGAAAGAGATTTAATATAAGGAAGTAGTGGTAAGCGACACCTGGGTGGCTCAGTTGGTTAAGTGTCTGCCTTTGGCTCAGGTCATTACCTCAGGGTCCTGGAATAGAACCCCAAGTCGGACTCCCTGCTCAGTGGGAAGCCTGCTTCTTCCTCTCCCTCTGCCTGCCGCTCTCTCTCTCTCTGAGAAGTAAATAAATAAGATCTTTAAAAAGAAAAAGAAAAAAAAAAGGAAGTAGTGGTAAATATTACTCCTCTAGAACTCCCCCAGCCTAAAAAGCCTCATAAAAAGAAACCTCGGGGGTGCCTGGGTGACTCAGTGGGTTAAGCCGCTGCCTTCGGCTCAGGTCATGATCTCAGCGTCCTGGGATCGAGTCCCGAATCGGGCTCTCTGCTCGGCAGGGAGCCTGCTTCCTCCTCTCTCTCTCTGCCTGCCTCTCTGCCTACTTGTGATCTCTCTCTGTCAAGTAAATAAATAAAATCTTTTTAAAAAAAAGAAAAGAAAAGAAAAGAAACCTCGGGTCAATTAAATGACATGAGAAGATGGTCTTAATGTTGCCTCGCTGAATCTTTACCTTAAACACAGCAACCTAATATGGCTGTTGCTGTCTTGGTAATGGTAGGCTTTGTCAAATTGTGTCCATCCCAAACAGACACGATACCCTGTTTCATAGAGTAATCTTAAATAAAACAATTCACCTTGATATTTGAGCCATTTATTTAGACTGAGAGCATCATAGTATAGTGATTACCAGTTTAGGCACTGAAGTTAGATGGTCATCCAGTCACATATCCACTATTAGACCTTGTTAAGTTACATAATTTCTCAAAGCTTTTGTTCACTTATCTTAATAGGGTGACAATGATAGAAACTGCACCACCAGTGTTATTTAGATGAAATGAGATAATATACATGAAGTGCTTAGCACATTCTTGTAAGTATGAAATTAAGTACAACATAATAGTCTTTGCCATTCTGGGGTACCTGGGTAGATTAGTTGGTTAAGCATGTGACTCTTGATTTCAGCTCAGGTCATGATCTCAGGGTCGTGAGATTGAGCCTGGTGTCAGGCTCTGAGCTCAACATGGAGTTTGGTTGAGATTCTCTCTCTCCCTCTGTCTCTGCCCCTCCCCCCAGTTGTATTCTCTCTCTCTACTTCTCTCTCAAAATTAATAAATAATATCTTTAAATAAATAGTCTTTGCTATTCTGGGTGGAAAATTATCTTTGCTTCCACATTTCTTATCAAGTATTTTGCAACTGCACACATTGTCATCTGCTCAATGTCACTAATGATAAGACAGTGAGCAGATTTTTTTGCTGATAAATTTGACCTTCATTTGCACATATCCTCTTACCAAAAAATGCTGATTTTTAAATAATTTTGATCTTGATAATTAGAAGATACTTACTTTATAACTGTAAAATTTCTTGTTCATGTTCACTTTTAAATATATATTTGGAAGTTTGATTTCAGAGGTCCTGCTGATAGCCAGAAGGATTAATAATATCACAAGTTCCTACTAACTGTATATGCACTATATACGTATTTTATTATTTACTTTGATCCTAATCCTTATAAAACCTATATGAGGAAGCTGTTGTTATATCCACTATATATTTGAGGAAACTAAGCACAGAAAGCTTACATACTTGCCTGAGGTAAACAAGTCATATGGAACAGAAATGGGTTCATAACCGAGATGACGTCCTATTACATGCTTTGAGTAACTGTAAGACCCAGCTTATTCAAAATGTTGTTTCATTGGCATAAAGGAAGTTTGAGAATCATTTGACATAAACTGTAGGAACTCACATGCATTAAATAAAATGAGAAGTCACACATTATTTCCTATTTAGGGTTGTTTATAACCTAGAGTGAAAAAAAATCACTTCAAGAGAGAAGGGGACTTATGAGTGTTTATCCTCATCTCAACAGACATCACAAAATATTCGCTAAGGCTCTGATTAGGCAAAAGTATAAATAAACCCTACTATTGTAGTAGATAAATTTAATATATATTCAGAATTCTAGTTTAGCTCTGAGGTCTTAGGTCTTCAGTAAGCTAACAGGCTCAAAGGTTAAGGTGGTGGAGTCTGCAGAAGACCCACTGGAGTGTGTCTGGTTTTGAAAAGGATTGCTACCAAAAAGTTTGTCAAGGGAGGTATTTCTCACATGGTAACTGAACATTCTTGGAGGCAGGGGAGATCATGAAGGGTGGCCAGTTCCATAAAGGGTCTATTACCATAGAAGGTAATATATTTTGTTGAAGGTTGCCTTAAAAGAAGGGAGCTACTTACCTTGTTTTCACTTCTTTTTCTCCCAGAAGGAAAGCCAGTTAATGATTAGTGTTTCAGGCCAAAATACATAAATTGTGTGCACGTGTATATAGCAGTGTAGGTATACTTGACTTGGTGAGGCTGAACCACACATATATTTAACTCAATGGTTCACTTTATTTGCATCATTTCCAAGACCAAACCACATGATTTGGAAGATGTGTATATAGTCTTTTCTAGTAACTGGAATTATAAATGTTACAAATATTGCATCACGATATTCTAGAACAATTGAGATTCCCAAGTCTTGGGTCAAATGCAGCAACTTCAGAGGTTCTCTAGAATGGCATTAACAAAAATTGCGAATACCCAAGTTCCCAATATTTAATTATTGAAAGAATTCCACAAAATTTTAAAGGGCTTTCTTGTGACAACATTACTGAAAGTTCTTAACTTTATTAAAAATTAACATATTAAATGAAATCAACCCAGAACGTTTCACATTTTACATCCATGTTCCATAAACACATATTGAGCACCTACTCTGTATCCAGCAGGTTCTGAAATATATCATCAGTAAACAAAACAGATTGATACAAAAATAAAACAAAAAACCCTGTCCTTAATGAACTTTCCTTCTCTGAAGACATGGATAGGAAGAGAAAGGGCGTCATAATGGAAATAGTTCAAATGTAATACCTTGTATTTCAGACCTCCTTTGAAATAGCCAACAAAGTCAGTAGATTCATAGCCTTGAAGTTCTCTACTCTGCACTGGCTTGCCACCCAAATAGTCATCCATCTGAACAGTAAAGATGGCAGCTGCTGTGCTTTCATCCTGAGTACACTCCTTTCCTGAAACAGCAAAAGACAGCAATTCATTATCAAGCAAGGAAAATGACTAAGACAGAATTTTTTATATGAAAAGCTCTGAAATTTTCCTTGAATTTCTTGAATTATATCTACATCAACACAATAAATCATTTTCAGCAGAACAATCTTTTGACAGAAATGTTGTAATATAAAATATTATTGTGTTAATAGCTACAAGAATTGCTTTGTTCTTATTTTTCAATTCTTTTTTTAAAGATTATTTATTTATTTATTTATTTGACAGACAGAGATCACAAGTAGGCAGAGAGGCAGGCAGAGAGAGAGAGAAGAGGAAGCAGGCTCCCCGATAAGCAGAGAGCCTGATGTGGGGCTCGATCCCAGGACCCTGGGATCATGACCTGAGCCAAAGGCAGAGCCACCCAGGTGCCCCTTGCTTTTCAATTCTTTTAAAAGAACTGTTTAAAAGAAGCACCTCTGGGGGCGCCTGGGGGCGCAGTCGGTTAAGCGTATGACTTGGTTTCCCTCAGGTCATGATTTCAGGGTCATGGGATGGAACCCCATATTGGGCTCCATGTTCCATGCAGAGTCTGCTTGGGCCCATCTCTCTCCCTCCTTCTATCTCTCTCTAAAATAAATAAATAAATAAATAAATCTTTAAAAAAAATCCACACACACACAACACTGATGTCTGTATATGTTCGAGAAGATATAGCACTATATTCTAGTAGGATGCAGATTCATTTGTTAATCAGAGCAGACTATGAGAATGTTTTCCAATTGTTTTAGCCTTTATTAGCATCAGTCTGCTAATATGTTAATATCTGTAAGGAATATGAACATCATAGGCCACAGATAAATAGCTTTAGAAAAGCAAGTGGTTTTTAGAATGGGAAAATGAACATCACTTGACCTTATCCCTATTTTTAAGTCTTAGGGCCCTCACTTCATTAGCTTATTGGTTGTAAGATTATATTCTCTAAGTGGAAAAGGCAGGGTAAGAGAAAGATCCTAACATCCGTTGAATGTGAATGTAGGTATTATTAACCCAAGAATTTAACACACAACACACATTTAATTTTCACAATTCTAGAATAAATCCCATTCGGGCAACCTCACTCAGGTAAAAAAAGCAATCCTCCAGAACTGGCATCTTCTGCATACACAGGGACCTGAGCCAGCCCTGACAAAACTCAAATTTTAGAAAGCACACTTCAAAACCCTTACTGCGTCTGAGCTGTGTAAAAATCATAAATTATTCTAGAAATAATAACAGCCAACATTTATACATTTATAATATCCTTGATATGGGCCACATACTGTGCTAGTGGTTTACATGGATGATCTCATTTAATCTTCGCAAACGCATGCAGCAAAAATATTTTCTACCATCTACAATAGAAGCAGTAAAGGCTTCGACAGGCCAAGTAACTTCATAAAGTTGACCTTTGGTAGAACATGACACAGAGGCAGGTTTCTGTGATTCTGGAGCATAGGTTCTTAGAAACTACAACACGAATCAATAGTTTTTTAATACTCAGACTCTAATCAGCAGTAACATGTTGTGGTGATTAGGTTATGCTATTTTCTTCCACGAGTAACTGATGTAGAAAATTTAGAAGTCGTAATAAAACTACAGTTCACAGGAAACTCCAACTGAGAGCACTAACCAAAGCTGAAGAAAGGGAAATAGCTATATTAATGAAAGAATTGGATTTCTTTACATTCCTCTCTTACTCTCAAAGAGAACCTGTGTAGCAATTTATTGTCTCAGCAAAAAAAAGTCCACTAGCTGTAGGAGTATTTGACATAGTATCAATTTTGCAAACTTGTTGTGGTCAAAGGAAAAAAAAACACAACACCTATACAACTTTGCAGTCGGAAAGAACATTCTGCCCACTTTCCCATCTATAAATGAAAATACAAATAAGGATACAGATGTAGATTTGCACAGAGATGTTTTAAGAGGGAACTTTAAATCAAGGTTAATATCAAAAGCATTAAGCATAATGTGTTTGACATAAACATTCTTACTTGAGCACAAGTTGAAACACAGATTTCTTTAGATGGATGTAAATGGACAGGCATGCAATTAATGAGCGAACTGGAATTAAGTTAATTAAATTATGCTATCATCTTTTGATGCTTGTGTACTGAGCTGGACTAAGGAATATCAGCTTGAATAAGCCAGAATCCTTGTTCTAAAGAAGTTGAAAGATCCTAAAGAAGTCAATACCAGCTTTTGAATGTGAAAACTAGAATGCAATTCAGTATCATGATGCAATTTAGCAATGTTCAGACTCATATGCATTTGCTCTATGAATTCTGCTTATGACTTCATTTATTTTCCCTTTTCTGATATCTTGTACTAATGTCTTTCAAGTTATGATATGTTCTTTTGTGTTATGTTATTTTATATTTTGTTGCTTTACATTTTATTTGTACATATGTGGAAAATTTTCCAAAGTTGTTTTACGGATGTGATGACAGGTACATGATCTACATGCTAAAAGTTATAGAATGTTAATTAAAAAAAAAAGCAAAGACCTTAATAAATATAAAGACACAGTGTTCAAAAAAAATAAAAGGTATAATTTTCATGGACTGTAAGAAACAATATAATAAAGATGTCAATTTTCCCCGAGTTGATCCACAAGTTTAACACTATTCCTATAAAAATCATAGGAAGGTTTATTATGGGTTATTTGTTTATTGTAAAATTTATATGAAAAGGCACAGTCCCCGAAAAAGTTAAAACATCTTGATAAAGAAAAATAAGATCACAGGAATAACTCTATCTGATATTAAGGTTTACTATATAGATATAGTAATTACCACAGAGTTGTATTGGTAGAAGGAGAGACATAGATCGATGAACCAAATTTCCTCCAATGATCACATTTTTCAAACTAGAGTATAGTCTGGTATATCACAATATACTAAAGCAAGAGCATGGATGCACAGTGCAGCACAGAATGCAAAAACCAGTATATTGACATTGACACAATCCACTTACATTTCTCATATTCCCCCAATTTTCCTTGTATTCATCAATGTGCAGTTAGTTCTCTAAATCACCTATAAACTCACATATTCATTATCCCAGTCAAGATACTATATAGTTATATCATCAAAAAAATCCCTTATGTTGCTTTTTTATAACTACCCCATCTCCCCCTCCCCACCCCATCCTTAACCTCTGATAACAACAAGTTTAAACTTGTTATTTCAAAAATGTTATATAAATGGGATCATACAGTATGAAACCTTTTGGCATTGGTCTTTTTCACTCAGAATAATTTACTGGGGATTCATCTGAGTTGTATGGATCAATAGTTTGTTCCTTTTTCTTGCTGAGTAATAGTCTCTGTTACAGATATGCCACAACTTGATTAATCAGTCACTTGTGGAAGGAAATCTGGACCAAATCAAGTTTTCACTTATTCAGATAAGGCTTCTATGGACATGTATAAGATTTTACATGAATATAAATTTTCATTTCTCTGGAATAATGCCCATGAATGCGATTGCTGGGTCATATGGTAGTCGCAAGTTTAGTTTTGTAAAAAAACTGTCAAACTCTTCTTCATAATGGTTGTACCACTTTATATTCTCCCCCAAGCAATGTATAAAAATCCAGTTTCTCAGCGTCCTCAGCAGCCCTATTTATATATTATAAGTTCCTTAAATTGTACACTGTATATTGTAACCCAATTCTTTGGATTCTCAGTGTCTTGCATAGAACCTAGCACAGACTAGATATACCACAAATGTTTACTGCTCTCAAATACATTTATGTAAAATTTAAAACTGGAAAAGAGAGATGAGGAGGGAGGGTGTTTGTAGCTTACGTCCAGGATGTGACTGAGTAGCTTTATCATCCATCTGTGCTCAGAGACAGGAGGCTCTAAGTAACGAGAAGCAGAAGTGGGTACATCTAAACTGCTCCGTACAGAACTGAAATGGCTTTTACGGAAGGGCCAGTGCAACACCTTTTAAGTTATATGCAACAAATTCTTACTTTGTAAAATAAATAAAGGAAAAAATAGTAAAAGGAAATCATCTGAGATATGCAAGGGTATCATAGAAAGCCTCTGAGAGAGAGGGCAGGAAAGATGACTCTTCCTCTCTTCTATTTTCTGTTCTGCTGCTTCTTGCTTCCCCTTTCCTCCTCTTACATGGCCTGCTTCTTGATTTTCATCCAGGTACTTCTCCAACCCAGTCTGAGTCTAACCTCATTCCCCTCCATCTTCCTTCCAACTGACTTCCTTTAGTTGACTTCCTTTCCCCTGAACTTTCAGCTCTCCCTCTTGGAACTTTTCCTCAATCTGCCTCTCTGATTAATTCTCATGAACTCATCCAAATATAGGTCTTAGGGTAGAAGATTTTGGATGAAATCCAGCTTGCTTCAGGGAACTAAAGTAGGAAGAGCTGTCGAACAATTCCATCTAAAGGCCGAGTGGACCATTTTACTCTAAACTTTTCCATGCTCCCCATGATTCTCTCTTAGACAAAATCCTTCCAATTACTATCATTTTCCTCTTTTCTGTCAAAGCTTCTCTCCTTCCCTGCTTCCCCATAAATACAGACACTGTGTCTTTCACAGCGTTTAGCTGTTCTGTGTTATATCGCTTGTCTTATCGTATCTTTGAGATTATAAACTTTCAGAGAAAGTCCATAAATTATTCACATGCAAAAATGCCTTATACAATGATAGGCACATTGAATAACTACTGAATGAATTAACTTATTAATTAACACACTATTAAGTTCAGTTTTAGGAGACCTTTAAAAGCCTGAAGTGTTTCTGCCCAAAGCATTTCCTATTATAGTTTTCGAAACTGGTGAGCACTAAATGAATAATGGAGTTAATGTGCATCTGTAAACCATAAAAAAAAATTTAAAGAGTGAGTTTCTTTGAGTAAGAAAGAACCTACAGAATAACCACCCCCCAAAAACAAACAAACAAAACCCACAAACTGTGTCCAAAGCCTCTTGCAGTCCTCTGACAAACTTAACTGCTGTCTACAACAAGATACGCAGTGCTTCCGCTTCTTAATTCACCAAAATTACAAATGTGGCATTTGAGAGATACTTTTATTCATTCTAGATCCAAATTCCAAATAGAGAGACCAAGATGAGGACACTACTATTCTATCTGGCATCATTCATTCATGAACATGGTTTTACATTAAGCTTTCAGTGATTTCTGGTATAAAATGTAAATAGATCACTATTTATCATAAGAATAGTGACACTACACTGGGAAACCAAAATGTGTTTGGAACTCTGCTTGACTTTGGTCAAGCAAGCACAAAATTTTAACTTCAAATGCTATAATAAAAACAATCCATCTCCCTCTTTGTATTTCTCACTGGGAGTGTCTCTTTCAGGTATTCACCACCATTGAGAACAACCCTTCTTAATGGTTTCTGCCATTTCATTTCTTAAAATCTTCAAAAGTTAGAAATAAAAATGATGGCTTTTCAATGACTTCCAAATGCATATATATATGTGTGGTTTTGTGTGGTCTCCCGGCAGGCTCAGGAATAAAGCTAAAAATAACAAACTCAAAGTCCAGGAGAGGCAAACAGTTTGAAAAGAAGGCCGTAGGTCTCGGATAATCGGCGTGTTGTTAGACCGGGTGTGCCCACTGGCACAGGATCTTACAGGGAGAGGCTGGACATTCAGGATGTTGACGAGTAAAAGTAGAAGGTGGAAAAGTAGAACACACAAGGCCCAGTATTCTGACAACCTGGCACAAGTGCTGCCCAAAATAATTACTACTGCTGGAGAAGCTGTTTAGTTTTACACTGTGTCCTTGTTCAAATAGATAAGTAGTAATAATAAAAATAACTACTAGAATAAAGCAACTCATTTAATTAATACATAAACCATATAAAGCTATTTATTTATATTAACAAGATCTGCATTTTTTTTTTCTCTTTTCTATCCAGGGTCGCCAACATCCTGACCAGCAGGAATTTCTTTTAGCCAGCTGTGTGAGCAGTGTGGAGCAAGTGGATTCTGATTCAAAGTCGCACAGAGCATTAACTGCCTCAATGTGGGGAGAAATATAAACTGGAGCCCAAGGGCAAAAAATAAAAACAAATTAACCAGAGAAAAGGGCGGCGGGGGTGTGTATGGGGTGGAGGAGTACTTCTCGCCAGCTGCGGAGGATGCCTACAAACTTGTTTGACTTCATCTCCTCCCTGACAGGGAGATCAGGACTGAACTTGTCGAAGGTGAGCGGGACTTGGCCAGAGCCAGGGTGCGCTAAGCAGCGACCCTGGGCAGGAGCGGGGTTTCCAACTGGAAGGTGCAACGGACAGAAGCTGAAGAAACCAGCCTCCAAGGCCGTGAGACCGCCCTAACAGAGGTCTAAGCCCGTGGGGTAAGATTGCTCCCGACAGCTCTGCGCCCCGCGTTTGCAGCGGTGTTTGCAACAGTGGACTCTGGCGTGGGGAAGGTGGCCTTCCCAAAGACGGCCGCCCGGAGGGGACACGACAGACTCGACGGGTCCCCAGGCCCTTCCCGTTTGCGGTTCCCCTCTCCCCGGACCCCACTCGCCCTCCAGCCTGCCAGTCTCAGCCTCCTGCGGCCTCGCCCCTCCCCGCCCTGCCTGCGCTCCCTTACCCAGCCAGAAGTGCAGGCGATAGGTGAAGCCCTGGCCCGCCTTGACGGTGTGCAGCACCAGGTAGGCATCCCCGACGTAGAAGTCGCCGTAAGCGTTCTGGGGCACCGGCACGAGCTCGAGCTTCTCGACCCGCCAGACCTGCAGCCCCGCCTGCTTGCCAGCTCGGGCGAACTCCTCGTGGTACAGCCCCTGGGACATGGCTCGGACAGGCTCTGCTCCGGCAAAGGGGCGTGCGATCCAGTCGATCTGGAAGTCGGACTAATCCGAGACGTGCAGTAGGGACCCTGTGGACCATGGTTTTATAGGATTCGCCCCGCGGGGAGGCGGGGCTCGGAAGAAGGAGGGGCTAAGTGCCCGAGCCTCAGTCACTCCGGGAGTTGGGGATCCCTTCCCATTTTCATTGCTACGCAGGGTACCGAACTCCTGCGCCCCAATCCGAGTGAGCAGGAGAACCAGAATCTCAGAAATCCAGAGATGCAGAGGGAATTTAAAGAAATTCCTGAAAATGCCTACTGGTCTAAGGAAGGACATTTCTTTCTGGTAACACGTGGAGGAGATCAACAATTTAAATTCCAGGGGGTGCATACTTCTTTAAAAAAACAGAAAAATTAAAGAAAAAGTCTGTCCAGGCAACAGTCATCTTCATCACGAGCTCCTTCATTTCACTAGCCAGTCTCTCCATTCCTGATAGCCAAAATTTCTGTCTTGATCATTCTGATTTGAAAATGCTGTGAAAAGTAAAAATGTCAGCTTTCTTGGAAAGGATGAAGAGCTGGAAGGCTGATTGTCCTGTGCAGGGGACACAGCTCTTGTACATCCCCTGGGGTTCAGGAGCTGTGTTAAAGCTCTGCCACCTGCTACCTTTGGCTGTGCGGTATTATGTGCAGTTTGCCTTGTGAGTTACCTGGTACCTGGCTTCAACGGGCCGATTTCTCATCATTTACCTTACAATTTTTGCTTTTGCAGCACTGTATCATACATGTTGATGTTTACTCCTTATTTTGTATTCTTTTAACCACAGCTGGCATGGCAAAGGATTTTGTTATTGAAAAAGCAAATCGCCCAGAATCTGAAGATTTAAGAAAACTGATTTTTTTTTAAAGATTTTATTTATTTATTTGACAGACAGAGATCATAAGCAGGCAGAGAGGCAGGCAGAGAGAGAGGAGGAAGCAGGCTCCCTGCTGAGCAGAGAGCCCAATGCAGGGCTCGATCCCAGGACCCTGGGACCATGACCTGAGCGGAAGGCAGAGGCTTTAACCCACTGAGCCACCCAGGCGCCCTAAGAAAACTGATTTTTATGCATTTTCATTTTCTTTCACTATTTTCCAAATTACGAAAGTCCCCAGAAGATCCCTAATCATGTACAATTCAATTTTTCCTTAATTAATTTATGTTTTTATGTAGGTATTACATGACTTCAGGAAAAAAATGTACAAAAGTACAAAGTTGTGAATTAAAAAATTAACTTAATTTCACCCGCTACCCAATTGCTTTCCCCAGAGGCAGCTAAGTTACCAGTTTCTTATGTATTTTTCCAAAAATACTCTTTAGCTACAAGAATATAAGTAATATTTCTATTTTCTAATATAAATGGCATTATAACACTGTTCTTAAAGAATATATCAACACATATTATTACACAGTGCTCCTAGAGCTGCCTTTTTTGCTACTGTGGTAAACAGAAATATCATCTTATAAATGTACTGTCCACGTTCAGAGACATTTAAATTTTTTCTGTCTTTTGCTAATACAATGTTGTAAACAACATTTTTGAACATACTTTTTTATACACATCCATTATTATAACTGAGTTAAATTCCTAGAAATATAATTGCTGGAGGGGTTGGAATTAAATGGATGGTAATGATAATTATGAAACCAGTCACTACAATTTATTGTTCTGCAGTGATGGGCTATGGCACATCAATTCCTGCCTCCATCTCTTGGTTCTGAGGCTTTTGGCAAGTTAGCAAAGCGTAGTAAGTCTCAGGCTCCTCATCTAAAAAATGGGAAAAGTAGTATTTACCATAAAGATTGTTATTTGGATGAAATGAGATGACACAGTAAAGCATGCGTCTGTTACATAGAAAATGCTCAGTCATCAAAAGCTATTATTTTTGTGGCAGTCAGCTTTCTGTTGCTCCTCTAGGTACCTTCACCATTCTGCAGCCTGCAGTCTTCCCTCAGGGCTGACTTGCATGGACCAAAGCAACTAGTCTTTGATAACCTCAAGCTTAGGGTTCGGTTGGAAATCAAAGGGAGAAAGAAGAGTGAGGTCAGAATATTTGACGTGGTCCCTTCTACCAAAAGTCACGGTAACTCTATGTCGCTTTTTCTCTCTTTTTAGTTTCCAGCAACCAGGTGCATTATCCTTCTTGGTTTTTCTGTCCCTCAACTTCTATGTAGAGCCTACTAAAACAAAACAAAACCCCCCAAACTTCTGACATTTTCCTATTTTGTGAGTATCATATGCTTATAGGTTGAGATGCTGATTGATAAATATCATTAGCTATATTCTCTTTTTTCCCCCTCCTAACCAAAACAATAAAAGGTCGGTATAATGAGGCTCATTTTATAGATGAGAAAACTGAGTAAGGCTCTGGAACTTGTCAAAGTTCGCCCCACTGTAAATGGCTGAGGAAGAATTCACAAAGGCCACTATGTCTCATTCAGAAGCACATGCTGTTTACCAAAAGTCATTCTTTCAGTCAAATTATTTAGTTAAGATTTGCTCACATAAGTAGACTTCATATTTTTGTTTCTTCCAGTTTATCCCCAGAGAATCTTCTGATCTAGTATGCCTCATGTAGCACCAAGTTTACTTTTAACTTTGTCACTGAGTCATTATATGTCTTGGTTTCCTTATCTGTAAAGGAAAAATTGTTTGTTCTCATCTTTCTTCTTGTGAAAAATTATGAGAACTGGTGGTCTGGACACAAGATAACTTAAGATCAGAGTATCACTTAAGTTCAGTTTCAGTTTTAGTAATAATTTCTTTCCTGCCAGTGAAGGAATTCCTTTTAATGAGGAAATTTTTTTTTTAAAAAAAGGGAATAATTTATTTTTAGTAAAGAAATAAAAAAGAACTTTGGTAAAGATAAGTGGAATTTCCTCTTTCTTAGGCCAAGACTAGGGTAAGACAAATGTAGCACCTGCCTGGGATGCAAAATTTAGGGATGCAACAAAAAGGCTTGGGAATCAAGATCAAATTTCAGTCTCTCTCTCTCTCTCCCTCTCCTCCCCCTCTCTTCTCTTTTTTGAGAGGAGAGGGAGAGAGAGAATCTTAAGCAGACTCCATGCCCAGTGTGGAGCTCAGCACTGAGCTCAATATCACAACCCTGAGATCATGATCTGAGCTGAAATCAACAGTCGGACACTTAACTGACTGAGCCACCCAGGCACCCCAAGATCAATTCTCTTTTAAGACAGTATTTTAACAAATCAAAATTGATGCAAAAATCATGATAAAAAATAAAGATTTTCAAATAAAGGTAGAATTGTTCATAATGCTCTCTGGGGCCATATTGGAGACTAAGGGAAAGGAAAAATACTGATCTTTCCTTACTTAAAATTTCGATATTTGGGTTGTCATTTTTTTTTTGCATTAATTTTGATATTTTTACAAGTATCACATTGAAATATTATTGATCTTAATCACTTTTTTCCCACTCCCCTTCAATTTGTGCCTGAGGCAAGTAAATCACTTCTGTCACACCAGTTCTATCCTGGCTAAGCAGCCTCCAGACTTAAATCTGCAGCTTCCTGCTAGCAGACCTCCCTAAAATGATCCTGCCAATTTCAAGTTAGCATGTTCAAAACAATCTCATCATTCCCTCCAAACATGCTTCTCCTCCTCTCCCTAATTTCATTAACATGATGTAATTTTGACTCAGCATTCTGTCTCCACCTTTAATCAACTGGGGTATCCAAAATGTTTCTCAGTCCATCCCAGCTGCCCACATTCTTGCTCTAACTCTGAGTCCCATCTTTGGGAGAGGCCTGCCTCAAAGTGAAGGGCCTAGTGTATAGTAAGGCCTTGATGGGGGCCGAATAATGGCTCTTGGACTTTTCAACTGACTGAGCTTGGACAAGTTACCTAACGCTGCTGTGTCTCATTTTTCTCACCTGTGGAATGGGAATACCAATTAAGAAAATACCTCATAGGATTGTCGTGAATATCAAATGGATAAGTAGACACAAACCTAGAATAGGACCTGGCATATAAGAAGTGACAATAAATTCAAATGAAATTGATAGTGGCTAATCCATCTCTCCAAATCCACTCCTATCAGAATAATGTCTCAAAGTCTAATGAGATAAGGACTGGCCATTTTCCATACAAAAAAGTTTCCTAAAACCAGATAACAAATTCCTTCCCATGCCTGTATTTTCTCTCTTTCATATCCTAGGTCCTTAAAAGTGGATTCTTTTCTCCCCTTTGTGTTATAGCCCCTCTTCTATATCTCTCTTAGCAATTCTTTAATATTTAATTAAAGATGCCCAGACTCAACAACATCGTTACCCTGGCTCCACTGAATTTCAGAATCCTGCATGCTCCCAGTGCTGTAGATACACAGTTACCACATGGGAAAGTATGTTTTTTCTCACAAGACTGTAGGCTCACTAAGTGACTTGTGTTTCATCATTTTCTTCTCTGGCCTTATGGTAATACACACTGAATCAGTGTGGTTGAATAGTTGATTTTGGATTAAATTACTTTTTATTTTTTTAATCAATTTCCAATACTCACTTAGTCCATGTCTAAACAGGCAAGATAATTAAGTCTTTCACCGAGAATTAGGAGGTTTGAGGTATGAGGACTGTGGTTAAATTCAAGACAGGTGTTCTTCTAGAAGTCTAGTACTCAAGGGGAAATGTGGCACAATTTAATTCTTGGAATAGGGGCACCTGGGTGGCTCAGTGGGTTAAGCCGCTGCCTTCGGCTCAGTTCATGATCTCAGAGTCCTGGGATCGAGCTCCGCATCCGGCTCTCTGCTCAGCTGGGGGCCTGCTTCCTCCTCTCTCTCTGCCTGCCTCTCTGCCTGCTTGTGATCTCTGTCAAATAAATAAATAAAATCTTAAAAAAAAAATTCTTGGAATAAATAACAATGGTAAAGAATATAATTGATTCATTGTGCAATTAACTGGAATCAGTTGATAAAAAATAAAGACATACAAACAACAAAAAATTGTTTCCAAGTGATCTTCATTCCTCAAGTTGCAGAACCTCAGAGCTCAGATGATCTTATTTTATTTCCATCACTGAATTGTGACCACAGAATTATTGAAATCAAATACATGCAGAAGACAGAAGTGTATAGTGTGTGTGTGTGTATAAATTTCTTTTTTCAAGAGAAGAAAAAGCTTCAAAATTGGCATTTATTTGCTTTCTTTTGTCTATCAGTAATGAAATAATGTAATTAAAAATACATTTGTTTTATTGGTAGTCCTGCTATAAAGCAATCACTTTTGTTTGATTTACCAAATGATTTGAGAGTTTAAGTATGAAAACTAGAGTCAGAAGTGTTGAGTGTTGTGAGGATTAAAAGTGATAATGTGCCACAACTGTGAGAGCACAATCAATAAACACAGTTAATAATTAGCAAGGGCCCTTAGCCCTAGTACCTATCAAAGCTGTGTGGTTATTAAAAGTGAAAATGCACTCTAGGGAAGTCATATTTAAATTTTTCATGACCGTACTAGACAAACTAGAACTTAGAACTTCAAAAAAAAAAAAAAAAAAAGTTCACCTTTTTCTTTTAGCTTCGGTCAGAATCTATGATTTTCTCTTTCATTAATTAATTTATTCAAAATTACACATACACTATGAAAACATGGTCCTGGCTCAGTATTATGGTGATGGTTTTACTGGTCTTGAAAGTCTGCTGTTTTCATAAATAATTCATTTCTTGTAAACCTACTTATTACAGCAGTTTGATTCAGTAATTTTCTTTTGACTATCTTCATTATATATATAAAAAAGTTTATTATTTTAATTATATAGGAAATAGCTAACTCCTGTAAGAGTACTGAGAGAAAACACCATCATTATTTTAGGGGTTCACATATTAGAGAATGCTTATGGCAAAAGGGAAGTTTGAGGATCCAAATTCCCATGGAGATTTATGATTTATGATCATTTTTGCTTTAAGTTTGTGTTTATGCAGATAGAGATCTAAAGACAATTCTGCTTTTAAAATATAAAATTGAGGCTAAAGTGCTTGAGATAATAGCAGCTTTTTTTTGCCTTATTTTTCTAAATGCATCTATTTTCTAATTATCACAATTAACATTTCATTCAGTTTTGTTTGTGTGTTGCCCTAACTTTACCAACCTCTGAGAAAAAACTTCAGATTTTCAACAACTACTTAAATATTTGAACGTCAGAACTCTAAGACCATAGAGAATGACAGAAGTCAAATAAAACCAGATCATCATTTTGTGTCAGGTACAAAATAAGGCTAATTAATTCACCTAAATCATTTTGTGTCAGGTACAAAATAAGGTTAATTAATTCACCTAAATCAAATGGCAGATTGTTTAAAAAAGTCAAGACGTGCAGACCTGGGAGGGGAGGAGCAAGATGGCAGAGCAATGGGAGACCTGAATTTTGTTTGGTCCCAGAAACTCAGCTAGATAGTTACCAAACCATTCTGAACACCTACAGACTCAACAGGAGATCAAAGGAAAAAAAACAAAACAAAACAAACAAACAAACAAACAGGAATTCTAGAAACAGAAAAGCGACCAGTATCTGGAAGGTAGGACGTCCAGAGAAATGAATCTGAGACAACATAGGGGAAGATAGACTGTGGGGGAGGGGCTGGCTCCCCGCAAGCAGTGGAGCAGTGGAGCCCAAAATTGGAAGTCGGCTCCACCGAGGGACATCGCTCCAGAGGGTAAGCACGGGGTGGAGCCCTCATGGGGACAGCGTGGTCTCAGGGGTGTCTGAGTGAGGCAGAGTTTCCAGATATCAGAGCGGGGAAGCCGGCTGCAGAGATGGAGCTGAGGAGTAGGGGCTCAGCTCGGGGTTGCCTTAAACCGTGATCCAAAGAGGAGGGACCCAACAAGCAGCAGATCTGGGGAGACTCACCTTCTTCTCTGGGAGGAGAGGCACGGAGTGTGGCAGGAATCAGCTGGGTTTGGAGACTCCAAAGCCGGCCATGCCTCAGAGACAGAAACGCTCGGTCACAGGCCGGGTGAGCAGAGAGTGCAGGCAGAGACCAGGGAGACAGGAGGGATTGACTACTTTTCTCTGAGGGTGCACTGAGGAGTGAGTACCGGAGCTCTCCGCTCCTCCAGGCCAGAGATTGGGAGGCCGCCATCTTCATTCTCCTCCTCCAAAGCTCTACTGAAAGCATTCAGGGAACAAAAGCTCCTGAAAACAGGGGCGCCTGGGTGGCTCAGTGGGTTAAAGCCTCTGCGGCTCAGGTAATGATCCCAGAGTTCTGGGATCGAGCCCCGCATTGGGCTCTCTGCCCCTCAGGGAGCCTGTTTCCTCTTCTTTGTCTGCCTGCCTCTCTGCCTACTTGTGATCTCTGTCTGTCAAATAAATAAAATCTTTAAAAAAAAAAAAAAAAAAAAAAGCTCCCAAAAAGCAAACCTGAGCAGATTGCTTACCCTGGCCCTTGGCAAGGGTGGTACAATTCTGCTTCGGGCAAAGACATTTGAGAATCCTGGCAACAGGCCCCTGTCCCAGAAGATCAGCAAGAACATCCAGCCAAGACCAAGATCACCAATGAGAACTGCAAAACTTCAGAGCAACAGGAATACAGCACATAAAATTCATGGCTTTTTTCCCATGATTCTTTAGTCTTTCAAAGTTAAATTTAAAAAATGTTTTTCTTATTCTATTTTTTAAATTTTTCCTCTTTCTTACTTCAACCTCTTTAAACTATTTTATGTTATCAATACCTTTTTAAGTCTTTTAAAATTTTCATTGTTATAGCCATGTTCTATCCCTGCATTGTATTTAACCTATTTTTATATACATATAAATTTTTCTTTCTTCAACTTTTGGGATACAGTTTCTTCTAACGGATCAAAATATACATTAGATCTACCATATGACTTTTTTCTCATCTCCAGAATGACCGCATTCTCTCCTTTTTTTTCTTTCTTTTTTCCAGCAACTTCTTATCTTATCAATTCCTTTTTTAGAATCTTTTAAAATTTTCATCTTTGTAGTCATATTCCATCCCCTTCATCTTCTTTACCCTTATTTTTGTATATATATAAGTTTTTCTTTCATTAAAATTTGAGGAATGTTGAGACAGTTTCTTCTAACAGACCAAAATACACCCAAAATCAAGTGTGTGGTTCTGTTCTAATCATGTATTTTTTTTCTCTTTTTTTCTTTCTCCTATCTTCTCCCCCTGGTTTTGGGTCTCTTCTAATTTGGTTAGTGTATATTTTTCTGGGGTCATTGCTACCCTTTTAGTACTTTGCTCTCTCACTCATCTATTCTTATCTGGATAAAATGACAAGGTGGAAAACCTCACCCCCCCCCCCCAAAAAAAAAGAACAAGAGGCAGTACCAAAGGCTAGGGACCTAATCAATACAGACATTAGTAAGATGTCAGAACCAGAGTTTAGAATGATGATTATGAAGATGCTAGCCAGGCTTGAAAAAAGCATGGAAGATACTAGAGAGTCCCTTTCTGGAGAAATTAAACCCCTTTCTGGAGAAATAAAAGAACAAAAATCTAATCAAGTTGAAATTTAAAAAGCTATTAATGAGGTACAATAAAAAAAAATGGAGGGACACATGGGTGGCTCAGTGGGTAAAAGCCTCTGCCTTCAGCTCAGGTCATGATCCCAGAGTCCTGGGATCGAGCCCCACATTAGGCTCTCTGCTCATCAGGGAGCCTGCTTCCTCCTCTCTCTCTGCCTGCCTCTCTGCCTGCTTGTCATCTCTGTCTGTTAAATAAATAAATAAATATTTTTTAAAAATGGAGCCTCTTACTGCTAGATTAAATGAGGCAGAAGAGAGAATTAGTGATATAGAAGACCAAATGACAGAGAATAAAGATGCTGAATAAAAGAGAGACAAAGAACTACTGGACCATGAGAGGAAAATTTGAGAGATAAGTGATACCATAAGTTGAAACAATATTAGAATAATTGGGATCCCAGAAGAAGAAGAAAGATAATGGGGTTTGGGAAGAAGATATATTGGAGCAAATTATAGCAGAAAATTTTCCTAATTTGGGGAAGGGAACAAGCATCAAAATCCAGGAGGCACAGAGAACCTCCCTCAAAATCAATAAAAATATGTCAACACCCCATGATCTAATAGTAAAACATACAAGTCTCAGTGACAAGAGAAAATCCTGAAAGCAGCTTGGGACTAGAGATCTGTAACAAACAATGGTAGAAATATGAGATTTGCAGCAGACCTATACAGAGACCTGGCAGGCCAGAAAGGACTGGTATGATGTATTCAAAGCACTAAATGAGAAAAATATGCAGCCAAGAATACTGTATCCAGCGAGGCTATCATTGAAAATATAAGTAGAGATTAAAAGTTTTCAGGAAAACAAAAACTAAAAGAATTTGCAAACACCAAGCCAGCCCTATAGGAAATATTGAAAGGGATCCTCTAAGCAAAGAGAGAGCTTAAAACTAATAGACCAGAAGGAACAGAGACAATATACATAACAGTCACCTTACAGACCAAAAAATGGCACTAAGTTCACATCTTTCAATAGTTACCCTGAATGTAAATGGGCTAAATGCCCCAGTCAAAAGACACAGGGTATCAGAATGGATTAAAAAAAAAAAAACCCAAAACCAAAAAAACAAGACCCATTAATATGCTGCCTGCAAGAAACTCATTTTAGACCCAAAGACACCTCCAGATTGTGAGAGGGTGGAAAACAATTTACCATGATAATGGACATCAAAAGAAAGCTGGAATGGCAATCTTTATATCAGATAAATTAGATTTTAACCCAAAAACTATAATAAGAGATGAGGCAGGACACTATATCACACTTAAAGGGTCTATCCAGCAACAAGAGCTAACAATTTTAAATATCTATGCCCCTAACATAGGAGGAGCCAATTATATAAACCAACTAATAACAAAATCAAAGAAATAGATTGACCATAATACAATAATAGTAGGGGACCTTAACACCCACCCCCCACTGAAATGGACAGATCATCTAGCTCATTTTCACACCAAAATGCTTTGAAACTAGAACTCAACACAAGAGGAAAGTTGGAAAGAACTCAAATACATGAAGACTAAAGAACATCCTATTAAGGAATGAATGGGTTAACCAGGAAATTAAAGAAGAATTGAAAAGATTTATGGAAACAAATGAAAATAAAAGCACAACTGTTCAAAATCTTTGGGATACAGCAAAGGTTGTCCTGTATATAGCAGTACTAGCCTTTCTCAAGAAACAAGAAAGGTCTCACAAAAACTTACCCTACACCTAAAAAATCTGGAGGAAAAACAGCAAAGAAAGCCTAAACCCACCAGAAGAAGAGAAATCATAAAGATCAGAGCAGAAATCGATGAAATAGGAACCAAAAGAACAGTAGAACAGATCAATGAAACTAGGAGATGGTTCTTTGAAAGAATTAATAAGATTGATAAATCCTTGCCCAGGCTTATCAAAAAGAAAAGAGAAAGGACCCAAATTATCAAAATCATGAATGAAAGAGGAGAGATCACAACCAACATGAAGGAAATACAATTATAAGAACATACTATGAGCAACTATACACCAGCAAATTTGACAGTCTGAAAGAAATGGATGCATTCCTAGAGACATATAAACTACCAAAACTGAACCTGGAAGAAATATAAACCTGAACAAACCCATAACCAGTAAGGAGATTGAAGCAGTCATCAAAAATCTCCCAACTAACAAGAGCACAGGGCCAGACACCTTCCTAGGGGAATTCTACCAAACATTTAAAGAAGAATTAATGCTTATTCTCCTGAAACCATTCCAAAACATAGAAACGGAAGGAAAACTTCCAAACTCATTCTATGAGGCCAGTATTACCTTGATCCCAAAACCAGACAAAGACCCCATCAAAAAGGAGAATTATAGACCAATATCCTTCATGAACATGAACATGGATGCAAAAATTCTCACCAAAATACTAGCCAATAGGATCCAACAGTACATTAAAAGGTTTATTCACCATGACCAAGTGGGATTTATTCCCGGACTGCAAGGTTCATTCAACATCTGAAAATCAATCAATGTGATACAATACATTAATAAAAGAAAGAACAAGAACCGTATGATACTCTCAATAGATGCTTTAAAAAAAAATTTGACAAAGTACAGCATCCTTTCTTGATCAAAACTCTTCAGAGTGTAGGGATAGAGAGTACATACCTCAATATCATCAAAGCCATCTATGAAAACCCCACAGAAAATATCATTCTCAATGGGGAGAAACTGAGAGCTTTTCTCCTAAGGTCAGGAATATGGCAGGGATGTCCACTATCACCACTGCTATTCAACATAGTACTAGAAGTCCTAACCTCAGCAATCAGACAACAAAGATAAAAGACATCCGAATTGGCAAAGAAGTCAAACTGTCACTCTTTGCAGATGATATGATACTTTATGTGGAAAACCCAAAAGATTCCAATCCAAAACTTCTAGAACTCATATAGGAATTCCGTAAAGTGTCAGGATACAAAATCAAGGCACAGAAATCAGTTGCATTTCTATACACCAAAGCAAGAAAGAAGAAAGTGAAATTAATGAGTTTATCCCACTTACAATGGCACCTAAAACCATAAGATACCTAGGAATAAACCTAACCAAAGAGACAAAGAATCTTTATTCAGAAAACTATAAAGTACTCATAAGAGAAATTGATGAAGGCACAAAGAAATAGAAAAATGTTCCATGCTTATGGATTGGAAGAATAAATACTGTGAAAATCTCTATGCTACCTAGAGCAATCTACACATTTAAGGCAATCCTAATCAAAATGCCATCAACTTTTTTTCAAAGATATGGAACTAATAATCCTAAAATTTCTATGGAACTAGAAATGACCCCAAATAGCCAGAGGAAAAAAAAAGCCAAAGTTGGGGGCAGCACAATGCCAGACTTTAAGCTCTATTACAAAGCTGTCATCATCAAGACAGTATGGTACTAGCACAAAAACAAACACATAGATCAATGGAACAGAATAGAGAGCCCAGAAACAGACTCTCAAGCCTGTGGTCAACTAATCTTTGACAAAGCAGGAAAGAAAGTCCAGAGGGAAAAAGACAGTCTCTTCCAACAAATGGTGTTGGGAACATTGGACAGCCACATGCAGAAGAATGAAACTGGACCACTTCCTTACACCACACACAAAAATAGACTCAAAATGAATGAAAGACCTCTATGTGAGACAGGAATCCATCGAAATCCTTGAGGAGAACACAGGCAACAACCTCTTAGACCTCAGCTGCAACAACTTCTTCCTAGAAACATCACCAAAGGTAAGGGAGGCAAGGGCAAAAATGAACAATTGGGACTTCATCAAGATAAAAGGTTTTTGCACAGCAAAGGAAAGTGTCAACAAAACCAAATGACAACTGACAGAATGGAAGAAGGTATTTGCAAATGACCTATCAGATAAAGAGCTAGTATCCAAAATCTATAAAGAACTTAGCAAACTCAACACCCAAAGAACAAATAATCCAATTGAGAAATGGGCAGAGGACATAAACAGACATTTCTGCAAAGACATCCAGATGGCCAACAGACACATGAAAAAGTGCTCCACATCACTCGGCATCAGGGAAATACAAATCAAAACCACAGTGATATACCACCTCACACCAGTCAGAATGGCTTAAATTAACCAGTCAGGAAATGACAGGTGTTGACGTGGTTGCAGGGAAAAGAGAACTCTCCTACATACACTGTTGGTGGGAATGCAAGCTGGTGTAGCCACTTTGGAAAAAAGTATGAAGGTTCCTCAAAAAGTTGAAAAATAGAGCTACCTTATGACCCAGCAATTGCACTACTGGGTATTTACCCTAAAGATACAAATGTAGTGATCTGAAGGGGCACATACACCTGAATGTTTATAGCAGCAAATGTCCACAATAGCCAAACTACAGAAAGAACCTAGATGTCCATCAACAGATGAATGGATAAAGACGTACACAACAGAATACTATGCAGCCATCAAAAAACACAAAATCTTGCCATTTGCAATGATGTGGATGGAACTAGCGGGTATTACGCTAAGTGAAATAAGTCAGTTAGAGAAAGACAGCTATCGTGTGATCTCTCTGATATGAGGAATTTGAGCGGCAGGGTGAGGGTTCATGGTGGGAAGGGAGAGAAAAATGAAACAAAATGGGATGGGGGAGGGAGACAAACCATAAGAGACTCTTAATCTCAGGAAATAAACTGCAGGCTGCTGAGCAGGGGGAGAGATAAGGTTGCTGGGTGATGGACTTTGGGGAGGGTATGTGCTATGCTGACTGCTATGAATTGTATAAGCCTGTTGATTCACAGACCTGAACCCCTGAAATAAATAATGCATTATATGTTAATTTTAAAAAGAAAGACATGCAGATCTGCTTCTCATTTACCAAGAATCACTTCCTTTAGCAAATTCTCTTCTTAACTCCGGATTCTTTATATGAGTTTAAATGAAGCAATTGGGCATTCCTTTTACTCTTAGCTTCCTCTTACCTCAATATTTTGAGGTTTTCTTAAAATCATAGGCTTCTATGGACTATTCAAATTGACTGGAAGGATTTTTGAAGAGTTTTTATTTTGTTTTGTTCTTTATATATTTCAGAGAACACTGTTATGAACTTGGAAAAGGGAGCCTCATCACTTCCAGATATACTCAGTCCCTCTCCTGAAGTGACAAAGATCAAAAGTAAGCCATTCAATACTTATCCCTTAGACAACTGGTGCTCATTTTTCCAACTGAAGTCCACTAAAGAGAAAATGGTAGGCAGTTTGTTTCATCAAAGAAATTGTGGGGCACTGAGATACTTGGGAGACGTTTGAAGGCAAAAATCTTTTTTTCATTTTTCCCACTATTTTTTTATTTTAATATTTATTGTGAATTTTTCTGCTAACAATGGTTACATTTACTGAAGATGATTTTTAAAGTAACAACTATGAATAAGTTTCAAATTAGCTCTAATCACAGATATCTTTTGATTTGTAATTTGTTTTGTCACCTATAGTACACAGGTCTTTTCACTGGTTGGGAGTGCTGTACACAGTGTAGAATTTCCAAAATTCCCATCCTCTCCTCTGGGAAACCCTGACTTGTTAGGCATGAACAAATCACAAGTCATTTTAGAATTTTTAAAAGAATGTCATAATTTAAAACTTTATTTTTATTTGAAAAATTGTAAGAGGATTATACTCCCACGTAACTGTATCTCTCTTGCTCCCCATTTTGACAAACATTTTATTAGTTAAGTATTTAATGTCTATCTTTGGCCCATAAAGTCTACCTCTCAGAGCTTGCAACATTTAACAATTTGATTCATATCCTTTTCAAATGTTTGAGTAGGTACAGACATATTCATGCATTATCTTTCTGTCTTTCCATCTGTCTACCTCTGTTCATCTGTCCATCCAACTCTCTCTATGTTGGTGCTTAAGAGTGCAGGCTTTGGAGCCAACTGTCCTGGGTTCAGTTTCCTGCTCTGCCAGTTCTAGCTGGGTATCCTGTGGCAGGTCCCTGGGATGTTCAGTTTTCTTGTCTCTCAAGGGAGATGTTTGATTCAATAGAACTGTTGTGTTGCTTAAACAAGTTAATAAGATAAAGTGCTTGGAAGAATTCTTGCCAGAGAGTAAAATTGTCAGTAAATGCATATTAAAATTCACACACAAATACATACGTACATACTTACACACATTTCAAACTAAATGGAGAGCACATTCATATGCAGCTTGCTTTTATTTTTTTTTAATGAAGATATTTATTTATTTAATTGAGAGAGAGCAAGAGAGAGAGTGCATGGGCTAGAGGGTGGTAGAGGGGGTGAGAGAGGGAGAGAATCTCAAGCACACCATGCCAGTCATGGAACCCATCCTGGGACTTGATCTCCAGACCCTGAGATCATGACCTGAGCCAAAACCAAGAGTCAGACATCTAACAGTCTAAGCCACCGAGGCACTCCTCATACATGTCTTGCTTTTCAAAAAAATTAGTAGATGATGAACAACTTTCAGGTAAGTATGCATAGATTTACCTCATTAAAAATAATACTAACCTCATTTTATTAATATACAATTTTTCTAATTAAATAATTTTAGTTCTTATAACAATAAAAATTTTTGATCATTTAAAATGTACAATGTCCCTGTTCTATAGAATTCTAAAAGTGGAATTTCTATGTCAAAGGATTTCTATTATTTTAAAAAATGTTAAAATATTACAAATTACATTCTCTAAAACAGTATATAAGAATATCCCTTTCCCCAGTTGGCAAAACCAAAAGACAACCAAATGGGAGAATGGGAGAGGATATTTGCAAATGACATATCAGATAAACGGCTAGTATCCAAAATCTATAAAGAACTTATTAAACTCAACACCCAAAGAACAAATAATCCAGTCAAGAAATGGGCAGAAGACATGAACAGACATTTCTATAAAGAAGACATCCAGATGGCCAATAGACATGTGAGAAAATGCTCAACATCACTTGGTGTCAGGGAAATACAAATCAAAACCACAGAGAGATAGCACCTCACACCAGTCAGAATGGCTAAAATTAACAACACAGGAAATGACAGATGTTGGTGAGGATACAGAGAAAAGGGAACCCTCCTACATTGTTGGTGGGAATGCAAGCTTGTGCAGCCACTCTGGAAAACAGTATGGAGGTTCCTCAAAAAGTTCAAAATAAAGCTATCTTATGACCCAACAATTGGACTACTGGGTATTTACCCAAAGATACAAATGCAGTCATCCAAAAGGACACCTGCACCCCAATGTTTATAGCATCAATGTCCATAATAGCCACACTATGGAAAGAACCCAGGTGTCCTTCAACGAATGAATGGATAAAGATGTGGTATATACATATACAATGGAATACTATGCAGCCTTCAGAAAAATGAAGTCTTGCCATTTACAATGATGTGGCTAGAACTAGAGAGTATTATGCTAAGCAAAATAAGTCAATCAGAGTAAGACAATTATCATACTATATCACTGATTTGTGGAATTTAAGAAAAAAACAGAGGATCATAGGGGAAGAGAGGGAAAAATAAAACTAGATGAAAACAGAGAAGGAAACAAACCATAAGAAACTCTTAATCATAGGAAACAAACTGAAGGTTGCTGGAGGAGAGGGGGTGGAGGGATGGGGTGGCTGGGTAATGGACATTAAGGAGGACATGTGATATAATGAGCACTGGGTATTCTGTAAGACTGATGAATCACAGGCTTGTACCTCTGAAACCAATAACACGTATTATGTTAATTAATTGGATTTAAATTTTTAAATGTTTAAAAAAATGACCACCATAAAAAAGAAAGAATATCTGTTTCCCATACCTTAGCATTAGATGTTAACCTTTCATTGAAAAACAAATTGTTTCCAATCTGATGCATGAAAATCTCATCTAATTTTTTGAAGATTTGTATATTTGTGATTATTAGTGAGGTCATGCACTTTTCTATATATTTGTAACCTATTTATGTACCTTATAGGAATTTCATATTTATTTATTTTTTTAAAAGATTGTTTATTTATTTATTTATTTGACAGAGAGAGATCACAAGTAGGCAGAGAGGCAGGCAGAGAGAGAGAGAGAGAGAGAGAGAGAGAGAGGGAGAGAAGGAAGCAGGCTCTCCACTAAGCAGAGAGCCCAATGTGGGGCTCGATCCCAAGACTCTGGGATCATGACCTGAGCCAAAGGCAGAGGCTTTAACCTACTGAGCCATCCAGGTGCCCCAGGAATTTCATATTTTTACTATTTGTATATGTATCTGTTGAATTACACATTTTTAATAGTTTGTAAGTAAAGACTATTTTTACTCTCACATGGTTTCAAATATCTCATTTATTTTCCTCCTTTATTTCCCCCCTAGGAAGTTCTTTCTAACTTGATATTAAATATCATTCACATATAGTGTACTGTATGGTGGTTTTGTATTTTGTATTGTAATACGGCAATTTTGTATTTTCCCTTTAGATCTTGTTAATCCATTTGAAATATAATTAGTGTTACCATATGATGTAGAATACAAATTTTTTCTTCCAAAGTGATAACTACATTTCCTAATATGATTTGTTCTATAACCCATAAATAGGTATTGATTCAAAATATTGTATTTATCATACGTAAAATTCATATTTCTTAGCTCTCTATCTAATCTATTTATTTATTCATTTATCTGTAGTATGCTTCTTTTATCACCATAATTATTTTTTCCCTTTAACTTCTGCTATGGCAGGTCTTCACTAAATATATTTTTTCAAAATTTTCTCATCAATTCTTACATAATTTTCCATGTGAAATTAAAAATCAGTTGAACATTAAAGTTTAACGTAAGTTTAATTTACTGTTCTGGGAACATAATGTACTCTTGGCATTTAGTTATGTCTTGGTTTATGTAAGTCAATAATATTTCAGAATTTTAAAAAATTCTTATTCCTGGGGACTCCTGGGTGGCTCAGTGGGTTAAGCCTCTGCCTTCAGCTCGGGTTGTGATCTCAGGGTCCTGGTTTCAAGCCCTGCATCAGGCTCTCTGCTCAGCAGGGAGCCTCCTTCCCCCTCCCCCTCTGCCTGCCTCTCTGCCTACTTGTGATCTTTCTCTGTCAAATTAATAAACAAAATATTTTAAAAATTCTTATTTTTGGACTTTTTATAATTGAATATATAATACATTTGTGTTTCCCTATGTGTGTTTGCATGTGTGTGCATATAACTATATATATAACTTATATAGGTATATAACACTACATACAGTTTTATTTTCATATATTTCTATTCCAATAATAGGCTCATCTTCAAATTTAAAGGAGTGAAAACTACACAGTTACATCAATAGTTGGTAAAAAAAATCTGATAATGGTTGGAAGTTACTAGAAGTTATATTTTAGAATAATATGAGTTACTGGAAAGTTTTTGTAACAACATTGAATGAAGGGAAAAATGCAAGATACAAAGTGATATATTCACATTTGGTTAAATTGTAAATAAACAGATTACTTTTGAATATTTTGTATGTGCCATATACTGTGTACGTTTTTTCATACATACTACCAGTACACAGCAATCATGTCAGGTGGACACAGCTATTATCATCTCCATTTTCAAGAAGGGAAAACTGAGGTAGAGAAGGGATAAGAAACTTGCACAAAGTTATGTGGATACTCAGTGCTGAGCTGGTATCTGAACCCAGGCAATCTGAGTCATGAGCTCACCATCTGAACCATAGGGACCATCTGAACATCTCGAGACTTCAGGATTAACCTATTTAGGCCCCTACCAGGTGAGGTAGCCTAATGTATGAGGAACAGTAAATTGATTTAACATGTATTTAGATTGATCTCAGCCAGACTGTTGTTCTTTAATCTGAGAAGCAAAGACAGAGACTGAGGGTTGATGGGACCCTAGGGATTTGATTCTAGCAATTACATAAATATTTTAAAAATCAAATAAAATATTCTAAATAAATAAATGCCAATAAATTTGAAATTCAAAGCAAACAGATATATTTCTAGAGAATGTCAAATGCCAAAATTAACACAAGGAAAAATAGAAAATCTTAATGACCAATATATTTTAAATAAACAACATTGCTTTAAAACACTTTCCTTCTAGAAGTTTTTGCACGTGAGTTTTACCATGTATGTTTCTATTGTATACTAGTTTGTCTAGAAAACAGAAAAAAAAAAGAACAGCTGCTAAAATTATTTTACTTAGGCTATTTTTAGCATAAAAATCCCAATAAAGATAGTTCAAGAAAATAAAATGATGGTTCCATTTCATTTATAAACATCAACATTAATATTATAAATAAAATTTTGTCCAACCAACTAAAAAAGTGTTTTGTTTAAAATAATAAAAAAATAATAATAATTTCAATAGATTAAAAAGAGATTAAATCCCCACATGTTCAACATTCATTAAAAAATTAGGTAGAAAGGGAATTTTCTTACTCTAATGACAACATACTACAGTATAGCAATAACATATCAAATGAAAAATTTTAGAAGGATTTCATTTAAGGTTGGGAAAAAAAATAGAAAACCAAGTATTTCACTATACTTCAACAGGACACAGAAAGTCTTAGGTAATGGGAGAAGACAAAAAAATAAATAAATAAAAGGGATTAGGAATTGTTAGGAAGAATTAAAACTCATTACTTCCTGATGATAATCTGAGAATCAAAAGTCTAAAGAATCTGCTGACAAACCAATAGAACCAATAAGAGAATCCAAAGATTATCACATGATTAGAAGAATGTGATTGATATAAAATGAAATATAAATTCAAAAGAATTAAAATGATGTAATTATTATAAATAATTTTTATAAGTATTTTTATAAATTTATAATAATAAAATTGGATGTGTCTATGATTTCAGAATAGAGATTTTTTAAACACTATTAAAAAATAACATGAAATATAAAGGAAAAAATTGATAACTTTACTACATTGAATTAAAGATGTGCTCTCAAAATCGGACCACAAATACAAAATCAAATCATCAACAGTAGACTCTGTGAAAATCTTTCAATTTCTATAAAAACCAAGAATGTTAAGAATGTATACAAAGGAAAAGGACTCAGCAAGAACAATGTCAAAGAGCCTTATAGAAAGGTAATTTAAAGCTGTGGAGTAATTTGAGTGGCCGCTAAATACACGAGGGGTGCTCACTGAATTGGGCCTTATGTTCACTGGAGGAACCATGTTAACAACCAATATTTGAGCACCTACGATGTCCAGCCACTATTCTAAGTGCTCTTAAAATATAAGATTATTACAGCAACTCTATGAACTAGATATTATTATGATCTCATTTTACAGATTAGGAATCAGGAACAGAACATTACACAAGTTTTTCATGGTAAGAGCTAGAATCTGAATGCAACCAGGATGGCCTTGAGCCCACGCACCTAATCTCTATAATAACTGTGATTCTTGCTGGGGCTGTTACGTAATGCTGAAGCAATCAGCTCACTAAAAATTTGGGATATAACATTAGAGGCTGCTAAAGGTGTGGGGAAATGAAAAATATCATATAGTATTGAGAGGCACAGCTCTAAAACAATGTAGCCATTTAGAAAACAATCTGGCAATATTTAGTGAAAATTGTAGGCACATACTTTGTGCTCCAAACCTCTCACTTATGGGTCTACACTCTGGAGATGCTCTTCACAGACGCACCAGAAGACATGGACAGTGATGGCCTCCCAACCATTTTGTGGTAGACAGCAGTTGAAAGGCAACCCAGGAGTTCACAAATAGGCATCTGTTCACGTAAAATATGGCATTTGGATATGCGTGAGAGGAATACTGTACAGTGTCAGAGCCAACAAGCAACATGGAAGAAATAGCTGTGTAACCCCACAGGAAAACTATACGATCAAAAAATAATAAGAAACAGGGGCGCCTGGGTGGCTCAGTGGGTTAAGCCACTGCCTTTGGCTCAGGTCATGATCCCACGGTCCTGGGATCGAGCCCCGCATCGGGCTCTCTGCTCAGCAGGGAGCCTGCTTCCTCCTCTCCCTCTCTGCCTGCCTCTCTGCCTGCTTGTTATCTCTCTCTGTCAAATAAATAAATAAAAAATCTTAAAAAAAAAAATAAGAAGAAACAAAATGTGACACCATTGATGCCATCAAAAGCATACCTATATTAGAAATAAATTCCAGGGCCGCTGGGGTGGTGCATTCGATGAGTAGACTGACTCTTTTTTTCAGCTCAGGTCATGATCTCATAGTCGTGAGACTGTGCTCCTCGTGGGGCTCTGTACTCAGCGCAAAGTCGGCTTGAGATTCTCTCTCTCCCTTTGCCCCTCCAGTTTGTGTCCCACCCCCTGATTAAAGGAAAAAAAGGAAGGTAGGAAGGTAGGAAGGAAGGAAGGAAGGAAGGAAGGAAGGAAGGAAGGAAAGAAATTTCAAGGATGCACATATTTCCCAATTGCCACAAACTGTGTGGATTTTTGCTTGAAAAAGTACAAATTAACTGTCTGTAAGTTGTTGCCAGGTGAATGTGGGAAGGAGATTGATGATGGAGGAAAGGATGGGAACAATCATGAAATAAAATACTGATTGACAATAAAAATTTGCCATGACCCAAGGTGTTCAGTTCTGTGTACCTGAGATTCAAAATCCCAAGGCAAATAAATAAATAAAATCGAAATAGCAACAAAAATTTCAGAATCTATCTTTCTGATAAATATATATATGTTTAATAACATAAAAGTTATTTAGAACTTAGACTTATAATAAAAGTTATTTAGGGATTTAGAGTCCTATAGAATAGCACAGAGAGAATTATTGGAGATGAATATAGTGATTCTAATTCCTTTTATCTCTGCATACTCTTTTAGCTGTTTGATAAAAAGGAACACCTTTAATTCAGGAAGTGTTTCACATGAACTGTAAAACCTGGGTTACTAATTTACTATTTTATTACTACCTGGTTTAAGAACGCATAGAAAAATACCTGTTTTTGTGACCTGAAATCTTGCAGCTTTACAAACTATCATTACAAAAACATCCAGTGACTGTTAAGGAAAATATGCCTTATGTAGCCTTTCTTTTGGCCTAGATGCAAAACTTATAATGACCCCAAAATGTATTTACCTATTGAATCAAGGAAACAAGAAAGAGAAAGAAGCTTAGTACTTAAAGTAAGAAAAGGCACACAGAAATGGAAAATATTTCTTCTCTTTCAGCAATATTCTAATGGTCTTAATTACTATCCTCTTATATAAATGACCTTTACTATGTGACTGTAGTATTTATTTAAACAATGGCAAAAATGCAATGTATATATTCCTTAAAGACAAAAGGTAAAAAGGGTAAAAACATCCCATTATCATTTGAAGATATAGTAAAATATTTATGACTAAAATGACACAATGTCACTTTAAAATCCTCCAGGAAAGAAGCTGGGGAAAGAGAGAGAAAAATGAAATTGGTAAAGTGATAATAGTTGTTGATATTGTGTGATGGGCATATAGGGGTCCCCTATTCTCTTAGGCCAACTTTCTGTCAGATTACAATTCTCCATTATAAACATTTTTCTTAAAAACATAATAAACTTGGGCTTTGTGGGGTTTTAAAAATGATTTTGCAATAAAGACCTGAAATATTTATGAGATGAATAAAGCTTCTAGAGCTGCAGGGCAGGATACATTTGGGAGAGTTTATGATGCCATCCAGGAGGCCAGCCACATTTAGGATGAGGTATGGCCTGACACATCCCTCATTATCAGAACAACTGGCAGGTGTGGGCTGCTTTTTCTTATGGGTGGTGATCACTGGTGAGTTTTCTTCCTCTCCAAATGAGTGGGGCCAATTCCTGTCCACAGACATTGCTTTCCCTCTCACCGAGCAATTTCCAAATTAAACCGGAGGTGATGAATATTTATTATAATCAAGTAACCTTGTAAAGGAAGAGAAAGGGTTTTGTTGTTGTTTGGTTCGGTTTGGTTTGGGTTTGTTTGTTTGCAGTTTCCCAAACACACTGTGGAGAACAATTGCTCAAAAAAAAGATTGGTGAGGGAAATTGTTAAAGTTATTGACAAGTTTAAACCCAGTTGTTTGTTTTAAGGAGGATTTTCTATATTAAAATACTAGTTGGAAATTAGTAACATGTAATTTTACGGTTTGTGACAATTAAAACATTTCAAGCTAGGAGTACTAAAAACAGGGAGGATGAGGAGGACCGCTCTGGAGGTCTGTGCCAAGCAGGCTTCCCAATAGAACGATGGAACCAGCTGGCCTCCTCCTCTTGTCATGTCAAGTAAACCAAACTCATTCTTTAGGGAAAGGTCACATCTTTCAAAAGGTCATCAAGAGGTTAACTTTCTTGTGTCATTTGGATGGCCAAGACAGGTTTTCCATTTTTACAGCTTTCAACTTTCCCTCTTGGGATTATGCAACCATAAAAAGTGAATCTTTTCTACAGAATGTGCGTGCTCAGCCCATCTGCTAAGAGAAGTTGAAGAGTTTTATGATGAAATTGGAATTCAAAAGTGTTAAGTTCTACTTCACTAGAAGGAAAATAATTTGACTTTTGAGTATTTTTACTTTGTATTTCAACCAAAGGAAAAAATAGGATGTTCCTCAACAGTTGTTAAAAAATATGGCAGTTATCTTGGCTTGACCTTTTATCTCCCATCCTAGAAAATGTGGAAAAGATATTCTTCAAACTACAGAGAAAAATAAAAAGCCACCTTTTTTAAAGATTTTTTAAAAAATTTATTTATTTGACAGGCAGAGATCACAAGTAGGCAGAGAGGCAGGCAGAGAGAGAGGGAGAAAGCAGGCTCCCTGCCGAGCAGAGAGCCCAATGCGGGGCTCGATCCCAGGACCCTGGAATCATGACCTGAACCAAAGGCAGAGGCTTTAACCCACTGAGCCACCCAGGGGCCCCTAAAAAGCCACTTTTGTGCCCGTATCAATTTTATAGACAGACAAATATGTCCAATAGTTAGTAGATTAGGAGATACGGCTTAGCAAAGTGGGTTTTCCAGTGATAAAGTTAGAGATAAAAAGATACTTGAAGGCTGTTTCCTGCCTCCTGCATGGTTTTAACTCTTAGAGGCACTGAGTATAATAATTAAGAATCTGGACTTTGCATTACAAAAGAAACAAAGCTACTTATATTTTATTTCCAGATACTTCACTTACGAGCAATGTGGCCTTTGGCAGATTAGTAACCTCCTCAGCATCTCCATCTGTAAAATGGTGGTGATGAACGCACTGGGCACATACATATGAAAACCCATGCACACTGTTGTACAGGTAAAATCAGATCGCATATAAAAAGTACGTAACAAGTAACTAGCACGTTTATAGAATGTGCCCTGTAAACATTCATTATTATTGGCTCTGGGCTAGCATTTACATTTACTGTAAAATACACAGCAATAGGTATGTATGACTGGCAAAAATAATTGCTTTGAAAAGAAGTTTAAAAAACACATTTGTGGTGTAGAATGAGGCAAAATGCAGCATGTATGGGCACAGTTGAATGATTCTGAATTGCCCTGAAATTCCCTGAAAGAGACTGTTTTCTTGCTGGAAAATACTTTGGGTTTCAAACTGCATCTGGTTTGAATTAGCTTTGGAAATCACTGCTCTTTTTTTCTAAGATAAGTGCTTGACAACTCCACATAATCCTGACAAAAATATCATTTAGGGTGGGTTCCTTTTCTTTTGGGATAGTCTCTTGATTGCTCAGAACTTTCACAAGCAGCTGGTTATGCACCTGGACCTTCATCGATTGTTAATGCAATTGTCTGACTGTAAGAATGTGAAAGGGCTCATCTCTGGCTGTACACTGTTGTTGTACAACTGTACTCAATCTAGAACATGTCTCCTCATCGCTGGCAGTTCTTAATTATTAATATTCTCAAATCGATATTGTTGTGGCTCCAATAAAAAGCTTCTCACCCAATGGGTGCCAATATTTTCCCCCAAAACTATTCCTTATCTAATAGGACCTTAGTATATTACATTCATTAACCTTCCATTTTATTCCCTTGAGAGAGTAATGGAGACATCAAAGATAGAATCCAGCTGCTTATTGTTGGAGATGAAAAGGAGCCCAGAAAATCTTATGATTTTCTTTTAAAAAAAAGAAATCATAAGAGCTTTCCAAATGTTCCTGCCTGGCTCAGCGGAGAATCTAACCTCCGTGAGACTCTGAGAGCTTGACCACACTAACCAGGCTTCCACTATCCTGTTTCACGCGGGACCTGTTCAGAGCATTTCAATGAAAGGTTTAAGAGATCACACTTTCTGGAGACAAACTGTTGAAATCAGTTCCAGTTCTGTCACCTACTTTGTCTTAGGTAATTGTTTGTGGTCTTTGAAAAGGGAGAAAACGAATTCCTAGCTGGTGGGATAGTTTTGAGGATCAGTTGAGTCATTTCATGTAGAGTGCTTAGAATACGGCTTAGCACAAGGTGACGGCCAGTATATATTAGCTATATCATCGTCAATATCAACATAATCATCATCATTATCATAAGCCCCAGATAAATATACATATATACACATACATATAAACATGCATACATGAACCAAAATGGTATACCTTTCGGTTTTACTTTGCAATTTTTACTTACCATGCACTACTTTTTTCGGGAAGTACATAAAGATTTATCACACTTAAAAACTGCTATCTTGGGGCACCTGGGTGGCTCAGTGGGTTAAGCCGCTGCCTTCGGCTCAGGTCGTGATCTCGGGGTCCTGGGATCGAGTCCCATGTCGGGCTTTCTGCTCAGGAGGGAGCCTGCTTCCCTCTCTCTCTCTCTCTGCCTGCCTCTCTGCCTACTTGTGATCTCTCTCTGGCAAATAAATAAATAAAATCTTTAAAAAAAAAAACAAAAAACAAAACAACAACAACAAAAAAACTGCTGTCTTCTGGCACATTATTCTGATGCTCTAATCTTACATTGGTGTCCCTTTAGCTTTCTTTCTGGGTTTTTTGCTTTACATATAATACTTAAACCCACAGGATTTAAATGTAACTTTGCATGTGAATACCACTCTCTCTTAAGGATGGATTTGTAGACGTGAAGCTAATGGATAAATTATATTTCTATTTTAAAAATTTGATAGATACTTCTATTCTCCAAGTATTCTAAAGTATTCTCCAACTATATCATGCCCATTTCATTCTTCTAAAAACCGTATAAGTTGGTTCATTTAAAATACTTCGGCAGGGACGCCTGGGTGGCTCAGTGGGTTAAGTGTGGGCCTTCAGCTCAGGTCATGAGCCCAGGTCCTGGGATGAGTCCTACATCGGGCTCTTTGCTCAGTGGGGCATCTGTTTCTTCTTCTGCTTGCCGCTCCCACTGCTCGTGTGTGCGCTCTCTCTCTCACACACAAATAAATAAAATCTTTTTTAAAAATGAAAAATAAAATACTTTGGCATAGGGTGGCTCATATGTGTGTGTGTGTGTGTGTATGTAGGCATATACGTGTACATATATATACACACACATATATATGTATATATGTGTATACACACACACACACACGCATGCACATATAGTAGTCACTTTCCTCAGAGTGAAATACATGTGAAGTCAGAGCTAGAAATTGAGAGTTGGATAAGACTTTAAATATTATTTGGCCCACAGTCCCATCTTGCTATTCAGATGACTAAGTCCCCCCCAAAAAACCAAATTGCTTACCCCAGCCTAGGGGAATTTGATTTGAATGTTAAAGCCTGATGGTTGATCTGAAATTGCATCAGCTGGCTAGACCATCTCTTTACATGACGTTTCCTGCCACATGGGCCTGTATTAAGCAATTTGACTGGTACTGTTTTCATGTTAAACTTCCTCTTCTAGATATTTTTACCCTTCCCTGAAATCAGAGGTTTTACAGTATTGTTTCAGATAGATAGAAATTATTTTTGCACCTCTTATCTTTAAAAATATGGGCTCTTTGCTCAGCAGGGAGCCTGCTTCTCCCTCTGCCTGCCTTTCCCCTTGCTTGTGCCTGTACTCTCTCCCGCCCACTCTCTCTCTGACAAATAAATAATTAAAATCTTTAAAAAATAGCTCTTAAAAACACTTTTAGTATACTAAATAAGGTAATACTGTAGAAAAATTCTATTTGCTATCACTTAATGTCCTAGGAGCCAAAGACTGTAATTCCTATAATTCCTAATTGGAAATGTTATGTATAGTGACTCAAAACTCGGAAATAAGGTGAAAGAAGTACAGCACAACCTTTCAACATCATCTTGAGGCACTGTTTAACAAGTCCATCCAATGATTATTTAATCATCTCAAACTACACTAACATGGTTACCACCCACCCTTTGTAATCATTGAACACTTGCAATATGGCTAGTCAGCACCGAGATGTGCTAGAAGTATAAAATGGACACCAAATTTTGAAGACATAGTAAGAAAAAAGAATGTAAAATATCCTATTAATAATTTCTTATATTACGTGTTAAATTGATCATAGTTTTCATATAATAGTTTACATAAAGTTATTATTAAAAACATTTTTTACTTTTTCTTTTTATTCAATGTGCTTACTGGAAATTTTTTAATTACTTGTGTGGCTGGTTATTTTATTTCTGTTGGATGGTGCTGATCTAGAGAATATAGCCTTGTGTGATTCACTATTTACAATTAACTAAGTCCTGGACTCTGTAAAGGTACACAGGAACTGGTAGATTTAGTTGCAATAGGAATGCAAATGATTTCTCTCTGGTAGAAAACATAACCCCACATGTTATGACTTTATTGCCCTGAAGGACAGCAAACAGTTTTGTAAATAATCTGGGAATCTTATTACAACATTTTTAAAACATGTGTATAAGTACCCAGAATCTTAAAATGATCTTTTAGCCAACTTCATCATCTTCTTGACTCCTTTATTAATGAATTAGTAAACGTCTAATGATTTAATAGATATGGTTGAGAAGAGATCATTCCAATTAACATTATATGTGAAAGAAAGTCTTTTTCAACTTTCCAAAAATGACACTTTGATAGGAAAAAAGTTCTTTGAATTATTTTAGATTATTTTATTTTAATTCAATCTTTGAATTAGTTTAGCTTTATAGGATATATCTTTACGATCTGTCTTTTGTAAATTAATTGCACTGTTTTTCTTAAAATTTGGCTATGACACAATTTAACATTGTTCTGGAAGTCACTTTACAGTTCACAATTCACAAATAACGTGCAAAGAGAAATATAACCAGGAGTTTATGGCGTGACCTTTATCCATTGTCTGCAAGGATGTGAACCCCCTATCATAGAGATTTATGTTAATTAGACCACTTCTCTCCTGCATCTTTGAGCAGTTAATCATTAACCTTCCCAGCAAGCCTTCATGCTCAGCCTGTGTTTGCCTGGCAATGATGAAAAGACTTAGCAATCATTGAAGTGCACGCATTTTCCCTAAAAGCTTCCTTTCTTACCTCAAGGGATAGTATTTCCATTTCAAATACAATGAATAAGAATCTTAAAATTTCAACATTCCTGACAGATGCAAAGCAATGTAAGTGCATACTGCTCTGCAAAGATATTAATTTAGAAATTGGTTCATTTCCACCTATTGTAACCTAGAAAAGAAAGGTACATGGAATATATACATACTCCAGTTCTCTACAACTACTGGTGGATAACTTCAGCTTCATTGGCTCCTTAATCAACAACTAGGTCATCTATGTCTTATGCAGCTCTCAGATTATTCCAGTAAAGCTAGTCATTCAACAAAGCTTTCATGGGCACCTACTATACATCAGGTACTGTACTTGGCACTGGGGCACAGCAGTGAACACTGACAAAATCCTGGCCTTTCCTAATAGTACAGGGACCCTAATGGCTGAAGAAGAGGAAACGAAGGCAGAAGTGGATGATTTCAGTCAAGTAACCAGGACAAAATAGCAAAAGACCATGTAGGATATTGAAAGAACTTTGGCTTAAGATGTGAAAGATACTGGAAAGTTTTAAGCAGAAAAATGACATGTTAGGGATTGCATTTTACAAGAGTCAAACAAATCCAATGCTCTGTTGAGAACAGATTAAGGTAAGGGTGAGCCTCTGGGAGGCCCCCAGACAGGCTATGGTGATAATTCAGGCAAGGGATAATGGGGGATTTTGCCGTGTATTTACTCGAGATGGTGCAGTATAACTGAGGTATAGTATAATGTGAAGTAGAAAGGACAGGATTTGCTGATATGTGGTGTGAAATAAAGAATAGAGACAGAGTGACTCCATTTTATTTCTTGCCCGAGCAAGTGGGAGAATGGAGTTGCTCTTTAATGACATAGACAAGACAATGAGAGAATCAGTAAAGAATATCAGGGCTCAGTTTTGAGCATGGTAAGTTTGGGAGGACTATTAGACATAGTGAGGAAAACTCCAGTTGTCTGGAGTTGAGCAGAAATGACAGAAATTTTTTATTTAAAATGAGATATACAGATATAGAGATATACAGTAGGAAGTCTTAGGCATGTAGATGGCATTTATTTTATTTTTTAGATTTTCTTGAAATAAATTTATTTAAATTTGTTTGAATTCTAGTTAGCATATAGTGTACTATTAGTTTGAGGGGTAGAATTTAATGATTCATCAGTTGTATATAATATCCAGTTGCTCATTACATCAAGTGCCCTCCTTAATGTCCATCAACTGGTTACCCCTCCTTCCACCGACAAGGCAAGTGGATGGATCACAAAGTGTGCATAAAGCTAAGAAAGAGATTGGGGCCAAGCAATGAGCCCTTTCAACTCACAAGTTTTGAGTAAATTCACCAATCTGATGTATTTAAGATTTTACTTATTTATTTGACAGAGAGAGATCACAAGTAGGCAGAGAGGCAGGCAGAGAGAGAGAGAGGAGGAAGCAGGCTCCCCACTGAGCAGAGAGCCCGATGAGGGGTTCCATCCCAGGACCCTGAGATCATGACCTGAGTCGAAGGCAGAAGCTTAACCCACTGAACCACCTAGGAGCCCCAGTCTGATATATTTAATCAGTATCTGCCACATTTATTTTTCTAAAGAATACATTTTCTTTTCATGGATTATCTACTACAGTTCCTGGGAACTTGTATTATGCAGAACATCCTTGGGGAAATGATGTAACTTATTGCCTCATCTTTCCACTTAATGCTGCTTATGTAAACAGAGCTATTAAATCCTTATTTAACTTTATTATAATCAGTTTCCAAAGTGAAATTGGAAAGGAGATAGGATAATTCATTTGATACAAATGTGAGTGGCATGAGGTTGTACACTTTTCATTTTTTATTTAAAATGAAAATGATCAAATCTTGGTCAGAAACAAAGACATTTCTGGTCCTTTTTTTTTTTTTTTAACTTTCCTACAACATTTTTAAACAAAATTTTAGAAAATGATTTTAATATGTTAAAAGAAAGACTCCCCCCTCAGAACTCTAAATCCTCCAAGCCTGATGATCCTCACGTAAGACATGTTTTATCTCAGTTGGAGATCTTCTCTTTTTTAAATATGTTTTTAAATATGTTTGAGTATGTCAAATAAACTTCAAAAGTATATTGGAAAAAAACTGAAAAATGAAGATTCAGATTTTGATTCATATGCCATAAATATGCAAAATAAATTTGTATTGTTTCAACCCATGCCACTTTGTAAGTATGAACACAAAGTTTATACATATAACTCTTGAGATTTTGTGGTTTTCTTCCTTAAGAAATAATACTGTTTATTTTTTTTTTTAAGATTTTATTTATTTGACACAGAGAGAGAGATCACAAGTAGGCAGAGAGGCAGGCAGGAGCGGGGGAAGCAGGCTCCTTGCCGAGCAGAGAGCCCAATGTGGGCCTCGATCCCAGGACCCTGAGATCATGACCTGAGCCTAAGACAGACGCTTAACCCACTGAGCCACCTAGGCACCCAGAAATAATGCTCTTTACAGCCCATTTGGCATCCCAAGATTTCTGAAATAAAATCTACTTCTGGGAACAACTTTAGAAAAACATTACTGTGCTCAAATTAATCTCCATTTTTTTTTCCTTTGGATAACATCCCACTAGAAAAGTGCCCAATTTATGTGAACTACTTCGCCTCTGATTGCTACATTGTTCTCTATTTTTTCAGGTCAAAAGTTTTTATCTTTAACCAACTATAAGTCTCCCCAAAATATAATATTCATCCTTTAAGAGAATATATGCTATTTATAAGAAATTGTTGCTAATATGAAGGATGGTAACAAAATCCACAATACCTGGTTAGAGAAGCTTGGTGGTCAAATTTCGTAAGCATTATTCTAATTTCCCTGCCTCTTCTTAGCCTAACCTGAGACTAGAGCATTTCTTTACTTTTGGGCGTTAATGAAAGTACACATTTTATCAGCTTTACACTCAAAGGTGCAAGATCTAACTGTCACAAATCACAAGTCTGATAACGGTATTCTCATCTATGTTGCAACAAAGCAATTTCAAGTCAGGCAACTTTAGTTTGAAAAACCTATAGTTTTAGAACTTTCTTATGACTTTGGGAGTGTGCTTATTTCTGTAGAATCCAGGATGATACCAAAACCCATAGACGCTCTCATAAGGAAATGCACAGAAGATGAAACTCTTTCATTCAGGAGAGATTTCAGGAAGCCCCATGTTGTTTCGGTCCATCAGCTATCTAAATGATCAAAAGAGAAATATAAGACCAGAATTTCCTGAATCAGCTTCCATAAATGGATGAACTTTACCTGGTACATTACTCCCAGGACCAGAAACTTGACTGCAAATGCTAGACCTCATCTGTTCTGTCCTTGTTTCTTATTCTAGTGCTATTCATGTAAAACCAAGCATATTAACAGCATGTTGACAAGAAGGATAGTTTAGCCTGACTACAACTATGATCGGCAATGAGAACTATACTGTGTTGGCTGTATACATTTATTTTGGGTTATTTATCAGAGAGTACGCATTTGTTACTGCGATCTGGAGCTCTTTGCATTTTGGAGCATCATAGTAAGTGCTATGAACAGTAAGTTTCTAATGAGGACTTGAGTTTCCTAGTTCATAAAATTAGAACCATGATGACAAGGATGATGGTGATGATACCGAAGTAAAGACTGTGAACTCGAGAGGGAACTGAGGGAAGCTATGCCTATGAAAGTGATTGCACATTGCTAAGTTCGAATTGTAAAAGATGACTAAGCAATGCCAAAGTCAAAGATTCCTAAAAGCATCATGTTCTCACTCCGTTAAACATCTCCCTTCCACCAGCAGCAGTAAGGTGGAAGGTCCAGAGGAGTGTTATCATGGACCATTTTTTTTTTTTAAGATTTTATTTATTTATTTGACAGACAAAGATCACAAGTAGGTAGAGAAGAGGCAGGCAGAGAGAGAGGAGGAAGCAGGCTCCCGTTGAGCAGAGAGCCCGATGTGGGGCTCGATCCCAGGACTCTGGGATCATGACCCGAGCCGAAGGCAGAGGCTTTAACCCACTGAGCCACCCAGGCGCCCCCATAATGGACCATTTTATATCTAGTTTCCAGTAATCTGTATCAATGCTTCACAATGAACCTCAACCACTTTCTTCTGTTTACTCATTAAGCAAAGTTTTTTAAATACCACATTCCAGGTGCTCACCATAAAACGAAATCAAGCCTGGCTCTGAAGTTTTTTTATTACCTAGTTGGAGAAAAGGGCGGTATGTCACCTTCAAGCGTGTAATAAAAGCTATGCTAGAGGTATGCTGTGGGTGGTGCTAGCCCCTGGGTGAATGAGGGGTTTTCAAATAAAATAGATGGATGGAAAATGCCTAGAAGAGATATTGGCAGGAAGACTCCCAGGAAATGGCCAAAGGCATGTGAGCTGTTTGCAGTAGTACGCCCAGGCTTCTCTCTTAAGTGAGAAAGTAGGGGCTCAGTGAGGCAAGGAATACAAGTGTTAACAGCAAGGAGAAGTGGGATCTTTCCTGTTGTCTTGAAGTGAAGCAAAACCCCAAAGCCGAAAACATAAGGAGAGACGCTGTTAGAAGACACATTCCCAGAGGGCTTTCTAAAATGTGGGTGGGCCAGATGTGCTACTCTTTTCCCTATCCCATCCAAATTAAGTAAGTAAATGATGAAAACTGAAGGCTTGGGGTGCCTGGGTGGCTCAGTGGGTTAGGCCGCTGCCTTCAGCTCAAGTCATGATCTCGGGGTCTTGGGGTCGAGTCCCGCATCGGGCTCTCTGCTCAGCAGGGAGCCTGCTTTTCTCTCTCTCTCTCTCTCTCTCTCTGCCTGCCTCTCTGTCTACTTGTGATCTCTCTCTGTCAAATAAATAAATAAATCTTTAAAAAAAAAAACCCAAAAACCTGAAGGCTTTTTTTTTTTTCTTTTTTTGCATTAAATAAGCATCATTATCCTTGAGGGGAAGCATTGCAGAATAACCATTCAGGTTCCTGTGAGAAAACAAAGGTGGTGATCCCCACAAAGCCAATTCAGAAATTCTCAGAATTATCATTTATAGAGAATAGAGATGGTGGTTGCCTACAGGAGGAGGAAATGGGTGGGTGTGGATGGCTTCTTGCTGAGCTGCAGAAAATGCAGAGACCATAGTGGTACCTCTCAGCACAAGGTAGTATGGCAGTTCCTAGTGGAGGTGTGGTTTCATCTATATCCCCGGCTGTTTCAGAGGGTGTGCTTTTGATCACAGAGAAGGGTCTAGAGATTCAAAGATGGGTGGCTCACAGTGTCAGGAAAAGGAGAAAGGAAAATATGGGACCATCCACATGCTCACCATTTGGTGGGCTATATGGAGTGTTCCATGAACACAGTGGACTCATAAGAAAGCTAGGCTCCAACCATCTTGTGGGTGGTCCTACCAAGATGGTTGCCTGCACGGGACTTAGGTCCTCCTGTGAGAGGCAGCGGGATAGACTGCTGAAAGCGGGAGACTGGAGGTTAGTCCTCATCAAATGACCATGCAAAATAAGATCCCTGTAGAGCACAAAGAAGAATGTACAAAATAGACTCCACAATCAAGTCACTGTTTGGACATCTGCCGCACAGGCAATGTCAATGTCTGATTACAGCAAATCTCTTCTACCTAAGTTTTTGTCTCTATTCTTCCCTTTTACCCTGACCATTTCTCCTTTGGGCACCAAAACCTTGGAGATAAAAAGCAGACCAAGAAGCAATGGAGTGTGATGGGGAGAAGATGTAGAAAGAGAAAAAAGGAGATGATGTTCCTTTCTTCACTGTAAACCCCTGATCCACAGGGCAGTCTTTTGTTAAAGAGAGCAAAGAAGTTTTGAAATTAAAACTTTAATTTAGAACAGATGAGGTCTTATATTTATTTGTGAAAGTTAAGGTGATTACAAGAAAACTTCCAGTTAATTTTTTATAAAAGTTTTACATATATACAGCATAGTGTATATATATTAAATATATATTTCTATGAAATATCACAAAGGGAATGCATCTACCTTACTATCACCTGGGTCAAGAATTATTGCATTTCCAGGACCCAGAAACTCCTCATTGTACTCCTTCCCTTCAAACCAAAGGAAATCACCTTTTTTATTTCTCACACAGAGACAAGTGTCTTTTTCCCTATAAAATGGAATAACTATACATATGTGTGTGTGTGTGTATATATATATAGTATAGTATATATACACCATATATACTATATAACTATAATATATACATACACTATAATATATATTATATATACACTATTAATATACTATATAACATATAGAATATATAAAATATCTGTACTCTTTTTTTTACTCATTGGTATGTTTGTGAAACTCATCAATGTAGTTACAAATAACAACACTTTATTCATTTTCTCTGCTGTATGGTAATCCATTGTGTAAATATACCACACTTTATCCATTTTACTATTTATTAGCATTAAACTTGTTTCTAGTTTGAGGATTATAATAAAGAATTTTGCTATAATATTCCTATACATATAAAATATATTGTGCATATATATATACTATGTATATGTGTTAGATAAATATACTAGGAATGAAATGTTGTGTCCTATGTTATATATACACATTCAACTTTAGAATATATTGCCAAGTAGCTTTCCAAGGTACTTGTCCCAATGCACACTCCCTCAAGCAGTATAAAGGAGTCTAGTTGTTTCATGCCTTTACCAAAGCTTCATCTTTTCTGTCTTTTCCATGTTAGCTATTCTGGTAGGTGTACGATGGTATTCCATTGTGTTTCTGACTGCACTTCTCTGATGACTCATGAAGATGAGTACATTTTCTGAAGTTTGGTCATTTGGATATACTCTTCTATGAAACCCCATTATTTTTTCTTGTGGCTTGTCTATTTCATATTTGTTGCATGAGTTTTGTGGCTGCCTTTCTACTCCGGAATTGTTTCTTTTGATGGTTGGAAATTTGGAGGGTTTTTTGTTTTTTAAAAGATTTTATTTATTTATTTGACAGAGAGAGAGATCACAAGTAGGCAGAGAGGCAGGCAGAGAGAGGGGGGAAGCAGGCTCCCCACTGAGCAGAGAGCCTGAGGCAGGGCTTGATCCCAGGACCTAGAGATCATGACGTGAGCTGATGGCAGAGGCTTAACCCACTGAGCCACCCAGGTGCCCCTGGAGTTTTAATGCTTAAGTAGAGAGAGCATTTTTATAAATTTTTTCTATGTGGATACTCCCTTTCCTATGGTCCTGTTTAAGATTTCATTTATTTTCCTTAAATTTATTTTAGAAGCATTATTTTTTTCCTTTCACTTTGGAATCTATAATCCACATGAATTGATTTCTTCATGGAGGGTATGAGGTAGCAAAAAAAAAAAATCAACAGCAACAAAAATGTTTTTATTCTAGGCTGCAATTTTTCATGGCTGAATGTGAGTTGAACTTACAGAAATGACATTGCTGGTACAAATGAAGTGATTGAAAAGCTATGGGATCTGCCAAAGATGTTCTCAAGCTTAGGGAAGAAAGATCCAATAGAGCACATTTGAAAGTCATGTTGGAGAAAAATAAACCCATTTTGCTTGAACTACCACAGGGTTCAATTTGCTAAGTATATCAGATATTTTTTAAAGGAAAAAAAGAAGAGGAAACTCTGACTTCAGTTTAAAATATTTCTATTTGGAGAAGCCCGTGGGGTACTGAGATAGAACTGTTCTCGAAATCAAGCAAACATGCTTCCCACTGGAAACAGCTAGGAAGGGCGAGGTTCTAGTGGAAACTGGAGGCCCTTACTTCTTAATGCTGCAGCCAGCAGGAGTCTATGATTTTCTGCAACTGATTTAAGGAACTTGGTGATGGAGTGCCCTGTCATTTCCTTTGTGGTTGGAGCCTGTATTTGGCTATAAGATAACATTGAGCATGGAGCCCCTAATAACTAAGCTCAAGTACAAAATCATCTATAGGAGAAGCCTCAGCCATCGCTATGGTGATCTACACATCAATGAACAGCAGGATCTTTGCAATTTGAAAGAACCATTTTGTAAACTTTGTAAGAATAAGTCTACCACCTATGTCATTGGTGGGGTGACTTCATACTTACCATGTCCAGTTGAACACAATTTTCTGGACACTGATCTCCTCTTTATATATTTGTTTGCAATCTGTTGCTCTTACAGATAGCTGTCTGCTAATGTTCAGTCTCTGGGTTCCCTTCATTTACATAAGGCCATACATTTATCTTACTAATAAGAGTCTCTCTCTTTTCCCTTCCCAACCCCAACCCTCTTTTCCTCTCTTCAATTTCAGTCAACTCTTGACTTCACTAATCTCTAGACACTTGTTTTGTACATGCAAGATGTATAGTTTTTAATTTTTTATTCACGAAATACTTGTATAGTTATCAGTGTCACTGCTATGATCCATGTGTTTTATAAAGTTTTAGCTTTTCACAACAACTCTATGAAATGGGTGCTATTATTATTATTATCACTTTACAGGTGAGAAAACTGAGCCATAGACAATTAAGTAACTTTTCTATGGTTATGCAAAGCCCTATCAATAATAAGTTAATCCAGAAGATATGAGGGATTTTACCAGCAATTTACATATACCATTTTACTTAGCTCTCCTAAAACCCAAGAAAGATTGATTCAGAAAATGTTAGGAAATCATCCAAAATTACATTTATAGATTTGTTTAGGATCTGAATCCATTTTGAGCAAATCCAAAACTCAAACTATTCACCATGTTCACCTGCCTCCCACCCCTTTCCTACAGACAACATTGGCAAGTGCGTAAAGAGAGCTAAGAGAAGTTATAAATGGACTCAGACACCCCCTCCTTGTCTGTATCCCAGGACAGTGCATATTATTCCCATTCTACAGGTGAAGAACTGAGGGAGAATGGTTGAGTAATCTGCCCAAGATCATGTGGCTAGCCTGGGATTCCAAGCCAGGCTTTCTGCCTTCTAAGATCATTATACTACTACCTTCTGGTGTCATGATTTAGGTTTCCCCAGAAGCAGGCGCTTAGCAAGCATTCTGGTGAAACCATAGGTGGTCAAATGAAAGTAAAATGGTGACAAGGTAAGCATGTAAGCAAGTGAGACAGGAAGGAAGCCAACAAAGTGCATGAGGCTCCTGGATGGCTGGAGTTTAGCCCCCAGGGCAACGCTGGGGAGCAGTGTAGACCAATCACCTCCATTATTACTTGCAGGCTGCTGCTGGGAGCTGTTAACCCTCAGTACTTCCGACTTGCTGTGGGCAGCTTCGGCAGCCACAGACGACTTTGGGCAAGGCGACGTTGATGTTGACTTTTTGCAGTTGGCAGAAATGCTCTAGAATGATCAAGTCTGAGTGCATATGGGTGAAACCTGGAACTGTGACATAGTCACTGGTACTTTTCCAGATTTCCATTAAACCTAGGAGAAATAATTTATCTGATCAAGGGACTGGATAATTTATAAATTTATAATTTATTATAAATTTATTATAAATATAAATTATAGATTTATATATTTATTATAAATTTATAATAATTTATAAATTATTATAAAATAATTTATAAGATCAAGGGACTGGATTCTCTTCGACTCCACTTAAAATGATTTGAGCATCATGTAAATACTTCATTCACCGTTCTTAGGATAGAGCTTCTATAGGATAAAGTATATATTATTGAAAAAATCATTTGAAAAGCCACTCTAAGAAGTTAATATAAGTGTTCAACCACAATTCTCGAAATGTTTACCCACCTGTTCTTGCATGTTTGGGTAAGCTTGTCTTCCGCACGATCCATAAATGCACTGTACACATCTTGCCGCCTCCTGTGTCTCTTAGGGGAGATAGCACAAAGGAAGTCAGCAAAAGCAAGCATGTACTGACTTTAATTGTGGTTTATCTTTTCTAAATTGCTATTTTATAATCTTTGCTTTAAAAACTTGCTCCATATGCCAAAGGCACATCTTGCTGTTTTGGGACCTACAGGGATACAAAACAGCCTTTCTTGTCCAGGGTAGAATACGAACCATGGTAAAAGTGTGTTTTCTCAACATATTTTTATGAGTGGATGACAAAGCCTCCTTGTCAGGTCTTCTTACTGAGCGCAGTTCACTCAATGGGCTGCTCCAAATGGGGTGGGACTACCTTTGGGGAAAATTCCTTACGGTATTCAGGCCTCAGTCCACCAGACCAACCATCTTTGTAATACGAAAATAAAATCCAAAATTCTGGATAATCCACTGTTCATATTTTAAGAAAAAACAGAGATCTTTCTGATTTACTTTTAAAGCTAGTATCTTTCACCATATATGCTAACAACAAATGAAAAAATCCTGCATTAAAGTAATCAATAATAGTTTTGGAGACCTCTCTGAACAGCTGTAGAGGAAGAGTCAAGCTCACCGTGAATGAAGCAGATTTAATGGGCCAGGGAGCTTTTGGTAAAATTAGCTTTGAATCCCAGGTGCATTCATGAGGCTTGTAGGTGATAAATCTTTCTGAACTGTTCTTCTGTTTATCATCTTTCAGTGAGCGGCACCCATGGACTACAGATACGGAGACAAATGAGAAACAGTAATTACGCAGGTCTTTGTTCAAGTCTCTCAGAATTTAGCTGGAGATCAGGGCCCAGGAGAGATGAATTGACAGCCAATTTATAACACAAATCCAAATAAAATTTTGCTTATCCTGTCCACCAATTCTACTGCAGTTAATGTTGTCCTTCAAACTGTTCACATCCCACTTTTTATTTCCCCGGAAATCTCTTTTTAAACTTCTCAGTAGTGCATTGTGATTTGCGTTCTACTTAAATTTTACTTAGACATTTCTTGAGATCAGAGTCTGGGTCTTATAAAGTATCTCTAGCTTTTTTTTCCAGAGTGATTTACACGTAGTTCACGTAAGGAACGTTGACATGTCCCATTTTAATTGCACACATAGAAAAGACTTTTGTCAATATAATCCATGCTAAAATGTATATGGTATTTATGAATAAATTATCTCCATTTCATAATTATAAAACTACTTGACACTCATTTTTAAAAGAAGAAAATAAGACTCAAACTTTGTCTTCCTACTCAGGGACAACCACCATTAACATCTTATTGTTTTGTCTATAATTGATATGTAATTATAACATATAAATATAGAATGTATATATTATCACCCTTGTCCAAATAAGGAATGCTGGGTAATACAAAGTTCACTGTGAACAAGCACTATTCAAATGGCACCACAATAATAACTATTGTCAGGGGTGAGGGGTGCCTTGGTGGCTCAGTCCTTAAGCATCTGCCTTCCACAGCAGTCATGATCCCAGGGTCCTGGGGTCAAGCCCCCGTCAGTCTTTTCACTCGGCGGGGAGGCTGCTTCTCCCTCTCCTACTCCCTCAGCTTGTGTTCCCTCTCTGTCTCTCTCTCTTTCACTGTCAAATGAATGAATAAAATCTTTTTAAAAATAATAATAATAATAATAATAATTGTGTGTATATGACCATGTACGAGATAACTGTACTATATACATATTATTAACTAAGTGACTATGTATGTGTAACAGATTTAATGCTCACAATATCTCTATCTATGATATAGATCCAATTATTATCATTCCCATTTATAGATAGGTAGACCAATAGACAGTTTAAGTAACTTGGGGCAGCTTACTTCCTGGTTTATACTCTTAACCACTTACTCTATTGTTTTCTATACAGAACACTTTGAGTTAAAAGCTCAACCTTCAATAGTATATTAAAAGGTGTAGATGATGAAGAAAGTGGATTGCTTCCATTAATTAAGTGGGCATTTAAAAAATTTACCATATTACTAAATGTGATAAGTTAAAAAAAATCATTTGGGCTGTATGTTTTTACAAGTATTACTATTTTTTAAAAGAATTTATTTATTTATTTATGTAGTGCATAGGGGGAGGGGCAAAGGGAAGGGGAGCAAGAGAGGGAATCTCAAGCAGACTCTGTGTTGAATGGGGAGCCCAATGAAGGGCTCGATCCCACGACCCAGAGATCATAACCTGAGCTGAAATCAAGGGTCCGAGGCCCAATTGAATGAGCCACCCTGGTGCTTCCAAGTATTACTATTAAGATAATGCAAAAAGTTTATTTTTTGCTATATTCATAAGTTTATGATAATGACTTACCTGTACTTAAGTGTCTGGATTTAAATTTTAATCCAAAAGGGTCCCTTTCATAAGTTGTCACAAAGTTTGGTAAATTGGGTTGGTACTAGATATGTAAAGAGAAGATTGTACTATTACTAGTAAATATTGTTTATTACTAACATCATATTTGCCATGTGATTTTTACAAATATTAATATTTTACTGGCAAAATGTAATTTTGATGATTTTATTATAATGTTTAAAACTTGCATATGAAATTTGAAAGAATAATCTAATTCAAGATACTATACTGTATAGCCAATTCATTTTATAGTGGAACAGAGTACTTCCAAATCCTAGGGGGGAAAAATATAAAATAATATTTTTAACACCATGAAATTAAAGGAATCCATTCAAAAGTTGCATTTATTTTCAAATGCAAATAGGGTTGCATGTTATATTTCTGGAGCTGGGTTTATTTCAGGGACATAAAAATATATAACAAAGCTAAAATAATTTACTGAGACTGGCATAGAGTAATTACTGACTGTTTTCAGTAAACTATACCACAAAATAGGGTTTTTTTAAGATGGTTTAAATGAACTAATTAATATAAACTAAAATAGAATTTGTACACTTTCAGAAACTAATTTAAAAAACATCACATATGTCTCTGCTTGAAAGCTTAGTTAATGGGGCACAAAAGGGTGAACTCGGGCAGAAGACAGACAGGATTCTCTTCTTTGTGAGTGATTCTACAACCTGCTAAAGCAAATAGGAAAATATTAAAAGTCCCAAACGAAACTCTAGTACAAGATTTTTCACTCTTTAATCAAATGAAATGGGAATCCTTAGTTTAAGAAAATTATACTGACATCTGGTGGTTGCACAATTCCTAGTACACAGTCTTCAACTCACTTTTTCATAAATATAAATTAATTCAGTTACAGTTAAAATGTCCCCATTCCTTGAACTTTTCTTACTCAAGTCTTATAATTGTAACCATAACTAGTGAAATAGTTGAATGAACTAATGACATTTGCTGTTTAACTGTCTTTCCCTCAACTCCAAAAGTTAATATAGTTCCTTTACTGTAAATAGAAGGGTTTAGATGCCGTAAATGAGTAAAGAAGTTTATGGATCAAGGCTTCTGAATTTTCCAGCTTTTATCCTAAGACCTCCTAAGAATTAACATTCATTCATAAATATTTTGCATATCATTATTTCTTTCATTACTTAAAAGAATGATAACAAGTGTGAAGGAGGGTTATTCCATGTTATAAATAAGAAAGAGGCTTAATAACTTTTCCAAAATTAGTAGCAATAAGAGGGCAAAGATACCTAATCCAACCCCAAAGACCACATTCCTAACTGCTTTCTTATATTTTCTGAGAACAAACTTATTCTTTTTTATAGCTATTTTTTTTATATTGCCAGCCCTATTGCTTCTCTTGTTACTGAGCAAGAGTCATACTTATGTGTAAAATTATAGACATAAGTAGAGAATATATTCATTTTCTCGAGGAATTATATTTTGACCTCATTTGTATTTCCTTAAATATATGTGTATTCCCCACCACCATTTCAAATTATAAATCTGATTCTTGCTCACATTTTATTTAAATTATTAATCATTTAAAAAAACTCATTAAAGTAACATAATGCCCCCTTTGTCAACTTTTACTTATTCATCCATTCATTCCATGAATTGATTTTATTACTTTCTAGATTGAAACTGGCAATTGAGGTCTGTTTCCCAATCACATCTAAGTCCCAACCATTCTAAAAACTAGGAAAGTCCATCCCAGAGTTAGTCTTTCCACCTGGCTGATAAAACCATATCAAAAACATTAACCAAGGTCTTACCTCTCTTCTCTGTCATTTAGTGCTGAATCTGACTTGTATTTTTCTATGGGAAATAAAGATGCATATTTGTACATATTATATGCACATACCTTTTTTGCTCATGTAATAGTAGTCATAGCTAAGAAATGAATAAAAAATAATACATATTTCCCCTTATCTGTTTTAAGTTATTTTGAATCAAACACTCTTTTGTACCTGTCGAAAGTCATGTGGTTTGGGATTGAGGTATACACCATTTGGATATTTTCCACTCTTCATGAACATTAACTTCGCTTTATATGAATCCAGATGTGGGAATGTTGTTATAAACTCAGGGGATTTGGCCTTCTTGGGATGACTCCTTATGCTGGGCATGTGAAGCCTTGTTTCCTGAAAATTACCTCTTTTCCCCTTTCCTTGTTCTTCCTTAATATTCCTTGATGGTTTTTCTGGAAATCCCAAAGATGTATACAGTTTATAACTGAAATCGGGAGGCTTTATTTCCTATATGTTGACTTCCATTTCAGATCGTGGTGGTCCCAGGACTTCTTTTTTCCATTTGGAGTTGAGATCTTCTGTGGAATACTGCAACCTTCTTGTGACACCTCTGCTTCTGTTGCCTTTCTGAGAGTCAAGGTATGTTGGGTGGAGAGTGTTTTTCACCTGTAGCAACCTGCAACAGACATGTTGGTGAGGTCTGCCACTATAGCAACAGTATATTGAATATTTTTCCTCCAGGCCAATGTAATTTCTGAAAGATTTATGAAACATGAAAGAAAGGCTGAGAAATGATGGGAGCATGTATGTGGAGGGGGAGGGAATCATCATGGCTGCTGCAAACATCTATTCAGCACCCTTGTCCTAGCAGTCAGTCCCAGCTAGGAAGTCAAAGATAATTGACTTGAAATCAATGTTCTTAAGTCATGATGGGCTTCTTGGGAGAAAGACATGAAAATAAAAAATAAAACACATAATGTGATAGATATTACAATAGTGCTATGAGAAACAGAAAGAGTGATGGCCTATGTCTGAGGAAAATAGAAGTGACATCACTAGAAAAGTCATTTGGACCAATCTTGAAGGATAAGTAAAAGAATATTCCAAGTCGTAAAGGAAGCAAACAACATTTCACTAAGGCACAGAAGGTATGTAGAATTTGTTATAAGCTATTTCTAGGATACCTATGGCCACCTAAACCACCACAAGTACATTGTAGCTATTGTCATTGGAACCTGTGGATAAGAATCATGGATTTGCTTTTCACTGACCAGTGGCAAGGAAAGGAAACTGTTGGCACATTTCTAGAATTTAATATGTTTGTCAAGATGTTATTGGAAAATGATAATCAGTTTGACATCCTCTTGGAAAGAGGGATGATTGCCAATTAAACTATGTTTGGCTAAGTGGAAATAATATAGCAAAGCTCGTTCTTAGGAATAAGGAAATGAGGTGGTATGAATTTCCTTGTCTTGTGCTAGAACTTAGTGTTGTTTAATAATATTAAATTGATGCCAGGAGGGTCATAAACTGGAAGAATAAAAATAGGTCAAGACCTTGGAAATTTAATTGACATAAAAAACAAATATCATGGCATTGAGAGAGCCAGAGAGCCATCAAACTAAGAGGTTGTGGTTAGAAAATGTGGCATTGGTCTAGATCTCCATTTGGCTAGGCCGCTGGGAGTAGACATATTCCTCAATCCCCCTGTTGACGCTGAGACCTGCCTCTGTCTCTATTTATAGTCTTGGGGCTTCCTGACTAACAAAAATTGAAACAAAGCCACATTTTATTTATTTTTTTAAATTTTTTTTTACTAAGTCATATTTTAAACGATAATAAATTCTCTCCAATTTTTATGATACTTTATTTTGTCTTATATTATGAATTTAATATCATATGCTATTCATTTGAATAATATGTTTGTAACATTAGGCTTTGATAGTATCTGAATCATGTATTGGGATGTATCATTGTAGTCCATAGACACCTCAGGAGAAAGAAATCCCCTGGAGATCTAGTTGAATGATTGAAGCCTGTGATGGTGATATCACATCATATTTATTTTAAATGGAAAGAAAAACTACAGCATAGAGAAATACAAAGTAACGAGGTGTGTGGCTGAGGAATTAAGAAAAATAAGCCAGCAACATTCTCATTCAGTCAAAGGTTTAGCAGTCAATGTTGATATTACAGAAGTTATATTTTGGCCTAGACGTCTTCACAGACCTGTACCCCTGGGGATAAAAATATATGTTTATAAAAAATAAAAAATATTAAAAAAAAAGAATACGTTATTTTTCATTCAATAAACACAGTTACTTTCCACCTACGAAATTATTCTTATCTCTGAAGGACCAGTTTAAATGCCATCTCCAGCACAGTGTTTCCAGATGCCCCTGCAGGATTCATTCTTTCTTCTAAATAGAGCAATGGAGCTTAACGCTACATTTTGCCTCACATCTTGTATTAAAGCAAATTATTTACAAAATCTGCCTCTAAATTAAATTATAAAATTGATGAGACAAGAATTTCTAGCTTTACAAATCCTCTGTAGGGTTCAGCATATTTTAAGTTGAGTCATGTGAAATTCTGTTTTTCAAAAATTTTTCAGTCTTACAAAGATGCAAATTTTATGTGGTTCAGTAAGAGGAATAATAGGAGTTCTGTGCTTCCCCAAATCTGAAAATTACAGATTCTGTTTTTGAAAACTCTATCTAAAAATCCCAAATATCTGATCATATTTTTTTTCTATACGATGGGAAGCTCTTTATATGAGTGGCAATACAAGAAATAAAATTTGATTTAAATTTGTTCCTCAAATATTTTTAACTGGAGAGTCACAAAATTTTTTATCTATTTTTAAAGATCTACTAGTTAAAAGAAATAAATTTCTTTTGTTAGCAAATGTATGCAAATTTAAGCTTCTTTTGCTTACATATCTGAGTTTAATTTTGTAATATTAGTATTTGAGGTAGTAGATATTTAAATAGATTGATATAAATATATAATGGATACCTACATGCTGTCAACATAAGAAAAAGCAGTGTAGTGTGCTATTGTAGTGTGCTATTAAGAGCACAGTGAACCACAAATTTGTGCATATTTGTAAGTTGATAAGGAAATTCAGTATGTTCTTCTAGCTTGGCTTTCTTCTTCCTAATACATTATTTCATAATTTCCCTTTTGCAGTATTACATATAAAGAGATTGTTTTTCATAAATAAATCAATCTATCTCATATCAAAATACACAGATTCTAAAAGCTAGTCAAATTGACAAACTGGAATGATTCAAAATAAAAACAAAAGCAGAAGCATTCACTAGAAAATCAGTAACTTCACTCACCATTTGAAACTGAGAGCTTTTTGTAAAATTTTCTAGGGCTTTGTACCTCAACAATTCTTTTGTTCAAAGCCAAGAAACGCTAAACAAACAGTTTATAAGGGAAATATTTAGCCTTTGCTTTACAAAAGAACCCTACCTATATTTAAGTTTTACCCATTTGGGTTGCTAAGAAACTAATTTAATTTTCTAAAGGACTCAAATCAGAGTAGAAAAAAAAATAAAAGCACCTCTAATTGCTGAGTGCAAGGACCTCTAATTGTTGCCTAACACCTAGCAACAAGGCAGTAACTTCTTTTCTCTTTTTTGTAAGGTTGAAAAATCAACATACGTGGAAGCTCAATACTTAGTAAATACTGAGAAACAAGGGAAAAATTAATTGCGCTCCAATGTAGTTTACTAAATAGTAAGTCTTGACAATTCACTTTTTGTTATTTGTTTAGTGATCTGTTTTATAAGACAACACAAGCCTGACACTTGATACAAACATGATTTGAGAAGCTGTTTCCACTCTCTTATTACCTTGGGCTTAAGAAGGTTTGCGTTCAGTTCCTCAATGTTCATTTATAAGGCAAACAAAGATTTTAAGTTCTTCTGTCTCACTCATGATTTAACCTACTGATTTCTGCGAAACAGTTTATGGAGAAAACTCTCTGTTTTTACTAATCAAATCCTATACTCAATGATAATCTATGTCCTGGTGAAATTTGAAAGAAGATTTTGTTATAGAAAATTTCAAATAGGGGCGTCTGAGTGGCTCAGTTGGTTAAGTGACTGCCTTTGGCTTAGGTAGTGATCCCAGGGTCCTGGGATTGAGCCCCACATTGGAAAGCAGGAGCCTGCTTCTTCCTCTCCTGCTCCCCCTGCTTGTGCACTCTCTCTCTCTGTCAAATAAATAAATAAAATCTTTTAAAAAAAAAAGGAAAAATAAAATTTCAGATATGTACAGAAGTAGACAGAATTGTGTAACGAAGCCCCATGTAACCATCAAACACCTTTAAAAAGTTTCAATTAATAACTCAAAATGTTTGAAATATAGCTCCAATTTCTCTCCCTCCATTCTGCATCACATCATTTTATCAGTGATCGTCTTGGAATGTTTACTCTGAAAGACAAAAATGATTGTATTTTAAAGTATAAGCCCAGAACCACTATGATATCAAAAAATATCAAACACAATTCATTGATATTGAGAGTCCAGGCCAAAATCCACATTTTCAATTATCTTATAAATAACTTTGTTTTTACTGTTTTTTGTTTTTGTTTTTGTTTTAATTTGCCTGTCTTATTTGGGCTAGTTATATATACTCTCAGTTGGTTCAAAATTTCCTATGACCTTAGTGTTAACTTCTTTTTCCCTTATATTTTTCTAGTGGAGTATAACATTTCCTGACCAAAGACCCCTAGTAGCTAGAGTCTTTCGACTACATAAACCATTATTTCAAATAAAGTGAAAGTTTGCCACTGGGTGGCAGTGCATTACTTATAATCTTATCCCAGTTCATAACCGGAGCCTCAAAGATAAATTTGCATGCATTGTTTCCCCCAATGTTCAATTTTATTGTTTTTTTGTTTTGTTCTGTTTTTACTTGGGAAAATGACAGCATTGAGTGTACTCAATTTTCTACAATTTTGGAAATAAAACCAACCTATCTTTATGCTATCTAATTTTCTTTCTTTCTCTGTCTTGCATAGAGATGCATGATTCTTTCTCAAAAGCCTATGTTCAGGTGTCTATTTATGTTTAGTTTACTAGTATTGGTTGTTTGGGATGCCCAAATTCCTATAATGTGGCCCTAGATTTCAAGAAATAATAACTGGCTAGAAAAGGTACAACCTGTAAGAACACATCACAAAACAAGGTACTAAATGCCAGGTGATCAGTCCTCACAGTCACTCTCATGAAAAACTAATGAGGGTAGATCTTTGAAGTTTGAGGACATCTTTGAAGATTTCTTATCAAATCTAATCCTTGATGATGATAGGATTCATAACAAAAAGCAAAGAAAAGGGGGCAGGGCGATTGCCTGGGTGGCTCAGTCAGTTGAGCATTTGACTCTTGTTTTAGCTCAGGTCACAGTCTCGCGGTCATGAGATTGAGCCCCGTGATGGGCAATGCACTGAGCGTGGAGCCTGCTTCGGATACTCTCTGTCCCTCTTCTGTTGTCCCCTCCCCTATTCCCCCAAAGGGAAAAAGAAAGAAAAAGGGGATAAAAGAGAGAAAGGGAAGATGTTTTGGATGGGCAAACTGCATAAAAACTACTGAAGTTACATTTAATGCTTTCATGAGTGCCTTTCCAGAATATTCTGATAAGGATATATTATCTCATAGTTTATGTATTTATGTATTTATTTATTTGAGAGAGAGTGCACATGTGTGCCTGTGCAAGAGTCGTGAAGGCAGGGCAGAGGGAGAAGATTCACTCCCCACTGAACAGGGAGCCCGAGGCGGGGCGCCATCCCAGGACCCCGAGATCATGACCTCAGTCAAAGGCAGACACATAACTGACTGAGCCACCCAGGCACCCCAATATTATCACATAGTTAAGTGATTCGAGCCGTATGTAGGGCCATCCAAAAATTTACTCTTTGGTAGATAATTTTGAGTTTGTAATAAAATGTTTCTGCACATGAGTTATGTGTGGGCTATACAAGAATCTGTTGACCAGCTTCCACATATTTAAGAAGGTAACGAGTTATGGCAAAGGAAAACATCAACACTCTCACTTTCATGTTTCCAGGTACTAAGGAATATGAAGTTTTGAAGAAGTTACTTGGTTAACAATATGTTTATACAAATGAATTAACTTAAAATTCACTGCAGGAAAAATCTTGTCATATGACTAGTAATTGCAGTTTGAAATGTACCATAAATTAATATGGGAATGAAAGAAGTGTTAAATTATGCTCAACATAAGAAAATAAGAATAAGGGAATTTCCTTGGGCAGGAAAAAAATAATAATGTTAACTGATGCCCTCGTGCAGTGGAGCAGTTTAGCTTTTATTTCATCTCCCTCTTTATCAATGAAACAATTTCCACACTGAAAATAACAAACATGAATAAAAAGGCAATTGTAGCTTGAGAGCGATGAGAATATAATAAAATGACATAATCACATGGATTCAGGGCTCTAAGGCCCTCTTCATTTAAGAACAATGGGAGAACTGGCCATAGGAAGTGAGGTGGGATCTTCTGCAAGCTTGAGAGGGCAAGGTTGTGTAGCAGTGGATATCAGAGATTAGACAAGCCTGAGTTTACCCTTGACTCAGCTGCGCCAGGCAAGCCTCTTTGCGCTCACCCGCTGACATGTCACACGGTGTGGCTTAGAGAATGAATTTTATTAGGGTAATCAATGTACAAGCAAAGACCAGGAGAAAAAGAGGACTTGAGTTTTCCGATCCCCCTAATATCCTCTAGATAGATGATGGGGCGGGGCCTGCTGGACACACGGTGAGTGAACATTCTGGGCAATAGGAATTCCTCCTCCTGCCGCTCTTCTGTTTTACAAAGCATATCTGGCCCCAGGGAGGGTCGGGCCAGAGCAAACTGAAGAACAAATTATCTGGGCACCCCCCTTCCCGAAGCTGGATGCCAACCATTCATAGATCTGTCTGGGAGAGCCAGCTGCTCAGAATCTGCTGGCTTTGCAGGCCTGTGCAGAGTTGCATTCCTCTCTTTCAGAGGAAAATGCTAAGAATCTAGTGGGAAACAAAGATTGAAAACAAGCCCCCCTTGGTAGTGGGAGGGAGGCCCCAGGACTAATTGTCTCCATGTCCCGGCAGATCACGGTGAATTCTCAGGAACATTCTCAGGGCCATTAAGACAGACATGCTTGATATACCACATAGCCTCAATACATTTTTTTTTTTTAAGATTTTATTTATTTGAGAGAGAGAATGAGAGAGAGAGAGCGCGCATGAGAAGGGGGAGGGTCTGGGGGAGAAGCAGACTCCTGCTGACCAGGGAGCCTGATGCGGGACTCCATCCTTGGACTCTAGGATCATAACCTGAGCTGAAGGCAGTCATTTAACCAACTGAGTCACCCAGGCGCCCCGTCAATACATTTTAGAATAGGTTTTCTAATAGATGATTAGTGATCGCTATTGGGGAAGTGGTGGTTTCTGAGACCACAAATGGAGATACATTCCTGGTAAGTTTATCTACAAATCAGGGCCATATGTGAGTTAAGTATCTCTAGTTATATGTGAAGCTTTCACACTGTGCCTGCGTGGACTGCTCTGCCCTAAGCCTAAGAATGCCTGGTTTGGAGTTACTGATGTTCAAAGCTTGTCTGTTGGTTTGTGTTTCAGTTTGTTTGTTTTCCCTCTCCTCCAAAGGACCTCTCAAATTTACTATGGTTAGAGACTTTCTCCTTCAGCCATCTATGTTGAATTCACACCCATAAAAACATGCTCCCTTGATGGAGTGGGAGTGATGTTTTAAAGAAGGGTGTGTTCCACATTCATTCACCAAGCCAAGCATCTACAATGCACAACAGTGTCTCACCGCTGAAACGAGGACCTAGGCAAGCTGGTGAACCTTGCCTTTTCATCTGTCCTTCTGTCTTAGCCGTAAGGCTCCCGATGCTTTCCTTCACTACCGTCCTTAGGTGCTCTTGTCCTTTTCCAGTTCCTCCTCACAGTTACTAATTTTTGTTCTACTGCCTGGGTCAGTCTGCTTTTTTAGACATCAAAATTACTTGCCTACTTTTTTTTTTTTTAAAGATTTTATTTATTTATTTGACAGACAGAGATCACAAGTAGGCAGAGAAGCAGGCAGAGAGAGATGAGGAAGCAGGCTACCCGCTGAGCAGAGAGCCCGATGCGGGGCTCAATCCCATGACCCTGGGATCATGACCTGAGCCGAAGGCAGAGGCTTTAACCCACTGAGCCACCCAGGCGCCCCATTTACTTGCCTACTTTTATGCCAAATCAAAATACTAGCCTTTATTTGTCATTCTAAGCTAAAGCATACTTTACCTCTTTCCTCGAACTACCAATACAGAATTTTAGTTCTATTTGTTCAACTTCAAAAGAACGGAAAATTTTATTTGAGATATAATCTGCCCACCTTCCACAGAATGGCAATTAAAATATTTCCTAACTTATTAAATATTTGGACCAAGTCTTTGCTGTGTGCTAGACACTGTCCTAAGTATTTTACACCCGTTAATAGGCTTAATCTCACAGCAACCTTTGGGAACAGAGACTTCTATTATTTCATTTGACAGATGAGGATGCTCAAAGAATGGGACTTGCTCAAGATTATACAGCTAATAAGCAGCTGGTCCAGGAAGAAAACCCATCTAGTTTGGCCTCAGAGACCAGTTTCTCAGCCTTTACAATACACTGACTCTCAATCAGTGGTTCTGAAAATGTGGTTTCTGACCACCAGCATGATACCTTTAGAAATGCTCATTCTCAGGCCCTACCCGAGTCAAGCTCTGCAGGTGGGGTGCAGCAATCTGTTTTAATGGGCCTTTTGGCGGTTCTGATGTCCATTTAAATTTGAGAACCTCTGCTTCAGTGAGGGTAATAGTAAATGAATTACTAATATAGATTCTAAAATTTCTTTCATGTAGTAGCAAACCCTTGCTTTTTTTTTTTTTTAAGATTTTATTTATTTGTGAGAGAGACAGAGAATGGGGGATGGGGGAGGGAGAGAGGGAGAAGCAGACTCCCCGCTGTGCAGGAAACCCTATGCAGGTCTCAATCCCAGGACCCCAGGATCATGACCTGAGCTGAAGACAGATGCTTAACCAACTGAACCACCCAGGCGCCCAAAGGAATGCCTTACTTTTTTTAAAGTGTGATTTTATGACTAAAATTATTATAGAAGCTTTAACACATTACAGTACATATGGTAAAATACTTGAGAAAACTGGTAGAGCTGCCTAAATTTCTTAGAAAATTTAGTATATATTTGAAAAGCAAAAAAGTTTTGTTTAAGAATTTAAAGATGGTTTAAAGAAAAAAAAATGCCATCTGATTTTTATTCCTTGAAACTAGGTATTGGAAATATCATAGTAACCACAATGGGGAAGTGGAGGCTTTTTTGCTTTGTGTTTTTTATTTTACTTAAATAAAATAAAAATAAATAAAATAAAAATATTTAAAAAAATTTTTTTCATTTTTCATTTCATCTTATTTTATTATTTTACTTTATTTTTATTTTATTTATGTATTTGACAGAGAGAGAGCCTGAGAGAGAGAAGAGCGAGTGGCAGTGGGGGACAGGGAAGGAAGAGGGATAGAAAGAAACAGGCTCCCCACTGAGCAGGGAGCCCGATGCAAGGCTCCATTCAAGGACCCTGGGATCATGATGTGAGCCAGAGGCAGACGCTTAACCTACTGAGCCACCCAGGTGCCCCAAGAAGTACAATTTTTAAAAAGGGCCTTAAGCACAGACTTAACAACTTTAAATTAGTAAAACCTATCGCAAAAACTAAGGGTCTCTGAAAATGCAAACACATTTGAAAGTTCAGAATCATTACATAGAAAACTGGATCAATAAACTTCTATCCTTTCTAATTCCCATCAATTCCATGGAGTACCATTTCCTTTGTCCTATCACCTCTATAAAACCATACACCCCTACAGAAATTAGAGACCAATATTTGGCATACGCTGAAACAGCATTTATTGATGTAACTTATGTACTTTGAGCATAAATGCTTTGTGCTCAGTGATACTGTAAAGCAACTGTTGTTATACTTCCCGAGTTAGGAAATTAAAATATTTTCTTACATTCATCTATGGCATAGAGCATGGCCTTATAGCACAGTGTTATAAGAATTCCATTATATGTTGAGTTCTAATTACACCAATGAGTGTAGCTGATGGACTTTAAAAATGTTTAATGACCTCTCCCAACCTTACTTTTGCAAGTGAAAATTGAGATAATGCCACTTCTACTTTACAAAGTGCTCTGAGGATGAAGCAAAAAATTGCATATAAAAATATTATGTAAAGTAAAAAAAAAACAAATCACACATAGGCACACACAACACACATCTAGGTTTATTTGGTTTTTTTCATCCTTGCAACTTCCATTTCGCCTAATGACAATTTATTTACAATTACAGTAACTGCACATCTGTGTGTTTAGGAGCCAATGAGGGTTTCCAACAGATATCCTGAGGTGTAACATATTACAAAAATTATTTTTCTTTCCTAAAGCAAGACTTTAAAATCCTTAGAAAGAGCAGAATTCACTTAAATCTATCCACATACTCAAAACTTACACCTTAGATCTTCAAGTCATTTGCTGCTGTCATACCCCAGACAACATTTCCAGTCAGAAAGAATCAACACACCAGTTAGGGGGTAAAGACACCAGCTGAACATTTTCCTGCTGGGACTTCATTGTCAACGACCTCACTCATATTCTCTCTGGGCGTGAGCTTAACACTTCAGGGAGTTGAAAAAAATTTATTCATCTTGTTAAAAATGGAGACCCTGGATTTTGTGTGTATATGCACATGCATACTAGCTCTATTTGCATCTTATCATTTATGAACCTGAACTAGTAACTGACGTCAAAAGCAAATTGAAACTTCAATCTGTATATCTGAATACAATTGCCTTAACATATATACACTTTCAACATAAAATCTGCATTCTAATAATTATTACACTAATGATGCTCTTTGAGAAATAGTTAGGTCTACTCAAATAGTCAAATTTATTATATTGTTCCAACTCCTAGCCTAAACCAGTCTGATCTTGCTCATCAAAACCAGAAGATTCTCAATGACCTGAGAAGACAGATAACAGATCATTTTTTTCTGGTTTATAACACAATTAGCACTCTACTGCAAGCACTAATTATTTAAATGTGTCACTATCATGATATTTTAAAATATAGAATCCCTGGAAAAATAAATATCCTAACCATCCTGTATCAGAATTCGTGCTTCCCATGTCCTGGGTATAGGAGATGAGAAGGAAATTGTCAGAAATTGCACACAAAATACATGAGTAACCAGAGACAAAACAGAAGTCCGCTGAATCCATGTCAAAGAAATACACAATATTTTACATTGCTTCTCCTCTTCATTGATTCTTTTTGAAGCAGAGAAGTCTCCTGAAAGGTTGTTGAAATTTTGAATTACTCAAGATGATTATAATTGAATGGCCGGAGGGAAATGCTGCCATTATATCCTTTAGTACAAAGAAGCAATGACTTCCATAAGGCATACTGAATGTCATATTTGCCATGAAAGCAGCAAAATAAGAAATAAAGAAGCAAAAGAACGTCATCACTGTTTTTAATGCATTTATATGGGCTTCTGTGCTGGCATTTCTAACACCATGAGATCCATTTTGCATCCGATGAGTGTGCTTGTAGAGAGAAATGAGTAACATAAAAGTGCACATCACAAATAGGGCTAGAGGAAATAGTAATGCCAAGTTGACAAGAAGTACTTCGTTAATTTGCCTTATCTTGGGTTCAGTCCTCTTCAGCGTGGCATTCTTGAGGACATCATCATCGTTTGCTTCTTTAGGGTAATCAGCCTCAATACACAGAGCTGCTGTGCTCATGGAGGCCAGAAAGCTTCCCAAAAGCAGCCAGCTCATTAACTTTGAGATCCTGAATTTCAGCCAAAGAAAATAGGACTGAGTGAAGCCTGATATCTTGAGACAGTAAAATACAGAAAGGCAGGTGGCAAACCAGAGACTGACAGAACTGAAAAACATCCAGAAGAACAACATGGCTGCACCATAAACTTTTACCCTATAAAAGAGTGGAAAGAACACAGAGAAAAAACTTTGCACCATTAACACCATCAGCAGACCAAATCTCGACATCCCTATACATAGGAAAAGGAGTTGCATTGGTGTTAGCTTTCTGCTTTTGATCAGTTCTTTACAGTTGATGAGGATAAGAAATGCATTTACTGTAATCCCTGTGATAAATTCTGCTGACATAACAATAAGATGAGGAATTGCTGACAAGGAGGAGGCCATGTTTCCTACCAGGAGTCCCAGCTTTTTCTTGTGGATGGGGATTAAATACCTCCTCCAGATGACCTTGCAGATAGGAGCGTAGAGCCCTGAGAAGTCTGGATCTTCTTCCAACTCCTGGATCGTAAGTAGAACCTTGCAGCCGACTTATACGCTAAGGAAGAAAATCAGAGGGACTACATTTTGAATCTGATGCCTTTGAAAGAAACGGTGGGGATGCAAATCCAAAGATTTGAATGATGATGAGGTCTTCCGAGTACATCCTAGGGAAAATTGCCAAATTGGCATTAATCAGTTATCACTCTTACTCAACTTTGCTAAAAAAAAATGATTATAAATATGTTTTATTTAGATTTCTACTATTTCCTTTTTATCTTTCGGGGTTTGTTTTTGTTTTTTTTTCCCAATGACAAATGATACCTCCTCAGAACAGACAACTATTTTTTTATTATTACCACAAGTATCCAACCTCAGATGTGACTCTTTCCTCATAATAATTTTCTTTTCCTAATTATAATTCCAAAACATTTTAAGAAATTTCCTCCTCCCCACTCCCTACTCCCCCCACCCAACAAAGGTCATTTCTTCTCCAGACTTGCAAATCTTTTCCTGGGAAGAAGAATCCTTCATTCCTTTGAATGATCGCTCATATTTTTAAGTTTTCTTTGTAGAATTCTGACCTGGGTTTTAGCAAACTACAGTGATAGAAGTAGGGCTTAACTAGTACAACTAATTCTCATGTTGCCATCATCCAGTGCTCATACTGAACAGCATAATTTCAAAAGGTTGTTGTATCTCTTGTTACAGAGAGATGTTCACATAACCTTATGAACTTTAGGTACATCACATATCAAATGTAAATAAATCATTATTACGTCATAAATAAAATATGGTACTCAAGCCGCTTAGCTCAGTGCCGAGGTCATACTAAACACTCAACAAATATTACCTACTAGTAATGCTGTTAAATGTCTGTCTTCATACTGTATTTACCCCAGCAAGAAAATAATGATTCTATTAAGAAATATTTTCAATAAGACAGTTGAAATAGTTTTGATAAGAAATAAGACTTATCTATATGCTACCTATAAGAGACCACCTTAGGTGGAAGGACATACTCAAACTGAAAGGAAAGGGATGGAAAAAGACATTTTATGCAAATGGAGCCAAAACAAAGCTGGACTGGCTGTACTGTTAGACAACATAGACTTAAAGACAAAGACTGCAATAAGAGATAAAGAAGGGCTTTACATAATGGGTAAAGAGTGAATCCAACAATAGGATATAACATCTGTAAATATTTATGCACCCAACATAAAGGCACTTACTATAGAGGGCAAATGTTAGCAAACATAAAGGGAGAAATAGAAATACATTAATAGTAGGGGACTTTAATACCCCATTTATATAAATTGGATAGATCATCCAGACAAAAAATCAATAAGAAAACATTGGTCTTAAGTGACATGTTAGGCCAGATGGACTTAATACAGAACACTCCATCCCAACCAACAGAATATAGATTTTTCTCAGTGCACATGGAATATTTTCCAAGATAGACCATATGTTAAGTGACAAAACATTTAATAAATTTAAGAGGACTGAAATCATATTAACATTTTTTCCAACAAGGGTATAAAACTAGAAATTAATTACATGAAGCACATAAAAAAATTCCAAATATGTGGAGTTTAAACAACATGCTATCGAACAATCACTGGGTGTAAGATGAAATCAATGGAGAAATAAAAAATACCTTGAAACAAACATAATGGAAAAGTATCATACTAAAACTTTTGGGATGGGACGCCTGGGTGGCTCAGTTAGTTAAGCAGCTGCCTTCGGCTCAGGTCATGATCCCAGCGTCCTGGGATCGAGTCCTACGTCGGGCTCCTTGCTCGGCAGTGAGCCTGCTTCTCCCTCTGCCTCTGCCTGCTATTCTGTCTGCCTGTGCTCTCTCTCTGCCCCCCCCCCTCTGATAAATAAATAAAATCTTTAAAAAAAAAAAAAGCTCTTGGGATGCAGCAAAAGCAGTTCTAAGGGAATTCATAGTGATATATATCTATTTCAAGAAACAAGAAAATTCTCAAATAAACAATCTAACTTTACATCTCAAGATGCCATTGAAGAATAAATAAAGCCTAAATCTAGCAGAAAGAAGGAAATAAAAAGATTAGAGAAGAAATCAATAAAATAGAAAATAGAAAGATAATAGAACTAATAGTTCTTTGAAAAGATAAGCAAAATTAACAAAATTTATCTAGGCTGACTCAAATAAATAAAATCAGAAATGAAAGACATGTTACATTAATATGACATAAATGCTAAAGGTCATTAGAGACTACTATGAACAATTATATGCCAACAAATTAGACAACCTAAAGGAAATGAATAAATTCCTAAAACATACGTCCTACCAACAATGAATCATGATGAAATAGAAAGTTGGAACAGACTGATTACTAGCAAGGAAATTGGATAGTAATCAAAAGCTTCCCAATAGAAAAAAGTCCAGCGTGAGATGGCTTCATCAATGAATTCCACCAAACATTCAAACAATAATTAATACCAATCTTTCTCAAACTCTTTCAAAAAATAAAAGATAGGGAATTCTTCCAAACTCATTTTACGAGTCTAGGCTGACACCAAAACCAGACAAAGACACCACAAAAAAAGAAAATTACAGGCCAAAATCTCTGTATGTAATTTGAAATCAGAGTTGGTTAATTTGAAATCAGAGTTGGTTAAGTGTCTGACTCCTGATTTCAGCTCAGGTCTTGATCTCAGTTCAAGCCCCAATTAAAAAAAAAAAAGTGGACAGAAGATCTGGATAGACACTTTTCTAAAGAATACATGTAGATGGGCAACAGGTACATGAAAAGATGTTCAACATCATTAATTATCAGGGAAATGCAAATGAAAGCCACAGTGAGATATGTCATCTGTTAGGGTAGCTATTATCTAAATGAAAAGAAATAACAAGTGCTGGCAAAGATATGAAGCAAAGGGAATATTTGCATGCTACTGGTAGAAATGTAAATTGGTTCAACCACTATGGGAGACCATATGGCAGTTCTTCAAAAAATTAACAATAGAGCCACCATATAATTCAACAGATTCTCTTCTGGCTATTTATCTGAAGAAAACAAAAACACTAACTCAAAGAGATATATGCACTCCCATACGCATTGAACCCTTATTATTATTATAAAAGCCAAGATATGGAAACAACCTAAGTGTCCATCAGTGAATGAATGGATAAAGAAATTGTGATACACACACACACACACACACACACACACAGAGAGAGAGAGAGAGAGAGAGAGAGAGAGGAATATTATAAAGCAATAAAAAAGAATGAAAGAATGAAATCTTACCATTTGCAACTACATGAATGGACCTTGAGGGCATTAAGTTAAGTGAAATATGCCAGACAGGAAAAGACAAATACTGTGATCTCTCTCATATATAGAATCTAAAAAAACAAACAACAAAAAAACAAAAACAAAAACCCCAAAGCAAAACAAGCCAAGCTAATAGATACAAAAAACAGACTGATAGTTGAAAGAGACAAAAGGTAGTAAGTGGGAGAAATGGGTGAATTTTTTTTTGTTTGTTTAAATAAGTTGAATAATTTTTTTTAAAAGATAGAGTATTGAAAATAAAAAAAGAAAAAAGCAAAGAACTGGATTTGCCACCCGTTGTCCACACACTCTGATATTTTTTAAAGCCTCCCAGGGTCACTAGTACAACATACATCCACTAGCCAGGAAGGTAAATGTTGCTGCTACCTCTGGAGCATTCCCCCAGGGCTTCCTCACCATTTCCACCCATTCCTACACTTCACAGCTATTCAAAATGCAGCAAGATTTGCCCCATCTCTCTCTTTCTTCTAAAATGCTGGTTTTGTGACCTGTACATAAATTTTGTCTTTGATTTCTGGACACCGTTTCCCTTGCCTATAAACCTTGATTTTGCCCCGGGGAATGTTACTCCTTGCCCCCAGGCCCTCTAGGAGTCTAGTCCCAATTCTAGATATAAGTGAAGAAGCTTCATCTCAATTCTAAACTTAGGACTAGTGTCATCATTAGGATGAGAGAAACAAAATGGGATTTGTGCAGTTTACAGCTTTGTGTCCTAAATTATCTGAGACTGGATCATATGTATTGAATGATTACTTTTAAAAGGATCCAATAACTGGGACGCCTGGGTGGCTCAGTTGGTTAAGCTGCTGCCTTCGGCTCAGGTCATGATCCCAGGGTGCTGGGATCGAGTCCCACATCGGGCTCCTTGCTCAGCGTGAGCCAGCTTCTCTCTCTGCCTCTGCCTGCCGCTCTGCCTGCTTGTGGTCTCCCTCTCTCTCTCTGACAAATAAATAAATAAAGTCTTAAAAAAAAAAAAGTATCCAATAACTGAGTTTTCAAATACTATAGACTTCTATAGAATCTGATTCTTAGTTAAACTACAAATTAAATTAATTTTACTCTTCTATTTTGTACAATTTGTGTTTTAATTAATATTTTTATAATTGTGTTTCACTGATTGAGGTTGTTGAATTAAGATGCCTGAGAAAATGATGTACAGTTTAACATATACATAATCAGCCAATTTACATTTGCATGACAAACTATTGATTGTGTAATGTTAGGCTAAAAATCTTAAATGTATACTGTCTATTGGGGAAATTTTTAAAAAACATTTTATTTATTTATTTGAGCGAGAGAGAGAGCAGAGTGAGAGAGAGAAAGAGAGCATGAGCAGGGGAGAGGGGTATAGGGAGAGGGAGAAGCAGACTTCCTGCTGAGCAGGGAGCCTGACTTAGGACTTGATCCTAGGAGCTTGAGATCATGACCTGAGCCAAAGGCAGATGCTTAACCAATGAGCCACCCAAGTGCCCTGGGAAATTTTTTTTACTATGATAAATGTTCATTGCTTTTTGCCCATACTATTTCAAGGCGTTATGAAAAAGATATATGCATATACCTGAAATATATCCTATTCTAATGCAGGAATTGGGATCTTTTTTGTATTTCAAGTGTCTTTATAATGGTAATCAACATCCAGGGAGATAGCAATCACATTATTTTCTTCATTTTCCATTATTTCTTTTCTATGGTCCTTTCAGTTTTTTGTGGTAAACTAGAGTAATAAAATATGGAGCAATATAAGGAAAATCTTGTTAGCCCAAAAAATTAACAAATTGATTATAATCAAGATTAATTTCTCATAACAAAGATTCATTATAATGGTAACTATATTTTATAAAAAGTACTTCATGATTAAAACTGCATATTTATAAAAAATAAAAAAATTAAAAAAAAAACTGCATATTTATAACAGCAACTTCAGAATGCATAAATGCTATGGATACATAAAAATTTAAGAAAATGCGATATCACACAAAACATTTTATAAACAGTTATTTTGAATCTCATTTCTTAGACAAATACATAATTTATAAGCTGGGTTCTATTCCTTCTGAGTGTCCAAGTGCTTTCACATTTTTTGCTGAGTTAGTTTCAAACAACCTTGCATATGTCATATTCATACAGGTGCAGCTGGTGGCATAGTGTTTGGGTTATATGATTCTGCTATGAGATTTGAATTTCCCCAGCACTTATTCCATTCTGAAATCCTGGAATCTAGCTCTCATTTGCTTCTCTAAATATATCACTTAATTGAAGAGAAAGCTTGAATTTTCCAAGAACTAGTCTAAAGGCATAATTGACATTCAGCTACAATTTACCTGGTTAGTATTTGCATTTGTGATTTTCCTGTAATATGTGGACTGTTTTGCATTTGCTTTTGTTGAATCCATTTTGCAAGAAAGTTTTAGTGAAGAGCTTTTCCTCAGATCTTGGGGAAGTTAATGGTGAGTGAGAAAGTCTTGAAGTAAATAACTCATAGGGTTGTTTAGAGGTCTGGGGAAAGCAGTGGCCAAATGAAGAGAGATGATTTTCTAATTCAATATTTGAAAGTTTTCCTTAAAAATAAATTTGTTGTTGGGACACCTGGGTGGCTCAGTTGGTTAGGCAGCTGCCTTCGGCTCAGGTCATGATCCCAGCATCCTGGGATTGAGTCCCGCATCGGGCTCCTTGCTCAGCAGGGAGCCTGCTTCTCCTTCTGACTCTGCCTGCCACTCTGTCTGCCTGTGTTTGCTCTTACTCTCTCTCTCTCTGACAAATAAATAAATAAAATCTTTAAAAATAATTTTCATTAAAGAGGAATAACAGTATCTATAATTTACTAAACTGTATTAACAATATTTATAATTTATTAAAAATTTTAGTTTGCTGATCTTCCAGTTGGCACATATTCTAAAGGCTTACATGAATCTTGGGAACTGGTACACCACCCATGGAGTTTTTTGTTTGTCTGTTTGCTTTGCTCTACTTTGAACAATGTGTTAGTGGTTGCCTGATTCTAAGAAGATATTCATAAATGGCTTGGTAAATTAGAATGAACTTTAAATATTGACACTATGACCAGTTATTTCTCATAAACAGATATTGGCTTATTTGGTTTTTGTTGATTATAACTGTATAAATGTCTGGTCTTTTATTTCTAGTACTTTGTAGTACATAGGGTAGTGATCTATATCACTAAGAAGATTGGAATTGTTTTCATTCTTTTAGTCGAAAATATTTTTGTTTACAATTTTTCCATTATCCTTGCTTTGTTATTTTGAAATGTTGCAGAGAATTGGCTCTAAAAACGGAATCCTTTTTGGTCCAAATTAATGCATTAAATTGGCTTACTTCTGTAAAACAACAACAACAATACTTAAAATTTTTTTGGCCATCTGTAAAGAACTGATGTAAAATCTGTTATAATCTGTCTTGTCATTACCTGATCATAGGAACTGAAAGGATCTAAGTGTTTAAAACATATTCATGTGTGTACCTTGTTCACACACCGGCAACATTTGGGCCACTATCTCCTCACTGAGACCAGATTCCAGTCACTAGAGAAACAATGTTTTAAAGTCTACGCAATATGTCATGGGACACCTGGGTGGCTCAGTCAGTTGGGCATCTGTCTTCAGCTCAGATCATGATCCCAGGGTCCTGGGACTGAGTACTGCACTGGGGTCGTTGCTCAGCAGGGAGTTTGCTTCTACCTCTCCCTCTGTCTGCAGCTCCCCCTGCTTGTGTTCCCTTGCTTGCTCACTCTCTCTGGTAGATAAATAAAATCTTAAAAAAAATTTTAAAATCCCATGCAATATGTCTTCATGTATGTTCAATATAATTTTTGTTATGTTGGGTTGCTTTCAGTATTCTCTTGAGTAGTATGAACTTCGAGCTTGGAGACAAATTTTTAAATTTATTCTGAGTTCCCTCCACAAGTTTCTAGGATATTAAGTATCAAGTGAATGAAGGAGAATCTCAATAGGGTGAGCATCAGACTCATAACCCAAGTTGCCAAAGATATTTCCATACATGTTATATTGCATTTATGAGGTTATTCTCTGAAAAAAAAAATAGATGTCAAATTTAAGTAATGGAAATTAAGTAAATTGTCTAATTGTACTCAGAGTTGACAACAATGTATTGGTTGCTTTGCAATAATATTAGCAAATATTTATTTTATTCTGAAAATATATTCTAGGCATTGTTCTACATACTTACTATCATTTAATTCTTACTGAAAAACTATGGAATCCCCTCATTTGATGAACCCAATGAAATTCCAAAACTGAAGCTTCAGGATAGTGGAAATGAGGATTTGAATACAGGTGTTCTGTCTCTGTCTGGGACCATGTTTTCTGAGCAAAGCATTACCTCTGTTTGATTGGAATAGTGTGTTTTGCCAAAATTATTAAAGAATACTTGTAAAATCAACTGGAGAATCACAGTATAATAGCCGTAATTCTTTCTTTCCATATATACACTAACGGAAAAATATCGAATTTAACCCATTTGTTTAGGAGCATATCAGTGAAGTGATAAACTGTGGAGACTGTATTATTAGCATATCTGACTGCATCTAGATGCCATAAACTGAGGTGGAAAACAGCAAACAGAACCTAATAATAAGTATTCAATAAATATTGTCATTGATTGTGTGTGTGTGTGTGTGTGTGTAAAGTGAAACACAACTCTGTTCTTAGGAAAGTTATAGAACTCCTAGGATTCATAAAAGCCTTATCAGTAGTGAGATGCCTGGATGGCTCAGTTGGTTAAGCATCTGCCTTCTGCTCAGGTCATGATCCTGGGGTCCTGGGGTCAAGTTCCACCTCAGGCTCCCTACTCAGCAGGGACCTGCTTGTCCCTCTGCCTATTGCTCCCCCTGCTTGTTCTCTCTCTCTGACAAATAAATAAATAAAATCTCAAGAAAAAATCTTATAGGTAGAGGAAAGAAATTGGATCCCACCACAACCATGCCTATTTTAATAGAGGGACACATTTTGGAATCCTCTAGATTAGGTGACTTATTCAAGGTTAAAGGATTAAAAAATAAAAAGAATTTATGTAGGCTTACATTTCCTCCTGGGCAAAACAAGTGTATAAGGAAAAAAAAAAAGAATGTCTATAATTTTGATTTCGTCAACATTTTCAGACTCGTCTTCTGCCAAAACCTTGAAGCAGTCGAGTTGACTTTGTATGCACTATGTCCCATCTAGGACAGATAAAGAATAGTATTTCACGATCCACTGACTGCTATACTGGATTAAAGTCCTGTTTATGAGCCACCTTTTCTCAACTTCCCCCATTCAAGGTGATACTCTAATGCTTATTGTACTTCTGCTTTGAAAACCTTCCCCTGTATAAATTATAATTCGTATCTTAGATTATCAGTGAATGAGGGAGGTAGAGAAAAGCTTAGTTTCTCAAAGAGACTACATAATTAAGGAACTCATTATCTTCTTTCCATATCACTAAAATTTAACTTTTATTATTCCATAAGACAGTTTAAACAAACAGGAAATGAAGGATGCAATACTTTTGAAAATCACATAAAAATGCAAAACATAAACTAGTTGTTATGACTGGCTGAATATGAACGATATGCATCTAAGATAATAGAACAAAGATAAATTTGAGGGAGGGACACTTTCATTTTTTTCATTGAAATGAAGTAAGTGGGGGCACCTGGGTGGCTCAGTGGATTGAAGCATCTGCCTTCAGTTCAGGTCACTATCCCAGAGTCCTGGGATCAAGCCCCGCATTGGGCTCTCTGCTCAGTGGGGAGCCTTCTTCCTCCTCTCTCTGCCTGCCTCTCTGCCTACTTGTGATCTCTGTCTGTCAAATAAATAAATAAAATCTTTAAAAAAAAAAGAAAAGAAATGGAGTAAATGTTAAATAGCATAACAGAAGCAGACAGAAGAAAAAAAGTTTAGTCCAAGAGTCAGAGACAAGCATTTAGAATAGTGCCCTAATAGAAGAAAAAGGTGCATTGTATCACATCTCCATCCTGAAATGGACTGTGCCCCACTTCTAGATGTCTAACATTCCATAGTAGCATCACACTATCTGGAAAAGTAACCAATAGCACAAAATATGGTGACAGCATAAATGTTCCCTCCCCCCAAACTGAGACTTTATAAAGTAATTTATGAGAGAATAAGTAAATGGAGCATAAATGGTGCATTTTCTACCCAAATACTGAGTGCTCAAAGTTCATTTAGCTTATTAAACTTTGCTGGTATTTGTAGAAGAAAGAATTATCTCTACTGTAGAGATAGGAAACTGTAATTTTGAGATGTAAGATAATTTCCCTAAATTTAACCAGACAGTCCATGACAAAAGTAAAAATAAATTTTGATCTCTATATACACAAATAGTTATTTTTCAGGTATACTATGCCACATTTTCTCCATAGTTAAGCCATTTCATAATCCGAAGTATAAAAACAATACAACTCCAAATCATGGTTTATTATTATTATTTTTTAAGATTTCATTTAATTATTTGAGAGACAGTGAGAGAGAACATGAGAGGCGAGAAGGTCAGAAGGAGAAGCAGATCCCCATGGAGGTGGGAGCCTGATGTAGGACTCAATCCCGGGACTCCGGGACCGTGACCTGAGCTGAAAGCAGTTGCTTAACCAACTGAGCCACCCAGGTACCCCCAAATCATGGTTTAAAAACACAAAATAACAACCCCCCAAATCATGAAAGGCTACTATTTTTAGTGCATTTTGAAGATCAAATATTTCAATACATTTGAATAAACATACAGGGCATAGATATTTTGTTAGTAATCTGTCCCTTCTTCAGTGCTCTTATTTTCAATGGCCATTCTAAATTTGAAGTGACCATATTCCAACATAACACCCCAATGTATCTTTATATTTCCAGAAACACTCTGGACTCAAAATGAAAAGAAAGGGAAATTTGTTGGAGAATGATACATTTGTTACTATTTTCCTGATCTTTCTACAGATAAATTATTGAAAGGAAAGATTTGTAGCAGCTGTAAACCAACCCGTAATGAGTTAAAACTCTGGTAGCACCATTTATCTTCTTTAGCTTTAGTGTAATCGTTTGAGCTGTCTATAATACAAGATGGATTTCTGTTCTTTTTTCCCCCCATATCCTTTGTATCTGATAGATTATAAAAAGTTAATCAAACAAGATTTTTCCTTGTCTGAGATCTGGCTGATATTACCTTGAGACAACATTTGTAGAAAGTAAAAACCTCCATGCCTAATTCTGGTGACATTGACAACTCAAAACTGATGTATTCAAGTAGCTATTATATGGACCTTTCAGAAGGTCATAGGAAGCAATTCATCTACAACTGGAGAAAAAAATATCTCCACCTTCCTTGATTTACATGTGATGTGGTCAGGTAGGTAGGCCTTCTGTGCTAACTCAGAGGAAGAAAACCAGATTATGTTCACAACAGTGTGTGCAAATTGAGTTTTTTCCTCGAAAGGCATCCATATATAAAAATGTCAACACTTTGAGGAGACATATTTCTGAATCTGAAATACCAAGCTAGTATATTTATGACTGTGACATCTAAAAACTAGTGAAGAAAGTAGAATTTTTTTTCTCTTCCAAGATTTCATGCATAGTACATTTTTGCCTGTGTGTGTAGGAATCTGTGTACTTACTATCATTCTGCTGGTTCTGCCCCTTGGAAATAGAATATAGATTTTAGGAAATACGTTAAATCTGGTTGCTTTTACATTTGAATCACTGAATTTTTGGAATTGAATTTTCCACTTGGGTTAGATGTGGTGGGTTGCTTATTTTAAGTGTATGTATTCTAATTCTCTTAACATTTTGCAGTCAGTAGTAATAAGCAAAGGAAATGGGGAAAGTTCTTAAGAGGATTTTCTTTATTTATTTATGCTAGAGCAGTTCTGCCTCCAAGAGAAGGGTGTACATTCATTGACTGTCAACCTTGAAAATTAACATATCCATGACTACTGTTCAAATCACTCAATAGTTATTAGTGATCAACCAAATAAATATGATTAGACTCATGAAGTAACTCTATTCTTTCTAGGAGGTTTAAAAATAAATGCTAAAAAGATAATGCAATATAATTATGGATTTTATTACATGGATTCCTCTACAAAAGGGAAAACAAAATCTCTTTTGCTATCATTTTTATTAATAATATGGTTATTGGTCTTTAAAATTTCATCCCTGTGGTCACAGCAAAGCTTTACAAAGGTCTAAATCCAATGATCACACTTTGGATTATCGTTAGCACCACATTAGCTTGGGAAATAAGCATCTAAACCTGGTGATACCATTTATGTAGGTCAGCAGGTGACTGCATGCTACCAGCAGTCCTCCTGCTTTCTAGAGTCTCAATCACTTTCCTTCTATTCTGTTCTGTCTCCTGAGTGATCACTGACATTGATAAATCATATATGAATAAATATCCCTATTCTGTCATTGGTTAAGAGATCGTTTTTGTTTGTTATTGTTTTGTTTTTCTTCTTCTAGCTGACAGTATTCTAAATGAAAACCAAAATTTTCAGTCAAGGTTAGTCATAGTTCTAAAAATATGAGCCTTTTTTTGGTTAAATATTTTCTTTGTCAAATATGGATTAGTGATTAATCTAGGTCTAGAATCACAACTGCATAAACTTTCAATAATCTTACATTGTTTTTCTTTTGAAAAGAATGGAGTTGCTATAATTGTTCTACATACACTTACTATAGAAGGAGTTCTGTGTGGCCGATAGGCAGGTGGGGGAGTGGTAAAATGGGTGAAAGGGATTGAGTAATGTATAGAATTGATGAGTCACTGTATTATACACCTGAAACTAATATAACACTGTATGCTAATTATACTTAAGCACTAAAAAATTAAAAAAATAATAAAATATTTTTTAAAAAATAATTTAAAAGGGATTCCAGGTGCACATTGATGCAGCAGCTTATTTCTGTTCCCATTATATTGCAAATATTTTATCTTAATGCAAAATAATTTTCCTAAACATAATCTCTAATAAGTAAGTAAAATTTCATAGCACAGTCATAGACTAATTAATTATTCTTAATTTTTTAGACATTTACATTGTTTCCAATTTCTCACTAATTTTAAATAGAACATCTTTGTATGCAAGTGTTTGATTTTATTTCTGATTATCTACTTAGATCAGGATAGAGGAGTATATCAAAATATGTGACAATTTTTAAGTTTATGACTTATATTGACATTGTTTTCAGAGAAACTGAATTAGGAAAATATGATTGTTTCTGTTTACTGTACATCTATCAGCATCTTTTGTTTCTTCTGAAGATGTTTTCTAATTTGATAGTGGAATGGCTTTTAATTTTTAGCTGCATTTTTAGTGTAAGTGTGGTTTGGCTTTTTTTGATATACATATTACCCAGTTATGTTTTCTCTTCTATGATTCATCTGTTTATATCCATTGTTGTTGTTACTTTAAGTAACTTCCTTTCATCTTTACGCTTTGAACAGTTTCTTAATTAGAAAGTCAAACTTAATTCTATATTTGTATCTGTAAGCCATTATATATTTATTTGACAGAAAATGAAAATGTATTATTTGTAAAAGCAATTCTTTTTTTTTTCTTTTAAGATTTTATTTATTTGAAAGAGAGAGAGAACATGAGAGGGGAAAAGTCAGAAGGAGAAGCAGACTCCCCACTGAGCAGGGAGCCCGATGCCAGACTTGATCCCAGGAATCCAGGATCATGACATGAGCCAAAGGCAGTCGCTTAACCAACTGAGCCACCTAGGTGCCCCTGTAAAAGCAATTTTAATAGGAACTCTTTAATTTAGCTATTGAGCTTTGCTTTTTAATCTGTTACCCTACCTTTAAATACACCATCACAGACAGAGGTCAGAGTACACTGGAAATCTGGTAAGTATGAGAGAGACATTTGAGATATGAGTTTTTTAAAAGCTGTAATTTTTTTAAATCTTGAATTAATTCAGAAAATGAGTGACTGATTAATAAAACCATCTAAATGTACTATTACAGGCATGGAAGAAGCTGGTAGACTCAATAGACTATTCTTTTGTTCATAAACAAAAGGATTTTGTCTACTTTGTCTCAAATTCTGGTTATCCTAATTTTTAAACAATGGAGCTATCAATAAAATACATATTTTTACTTTTTTTTTTAAAAGATTTTATTTATTTATTTGAGAGAGAGAGAGACCATGAGAGGGGAGAGGTTAGAGGGAGAAGCAGACACCCCACAGAGCAGGGACCCTGATATGGGACTCGATCCTGGGACTTCAGGATCATGAGCCAAAGGCAGTTACTTAACCAACGGAGCCACCCAGGTGCCCTGTATTTTTACTTTCTTAAGAAAAAATATATTCTGTATAAAAATTATATATACTGTGCTCGCTTCGGCAGCACATATACTAAAAAAATTATATATACATATTTACATTCACATAAATATATATAACAGATATGTACTATGTTACATATTTATTACAACTCTCTCTATACATTATATATATTACAACCCTGACACCAAACTGATTGGAAGACAAATATAACACTGAGGGGGAAAAAATGACAAAGTGTGTCTTACACATTTAGGAATAGCAAACAAAGCAAAACAAAATGAAAAACAAAATAATGATGAATGGCAGTTCCCTAATTCAAGACAATTAGGGAAATTAAAATGCAACACAGCATGTTTTTATTTCTAAAACGAATTTCTAAAGATAATATCTTAAAAGACATATATCGGTGGTCTCTCAATTGCCCATTTTATTATTTTTTTTAAAGATTTTATTTATTTGTCAGAAAGAAAGAGAGAAAGCACACAAGCAGGCAGAGAGGCAGGCAGAGGTGGAGAGAAAGGCAGGCTCCCCGCCGAGCAAGGAGCCAGATGGGGGACTCGATCCCAGGACCCCAGGATCATGACCTGAGCCCAAGGCAGCAGCTTTACCCACTGTGCCACCCAGGTGTCCCTCAATTGCCCATTTTAACAAGTTAAATATAAATGGATGCCAATGATTTTAATGTGCTTAAAAGAAGATGAAAAGAAAATTATAATGGTTTTTTAGTAACCGTGTAACAGAAGATTAAGTTGAAAGAACAATGTGGACTATGTATTTATGTAGTCTCTTCTCTAGCAAATGACACACACACAGCACAGAAAGAAAAAGTAGTGTTTATTTCTTACTCACTTTAGGGCTCCTTTTTATTTACTTTGATCAGAAATTATGGGTCTTGTTACACAACTATCTAAAACTGAAAAATAATATATAGTCTTAGATTTTAGTAATTTTCAAAACACTGAGACAGGGATTCTGTATATGTTATTTAAGTGGTTTCTAGTATACTTCATTTAAGTGGTTTCTGTATACTTCATTTAAATGATTCATTTGCTGGGAGGGAAGAGGGAAATCTATCCTGAATGAAGTGAACAATAGCTATACATGAAATCAACTTAAATATGAAAATCCAGTTGGATACAGACACTCAAACACTCCAATGACTTTCTTGATTCTAGTTCTTCGCTTTCTTACATTCTAGCTGACAATAATGTGAATTAGGTATTGAGACTTTATGGGCCACAGACTATTTTAAGAATCTGATGAACACTATGAACTAGTTTCCTTTAAAAATATCATCCCCCCCCCCAAAATTATGGATATAATTTCAGAGGTTTTACAGAATCTTAGCTTGATTGACCAATTACAGACACAGATTAAGATCCTCGTCTCAAGGAAAACAAAATACACATATTAGGAGGTTAAAATATTTAACTTTAAAATAACTGGCTTAATATTATTGGCATAGTTATAGAGAAATCATTGGTCATTTATTTGTGGGATTTATCTTTATAAAATTTATAACAAATAAAGTTCAATGAAAATTTGAGTCATAATCGGCAGGAGGTCAATCCAAAACTCCTTTGGTCAGAAGCATATTCAAGCTTTCAAGCATATTCAAGCATATTCAGAAGCATTTTCAAGTTTAATTTTAATTTGAAATAAGTTCATAAGACTCTAGTTAATTTAATGTTAGTTGAATGACATGTGGCTACATCATTTTCTTTGATGGATTAAAAAAGAAATTCTTACTTTAAAAAGGCATAAGCTACTCGTTGCGCAGTATTGCTAGTGGCTTCCCTCTTCCGTTCGCGGATCCGGCGGCACTCTCTCGTGCTGAGCTGCTACGAAGCCCCTGCCGGCGAGCTCGTAGGAGCTTTGAACCGTTGTCACCCCCTCCGACTCTCACCAGGGGGAAAAAATGGTTGAAGCAGATCGCCCAGGAAAGCTTTTCATTGGTGGCCTCAATACAGAAACAAATGAAAAAGCTCTTGAAGCAGTATTTGGCAAATATGGACGAATAGTGGAAGTTCTATTGATGAAAGATCGTGAAACCAACAAATCAAGAGGATTTGCTTTTGTCACCTTTGAGAGTCCAGCAGATGCTAAGGATGCAGCCAGAGACATGAATGGAAAGTCCTTAGATGGAAAAGCCATCAAAGTAGAACAAGCCACTAAACCATCATTTGAAAGTGGTAGACGTGGACCACCACCACCTCCAAGAAGCAGAGGCCCTCCAAGAGGTCTTAGAGGTGGAAGAGGAGGGAGTGGAGGAACCAGGGGACCTCCCTCACGTGGAGGGCACATGGATGATGGTGGCTATTCCATGAATTTTAACATAAGTTCTTCCAAGGGACCACTTCCAGTAAAAAGAGGACCACCACCACAAAGTGGTGGTCCTCCTCCTAAAAGATCTGCCCCTTCAGGACCAGTTCGCAGCAGCAGTGGAATGGGAGAAGAGCTCCTGTGTCATGCAGAAGAGATAGTTACGGAGGCCCACCTCGAAGGGAACCCCTGCCCTCTCGTAGAGATGTTTATTTGTCCCTGAGAGATGATGGATACTCCACTAGAGACAGCTATTCAAGCAGAGATTACCCAAGTTCTCGTGATACAAGAGATTATGCACCACCGCCGAGAGATTATACTTACCGTGATTATGGTCATTCCAGTTCACGTGATGACTACCCGTCAAGAGGCTATAGTGATAGAGATGGCTATGGTCGTGATCGTGACTATTCAGATCATCCAAGTGGAGGCTCCTACAGAGATTCATATGAGAGTTATGGTAACTCACGTAGTGCTCCACCTACACGAGGGCCCCCACCATCTTATGGTGGAAGCAGTCGCTATGATGATTACAGCAGCTCACGTGACGGATATGGTGGAAGTCGAGACAGTTACTCAAGCAGCCAGAGTGACAAGAAAGAGGGCTTCCCCCTTCTATGGAAAGGGGGTATCCTCCTCCACGTGATTCCTACAGCAGTTCAAGCCGCGGAGCACCAAGAGGTGGTGGCCGTGGAGGAAGCCGATCTGATAGAGGGGGAGGCAGAAGCAGATATTAAAAACAAACAAAACTTTGGAACAAAATCCCTGTTCAAAGAAACAACCAAAAAAGTGGAACCTTTTCTGTCATAACTACCCAAGGACTACTAAAAGGAAAAATTGTGTTACCTGTTTTTAAATTTCCTGTTTAAGTTCCCCTTCCATAATTTTTATGTTCTTGTGAGGGGAAAAAAAGTAAAACCTGTTTAATCTTACTTGACTTTATGACATTGCTTTCAATAAGCAAATGTTGAATGTGTTAAGACTTGACTTGTGTACTAGTGTTGTAATTTTTCAAGTTAAAAGTGTCCCTAAAGGCCACTTCCTATATCTGACTTTTCCCAGTAAGTGAGGCAAAGCAATTCTAAGACCTTCCACAAACATCTAGCCATCTGAAATGGAGAGGTGAATCCTTCTGCCTATACAAACAAGCTAGCTGTTAGAGGGTGGTCGGGGTATGCTACTCGTAGGATTTCAGAGGGTCTTCAAACTGAAATCTCAATGTTCTCAGTATGAAAAACCTGAGATCAGATGCTTATGTAAGGAAAGTGCTATTCACCCAGTAAACCGGAAAAACCAAATGGATAATGCTGGCCATATTTTGCCTTTCTGACATTTCCTTGGGAATCTCCCCTCCCCCCAATAAGACCATTTAAGTGTGTGTTAAGCAACTACAGAATACTAAATAAAAGTTTGGCCAAAACCAACAACAACAACAATAAAAACAAAAAGGCATAAGCTGTGAATACCAAGACTAGTTTTTATGGAATTCTTTCTCAAATCAATTTTTCTATAAGAAATCATCCAGACACAAGCATGTCCACTATTGGATTATAAAAAACAGCATGTTGGTGTTACATAATTTCTGTTTAGAACATTTATCTTGTTCAAGAAGCCATATGGCATAGCTGAAGTGATATTCTGTTTTTTTTTTTTTTTTCTAGTTAACTGGCACATTATTGATCTATTGAGATGAATTGTCACTTAAGCAAAAATCAAAATGCTGATTTTTTTTATCTTTGCTTATAAGAATTTTCATTTTCAGTTTTCTTGTGTGTTTTATTTGCAAAAAAAATTACAATAATTTCTGGAATACAGACAAAAAGATATCATTAGTAACTAGGTTATAAGATAACTAAATCTGTGATATAGTAAAAGAGGTTGCTAATTTTTAAGTCTCAAAATAATGCTTGAAATTGCTGGGGTGCCTGGGGGGCTCAATTGGTTAAGAGTTTGCCTTTGGCTCAGGGCAAGATGCCGGGGACCTCAGATCGAGCCCCGCATCGGGTTCTCTGCTCGGCGGGGAGCCTACCTCCCTCTCTCTCTCTCTGTCTGCCTCTGCCTACTTGTGATCTCTGTCAAATAAATATATAAAATCCTTAAATAATAATAATAATTCTCCTATTAAAAAAAAAGAGTCTGCCTTTGGCTCAGGTTATGATCCTGGGGTCCTGGGATCGAGCCCTACATCAGGCTTCCTGCTCAGTGTGCAGTCTGCTTCTCCCTTCCCCCCACTGTCCGCTCATGCTCTTTCTCAAATAAATAAATAAAATACTTTTAAAAAATAAATTGCCTAAATGACTTACTTTACACATGAAATCATGTACTATGGTTTTTAATCCTACTAATCTCCTTTTTTGTTGTAGAGGTAGTTTGTATATACAGAATGGCACTTATTTACATGGGGGGAGGGACTGTAGTTCCTGCTGTGTCTGCTTACACATTAAATTATCGTACTGTAGGTAAATGCAGGTTTTGTTGTATGTAAATAAGTGAGATGACAGATCTTTTTACTAATCCATATTTACATGTATTATATAGACTTTTACTGTTGACAGTGAATCTAGCTAATAGCCGTCATGCTTTATGGAAATGTATATTGAAAAGTTGGAAATACCATATAAACATAGGGAAACATTATGATAGAGGAGTTAACTATTAATTATTGTTTGCCACTGTCTTATAAACAGATAATCATAATTTAAATTCATTATTAAACTTATTAGTCCACCACACTGAAATACTGAACTAACCTTTGATATGAAAAAAGATCTACTTAGCTGAACAAATGTTCATGAAACCATGTGGATGCTTTGTGCCACGTGGCTCTGCCTAGGTCTATAGCAGTCGTCAGCTTTAGGTGAGAGAAATTTTAGGAGACTCGCTTTTGATAAAACAAAGCACAACTCCAGTCAGAGTTGGATTTACCAGGAAACCACTTAGGCACCCACAGGCTTCAGGGCTTCTTACTATGACTGGCCATTTACTTCCAGGGACTCACAAAGGACCCTTGCAATGGGAAAAAGCATATGCTTTATAACATTTGCAAAAGCCAGGTATTTTATCTGAAAGCAGTGAAGACTGTTCTCTCGTCACTTTGTCTTCTTTATACTTTCTTCAGGGAAAATGGTGTTGGAATGATTAAAGAAAGTTTTGAGGGGCATCTGGGTAGCTCAGCTGGTTAAGCGTCTGCCTCTTGGTTTCAACTCAGGTCCTGAATCTGGCTCCCTGCTCAGCAGGGAGTCTGCTTCCCCTCTCCCTTTGGCCCTCCACTGCATGTGCTCTCTCTCTTTCTAAAATAAAAATGAAAAAAAAAATCATTAAGGAAAAAGAAAAGAAAGAAAGTTTTGAGATTAGTCTAAAAGGAAGTTAGTTGGGGATACATTGCAAGTTGAGTTGAAAGTAGCACATAGTTAATGTGGCTCACGGTCTCTTATATGGATAGTTACATCAATTCTGGTTGTGTCTGTGTTGGAAAGGCTGTCATCCATCATACCAATTAGGCTGGTGTCAGGTCACAAGGATGTTAGCACCTGAGTCAAAGGCATAGTACTCTATAAACATGTCCAACAGCATCTGACACTAGAAGAGAAATGGAGAAAAAGATTGGTCTTGAAACATACATACTCAAGTGCTGCTCTGTGGAAATTTGTCCAAACTGTACAGTTTACAAATAAAGGAAACAAATACTGCAAAGCTCTACTTGAAAGCACTAGTGATGAGCTGTGAATCTAGAAGAAATTTTTCTAAATTATCATTAGTAATAAAAAATTTCTATCAACTATTATAGAAAATTGGATTATCTTTCTATTCTCTGTAGAAAATGTCATAACATTGTTTCACGTGAAGAGGCACTCAAAAAGTATATAGCTAAAAGATGTAGGAAAAGTATTACAGAAGTGTGTGAAGCAGTTATTAATAAAAATCTGCATTTTATTTTATTTTGTGATGTTTATTGTATTTGCCAATTTTTAAAATATGTAATGTGTTGTGATTTTTCTCTTTCTGAAAGATATTCATTTTGTGTCAGATTTTGTATGCATAAATTTGTATTCTTTTTTGTAAAGAGGGTCCAAATTATACAACTTTAGGCCTCATAAAACCTGGTTCTGCCCCTTACATGAGAAAGTCATAAAGAACTCTAGATAGGATCCTAATTAAGGAAGAAACAGCCCAGTGACCTTTTTGTTTTTCCTTCTCTTTGTCTTTTCAGTGATCTTTTTCTTATGGAATTCTAACTTGATTCCTGAAGCTGCCACTACAATTAGCCTTCAGGAAAATAGATTTCTTTTTTGTTTTGAAATTCTGCATCTTGTCTCCACTCCTTCCAAAGGAGAGTTTGCATCAAAATTGTTACAGTGAGTCATCTTTGTATGGTAAGACTATGCATGGTTTTTAAAATACATCTTTTTTTCGCTCTTTCTAAAAGGTTTTTATTTTAATTCTATTGTAGTTAATCTACAGTGTTATATTGTTGCAGGTGTACGATGTAGCGACTTAACAATTCTATGCATTACTCAGTGCTCATCATGATATATGTACTCTCAATCCCTTCACCTATTATACCCATTCCTTCCATCCTCTGGTCCCACCAGCCTGTTCTTTATAGTTGAGTCTGTTTCTTGGTCTCTTGGTCTCTTTCTCTCTCTCTCTCTTTTTTAATACATATTCTTTTGATATGGCTTATATTTATTTTCTACATTGCAAATGTGCTTTCCTTTTTTTTAAATTAAGGTTTTATTTTTTTCATACTACTTTTTTTTTTTAAGATTCTTTATTTTTTTATTTGAGAGAAAGAGCAAGCAAGCACGAGTGGGGAGGCACAGAGGAAGAGAAAGAAACAGACTCCCCACTGGGCAGGGAACCTGATGTGGGACTCGATCCCAGGGTCCCAGGATCAGGACCTGAGCTGAAGGCAGATGCTCCACCCCCTGAGCCACCTAGGCGCCTCTAAAATTAAGGTTTTATTTTAAAGAACTTGGCTTAGTGCTCGCTTGGGCAGCACATATACTAAAATTGGAACGATACAGAGAAGATTAGCATGGCCCCTGCGCAAGGATGACACGCAAATTCGTAAAGAACTTGGCTTAAATGCAGTGAAAATTATTTTGTTCTCATAAATTCAGTTCAAATTGATCATGACTTTACCTTATTGAATATTTATTACATGCCAGGCCATAGAATTATCCAAATAATTAATTCTTTACAAGGTTAATTTTAAAATGTATGAAAAACCAAAAAACCTGAAAAAAATCCTACAGTGTGTTCTAAATATTCAATCTTACAAAGTTGGTTTTCTGCAGGAAACACAGCTTATTTCTTGTAAATTATCTTGAGTCTCTTATGCTATCTGAGCAGTCTGTGGAGAAACACTTGACTTGTCGCGCTCTCCCTGCCCGCAGAGATGATGCAACACCAACACACACACAGGTCATGCACAAGCTCTTGATTATTCCCAAGCTCTTATTTATTCCCTGGTCGATCTTTTTTTCTCCCTGTGGGGGAAGTTCCCTTGCCTTATATAGGGCATAACAGCCAATCACAGGGGTGTTCACGTGAACAGGGAGTATACAGCCAATCACAGGGGTGTTCACGTGAACAGGGAGTATACAGCCAATCACAGGGGTGTTCACGTGAACAGGAGGTATCTGGGGCTCCTAGGCAGTGGTGGCATACGGTGCTCACGTGAGGAGCACGAAGTCACGTGTGGCCAGGGTGGATATTTTTTAGGCTGTCCGTACTGCTCCGGCGCCATCTTGGGGGAGTGACCCCGACATTGACTACCTGAGGAATCTTCATCTCCCTACTTCTTTGGTCCTTCTTGGTTCACAGGGACTTTCTGTGGAGGGCAGTGAGGGATGATTGGGGTTAAAGGCTGTTATGGACTAAATGTGCTCCCATTTTATATGCTGAAATCCTAGCCCCAAAGTGGTGTTTTTCAAAGGTGGGGCCTCTGGAGGTAATTAGATCTTGACAAGGTCATGAAGGCTGGGCCCTCCTGAGGAGATTAAAGCCCTTGAAGCAAAACACCTGAGTGTTTGCTCTCTGCCAGTTGAAGTACAGTAGGAAGTAGGAAGGTACAGTAGGGAGGGTACAGTAGGAAATAGGTAGTCATCTGAAAACTAGGAAGAGGCCTTTCACCAGACACAGGATCTGCCAGCTCTTATCTTGGGCTTCTCAACTTCCACTATTGTTAGAAACAAATGCTTTTTGTTTAGGTCACCCGGCCTGTGGTATTTTGTTCAAGCAGCTCAAGCAGACGAAAACAAAGGCCCATCTTTGGGTCTCATGGGAACCGCTGAAGAACTCACGTTCCTCCATGTCTCCACAAAAGACAGATAACCTTCCAGATAAAAAAGAACCATTTCTACATGTCACTTCTTTCCCTTGTTTTCTCCCTTCATTACACATTTTGGTTATTTTCTCAGAGGGGGATAAATCCTACTCACATGTAGAGATCACTTCGTTCTCTTTAACTGTTGGTGAGAAGATTCCTTGAAGGGACAGCTTCTCGTTGCTCTTGGTGGAGGTGATGATTTAGTAAGCCTCCTTTAGGGTTCAGATTGGACCTCCAGAAGCCTACTTTGCCTGTATTTCAAGCATTTAGCAGGAAGGCTTTTCTTATAGGTTTGATGGGGGTCCATGATCAAAGGAGCAAGACTGACACAAAGCAAAGGTCAAGCAAAGCTTTATTTCCCACCAGCACAGAGAATCAAACTTACCGGCCAGGGCCAGCTCTTACGGAGAGAGGGACCACCCCCAGTCTCACAGACTAGCTTTTATAGAGCAAAGGCCATGTGGTTGAGCCTGGCCAATGAGATTGTAATACACAGAGAAAGTTGCATAGTCATGCTAGGTCACACATGGTTGGCCAACTGAATTACAATTTACCCTATAGTAGCTGTTTGAACTAGCCTATGACTCTGGTCAGAATTGGTGCCCTAGTTTGGCGCCCAAAAGGCAGGGTTTGCATTCTTTGGTGTTTAGGGAGATAGTATGTGTGCTTTACTGATTGGATGTCTCTACTCGGCCTGACTAGTCCTTGCATTCTGGGCTTTGTTATCTCCATCTGACCTGACCTGTCCTTGTATTTGGGCTCTGTTATCAGGGACTGTTCGACCATATTTTACTGGTTTCCCAGACTTGCTTTTAAGTAAGTTTTTGGTGGTGGTGGTGGTAGTGGGGGGGTTGACAGGGTCAGTTTAAGTTTTATTGCATAAAAAACAAAATGGCTGTTTAACCGAGATGGAGTCACTCTGGCTAAGTAGGGCCCTATAGGTTGAGGAAATTTTTTTCCAAGGAAAACCCTGGAAGGCATTGTAGGATGGACAGAGGATACAAAATTCCAGGTTATTTTATTATAAAATGTGCAATATAGGCTCTTTTTTTTTTTGCTCCTGTGTGAGACCGTTAAGACTTTGACCTGACACTTCTGCATTTCTCTGAAAGGAAATTTTTGTTTGTTTTTAAAGATTGTATTTATTTATTTGTCAGAGCGAGTGAGTGCAAGCGGGGGGGTGGGGCAGGCAGAGGGAGAAGCAGGCTTCTTGCTGAGCAAGGATCCTGATGTGGGACTTGATCCCTGGCCCCTGGGATCATGACCTGAGCTGAAGGCAGATGCCTAACTGACTGAGCCACTTGGGTGTCCTTGGAAGGAAGTTTTTAACAAGAGCTAGGATTTGGGTTCCAGGGAGTGCACAATTTTAAGAGGCAGAGGTCAGCAAGAGAGCTGACATGCAAGCCACACACAATTAATTCTGGTGAATAAAAGAATGAGAAACACTAAGAAATACATAGCACATTTTAGTAACACTTGAAAGAAAGATACAGAGAATGTGAAGATAGAATGTAACATTTATGTATCTCAGACAGTCCTGTCCACACAGTGTGCGGCTCCTCCATTCCAAATTCAGTCCTGTCCTTTCAGACTGAGAGAAGAATATGGCGCTCAGATTCTCTCCCAGAAGAAAAATGATCATTTCATGGTATGAGCTGTCCTTGAATTGATTTAACACTTGTCTCTCGTTGTGATCAACCTGCTTTGGCTTATTTTACCATACTGACTCCCCAAGAACAATGAGGAAGCAATAGCTCCTATGAAAAGACCCTAACAGGGGCGCCTGGGTGGCTCAGTGGGTAAAGCCTCTGCCTTCGGCTCAGGTCATGATCTCAGGGTTCTGGGATCGAGCCCCACATTGGGCTCTCTGCTCAGCAGGGATCCTGCTTCCTCCTCTCTCTCTGCCTGCCTCTCTGCCTGCTTGTGATCTCTGTCTGCCAAATAAATAAATAAAATCTTAAAAAAAAAAAAAAGACCCTAACAAAGGGATCCTTCCTAGAATAAGATATTTACCTGTAAAACAAAACACTACCTCTATCCTGGGTAGAATCTGTTTTTAATTTATCCCAAACACAATTTTTCCAGATACAAAACAAAAAACAACAAACCAGCTTTAGGTGCCATTGTCTCCACTCACCTTTTATGTATCATAAAATCATTAGCTATTATAATTTCAAAGGATTGAATGGAATGATATAAAATGATATAAAATGCACTTAATGCATATAACAAGTATATGATTCAACTTGAAGTGTATCTTAGAACTTAAATAATTAAAAAAAAGAATTTGAATAATTGTGCCTTTCTATAACATTTAGACTTAAATGAACTCTTAATTACCATCTCAACATTAAAAAGTCAAGTCTGTTGACATTTTGGGTGAATATGCAGTAAGCAATGTATACTAAAATTTATTTCGATTGGCTTACTTAATGTGCATTGTTTTTAAGCATGTCTAAACTAAAATCTGAGTCAAAAACTTTCAGCCCCAAAGAATTCTAATACTTAATTTTTTTCTTTGAAAATAGAAATTTTATTTTCAAATATCCCAGCCAATAACTTAACAGGGTTTCTGCTTGTAATAATCTTTTATGGCATTTCAAAAACAACATAATCAAGTTGTAGAATTCTTTATACAAACGCCAAAGCACAACTATTAAATTATAAAAATTTGAAAAAGCTCTTAACCTAAATGATGATATACAGAATATTTTAAAAGCAAATAATATGGGGCACCTGGGAGGCTTGGTCAGTTAAGCATCTGCCTTCAGTTCAGGTCATGATCCCAGGATCCTGGGATCCTGGGAGCCTCATGTCAGGCTCCTTTCTCCCCCACTCCTGCTTGTGTTCCCTCTCTTGATGTGTCTCTCTCTGTAAAATAAATAAATAAAATCCTTTAAAATTTTTTTAAAATAAAAATAAAAAATAAAATCAAAAGTATGTCCATACAATCCACACAATAATAAAGGAGTAGGCAATCATTAAGAGGAAGACATGTAGTTTTCTCTATTAAAACAATAACAATACATCAGAAAAAGTAGGCTACAAAGAACATAAATAGTAACCTAGTTGTACTAAATGTAAGTGATTACACAAAAAAATGTGAAAGGATGTACACTAAATATTTTTGTTGATTATTACTTGGTAATTTCTTTCCTCATATTTTCAATTTTCTAGTTTAAACATCTATACTTAGACCTTTAAATAAATATAGCTTTTGAGTTGGAGTTAAATGTAAAAATGAATAAATATATAAAATCAAAGTGGAGAATCAGAATTACTTTTTAGGTGTTCACTGTAACCATGCATGTCTAAAATACAGTCTTAAATTACAGATTACTCAATTATTAATTGAATCTATGGTTCTCAGAAAAAGAGCGTTACTTTGTTTAAGGGAAATTTGAGGGGTGCCTGGGTGATTCAGTGGGTTAAGCCTCTGCTTTTGGCTCAGGTCATGACCTCAGGGTCCTAGGATCAAGCCCCACATCATGTTCTCTGCTCAGCGGGGAGACTGCTTCTCCTTCTCTCTCTGCCTGCCTCTGCCTACTTGTGATTGCTCTCTCTCTGTAAAATAAATAAATAAAATATTTTTTTAAAAAAAAAAAAGGAAATTTGACCACCTACCTCCCCATATTTTATATTTTGGTCTTGGATCCAACAAATTTTGCCTTCTGAAATCTCAATCTAGAACTAGCACCATTTTAATTTTATAGTTGAATGAAATAGAGTTATTGTTAGTTATTTGTTTCTGCTAATGGAATATAAGTTTCATGAGGTCTAGAACTTGGCTTGGTTCATTCCTAGTGCCTTAGGGTCACGTATGGTTTACAGCAGGCATCCAGCAAGAAAATTGGTAAAACCTGCCAAAAATTTTTCACTTATATTAGCTTGTTTCAGTTCCCCACATGTTTCCTGTGGATGTTTTATACTGAGCTATTTCTTCTTTTTTCACCAGTACTATGAATCCTATTGCCAATTTTGGCACTAAAAACATTTTCATGATTTAGATGCTCAAACCACACAGAACCTTGTGTTATTTACCTGTGTGTTGACCTGATTCCTGGCTTCATCTTACTTGATATCTTCAGATCTTTGAATTCAATATATTTACCCTTTCATGTTATTGTGTCATTTATTTACAAAGATCTTTTAAATTCTTTGAAAATGAGAAAGTGGAGAAGCAAGAGTGGCAGAATGCAAAAAAGTAGAGAATCGCTTTGATACACATTGATTATAATTAGGGTGACTACGTAAGTTATTGCTTAGACCATGGAAATTTTGAGAACAAAATGGAGAGTGCATAACAATTATATGAAGTAACATGTCACTCTAATTGTAATAACTTTGTGATTTGACAAGATCATGTTAATACAAAATAATAATCATAAGATACTTGCTTCTCTGGTCCTGCTTCACCATTGGGATGATGACTGAGAACATGACCTGCTCGCTAACCCATCTTCTCTATGCATGTGACTTTGGCCACTTTTTCTTCCCTCTCTGGCCAACTGGAATATTTTTTTGCAAGGGAATAATCCTACCCATGATGTACAGATATTTCCTTATGAATCATACTCTAGTACATTCTCCTATAATTTTATGAAATTAAAGCAAAAGCTGAGATTCTCAGCATATCCTAGCTTTGTGTCTCAGAATTCTCCTTTGAATGATGAACATAGAGAAGCCTTGAAATCTAAATAGGCTAAAATATCAGAAGAAGGATGAAAAATTAGCATAATATTTCAAAACATTATTTTGCCAAAAAAGCAAATCCTTCCCAGTTGGGTTCATGCCAGCTTACCCAGTATCTTCACTCGCCATTGTCATGCTCAGTGACATTTTGCTCCTACAAAAACCAAACCTGGCCAGCTTTCTTACTCTTCAGGATTTTTTCTCCATGTCTTTGCATGAGTGGTCTCCTTGGCATCTGGAATCCTTCATCCTTGCTTTTGCTCAGAACTTCTTAAGAGCACAGAGTAAACTTTCCCAACCCCACAAGAAAGATCTAATATTCCTTCCTTCAGGTTCTGACAGCACTTTTTACTCTGGCTTGAAAATTTTGCATCTCCCTGATGAGACCCTTGACTTCATTTCACGTTTCTTACTCTGTTCTCCTTTGTCCCAATTCTTTCCCTATAAGAGAAAAAGCATGAGAGACATTAACTTATTTATTATAGAAGCAATATATATGAATTCTAACAATTTGATATGACAAGTCTATAAAAAAATTCATTTTTTTAAAAGATTCTATTTATTTATTTGAGAAACTGAGATCACAAGTAGGCAGAGCAGTAGGCAGCAAGAGAGGGAGAAGCAGGCTCCCTGCTGAGCAGAGAGCCCGACACAGGGCTTGATCCCAGGACCCTGAGATCGTGACCTGAGCTGAAGGCAGAGGCTTAACCCACTGAGCCACCCAGGCGCCCCATAAAAAATTCATGATTCTTTACTCCAATCTCAATTCCCTAAGATACCAAGTGTGACAATTTGTTAAGTATCCTCAGACATTTTCTATTATATCTATTATATATGCATCACATACATGTATAAATGCGGAATTTCCTTTTTCACTTGATACATCATGGACATCTCTAGAAATCAACATATCAGATACGATTCATTCTGTTGTGGAATATTCCACAGTATGACTTTCTCATAATATTTTCCAACATCTTAGGAAACTAACACACATATGAGACAACATACCTAGTTCTATTTGCAATCACCTGGCTCGAAGCAAGTTCTCTGTAATTCCAGCTGTCATTCAGAACAGTACAAGGAGCAACATTTCAAATCTCTACTCCTCAAGTATCTGCAAAATCTGTTTCCTTTTCAGCATTCCTACCATGACCTTCAGTTTTATTATGGAAGTTTATAAAAATCTTCACATACTAAATAGAAGAAAGAGCTCTTTTAGTGAAATGAGATGACAAAAAGCTGAGGCTTTTCTGTTACAGAAATCCTTGCACTTTTTTTCATTAAAATAATGCCAGTTACGGCTCTGGTTTACAGTTGTGTCTCACTGTATTGTGGTAGTAAACATTAATCAAGATTCTTTGACTCTCTTCCCATTGTTAGGTGAGTGTCTATGCTCTTTCTTTGAAACTAGGGAAGATATGGTGGATTCTACCATTAAAAGTGATGTTATGTGATTTCTGAGCTAGGTTAGAAAAGGCCATTCAACTCTTGCCTGGTTCTCTTGGAATGCTTGCTCTGAGACAAGTCAGCCACCACAGAGGAAAGCTGCCTACTCTGGCTTTACCATGTTAGAAAAAAAGAACATTACAGAAAGTTGTTATATGCTGAGGGACAAAGTATGATATAAAAAAAGGGGGGGATTAAAAAAATGAAGTGAATAGAGGTAGAATATGTTAATAATGGTTGGCTCTGGCTGTTGAGATTGTAAATCATATTTTCCAACCCTTAAGATTACATTGGACTTTCTAAAATATTTATTGAAGAGTGTGTGTTTCTATTATTATTGAAACAAAATAAGCCAATAAAGGAAGGAGAAAGTAAATTATCTTTTTCTATGTACATGTAGGCCTTAATATAATGTCATTATTTAAAAATTCTTCCCAAGCACCTGGGCGGCTCAGTTGGTTAAGTAACTGCCTTCGGCTCAGGTCATGATCCTAGAGTCCCAGGATTGAGTCCCACATTAGGTTCCCTGCTCAACAGGAAGTCTGCTTCTCCCTCTGATCCTCCCCCTTCTCATGCTCTCTCTCTCTCTCTCTCACTCTCTCTCAAATAAATAAATAAAAATCTTTAAAAAAAATGCTTCCCTTTGCTTCTCTCAAAATATATAGATATTAACTAAAAACGGAGCAAAATTTTAAAAAATGGGTATAGGTTAACTAATTACATTTATTATTTCTATCTGAAGAATAGACAGAGGTTAAATTTATTATTAAGACCTCTTTGTGGGACCTACTGACTAAATTAAATGTTTTTAATGAATGAGAGATTGCTGGTCCAAAAGTAATATAATAACCAAAGGTGATTTATAGCATGCCAGATTTAAAGATATGATAAAATAAGCTATCTGGCATAAAATAAATCAGGGTAGGTCATATTAAAATCAGATACCAGGTGTATAAGTTAACATGTTCCATATTTTAGAAAAGTATTTATAGGAGTGACTTGACACCTGTGCACACAGAAACACACAAAGGCACAAAGGCTATTTTCTTCTTATTCTGTTCCATCTAACTGACTTGTTCATAGACTTCACTTTATTTTTTCAGAAATCATTCTTCTTTATTTTATGATTTAAGCAATACTAACACAATCATGTTATTAAATAATGAAATAAAATTGTGACTATTCAAATTGTATATGCAAACCGGTGAAAGGTGATACCCCCGCATTAGGTATTTCTTAGTAAAATGATTGGCAACGTTAACTCATATGTCAGAAGCCATAGTCTAGTGATGATTTACCCAAAATAACATTAATACTTTGCTCTTTCAAATAGTGTCGATAAAGGAAAAAGTCCTGGGTAGAGATCATTTTGTTGTTATTGCCACAGTGTTGCTGTTATTGACAATGTTGGTTATCATAGAGCCTCACTATGGCTTCAAGTAGGAAAGGAGGTTGAAGAAACTTATGAAATAATTTTCTGCATAATAAAATTTCCCCATTTCACATAATATGCTGATATTGGAGAAGGAACAGAATCCTAGGCTTCCATAATCTCAGTAAATGTTTTTTTGACTAAATCAATGATGAAAATCAATAATTTGACAAATATAAGTATCTAGTATATACTCACTAGTATATACTACAGAGTGTGGACTCTGTAGCAGATGCAAAGTTTCAACTAGAATCAAACAAATACTGTACATGGAACTTTAACGGCGTAAAATGTTCTGTGCTCTGCTCCTTTTAGGAGAAGAGAATACTCATTACCATTTGGTTACTATTTTCCCCAAGCTCCTTCATTATCCTTGTTCTTCATCTTTAGTAAATTACCTGTTCTTATTTATTTATTTATTTTTAAGATTTTATTTATCTCCTTGAGAGAGAGAAAGCAAGCACAAGTAGGGGAGAAGGGAAGAAGGAAAGGAAGAAGCAGGCTCTCTACTGAGCAGAGAGCCCAACATGGGACTTGAATCCAGGACCCTGAGATCATGACCTGAACCAAAGGAAGATGCTTAACCAACTGAGACACCCAGGTGTCCCCAAGCTATCTGTTCTTCTGTTTGGCTTCTTCACTCTCTAGTTTGTGTAGATTACTTATTATGGGAAGCTTTTTTGTTTGTGATTTCTTTGGGAGCTTACAAAAAAGGATAAAAAATCAAGTTTCCTTACAGATGACATCTATAATGGAAACAAATCAAAAGCAACAATCAGGCTACTTATGACCTGTTACTCAAATATTTAATTCTACAAATTACTAGCAAATAGCTTTGCCAAGAACAATACTGTTCAGTTAATTAGAAAAAACGCCTAAGGTTCGGTATAAAAATTCTGTGGAATATCCCTCCATGAAGAGTAACTTCCTGCTTTGGGTGGTGGGAGCAGACATTGAGATCAGGGAGAGAAGACTGATCCTCAGCCACTGCCTGGGACAGTTGCATTGAAAATGACAATTATTTGGGTTATACATAGGGACCCAATTCAAAATTTTAGCTTTCCACTTGAACTATAAACTGAAGCAGGGTGCCCCAACATACTCAAAACCATGGCCAAAGAGAGATCAGTAATACTATTTGTCATCAGTCAAATCCAAAAGACAGCCTGGACCACAAAAATGCATTGACTTCAATGAAAGGAGTGTAAGATTCGGGAAATGGGCTGCTGACACCACAAGCTTCTTTCCTTATTGCACTAAAATAACCCTATAGCTATACTTACACCTATACCTATTTCCATACCCATACCTATAACTACCTATACCTATACTCATATACATTTCAACTCTATCTTTATCATCTATCTACCATCTATCTATCCTTTTCTTTTTGTGAGACTAGTGTTAAGACTGCTCTGAACTTCTATCCATAGATAGATGGGGTATGTTCCTTGACATTTAAAGGTTTGTGTTTCAAAGGAAAAATGAGTGAATAGGAAAAAAAATTGTGATACATAGGGGAAATTAGCTTGATACTTGTGATATTACAGGGTTTATACAAACTGGTAAGAAAACAAATATTAAAATGAGAAAAACATATTTTAAAATCACAGATGAGGAAACCCACATGGTCAGTGAATATGAAAAAATATTTTGTCTCACCAGTGGTTGGAGAAATGCAAATTGAAGCAATATCATTATTCCCCCATCGGATTGATGAGAGCTAATAGGAGTTGTTCTATCCAGTGTTGACACTAATGTGAAGAAAGGGAAATGCTCATGTATTTTTAAGGGTACAAGTCATGACATTAATTACGTTCACAGTGTTGTGCAGCCATGACCACTCTTGATTTCTAAAACTTTTATCACTCCAAACAGAAACTCTGCAACCATTAAGCAATAACCTGCAGAACCCTCTTCATCCAGCCCCTGGTAATCTCTAAACTACTCTCTAGCTCTATGAAAATGCCTATATTAGATATTTCATTTAAGTGGAATCATGTAATTGTGGTTTTGGGTCTGGCTTATTACACTTACATAATGTTGTCAGTATTCATGTTGTAGCATGGATCAAGACTTCATTTTTTAATGGCCATTGTATGCATTTAACACCCTCATTTGTTAGTGGACACTTGGATTATTTCCACCTTTTGACTCTCATGAATATGCTGCAACGAACATTGGCATACACGTGGGTGTTGAGTCCCTGTTTTCAAACCTTTGGGGTATATGCCTAGGAGGAGAATTGCTAGGTCATGCGGTAATTCTCTCTTTAGCTTTCTGAGGAACAACCAGACTGCTTTTCACTGGCTACACCATTTACATTCCCACCAGCAGTGCCCAAGGATTTCAAATCTCTCCACATTCCCAGTAACAGTTGTTATTTTCTATTGCTTTTGAGGTTTTTAAAAATGATTATTAAAGTCACATTAGTAGGGATGAAACGGTATCTCACCGTGATCTTGATTTGTATTTCTCTCACAACTGATATTATCGAACATCTTTTGGTTATTGGTTTATTGTCCATTTGCATATCTTCTTTGGAGCAATGTTTATTTAATTTTGTAGCCCTTTAATTTGGGCCACCTTTTTGCTGTTAAGTTGTAAATGTCATTTTTATAATCTGGGTATTAAACCTTTATCAGATACATGATATGCAAATATTTTCTCCCATTCTGTAGGTTGTATTTTCTGTTCCTTGATAATGTTTTTTGAGGCATGAAAGTTTCTAATTTTCATAAAGTCCAATTTATATAGTCTTTACTTTTGTTGTTCATGCTTTCATACCTAAGAACTTACTGCTCACTCCAAGTTCATGAGGATCTATCCCTATGTATTTCTCTGAGAGTTTTATAGTTTCAGCTCTTATTTTAAAAAGATTTTATTTATTTATTTGACACAGAGAGAGATCACAAGTAGGCAGAGAGGCAGGCAGGGCGGGTATGGGGAAGCAGGCATCCCACTGAGAAAGGAGCCCAGATGTGGAGCTGGATCCCAGGACCCTGGGATCATGACCTGAGCAGAAGGCAGAGGCTTAACTCAGTGAGCCACCCAGGCACCCCTAGTTTTAGCTCTTATATATAATTAGGTTGTTGATCTATTTGGAATTAATTTTCGTAGCTGATGCGAAGTAGGGGTCCAACTTCATTCCTTTGCATGTGGAAAGTCCAGTTGTCTCAGTATATTGGTTGACAAGATTGTTTTTTTCCTATTGAATGAAGTTTGCAACTTTATTAAAAATTAATGGACTGTGAGTGTATGGGTTTATTTCTGGACTCTGAATTCAATTCCATTGTTCTCTGTGTCTGTCCTAATTCCATTGCATACTGTTTTGATCACCATAGCTTTGCAGTAAGTTTTGAAATTGATCTGTGAGTCCTCCAAGTTTGTTCTTTATTTTCAGATTTTGTTTTGGCTACACATAGGAAACCGAGAATCGGCTTTTACATTTCTGCAAAAAGTCTGCTGAAATTTTGATGGGGATTGCAATGAATCTGTAGATCACTTTGAGTAATATTGACACCTTAATAATATTGTTTCCCTTTTCATGGGATGTATTTCTATTTACTTAGATCCTCTTTAATTTCCTTCAGTAATATTTTGTAGTTTTCAGTGTACAAGTCTCTCTCTTGATAAATTCATTCCTACTATTTAATTCCTTTAGATGCTATTGTAAATAGAGTTGCTTCATTAGTTTCCTTTTTGGGTGGTTCACTGCAGGTATTTAGATACACAATTGGCTTTTTGTGTGTTAACCGTGCGCCCTGCAATGTTGCTGAATTCATGTATTAGCTTCAACATCTTTCTCATGAATTCTTTGGGATTTTCTATATACAGAATCGTGTCATCTGCAAGCTGAGATAGTTTTGCTTTTTTCCTTTCCAGTTTGGATGTCTTTTATTTCCTTGTCTTTTCTAATTGCTCGGCTAGAGCTAACAGTTCATCAAAGTGATGAAAGTGGGCATCTTGTCTCATTCCTGATCTTAAAGAGAACACTTTCAGTTTTTCACCATTGAGAATGGTGTTAGCTATGGTTTTTTCATAAGTGCCTCTTATGATGTTTGTGGGAATATTAATTATTATTGTTTTTCAGGGATTTTTTGGGAAATAGCAATTAAAATTAAATATAAAAGCAATTTGGAGTTCCTGTTTGTATATGAGTTCCACAGAGACAAAGGATCATTCCCAATGTTAGACTGTAAAATATCTGTACAGCAGTATTTTGAGGGGAGGGATTATTAAAAGCTGACATCAGCTTAATTATCCATAAATACTGAGTAGATTTTGATAGTACACATGGGGGAATATTTTGAATTTGTTAAAAATAATTAGATATATACATATGCGCCTGGAGAAATGTGCATGATCTGTTTCCAGGTAGAAAAATATTTTCTGTATATTAATACAACATAAGCTCATTTTTAAAAACAAAACCAAAACTACCCTAAATATTATGTGTGTGTGCGCATGTATGTGTTTCTGTAAGTGTTAAGTATGGAGAAAGGTAACGTATCGTGTGGTTATAACTGGTTACCTAGAAAATAGAAAGATAGAAAAACTGCTAATTTTTGTTATTCATTTTTAAAGGTTATCCTGTATTATGGTATAAACATTTCAGAAGATATAATTAATATTTTTTAAAATCTAACAGTGCTTCAGAAGACTCATTATGAAATGAGTGATATATACTTCAGGAATGTCAGAGAAAGAGGTTTTTTGTTTTTTTTATTTTTATTTTTTTAAAATATTTTATTTATTTATTTGACAGACAGAGATCACAAGTAGGCAGAGAGGCAGGCAGAGAGAAAGAGGAGGAAGCATGCAACCTGCTGAGCAGAGAGCCCGATGTGGGGCTCGATCCCAGGACCCTGAGATCATGACCTGAGCTGAAAGCAGAGTCTTTAACCCACTGAGCCACCCAGGAGCCCCAAGGTTTGTTTTTTTTTAATCAAGGAAAAAAGTGTTACAAAAAGAAATTAATCAGCTTCACAGTTTTGTTCAATGCCCATTAAACAAAAACGTAGAGGCGAGAATGACAGCCTCTATATAGAAGAAACTGGAAGGAGTGAGACAATGAGGTTTTCTAAGTGATTCTGGAGATGATGAATAATTATGACAGGAAAACACTCACTTCGAGGAACTTAATAGACTGTGTTCTCTTCTTAGTGTTTCTCGAAAATTAAAGTTTACATAGTTGTTATTCATGTATAGGCCCAAATACAAAGAAGAATATGCCATTTTAACTTGTGAGGAACTGATTCTACTCACAGACCATTTCCCCCTTATTTTAGGAGCTTGCTGCCACCTATAGGTAAGAGCAAAGTATGACAGACTGCGTCAATAACTTCCAATGTCCCTCAGTATCAGATGTAGGCTTGCCTTTCATTCATTTTAGTTCAGTTCAGTTCAAATAGTATTTTTTAAAGATTTTATTTATTTATTTTTCAGAGAGAGAGAGAGCGAGCACACACAAGCAGGCAGAGTGGCAGGCAGAGGAGGAGAGAGAAGCAGGCTCCCTGTGGAGCAAGGAGCTTGGGATCATGACCTGAGCCGAAGGCAGCGGTTTAACCGACTGAGCCACCCAGGCATCCCACAGTTCAAATAATATTTAATATCAATACTAAACACTGAGTTAGGCACTGGAAATTCATCTATAAATAAGTTTTTGATTCCTAAGGAGTTTATAGGATAGCAGTGGAGATAAACGTAGAAACAGAATAATTTCAATACCTTGAGATAAAAGAACGTGTGTTATGGGAAAACAGTGGAATTCAGTCTTGATAATGTGTAAGTATGAAGCAGGAAGTGTGAGAAGTATGGGGTGAGAAGTTAGGCACAACCCAGATCGTGGAAAAACTGTGTTTTAAGGCAGAAAAGCATTTCATGTAAATTAATACAACATATATGGGGAGGGGTGAGTAAAATACAATATGCAGTAGTTACATCCTGGGCATGTTGGATGGACATACTGCTTTTATGAATCTGAAGCTCAGACACAAGTCGGGAGCAGATATTCACATTTATGAGCTGGTGGATATGAATAATAGATAAATGATGAGGAAGAATGGATTGTGTAATACACTATACAGACAAACTAAAAAGAACAATGAGCCAAAAAGAGGAGCTAAGAACACATTTATTAAGAGTCAGAAGAGCAAAAAACCTACCAGGAGATAGTTTATAAGGGTAAAATCAGAAGATTCCTAGGGTACTGAAAAGGAATTTTCCCTTTTTTTTTTTTTTTCTCCTGTGTCACAGGATTCTTTAAAAATGTTTGATAAAAATATAAGGGTGCTTGTCCAGAAAAACACAAAAAAACTGCATAAAGACTAAATAAGACATTGTGCTTATTTGATTTCTTTTAAAATAAATTTAAAATGTAAAATAAATATAAAGTAATTTAAAACACAATATGTAAGGTTAACTAATAACACAGTATAATTAATGTAATCGGTATCAACTTGTGGAGTTAAAACAGTTCGTATAATCAGTTATGGAATATAAAAGCAATATCAACTAATAGTTATATCCTCACCACTCCTAGTTTCATAGTTTCAAATACAGAAATTAAAGTTGGAAGCAAAAAATAAGACATATTTAGTGGAAAGGATATTATTTGAGTCTCAGTTTGCAAAGTAGACTTCTATGTGAAAAATAAATATTATATCTGATGGCAAATTAATATTTTTACTTTTTAATTTTTTTTCAGTGTTCCAAAATTCATTGTTTATGCACCACAGCCAGTGCTCCATTCAATGCGTACCCTCCTTAATACCTACCACCAGGCTCACCCCCACCCCCAAAACCCTCAATTTGTCTCTCAGAGTCTACAGTCTCTCATAGTTTGTCTCCCTCCTCCCCGATTTTCCCCATCTCACTTCTCCTCTCCATCTCCCAATGTCCTCCGTGTTATTACTTATGCTCCACAAGTATTTTTATTTTAATTAATATTTACTCTTAAGAACTAAAAACTTTGCCTCACAAAATGACATAGCTACATACAGGGGGAAAAAAAACCAACTATGAAGTCTACCTTGCCAGAAAAGCATAGACAAGTGTAATATCACATCAGATTTTTTCTAAGACCTTAAGCAGCGTTCATTTCAAAGTCTGTTCTGCTAATGATATGTGCTCGCCAGTTGGTAGCTGTCCTAGAAACTGGGGAAAGTACTTCAGGATTCCCATTTCTCCCATTTCATCTTCAACAAAAGCTGTAGACATGTACACTGATCTAGATGACTTCTCCAATAGATTTCACTGAATTTCAATATAATAAAAAATAAGACCATATAGGTAAAAATTAAGGAAAAAGTCAGTCAGTCTGTGAAAAACATGTTGACAATTAATGCAATCTGCAAGGAGTATGTTAACAAGCTATGGCTGGTATGCAGAAAGATACTAGCTCAGCTGGCGACTAAGTATTTAGAAATCCTTAGCTAACTGTTGTCTAAGACAGTCTCTCTGTCCTCCTAGATCTTCTATACTTGGCACGTTCACTCTATCACCAATGATAAAAAAAGTATATTTCATTTACTGTGCTTGTGATAATGACCCAACAATGACAGTATGGTAGGAATCACTGCTAATTAGTATTTACTAGTCATTATGCTCAATATTATACATACATCATTTTATTTCAATTCTATATCAACTTAATAGTAAGTGATTATATATTATTTCCCCTTTCAAGAGGATAAAATGAGGCTTAGCTATTTTTTTTTGTAACATACTTAAGATTACATTTAAACCAACACAATCAATGTCAAGAACCTCAGCTCTTACTAATGAGATTAGGGGGTCAGGGGAGCAAATAGAGGAGATTGCTGGTAGCTTTGCTAGAGGTGATGTATTAGCAAACTCATAAGGGAAAAGGAAGAGTTAGTTACAAAAACAAGAGAAAAAGAGTGGGAGTCTGAAGTCCATAAGCAGTCTCTAAACTCCCTGACAATCTCACAGAGTAATGTGTAATTTTGGCTTTTTCTGGGTGCACTAAATAAAGTTTCTGAGTTGATAAGATTGCATTACAGACCACATGAAAATAATACTACTAATAATAAGAAAAGCCTCAGACATTTATTAAACATACAATAACTTTAGGAGGCAAACACTATTATTATCCCCATTGTACAGGTATAGAAGAGGTAAAGACAAGTTAAAATAACTTGCTCGGAGTTACCTAATTGGTGAGCAGCAGGGCCAATTTTCAAAACAAGTCATTTTGATTCCAGGCTCATGCCCTTAATCACTGCACTCATTTGCCTTACGTTGTTCCTCCTTGAGTGTAATAGCTCTCAGAGCAGTGGTGGCCTGGCAACAACTCAGTCCCTACGCAGCTGACTTCCCATGCCTTGAATTCAAACTCTCCAAAGGTGAGGACATAGTGGGTTTACAGAATCAGCTTCTGTCTGCCTTGGAGCCTCCAGTGATGGAGCCCACTCCCCCAAGTTCATATACTGAAGACTTAACTGAGTGTGACTGTATCTGGAGGCAGGGTCTTTAGGAGGTAATTAGGTTAAATGAGGTAATAAGGAGATTTGCAGATGACTTCCACCTCTCTGTGTCCTCATATGGTTGAGAAAGAGAGAGATCATTCTCTTCCACTTCTTACAAGGTCACAGACCATATTATGGCCCTTCCATCTTGACCTCCAAGACAGCTCCACTACCAGAGCACAAAGTATACTAAGCTATAAAATATGGCCCTCCTGTCCCACTCCCGCTAATAGTCTATCCTAGTTGCCAGGCACTTGTTTGGTTTGAAGTAAAATACTTGCAGGTTCCAAATTGTTGGCAATACTTGCCAGCAACTTGTAACCCATGAGCTCATGTCCACAGATAGAGCTATAGTGTTCTTTGGAGCTGGGAGGGTCTCCTGATGGCCCCCCAAAATGTCTTTCCAGCTAGTCCTGTAGCATCTGGGCAATCCTCTGATGGTGTGGTATGAATTTTCCTATGAAATTCCGATATGAATTTTTCTATTGCATTTATTATAAAAATCCAACTTACAGGGTCACCTGGCTCAGGTCATGATCACAGGGTCATAGGATCATGTCCCGCATCTGGCTCCCTGCTCAGTGGGGATTCTGCTTCTCCTTATCCCTCTACTCCTCCTGCCTGCTTATGCTCTGTCTCTCTCAATTTCAACTTACTTTAAGGGAAAAAAAGAGCTAAGCAAAAGATTTTCTGTTCGGGTTGAAGAACATCATGAAGTCAGTGAGAAGATTAGACTTCATACAGAGGACCAGGAAGCTCTCATGATAGACGACAGTCCTCAAAGGGTACAAACTTTCTGTTTGGCAGTAACGCTCTGCTGTTTGTAAAGATTCAAACAGGCCTACCTTTTCTCAGAGGGATAGAGACCTTCACAGAGATTAATAAGAGTCACCAAAAATTTCATTTAATAGAGTGATGATAGTTTATCTTTAAAGGCAGTCACTATCTCACTCAAAGAGCCATCAAAATATTTCCAATTCCAAGTGACTGGGGTCAAGGACAATTTAAAGGCATCTCAGAAACCTATAGAAGTATGTCAGAGTAGAATAGTGGTCTTGATGGAAATGCTCAGCTTCAGGAAAGCATAAAACTCTTTGCCAGAGAAGATGCTGAACGGGAAGAAAGAATGTGGAAGGTAAAGAAACAGAAAAAAAAAAGATACTTAAAAACTTCCACACACAATGTGAACTGGTCATAAATGATAAATCACCCTCTGACTGAAACTCTCCTGAGGATGATAAATGTGACTGTATCTCGTTAGAGAAGATCACATTGATGGAACCAACTTGATATTAGAGAAAAAAGAAAAATGAGGATTTAAATATTAAAATACTTTAAAAATTACGTGAAGGCAGTCAAGCGAATGAAACAAAGTTCAAAGTTTCAAACTGGGACAGCATCTTTACAGTGTGAAATGCATATGTTGAAAATGTGATTCAAAAGCTTCAGCTGAGACCCCCCCAATAGTGCTTCAACTACGCCGTGAATATGTCAGGCAGCATCTCATCAATTGATGGGGAAATTCATACCTTAAGATGGAGCAGAATGCATAGAAGAGAAAGCAATCTGAAGATGAAGGCAGAGATAGGAACAGTGTGGCCACAAGCCCCGGAACGCTGGCAGCCAGCAGAAGCTGGAACAGGAAGGAGGGGATTCTCCCCTAGAGCCTCCATGGAAAGCGAAGCCCTGCCATCTCCTTGATTTCTACCCAGTGATATTTATTTCTGACTTCTGGCCTCCAGAACTGTAAAAGAATACAATTTCTGCAGGTTAAAGGAGAAAGGGGGCAGCGAAAGAAACAGAATAGAAACTTCCCAAGCTTCTTCAAAACATCAACCTTACACATTGAAAATTTGGCAGTAAGCTGGCCAGAGACTTGGAGATAGAATTGGAAATGATCACTTTATTCTAGCACAAGTGGATTTTTCTCTTATGACAAAAAGTCTGAAGAACAGAGCCTGACAGCTCTGGTGACTGACAGAAAGCTCCATGATCTAAGGGAAGAAAATGGTCAAAATGACTCAGAGCTTAGGACCCAGCTTTTGCCAGTGACCTTCTGTATCTGCTAGTCCCCAGGCAGCCCTGGGCAGTGACAGGAGAGCATTAGGAATTCCCCCGCATCCTCAGGTCCACAGAGAGAGGGAACAGATCCAGGGTAACATATAGGTCAGAGTCAGGTTTACAGCAGGTGAGTCTGAACATCCATATGCGTGGGGGGACATCTCATGGGGTTTTCCTTTTTTTTTTTTTTTTTTTTTTTTTTAAGATTTTATTTATTTGACAGAGAGGGAGCAGGAGAGCACACCAGGGGGAGTGGCAGAGGAAGAAACAGGCTCCCCACCAAACAGGCAGCCCGATTTGGGCTCGATCCCAGTACCCCAGGACCACAACCTAAGCCAAAGGCAGTTTCCTAACCAACTGAGCCACCCGGGGTTTCTTCTCTTTAAAGAAATTTTGATTACTTTAAATAATCAGTTCAGTAGGTTAAGCATTTGCCTTTGGCTCGGGTCATGATTCCAAGGTCCTGAGATCCAGCCCCGAATTGGGCTCCTTGCTCAGTGGGGAGAATGCTTCTTCTGCCTCTACCCCTCCCTCCTGCTCATGCTGTCTCTTTTGCCCTCAAATAAATGAATAAATAAATAAAACCTCCCAAAGTAATTTTGATTCAGCTCTTTTGAGTGTTAACTGTTGCCCTATAGCTAATTCTCTTTCAAAGATTTTGTATACAATAACTCCTAAGAGAGTGATTCCCAAATATAGATGGTTGAAATATAATTCTTATTAATATATTATTTTCATTTCATTGGACCTTCTAGAATTAGATTATATAAGTATTGTATTTCTAAAGGAGTACATTGGCCCATAATTACTTTAGCCATACTTGAAGTTTAATATGACCAGCTGGAGGTATTTGCAACATTAAAGTCTATTTCTGTATATATCAAGTATACTAAAAAATCTGTAACTTAGTATTCACTTTAATAATCGGTGATGGTTTAAAAGTAACAGAACCCCCTCCCCCGCAAAACACGAAACAGCAAAATCCTAGCAAAGCTTATTAATGTTTTGTTTCTTCATTCTCTTTAAGAATTTTCCTTGTTTTGGGGGTGCCTGGGTGGCTCAGTTGGTTAAGTGTCTGCCTTCAGCTCAGGTCATGATCTCAGGGTCCTGGGATTGAGTCCCGCATCAAGGTCTCTGCTCAGGGGGGAGTCTGTTTCTCTCTCTCCCTCTGCCCTCCACGCCCGCTCCCTCCGTGCTCAAGTGTGCTCTCTCTCTCTCTCACAAATAAACATATAAAGGACTTTTCCTCATTTTTAAACATATGCTTATCTTTGGCAGAATGCATCCATTGTCATTTGGTTGAATTTTTCGCCCAAGCCCCAGCAAAATTTATTAAGTTGTTTATTGGTTTCAGTAATAATTTTATAAACCAATTTAGGGGAATTGAGTCATAGCCGCAGGAGAACATACATATATATTTAATTAAGACTTCTTTTATATGTTCTTTAACATTTTTTTATCCATGTGCTCCATGTTTACTTTTAGACTTGCTTTTAGATAGTTTAACTTATCAATACTTATGAAAATATAATACTTTAAAATGTTAATCTTTGTTTACTTCATTTGGGGGAAATTTTCTTTCCTTGACATAGACTCTTTGTGTAATTTGAGATGTATTTTCTCATAGGTTGATATTAAAGAATGAAATTGTTTGTGGCTTTGATTTTTACAATTTTATGAAGTTTATAAGGGCACATATGGCACGCACAGCTAGGTGTAGGCATATCAGAAGTACCCAGTACACACTAAGGAGGGCACTTGCTGGGATGGGCACTGGGCACTACAGGCAACTAGTGAGTCATTGGACGATGCGTCTAATACTAATGATGCACTACTATATGTTGGCTAACTGAACATAATAAAAAAAATTTTTTTTTTAAAGTACACAGTGACTATGTGAGTACAAGGCCCTTTCCCTGTTACAGCACCTTAACCAAGAGAAAGACAACTGGGATCAAATTCTCCTTAACCTTCTTACCCTTTGCAGTGCTGGGAAGCTGAACCACAAATAAGATTTTGGTTCCTGGGTATGAATCACCAATGTGGCCGCTGCCCAAAGCTTTTGTATTTTTCCTTTTAAAATAACAAATTCCCTCCATTAAATGTATCCTCTTTGTGTAGAGCTCTGAGAGTTTCTATGACATGATGTGTGTACCTGCCTCTCTCAGCAAGGTACAGAGCAGGAATCTCACCGCAGAATGTACCTCTTGTTAATTTAAATTCAATGGATCCCCTACCCCCTGCTAATCTGTTCTTTGGCCAGAGCGTATTTCCATTGCAGTAATGACATGTAAATGACATCTAACAGTGTGTAACCATTTGAATCTGTCTTCCTTCACACAGCATAGTACTCTTAAGGACATTAATCCTTATAAAAATGCCATATTCACTTTATAGCTCTAGTGCTACCTGACCAGCAACATCTCTTTCCAAACACAGCCTGCCAGTGTCGCTGATTTGCAAGAAATAAATCATTTTTAATGTTGGAGGGAGACATATAAAGTTTATTAAAATACAGCTTGACAATTACTCTGCAACTATGGATGAAGATTAATGGGTGCCACGATGAAAGGGCTGAGAGCAGTGAATGTGATACTCTAGAGATGACTTCCTTTTCTTGGCATGGAATTTATAACTCCTTTATCACTGGGTTTATTTCAGCTGAATCATGAAGAGGATCTTGTCCGTAAGAAACAGTGGCAAAGGCAGTTTAGGAAAAGAAAACAGTGTGAACAAGGGTATGGCAATGTGAGAACACATAGTACATTTTGATGTCACAGTGCAATATAGTGTGGTTACAGAAAACAGTCAGCATCAATCTCAATTTCCTAAACCAAATACAAGACCGCTTTACCATCTGATGGTCTGTAGTCTGCATAGCACATCACTGAGTTACATCATGCTAAGCAAGTAAGTAACTGGAATTGTACCATCATCTGAAAAACAATGACAATTTTTGGGGTAATATAATTAATTACTGAGCATTTTGTTGACCTGTGTTGGTTCATAAATTGGCCTCCATGCAAAGAGGGCAAGGAGAGAGTGAAGAAAGAGGCAGGCCACTCCAGACAGGCAAGCTTAATAAGCAAGAGAACAAGGCTTGTCTTGGGTGTACCCCCTAGAATCTTAAAAGGTGATCGAGTGGCCTTAACTGAGTTCAGTCACCTAGAAAAGCCTGATTGTCTCAACAACACATTACTCCCTCAAGGCTGCGTCCTTGGACAGTCCCAGCTGTGGAAACGGTGAGTAGATCAGACATTCCTAGGACAGAAGAAGACGTGAGGAGCCACGGGGTCAGCTCTCTTGTCAGCCAGTGGTCCGTCCTCTTGATGCCCCCCTCCAACAACTTCGCAGGCAGGCAGAGCCGATTGGCAGTGATTATGTACCAACTTAGGCTTTTTCCTTTTGTTTTTAAATGCTTGAGGGTGGGGGGGGAAAAATAGAGGACTAAGCAGCTGAGTTTTTAAACAGGTTATCTGGTACCAAAGCTGGTCTCCCAGCTGGGGTTGCAGAAGCAACTCTGTCTTCTGAGACCAATAAAGGGCCTTATTGCTAACTCTCATGAACCTACTGACCTACCGTTCTTCATCCTTCTTCGTCAGCACAATTCATACTATTATCATTTCAATTTTATTTATTATTTGTTTGTTTGTCTAAAGATTCAGAGCGAGCCAGCACAAGTGGGGGGAGGGGCAGAGGGAGAGGATGGAGCCGACTCTCCGCTGAGCAGGGAACCCGTTGCGGGTCTTGACCCTAGTTCCTCTCTGCAGTTTCTAGAACCGCTAAGCCATCCCCAAACAGCTGCACTCAGCGAGGTGCTTGGCGCTCAGCCCCACCTGGGGAGCCTTCCCTGAGCTTGAGCGCGGGGCCGTGGGGTGCGAGAGCGACAAACAACCAGCAGGAGGGGCTGGCGGGCGGGCTGCGGACCTGCGGGCGAGGGTCGCGGGCCGGGGACACGCAGGAACCCCGCGCAGCCTCACTTGGCTGCTCGGGCCATGGGCCGATTAAACCGGGAGCCAGGACCCCTGGCCAGCCCGAAATGTAGCAGGGACGGCGGGGAAGCCCGGAGGTGGATCCATCCTCCCTGTCCCCGCGGCCTGGGTGGGCTCTGTGACATCTTTGACTCCTGCGCAGGCCGCAGCAGCGACTGGCGGAGCCTGGCCGAGGTCACAGGCAAGGTCGGAGAGGTTCGAGACCGAGTGGGGCGCAGGGCGCCGCCTGGTGTGCAAATCGGGGGCTTACTGGCAGGCGACAAGAGGACGGTCACGGGGCATCTTTATGGACGGCTGGATGTTGTGATTGGTTCTGACCCAGACGCCGCTCCTGCTTTTGCAGTGATCCCTTTGCCCTCGGTGAGTTTAGTTTTCCCGGCGGTGGTGGTTGCCTCCTTGCGGTCTTGTGGTTTTTTCCTCTGATAGCCTACTCTTTAAAATCTCTTTAATAAAATCTGTGAGAAACTTCTGCTAGATCCTGAAGGCATCTTAGTGGCAAGGAGCTTCTACTTCTCAAGAAGGATAATCAGACACTGATTCTATTACAATCCCTTGTGCTACTGTAAATTAGATCTCTACTGAGGGAAGACCCTCCTGCCCTCAACTCCTTTAAGCTAGCCAAAGAAAACCTAGCCTCATAACAGTGTTTAGAGCAGCAACAGTGTTCCGTAGTCATTCCTACTTATTGTTCAGTAGTTATACGGAATATTAAAGTTACTTTGTTATTTTCCAAATACTCTTAGGTTTTACAAGTTTAAATCTGTCATGTATGGGAAGTATAATTATCTACAGCTTTACAAAGGTTAAGTGCAAGACTTAACAGTTTAGGATATGATCTTGTCTTTTTATTGGCTTATTGATTTTAGTCTATTCTATTAAGGTCAGTTTGATTTGTAAAAATAGGAAGCGAGCCTCTAACCCACCACACAATTTAAAAATTGAATATTAAACCCAGTTTATTAGATCATATCCTGAAAAACCCGAGTACAAGTGCTTTCCATTTTCTCCAATAGAAATACCATGTTTTCATAAAGAATGTTTAAAAGTGGATTCATGTAATATAAAATATGTATTTATTGTAAATAGACAAAATATTTTGCAAGAAAATATTTGACCCACGTTTAAAAAGAAAAGAGACTTTAAAGTTTATTGCATTTTTACTATAGCCCACATATCTCCTTTTCAGCGGTCACGTAAATAGTAATGGCACTCTCTAAGACAAATATTATCACCAGGTTCTAAGCTCCTATGAAAGGAAAGTGGATAATATCCTTCTGTTTAATTGAGTAGAGATACAAGGGGAAGTGAGAAGAAAAATATTTATTGAGTATCTTTTATATTTAGCGAGCATCATAAGGGCATTAAAATATTCAATTAAGTAATCCTTATTAAACTGGGAGATAGTTTCAGTTAGAGTCATTTACAAGTCTCTAGCACCAGAAATATAGAAGATTTATCCTCGAGATGTGTTATTAGAGAACACCTTGGTTTCACGGTATATGCAAGCAATAATGGAGTCAATGTCTTTTTATATTGTAATAGTTGCTTTAACAGAATATTATCATGGAGTTATAACTGATACTTCCTTTTAATATCAAAATAAAATAATAAAGATAATAGAATAAATTTTTATTGAAATCTCAACTCAGACCATTATGGGAACATTTGCATGAGGAATAAGCTATTTTTCATTTGTTCTCCTGCAGGAGAAGCTGCATAGAGGAATGAACTATAAGTCAAAAGAGGAGGAGTTTGTTAAAATGGTTAACATATTTCCATTTGTAAGACATATTCTGAAGATATACAGCAGGCACTGAGGAAAATTCTCTTACATGTTTTCACTTAAGATTTTGTTTGTTTTTATTTGTTCACATGTAAGGAGTTAATAGTGTCCTTATCCTTTCTTTATTGTATATTTCTTATGGTTTTTTGAACAGTTAACCTAAAAACAATATATGACATTATTAAGTATTTGCAATCATCACAATCCTAGTTTACACACTAGTGCTATCTTAGAATTTATTCAAACATGGTCAGAATTAATAGAGACTTGAAAGCAATCTTCATCTGTTTTTCTCCTCCCTTGCACATACCTACCACATGAAGATGCAGTTAAAATATTTTAGACCTGATGCTTTACATTAGAAAGTGAGTAGAATTAGCACAAAGATATTAAGTGGCAAACTAGTTGTTTTGCTCATCTTTAAAAAAAAAAAAATAGGGGTGCCTGGGTGGCTCAGTGGGTTAAAGCCTCTGCCTTCAGCTCAGGTCTTGATCCCAGGGTCCTGGGATCAAGCCCCGAATCCGGTTCTCTGCTCAGCGAGGAGCCTGCTTCCCCCCTTCTCTCTCTCTGCCTGCCTCTCTGCCTACTTGTGATCTCTGTCTGTCAAATAAATAAACACAATCTTTTTAAAAATAAATAAATAAATAAATATGTATATATATACATATATATTTCTAGGTTATTTTGTACTATCAGTAACAAACATTTTCTCTCTTGTCTAATCTCTCATGTTTACACGAGGATGCCATTTGTAATAGAATATAAAATTAAGGAGCTATTTTGTTGTATTCCATAATGGGATTTTTTTGTATAAGTTTCTCCTGTGTCCAAGGGCACAGATGGGTCCTTTATTTGGATATGTCCTAACAGTGTAACTATCCATGTGAAAATGTAGTTTTCCAAAAATGTAGATATTTTTGATGACTAGAATTATACTGTATTATATGATGAAAAGTAGAGTGTATTTAATGCTGCAAAGGAAGTTATATGAAGCATGAGCCTAATTGTTATTGCTGAGTCTACTTTATATTGATAGTAATGTTAGGAAGTAAATTCTTGTATTAATCAAGTCGTAAATAACCATATTCTTTCTTTTGATTAATGTTCATTACAATTGTAGTCCATAAACTACATAGCATAAAGAAACGTGATGCTTATCCTTTTTTGCTGAGCCCACAAACCAATAACATTTAAAGAAATCCCCATTATAAGAAATCCACACAGAGAATAAGGCACCTAAGTAGAAACAAAGTTGACTAAAGGTGAAGATCAAGGATAATGGTTGAGTTTTAGAATTTTAGAATAACAATATTAAGATGGTGATAAGCATTCTTTTTATCTAAAGATAGACTGGGAGCACCTGAGTGGCTCAGTCAGTTAAGTGCCTGCCTTCAGCTAAGGTCATGAGCCCAGGGGCCCTGAATTGAGCCCCACATCTGGCTCCTTGCTGAGTGGGCAACTGCTTCTTCCCTGCCTGCCATTCCCCTGCTTGCGCTTGCTCTCTGTCTGTCTCTCTCCCTCTCGTTCACTTGCTCTTCCTGGGTCAAATAAATAAATAAAATCTTAAAAATAAATAAATAAAGGTAGACTGGCTAAATTAGACTGCAAAAAAAATCCATATTTTCATTTGTTTCACTCAAATTGGATTGGCTACTTAACAGATTTGACAAATTAATAATTTTAATCAATGAATCAGTCAACAACCATTTACTGAGACTACTGGGTTCACACAAATCTAACCCTTTTCCAACATCAACACACTACATGAATTTGAGAAATTTTCTTATCTCTAAAATTGTCACAAGTTCTTTCCAGCTCCTTTTCCATTTAAATTGGGCTCTGTCTTGAATAACCCTAACATTAAAACAGCAGCAACAACAGAAGCACAAATTAAAAGTCCTAAACTATCAATATCAAATTTTTCAGTAGTCACATGTATCATTTTACTTTCCTCATTTAGCTATACATTTTCCTGAAAACAGAACATTTGGAGAATTTTCATTGCTTTTCCTTTTTCCCAATTCCTCTCTATTTTCCCCTGGAACAAATCCACAACAGGTGCTCAAAATACAAGTTGAATTGATAAATGCATTTTGTTCATTCAGTTCACTGAGATGGCAGAAGACATAAATTCAAACTCTAAATGCACAAAACACAGAATACGATGAAGAACTATAAAGAAGAAAAAGTGTATCAAACATACTGCTACTTATAAGAACTTGTAGGTTCAAAACCAAAACCATTGGCACTTTGTTCTGATAAGACCAGTCAGGATTCTTCACGAAGTTAAGACTCAAAAGCTTTGTGAAATATAATGTAAATTTAAAAGGTTCAAAAGCTTGCTTTAATGGCCAAGTTTACAGAAACTCTAACACTACATAAAATGATATAAGTAAATGAATGCCAAAAGTAAACTTCCTTTGCAGCATTAAATACACTCTACTTTTCATCATATAATACAATATAATTTTAGTCATCAAAAATATCTACATTTTTGGAAAACTACATTTTCACATGGATAGTTACACTGTTAGGACATATCCAAATAAAGGACCCATCTGTGCCCTTGGACACAGGAGAAACTTTTACAAAAAAATCCCATTATGGAATACAACAAAATAGCTCCTTAATTTTATACTCTATTACAAATGGCATCCACATGTAAACATGAGAGATTAGACAAGAGAGAAAATGTTTGTTACTATACATTTCACAATGATTTATTAAAGCAAGTTGTTCACTGTTTAAATAATTAGGTTTAAAGAGGACCATAAAAGGAGAGTTTTTCTGCTAAGGACTCCTGGGAGTCTTCTTGTTTTATATCCTGCTTCTAATAGTGAGCTATACATTTGCTTTTAAGAAATGAAGCATGAACCTAGTGATTTGTTTTTTGAAACCTTTATTTAATTCAGATAATGTCCTCTATCATCTACAAAATCCTTTTATTATAGTGCTTTGGTGGTATGCCTTTTTCATTACTGCAGTTGAAATTCCCACTCAATAAAAACAACTTGTAGTTCTAAGAAAAAACCAACAGGAAATTCAAGTTCCCTGAAGCAAGACTGGGGATTTTCCTGACAGTTAAAGGGGAAGAAAGGTCTTTTCAAAGGCATTATTTTATTGAAAGTCTCTCATTAAAACCATTGTTCAACAAGATGTAATTTACAAGAAGCCATATGTTTCCTCAACATGACAATTTCTTTAGTCTCTTTGTAGTGAATTGTATTCCTGTGTTTGCTTATTTTGAGGTGTAGTTCCTTCTTCATCTAAGGTAAGTGTTACAACATTAAACATGAAACCTAGGTATATAATGTTTCACTACAACTTGGAAGACATGAATTGTCAGTGTTACCTATGTGGAGGGCTACATTCTCACTCCATTCCCCTTTGGAAACTTCCAAAAGTACACATTGTCCTTGTTGTTTACTTTTTAAAATATTTTATTTATTTATTTATTTGAGAAAGAGACAGTGAGAGAGGGTATTAGCGAGGAGAAAGTCAGAGAGAGAATCAGACTCCCCGTGGAGCCCGGAGCCCGATGCGGGACTCGATCCGGGGACTCCAGGATCCTGACCTGAGCGGAAAGCAGTCGCTTAACCAACTGAGCCACCCAGGCGCCCATCCTTGTTGTTTTCTTGAGTGAAAACTAATATAACTAAACAATTTTTATTTGTGTGATAATTTTTGAAGACTTTTATTCATTCTGTAGACCCAGAAAGACAGAAATGTATATATGGGCATAGTTACACTTAACCAATGAATTAGACCTATACTTTCACACTAATTTCTTATAAAAATCTTCATTACTTTGTCAAATTTAATAATAGCCTCATTAATCAAGTGATTACTGTATGTCAGGAATGGGACTAAGTGCTTTCCATTTACTATCCCCCTTAACCCTCAGTACAACCTTGGAAAAGATGCAATTATCCCTTCATGCTACAAATGAAGAAGCTAAGATATAATAGGATTCAGAGCTGGGATTTCTAGAATAGGTCTGCCCAGCCAAAAATTCTGCTCTCTTAACCACTGCATGATCAGCCCATTTTCCCAAGTCAAAGACAATGTGTTAGTGAAAAGGACATTTGGACACTGAAGTCAAATAACATATGCCAGCCTTACCAAAGCATGATTTCTGATCTTCCATTCTCTTATCCATGAAAAGAATGAGAACCTTGAGCCTGAGCAGAAGCTGCTGATCAGCATAATTGTTTCTTTGGTCTGACAAGCAATGTTTTCTGTTTGTTTTAAACTAGTTTCTGAATTTTAGAATTGTAGTGTTTAATAAATACAAAAAAAAAATTGGGGCACCTGGGTGGATCAGTTGGTTAAACATCTGCCTTCGGCTCAGGTCATGATCCCAGGGTCCTGGGATGGAGCCCCACATCAGGCTCCCTGCTCGGTAGGGAATCTGCACCTCCCTCTGCCTCTGATGCTCCCCCTGCTTGTGCTCTCTCACTCTCTGCCAAATAAATAAAATCTTAAAAAAAAAAAATTAAAAAAAATATAAGAATGGAAGAAGAAAAACTTTGCTTTTTAGAAAAAAAAAAAGAGATGACCCAGCAAAGTAGACTGGAATTCTGTCAGTATAACAATCAGCTGGTGGAAGCACCTACTTCTATATAATGGATGCAACTTCATGCCCTAGTCCCCACCTCTCCCAGTTGTCTTGCACTGAACCATTGTCACATATTTCTCTCTCCTGCCCTGCCTCTGTGGAATTCTGAGCATGTACCCTTACCTCAAGCCATGTTTCCCAAACTGTCCTCTGCAGAGCTAGTGGGGAGTGCTTCAGGACTTTCACTCCATTTTCAGTTAGAGCCTTTGGACAAATTGTCTTAAAACAAACTTAAAAATCATTGATCTTGATGACTTCTCCAGCTCTAAAATAGATAAATATTTTTAACTGTTTTTATTAGTATACAGGTAAGAAAATATAGAAATTCTATGATAGGCTTAAAATATTCTAACAAAAAACTAAGATCATATATTTAGAGACTAAGAAGGAAAGAAATTTACTATGTACATGCAAGTAGATAACAATAGAAATAATATTTTAACTTTCTGTGAAAGATCTGCACACCATGGCCTACAAGTCAAATCTGATTGCAGTCTGTTTTGGGGGATACAGTTTTGTTGTAACACAGCCATACTGAAAAACTTACAATTTATCTATGACTGTTTACACTTGACAGTGACAAGAAAGTAGTGTCAACAGAGACCATGTTGTCTGAAAAATATTATATTTGATATTTTCAGAAAAGGCTTGCCAACCCTAAAGGAAAATCTGGGCAACATCCATAGAGCAGAATGGTTCTAGCTCAGATGGGACTAAGTCATTATACAGATTTGCCAGTGTTAAGTGATGACTAAGACACTGTCCCTCCCTCTTAGACTACATATTCTTATTGGTACATTCACTCTATCACAACATACTGAATAGGATATTTCAATAAATGGTGCTTATAATTAATACAGATATATACAGAAAATAGGCATTAGGCATTAGGCTACATATAATGTATAGATTAATATATAGTATATATATATTTATAATTCTATTTAATATTTATGCCATCACAATGATAAGCACTATTACATTATTTCCATTTTCCAGATAGTTTAAGTAGCAGGCTTAATGTCACATTTAAACCTAGGCATCAATGCAACAAGGTAGTCACAGGAGTATATATGGTGGGGGGGGTGAATTTATTTTTTTTAAGATTTTATTTATTTACTTGACAGAGAGAGAGAGATCACAAGTAGGCAGAGAGGGCAGGCAGAGAGAAAGGGGGAAGCAGGCTCCCCGCCAAGCAGAAAGCCTGATGTGGGGCTCTATCCCAGGACCCTAAGATCATGACCTGAGCCAAAGACAGAGGCTTAACCCACTGAGCATCCAGGAGCCCCAGGAGGGGGAAATATTACCTTGCCTTTACTCTCAGAGAAATTTGCTAGAGGTGTTGTTGTATTAGCGAAATTATAAAAATTTAGAATAGGAGGGGTGCCTGAATGGTTCAGTTGGGTAAGTGTCCAACTCTTGATTTTGGCTCAGGTCATGATCCCAGGGTTGTGAGGCCAAGCCCCATGTGGGGCTCTGGGGTGAGCATGGAGCTTGCTTGAGATCTTCCCTCTCCCTCTTCCTCTGTGTCTCCCTCGCTCCCAGGGTCCCTCTAACTGTCCCCCCACCAAAAAAAAAAAAAAAAAAAAAAAAATTTTTTTTAGAACTTTACCATAGGAGGGGTACCTGGGTGGCTCAGTCAGTTAAGTGTCTGCCTTCAGCTCAGGTCAGAATCCCAGAGTCCTAGGATGGAGCCTCACATCAGGCTCTCTGCTCAGAGGGAAGTCTGCTTCTCTCTCTCCTTCTGCCTGTCCCCCCTGCTCGTGCTCTCTCTCTCTCTCAAATAAATAAATAGATAGATAAATAGATAAATAAAATAAAAGCCCTTGGGGGGAAAAATAGAAATAAAGTGAAACATAGACATATCCCATGACCAACTCCATTCCTAGATCTCTGTCTAAAATAATGAGCGTAAATGTACACACACAGACACACTAAGTTGATGACAGCATTATTTACATGACCAAAAAGCGGAAACAACCCCAAATGTCAACTGATGGCTAAACAAAATGCATTATATCCACACAATGGAATATTATTTGCCAACAAAAAGGAATAAAGTAAATAAAGGAATAAAATAAAATAGAGTAGGATAAAGCTACAACATGGATACTCTAAAAGTGGAAGAAGCCAGTTACAAAAAAACACATATGTTCCATTTTTATAGGATGTCCAGAAAGGCAAATATATGGAAGCAGAAAAGAAATTAGTTGTTGCTTAAAACTGCAGGTTGGGATGGAGTGCAACTGTAAGTTGGCATGAGATTTACCTTTAGAGTGATGGAAGTGTTCTAATACTAGACTGTGATGATGTCGCACAGTTCTGTAGATATGCTTACATTCATTAAATTATACACTAAAAGCAGGTGAATTTTATGTTTATGTTTATAATAAAGATACTGTTAAAAATCACTTTGTATCTTATAAAATTTTGGTTTATTTTAAATTGGATTAAGGGTGTTTGGGAGAGTTGGACAAAAGCTAAATTTACTGATATTTATTAGATTTTTTCATAAAAAATCTATTTCCTAAGTAATGGAATTTCTGCTCTAATATTATCAAAGTTCCTCTATAGTTTCAGAATTTAATTATATATTGCAAGTTGTAATTATGAGGCTCAAAATGCTTTGTGATTTAGAAAGGGATGATAACATAAATCATATAAACAAAAATGGAAATGTTACATAGTTTTCCCACCTGCTACAACGTTTTATTTAAGTCTTCTAGGAGAAATCTAAATAACATTCAATTATAATCATGATACTTATTAGGAAGACATTTCAGTTATAAAGGCATTTTATAATATGTACTTTGGATGCAAACAGTAATAGTTATGTATATGGATGGCTGTTGAAAGGGATAATATATACCTTTTCCAACTCCATTCAAAGGAACTTTAGTATTCTAATCTCATTTCTAAATCACATCATGGAAAATATTAAGTTGAAACAAGTTGATTTCTTTATTAAAATAACTATCCTTAAAAGCTATTTTTATTGTGTAAAAGTGACAGAAACAAATCTTTGAAAAGTAATTGTGACCGATAAGATAGGAAAACTGCTTAGCTGGTAAATCTTATGACCCTATGTTGCAATTTATGTGGTTTTGCATGGCTGGTGGAGGTGTAATCAATTTGTCAACCTCTGAGTATGAGTTTATGTCTCAAAGTAAATTCTGTCAGAGGTTAAGCTATTTTTACTCAACTGAACATTTCAAAAAATCTCCTTCAAGCCAATAATGTTGAGAACTGTTTAAATAAAGGGTTTGCTTTCTGACTGATGGATGAAAGATCCATTCATTTTACTTGTTTTTTCCTATTGTGGCCAAATATATGTAATATAAAGTTATCATCTTAACCATTTTAAGTGTACAGTTCAGTAGGAATAAATACATTCACTCTACTGTACAGCCATTACCACCACTCATCTCCCGAAGTTTTTTATCTTTCCAAACTGATTATTGCCCCCACCCCCAGTCCTTGGGAACCACCATTCTACCTTCTGTCTCTATGAACTTCACTACTCTAGGTACTTCACATGCATGGAATCATACAGTATTTGTCCTTTGAACTGGTTTATTTCAATTAGCATAATGTCTTCAGGGTTCACCCATGTTTTGTATCAGAACTTCTGTACTTGTATCAGAATTTCTATTATATTGTATCAGAATTTTTTTCCTTTTTAAATAATATTCCATTCCATGTATATACCACATTTTGCTGACAGTTCGTCCATCAGTGGACACCTGGGTTTCATCCACGTTTTAGCTATTGTGAGTAATGCTACTTCGAACATGGGTGTGGAAAGATTCATTCTAATAACCAGCCTTCATGCCAAGGCAGACAGCTCCTCTCTCCGAGGTTTTCCACATTATTTCCTAGAGGCATGCCCACAATAAACACTATAAAATTCACAGTTAGTGGATATTCTCGGTGAATTTTCTTTAATGTATCACATCTCTAGTTCACTCCTCATTAAGAAAAAGGAACTTGCTAGTTTTGGGAGCAAGATATCTATCCCATTTAGTGTCTCTGTCTGGGAGCAGTAGCCTCCTGATATAAACTCAGAGCCAAGACATTAATTTATGAAGCTTAAGTATTGATTTGGTAATGCCATTATCTCCCCTCCCCCATTCTCCCACGGATGCTTTTGCCAAAATAGGTAGATGTATCTGGGAGAGAGCCAGACTCTCTTATTTAGTAAAACACACACTGGCCAAGGAATTCATATATTATATAAACCTGTGTTTCTAATAAGTGTACTCCAAATTATAATGTATACTGTTACAGGCTAACACTGAGAAACTATGCACCTTTATATAATAACAAGATACAAGAAAAAGAATAATTATGTGATGTTGCACCTTTATTTTATTAACGGTACACTGTTATATACATTCACTTTAGTTCCTCTGAATCAGATGCTAAGTGCTCTCTCTTCACACTCCTCCTCAGCACCCATTCCCACACATATACACACTTTTTTCCCTTAAACTCTGTGCAGTAGGTATTACTATCATCTTTCCCATTGCGCAGATAAATGAGGTTAAGAGACATTAAGTATGCTGTCCAAAGTTACACAGCTAGTAAATAGGTGGCAGATCTAGGATTAGAGCCTAGGTGTCCTGACTCCAAGGTTCGTACACTTCATTTGCTCTGTCTTCTCGCCTCCCCTTGAGGGGTTTTACCCAAGGTAAATGATCATTATCATTTTGCAAATGATCATGACAAGTGCGGAGTTATTTTCTTCCCTTCTCCCCCGTAAAAAAATCATCATATGGAGGTTTCTGTTGGTGGGCTTTTCTCTTTATTCAAGTTACGTTATACTTATTAACTCTTGGCTTCATTTCATCTTCCTCCAGAAATTCTACACTAAATTTCTCTCTCAGTGATACCTGCCATAATTTCCCTGGTGTCATAGATATTTACACTAGTGTTACCATGCATCCACTGTTTTTTCCTCCTTTCAAAAAATAAAGAAAAAATGAAAAAATCTGAATCTTATACCAATTTTTAATGAACTTTACTAGATATATGTTAAAACATCATTTTTATTACTTTGTTTTTTCCCACAATCCTGTAACTAATTTTTATTTGATATATTCTTGCAGACCCACACGAGTGTAGATAAATTTTCCATTGAGATTTGGAAAACAATTTAAATTCATTTTTTTTTCTATCTTAACTCACTATATCAAGGAAAAATGGTGGTTACAAGTCTATTATAAACTCATAAAATAGTATTCATTAGTCAAAAACTGAGGGGAAAAATGGGACCCACTGTATTTTAAATTATATAATTTAAGTTGTATAATTTGTTGAGAATTAGGTAAGTAATGTTGTCCTCCAAGAAAATATAAACGTTGCTTGAATTTCTACAGATATTGTTGGACAAAAAAAATTTACAAAAAGACTTTTACAACTTAATCTTGTTTATAGCTATTATTTTATTCCTTGTGATTTCACAAATAGACTGAGACAATTGATGTTTATTTTTCTGCCCCAGTTTTTTGTTAAATATTTATTCATTTATTTGAGAGAGAGAGCTAGCATGGGGGTGGGTGTTGGGTAGGGTGGTGGAGCAGAGAAAGAGGGAGAGGGAGAGAGAGAATCTCAAGCCGACTCCCCACTGAGCATGGAGCCCTACAAAGGAATGGATCCCAGAACCCTCACCTAATACTGACCTGAGCCAAAATCAAAAGTCGGTCTCCTAACTGAGCCACCCAGGTGCCCTTCTGTCCATTTTATTAGGACTTAATATGCTGAAATAAAAGATGTACACTAAAAATTCTCTGGGTTTTCATCCTGCTCACCTTAAATTTCTCTTTCATAATTAGGTCTGAAGATGAAAATCATCTGCCCAACCCCACCAAAAAGTTATATTTCACTTTTTTTCTGTATCTATACTTGGGTGGCTTCTTCGCATGTAAAAGGGGACTACACACAAGTTATATGCAGTGCAAAGGTTTTTTTTTTTTTCTCAAAATGAGTTAATACTTACACTTTTGGAAACAGGTTTAAAATTCTTTAATTGCAATTTATCTTTCAAAAAAAGTTATAAACTATTTTTTTTAAAGATTTATTTATTTGAGAGAGAGTGAGTGAGCAAGAGAGAGCACTACCAGGTTGGAAGGGCAGAAGGTGGGGGAGAAGCAAACTCACCACTGAGCAGGGTTCCCAATGCGGAATTCAATTCCAGAACCCTGGGATTATGACCTGAAAGTAGACACTTAATGGACTGAACCATGCAGGCACCCAATTATAAACTATTTTCAGAAGGACTTCTTTTGGGCATCTCCTGTGTTTATCATCATGCCTCATCCAACCCCTCAGTCCTCCAAATCCATAAGTGGAACTGTGGCCTGGATCCTGGAACCCACCAGGACATTGGGGCTACTTTCTGTTGACTAGTGTTTTCTTTTCTCTAAGGTACTAGCTCTGAGGGCAAAGTCCCAAGTGATGGCTAAGGGGACTCAAGAACTGAGACTGCCGAATAGAACTAGGAAAGTGAAGTTTCATTTAATGACATAGAATGATGCAGAAACAGTTGTGGGGCTTTTTTGGTTTTTTTTGTTTTGTTTTGTTTAAAATTTGTTTTGTTTTGGGGCACCTGCGTGGCTCAGTGGGTTAAGCCTCTCTGTCTTAGGCTCAGGTCATGATCTCAGGGTCCTGGGATCCAGCTCCACATCAGGCTCTCTGCTCAGCGGGGAACCTGCTTCCCCTTCTCTCTCTCTGCCTGCCTCTGCCTACTTGTGATCTCTGTCTGTCAAATAAATAAATAAAATCTTTAAAAATTTTTGTTTTGTTTTGTTTGTTTGTTTCTTAAGGCGGGCACCTGCTTCCTCTGCAGAGGCAACCACACATATAAAAATAACTTCAGAAGAAAAACCATCACCCCCCACCCCCCCACCCCCGCAGCCTTGGGAGTCATGTGACCATGTGTGGCAGGATCCTGAGTTACTGGGTCACCACTGGACAACTTGAAAGAACACAGGAATCACCAGCAAATATAAAATGGGTAACCCTAGGTGTTTGGAAGTCTCAATGTCCTCCTTTCCACTTCTTAAAACTGTCATTGAGGCAGAGAAGGAGAGCTACCAGTATTGGAATATTAATCTCTGCTCCCTCCTTCCATCCTTCATCACCGAAGCCTTAGGTGACAGGGGCAACTTCTGAGAAGCATGTGCACCTTTGGAGGCAAACCAGCACCCCCAATTACCAGGTTAAAAATCCGTCTATAGATTTCTGCAAAGAAGACATCCAGATGGCCAACAGACACATGAAAAAGTGCTCCATATCACTCGGCATCAGGGAAATACAAATCAAAACCACAATGAGATATCACCTCACACCAGTCAGAATGGCTAAAATCAACAAGTCAGGAAATGACAGATGCTGGCGAGGATGCGGAGAAAGGGGAACCCTCCTCCACTGTTGGTGGGAATGCAAGCTGGTGCAGCCACTCTGGAAAACAGCATGGAGGTTCCTCAAAATGTTGAAAATAGAACTGCCCTATGACCCAGCAATTGCACTATTGGGTATTTACCCTAAAGATACAAATGTAGTGATCCAAAGGGACACATGCACCCGAATGTTTATAGCAGCAATGTCCACAATAGCCAAACTATGGAAAGAACCTAGATGTCCATCAACAGATGAATGGATCAAGAAGATGTGGTATATATACACAATGGAATACTATGCAGCCATCAAAAGAAATGAAATCTTGCCATTTGCAACAACATGGATGGAACTAGAGCGTATCATGCTTAGCGAAATAAGTCAAGCAGAGAAAGACAACTATCATATGATCTCCCTGATATGAGGAAGTGGTGATGCAACATGGAGGCTTAAGTGGGTAGAAGAATAAATGAAACAAGATGGGATTGGGAGGGAGACAAACCATAAGTGACTCTTAATCTCACAAAACAAACTGAGGGTTGCCGGGGGGAGGGGGTTGGGGAGAAGGGGGTGGGATTATGGACATTGGGGAGGGTATGTGATTTGGTGAGTGCTGTGAAGTGTGTAAACCTGGTGATTCACAGACCTGGGGATAAAAATATATGTATATAAAAAAAAAAAAAAAAATCCGTCTATAGGAGTAATCAAGGGCACTGCCCCTTCCAACAGAACCCCGCAAGGCTGCTTTTATTGGAGGTCCATCTGAACAATTTCCAGGATGACCAAGTTGTCTTAAAGCATTTGTTAAAACAGTGAGACGCGAGGGGCCATGCTATACCCCGTGAGCTTGTCCCCTGGACGCGACCGCTGCTGAGGTACAAGGTGGTGGAGCCACAGCCGCAAAACGCCAGACGCGGCCTCCAGGGAGGGAAAGTGGGCGTGGCTTCCCGCCGGGTGGGCGTGGCTTCAGAGGGGGAAGTAGCCGCAAAGCGGCGGCGCGAAAGACGCTATTCCTGGGAGGGACTGCTGCGCCCCAGAGCGAAGAACACGCAGCGGCTCTGAGGAGTTAGCAAGAACCGGCCGAGAAAGTCCTGTGATAGGTCTGAGGTGTCCCCATCCTGCCTGCGCCCGCGGCCCCGGGCTCTGCGACACTTTGGACCCGACGCGCGGCAGCCACGATGCTTGGCCGACTCTGGGCGCTGGCGCTGCTGCTCCTGGCCCCGGGGCAAGGTCGGCAAGGTAGGGCACCGGCGGAGGGGAGCCCTGGGACGACACTCCGGCCTGAGGGAGAAGGGGGCATCTGCTATTTGTCCCTCACCGCCTCCGCCGTCCCCTACCGCAATCCTTGAATGGCCAACTTGCACCCTTTCAGCTCTCCGTTTTCTCCCTGCGTTCAGGAGGTTGTCGCCCCTCTTCTCCCGCTGTGAGACCCTCAGTACCCTCAGTACTGTTACTCTTCCTCTAACCAGTTTCCTGCTGATACCCTGGTCTTTGGGTCCCTTTAGTTTACTGTAAGGAACTTGTACTGCCTCTGCCAGGCATCCTTGCGGAAAGTGAATCCGAATTATTCGAAAAGAGTTCAGTTCCAAACGGCGCGGTTTCTGCCCCAGTCCCACCCCACCGCTGGAAATAAGTAATCGGTGAACATTTATCCCCACTATAAGTCAATAAGTTGGGGCGCCTGAGTGGCTCCGTTGGTTGGACGACTGCCTTCAGCTGGCGTCATGATCCTGGAGTCGTGGGATCGAGTCCCGCATCGGGCTCCCAGCGCCGCGGGGAGTCTGCTTCTCCCTCTGACCTTCTCACCTCTCATGCTCTCTCTCACGGTCTCTCTCTCAAATAAATAATTAAAATCTTAAAAAAAAAAAAAGTCACTAAGTTACGTTTTGTGTATGACTTTTTAGTTTATGTTAGAATCCCTCTTCCTGCTGTAAGAGATCTCTATGAAAATATAGCGCCACCCCCCTCTTTAATCCAGGACAAAAGAAAACCGTTTAGAATTCAGTGAAGTTAAAACATTTATTAGGTCTTCCTTATTGTTTTTTGTGTATATACAGATAAAAGTATTAAGTGAAGGGTAACTTATTCTTTTAAATTTCCTTATATTTTTCAGTACTAAATCTGATCTGTTGTACAACTTCGAAAAAAGTTATGGGCAACTTTTATAATTGCTTAGGGTATAATTCTGTCTTCTCATCTTGCTAATCTCAGTATTTTACTAAGTTACATTTGCTCTGTAAACAAGGGAGGGGGAAGAACAAGCGATCTTTCCCTCAGGAAAGATTTTTAAAATAATATTAAACCCCAATTTATTATTTCCTGAAATGATACCTTTTTTTTTTTTTTGAAGATTTTTATTTATTTGTCAGAGAGATAGAGCACAAGCAGAGGATGCTGAAGGCAGAGGGAGAAGCAGGCTCCCTGCCAAGCAAGGTGCCCGATGTGGGACTCCATCCCAGGACGCTGGGATCATGACCTGAGCCGAAGACAGACACTTAACCAACTGAGCCACCCAGGCGTCCCTCCTGAAATGATACCCTAAAAAGGTATCATTCTTCTATACCTTCCTTGGTTTGCTTACAGATGTACTAGATCTTCCTGAAGATCTAGTTCTTGAAGAACAGTTAAACATACATGTAATAATATTAAATGTGCATGTATTATGGTTAGATAAAGTATTTCCAGAAAAATGACCAGTATTTATAAAGAGAATCTGCTTCATTGTTGACTATAGATCACAAAACCCCTTCTTGCCTCCATATAATCTCTCTACTGAAGGCAAATATTAACCTTACTAGGTTTTAACTCCTATCTTGGTAAAGTTGGTCATTTTTTAATCTTTAATAGAGTCAAAATAGGAAGTAAATAGGAGTTCTTTTTTTTCAAACAGCATCATTGAAATATAGCTCATATACCATATAAATCACTCACTCACACTGTGCGATAGTTATTACTGTGTATAGTGATCTGGGTTTTAGCATATTCACAGAAAAATGCAGCCACTATCGGGGCGCCTGAGTGGCTCAGTGGTTAAGCCGCTGCCTTCGGCTCAGGTCATGATCTCAGGGTCCTGGGATCGAGTCCCGCATCGGGCTCTCTGCTCAGCGGGGAGCCTGCTTCCCTCTCTCTCTCTCTGCCTGCCTCTCCATCTACTTGTGATTTCTCTCTGTCGAATAAATAAATAAAATCTTAAAAAAAAATGCAGCCACTATCATCAGTTTTAGAATATTTTTATCACTTTGAAATACCGTACTCTAGCTTTCCATCCCCTATTCCTTCCATTACCCTCTCGCCTTTCCAACTGTAAGCCATCTCAGACCTATATTGTTCTATGGATTTGCCTATTCTGTGTATTTTATGTAAATGGGATCATATACTATGTTGTCTTTTGTGACTGACTTTTTTCACCTAGCATTATGTTTTCAAGGTTCATTCACGTTGTACTATATTTAGTCCTTCACCTCTTTTTGTAGTGGAATAGTTTTCCATTCTCTGTTTACCACATTTTGTATGTACATTCATCAGTTAATGAACATTTGGGGTTTTTCCACCTTTGGGCTATTATAAATAATACTACTTTGAACATCCTGGTACAGGTTTTTGTGTGGACACATGATTTCATTTCTCTTAGGCATATATATAACTAGAGGTAGAATTACTGAATCAGGGAATAATTCTGTTTAGCTTTTTGAGGAACAGCCAGATTGTTTTCCATAGTGGCTGTGCTGTTCTATCATCCCATAGAAGTATACGAAGGTTCTAATTCATCCACATTCTTGTCAACATTGAGATTTTGATTTTAGCCATCCTGTTATGTATGAAATGACATTTCTTTGTGGTTTAATTTGCATTTCCCTCGTGGCTAATGATGGCAAGTGCTTTTCATGTGTTTATTGGACATTAGTATATCTTCTGTGAAGAAATATTACTCTGATACTTCAACGGTTTTTTTAATTGTGTTGAGTTATATGAGTTATTTTTGTTGTTGAGTTGTATGAATTATGTATGTATTATAGATACAATTCTCTTACCAGATACATGATTTGCAATTTTTTCCCCATTCTGTGAGTTGTCTTTTCACTTCTTTAATAATGTCTTTTGAAGCATGGAAGTTTTAATTTTAATGAAATCCAATGAAGATTTACCCCAGTTTTTTTTTTTTACTCCAGTTTTGTTTTTAAAGAGTTTTATAGTTTTTGCTCTTGTATTTTGGTCTTTGATACATTTTGAGTTAATTTTTATATATGGTACAGCATAAGGGTCCAAGTTTATTCTTTTGCATGTGAATATCCAGTTTTCCCAGCACCATCTGTTGAAAAGACTGTGCTTTCCCCATTAAATGACCTTGGCACCTATGCCGAAAATCAGTTGAAAACTAGATGGAAATGTGGGTTTATTTCTGGACTCTCAATTTTATTCATTGGTCTGTGTTTATCCGTATATCAACACTATGCTGTTTTGATTGCAGGTGCTTTGTAGTAAATTACGAAATGGAAAATATGATTGCTTCTATTTAATTTTTCTTTTTCAAAATTGATTTAGCTATTCTGTGTCCCTTGAAATTCCATATGAATTTCGAATTAGTTTTCCTATTTTTACAAAGGAGTCCCTTGATATTCTGATAGGGATTTGATATTAATTTGGGAAGGATTACAATCTGAACAACATTAAATCTTCTGATCTATGAACAAGGATGTATTTCCATTTACGTAGATCTCCAGTTTCTTTCAGCAATATTGTGCGATGTTTAGAGTGTAAGTTTGGACTTCTTTTGTTCAATTTATCCCTAAGTTTTTTGTTCTTTTGAGGCTAAGTAGGTGGAATCGATTTTTAAATTTTCATTTTCAGTCTATTCACTGTACATGTATAAGAGTATAATTAAGTTTTGTATCTTGATTTTGCATCCTAAAACCTTGTTAAATGTGTTAATTATAACTTTTGTGTGTGTGGATTTCTTAGGAATTTTTACATAAAAAATCATGTCATCTGTGACTAGAGATAGTTTTACTTCTTCTTTTCCAATCTGGATACCTTTTATTTATTTATCTTGCCTATTTGTCCTAGTTAGAACCTGAAGTACCATGTGGAATAAAATTAGGGAGAGTGGGCATTCCTAATCTTGTGAGAAAGGACCCAGTCTTACTTCATCAAGTATGATGTAAATTGGAGGGGATTTTTTTATATGTTAGTTTTTTGTTTTTTTCCTGTTTGGGTGTGTGTGTGTATGTGTGTGTGTATGTAGATTCTCTTTATCAGGTTGAGTAAGTTCTATTCTATTGCTAGTTTGTTCAGTATATATATCAAAAAGGGGGGTTAGATATATTTCAAATTATTTTTCTGGGTCTTTTGAAAGTACTTGAGAATTTTTATGTTTTTATTCTATCAATATTAGTGTATTATGTTAATTCATTTTTGGAAGTTAAATCAATCTTACATACCTGGTTTAAATCCCACTTGGTCATGGTTTATAATTCTTTGCCTAATTTCTGGATTCATGTTGCTAGTATTTTGCTGAGGATGTTTGCATCCATATTCAAAAGATGTATTGGGGGCATCTGGGTGGCTCAGTGGGTTAAAGCCTCTGCCTTCAGCTTGGGTCATGATCCCAGGGTCCTGGGATGGAGCTCTGCATCAGGCTCTCTGCTCAGCGGGGAGCCTGCTTCCTCCCCTCTTTCTGCCTGCCTGTCTACTTGTGATCTTTCTGTTGAATAAATAAATGGAAACTTAAAAAAAAAATGTATTGGTCTGCAGTCTTCTTTTCTTGTGATATCTTTTTTTCTCGTTTTTGTATCAGTAATACTGGGTTCATAGAATGAGTCTGAAAATATTCCATCCTTTTATATTGTTTGTGCTTGTGAAGAATTGGTATTATTGTTTAAGTGTTTGGTAGAATATAGCATTGTTGCCATCTGAATCTGGCCTGGCCTTTTTTTATGGGTGTGTTATTTTTTTTTAACTCAATATTTTTACATGACATATCTATTTGGATTGCTTATTTCTACTTGAGTCAGTTTTGTCATGTCTTTTTAGGAACTTGTCAATCTTATTTAATTTATCTAATTTATTATAATATATTCCTTTTAAAAAAATATTTATTTATTCTAGAGAGCGAGTGCACAGGATGATGGGCAGGGGAGAGAGAAAGGGAGAGAGTCTTAAGCAGATTCCATGGTGAGCACAAATCCCCATGCAGGGCTCAAACTCATGAACCTGAGATTACGATCTGAGCCAAAACCAAGAGTCCAAAACTTAACCTGCTGTGCCACCCAGGTGTCCCTGTAATAATATTTCTTAATAAAATCTTTAGTGGTGTCTCCTTTTTCATTTCGGATTCTGGCAATTGAGTCTTCTCTCTTTATTCCCAGTCTCTTTAGCGATCTGCCAATTCTGTTGATTTTTTTTAAAGAACCAGCTTTTAGTTTCATTGATTTTCTCCATTGTTTTTCTGTTCTCAATTTTATTAATTTACTGTCTAATCTTTAAAATTTCTTTTCTTCTGCTTCCTTAAGATACAGTCTGCTTTTCTTTCTCCATTGTTAAGGTGCAAGTTTAGCTTGTATTACATTGGGATCTTACTCTTGTCTAATGTAGGCATATATAGCTACAAGTTTTCTGCTAATTTAGCAGCATCTCATAGATTTTGGTATACTGTATCTTTGTTTTAGTCTTTTCAGTATATTTTCTCATTTCCTTATTAATTTCTTTTTTGACCCATCAATTATCTAGGTTGTTTAATTTCCAGATATTTGTAAGCTCTTTAAATTTATTTCTGCTGTTGACTTGTAATTTCATTCCATTGTGGTCAGAGAACACATTTTTCATGATTTCTATCTTTTTTTTTTTTTTTTTAAATTTTTTATTTTTTATAAACATATATTTTTTATATACATATATTTTTATCCCCAGGTCTGTGAATCACCAGGTTTACACACTTCACAGCACTCACCAAATCACATACCCTCCCCAATGTCCATAATCCCACCCCCTTCTCCCAAGCCCCCTCCCCCCGGCAACCCTCAGTTTGTTTTGTGAGATTAAGAGTCACTTATGGTTTGTCTCCCTCCCAATCCCATCTTGTTTCATTTATTCTTCTTCTACCCACTTAAGCCTCCATGTTGCATCACCACTTCCTCATATCAGGGAGATCATATGATAGTTGTCTTTCTCTGCTTGACTTATTTCGCTAAGCATGATACGCTCTAGTTCCATCCATGTTGTTGCAAATGGCAAGATTTCATTTCTTTTGATGGCTGCATAGTATTCCATTGTGTATATATACCACATCTTCTTGATCCATTCATCTGTTGATGGACATCTAGGTTCTTTCCATAGTTTGGCTATTGTGGACATTGCTGCTATAAACATTCGGGTGCATGTGTCCCTTTGGATCACTACAATTGTATCTTTAGGGTAAATACCCAATAGTGCAATTGCTGGGTCATAGGGCAGTTCTATTTTCAACATTTTGAGGAACCTCCATGCTGTTTTCCAGAGTGGCTGCACCAGCTTGCATTCCCACCAACAGTGTAGGAGGGTTCCCCTTTCTCCGCATCCTCGCCAGCATCTGTCATTTCCTGACTTGTTGATTTTAGCCATTCTGACTGGTGTGAGGTGATATCTCATTGTGGTTTTGATTTGTATTTCCCTGATGCCGAGTGATATGGAGCACTTTTTCATGTGTCTGTTCGCCATCTGGATGTCTTCTTTGCAGAAATGTCTGTTCATGTCTTCTGCCCATTTCTTGATTGGATTATTTGTTCTTTGGGTGTTGAGTTTGCTAAGTTCTTTATAGATTCTGGACACTAGTCCTTTATCTGATATGTCGTTTGCAAATATCTTCTCCCATTCTGTCAGTTGTCTTTTGATTTTGTTAACTGTTTCCTTTGCTGTGCAAAAGCTTTTGATCTTGATGAAATCCCAGTAGTTCATTTTTTCCCTTGCTTCCCTTGCCTTTTGCGTTGTTCCTAGGAAGATGTTGCTGCGGCTGAGGTCAAAGAGGTTGCTGCCTGTGTTCTCCTCAAGGATTTTGATGGATTCCTTTCGTACATTGAGGTCCTTCATCCATTTTGAGTCTATTTTTGTGTGTGGTGTAAGGAAATGGTCCAATTTCATTTTTCTGCATGTGGCTGTCCAATTTTCCCAGCACCATTTATTGAAAAGGCTGTCTTTTTTCCATTGGACATTCTTTCCTGCTTTGTCGAAGATTAGTTGACCATAGAGTTGAGGGTCTATTTCTGGGCTCTCTATTCTGTTCCATTGATCTATGTGTCTGTTTTTGTGCCAGTACCATGCTGTCTTGATGATGACAGCTTTGTAATAGAGCTTGAAGTCCGGAATTGTGATGCCACCAACGTTGGCTTTCTTTTTCAATATCCCTTTGGCTATTCGAGGTCTTTTCTGGTTCCATATAAATTTTAGAATTATTTGTTCCATTTCTTTGAAAAAGATGGATGGTACTTTGATAGGAATTGCATTAAATGTGTAGATTGCTTTAGGTAGCATAGACATTTTCACAATATTTATTCTTCCAATCCAGGAGCATGGAACATTTTTCCATTTCTTTGTGTCTTCCTCAATTTCTTTCATGAGTACTTTATAGTTTTCTGAGTATAGATTCTGTGTCTCTTTGGTTAGGTTTATTCCTAGGTATCTTATGGTTTTGGATGCAATTGTAAATGGGATTGACTCCTTAATATCTCTTTCTTCTGTCTTGCTGTTGGTGTAGAGAAATGCAACTGATTTCTGTGCATTGATTTTATATCCTGACACTTTACTGAATTCCTGTATAAGTTCTAGCAGTTTTGGAGTGGAGTCTTTTGGGTTTTCCACATATAGTATCATATCATCTGCGAAGAGTGATAATTTGACTTCTTCTTTGCCGATTTGGATGCCTTTAATTTCCTTTTGTTGTCTGATTGCTGAGGCTAGGACCTCTAGTACGATGTTGAATAGCAGTGGTGATAATGGACATCCCTGCCGTGTTCCTGACCTTAGCGGAAAAGCTTTCAGTTTTTCTCCATTGAGAATGATATTTGCGGTGGGTTTTTCATAGATGGCTTTGATGATATTGAGGTATGTGCCCTCTATCCCTACACTTTGAAGAGTTTTGATCAGGAAGGGATGTTGTACTTTGTCAAATGCTTTTTCAGCATCTATTGAGAGTATCATATGGTTCTTGTTCTTTCTTTTATTGATGTGTTGTATCACATTGACTGATTTGCGGATGTTGAACCAACCTTGCAGCCCTGGAATAAATCCCACTTGGTCGTGGTGAATAATCTTTTTAATGTACTGTTGAATCCTATTGGCTAGTATTTTGTGGAGTATTTTCGCATCTGTGTTCATCAAGGATATCGGTCTATAGCTCTCTTTTTTGATGGGATCCTTGTCTGGTTTTGGGATCAAGGTGATGCTGGCCTCATAAAATGAGTTTGGAAGTTTTCCTTCCATTTCTATTTTTTGGAACAGTTTCAGGAGAATAGGAATTAGTTCTTCTTTAAATGTTTGGTAGAATTCCCCCGGGAAGCCGTCTGGCCCTGGGCTTTTGTTTGTTTGGAGATTTTTAATGACTGTTTCAATCTCCTTACTGGTTATGGGTCTGTTCAGGCTTTCTATTTCTTCATGGTTCAGTTGTGGTAGTTTATATGTTTCTAGGAATGCATCCATTTCTTCCAGATTGTCAAATTTATTGCCGTAGAGTTGCTCATAGTATGTTCTTATAATAGTTTGTATTTCCTTGGTGTTAGTTGTGATCTCTCCTCTTTCATTCATGATTTTATTTATTTGGGTCTTTTCTCTTTTCTTTTTGATAAGTCGGGCCAGGGGTTTATCAATTTTATTAATTCTTTCAAAGAACCAGCTCCTAGTTTCGTTGATTTGTTCTATTGTTTTTTTGGTTTCTATTTCATTGATTTCTGCTCTGATCTTTATGATTTCTCTTCTCCTGCTGGGCTTAGGGTTTCTTTCTTGTTCTTTCTCCAGCTCCTTTAGGTGTAGGGTTAGGTTGTGTACCTGAGACCTTTCTTGTTTCTTGAGAAAGGCTTGTACCGCTATATATTTTCCTCTCAGGACTGCCTTTGTTGTGTCCCACAGATTTTGAACCGTTGTATTTTCATTATCATTTGTTTCCATGATTTTTTTCAATTCTTCTTTAATTTCCCGGTTGACCCATTCATTCTTTAGAAGAATACTGTTTAGTCTCCATGTATTTGGGTTCTTTCCAAACTTCCTTTTGTGGTTGAGTTCTAGCTTTAGAGCATTGTGGTCTGAAAATATGCAGGGAATGATCCCAATCTTTTGATACCGGTTGAGTCCTGATTTAGGACCGAGGATGTGATCTATTCTGGAGAATGTTCCATGTGCACTAGAGAAGAATGTGTATTCTGTTGCTTTGGGATGAAATATTCTGAATATATCTGTGATGTCCATCTGGTCCAGTGTGTCATTTAAGGCCTTTATTTCCTTGCTGATCTTTTGCTTGGATGACCTGTCCATTTCAGTGAGGGGAATGTTAAAGTCCCCTACTATTATTGTATTGTTGTTTATGTGTTTCTTTGATTTTGTTATTAATTGGTTTATATAGTTGGCTGCTCCCACGTTGGGGGCATAGATATTTAAAATTGTTAAATCTTCTTGTTGGACAGACCCTTTGAGTATGATATAGTGTCCTTCCTCATCTCTTATTACAGTCTTTGGCTTAAAATCTAATTGATCTGATATAAGGATTGCCACTCCTGCTTTCTTCTGATGTCCATTAGCATGGTAAATTCTTTTCCACCCCCTCACTTTAAATCTGGAGGTGTCTTCGGGCTTAAAATGTGTTTCTTGGAGGCAACATATAGATGGGTTTTGTTTTTTTATCCATTCTGATACCCTGTGTCTTTTGACAGGGGCATTTAGCCCATTCACATTCAGGGTAACTATTGAGAGATATGAATTTAGTGCCATTGTATTGCCTGTAAGGTAACTGTTACTGTATATGGTCTCTGTTCCTTTCTGATCTACCACTTGTAGGCTCTCTCTTTGCTTAGAGGACCCCTTTCAATATTTCCTGTAGAGCTGGTTTGGTATTTGCAAATTCTTTCAGTTGTTGTTTGTCCTGGAAGCTTTTAATCTCTCCTTCTATTTTCAATGATAGCCTAGCTGGATATAGTATTCTTGGCTGCATGTTTTTCTCGTTTAGTGCTCTGAAAATATCATGCCAGCTCTTTCTGGCCTGCCAGGTCTCTGTGGATAAGTCAGCTGCCAATCTAATATTTTTACCATTGTATGTTACAGACTTCTTTTCCCGGGCTGCTTTCAGGATTTTCTCTTTGTCATTGAGACTTGTAAATTTTACTATTATGTGATGGGGTGTGGGCCTATTCTTATTGATTTTGAGGGGCATTCTCTGAACCTCCTGAATTTTGATGCTTGTTCCCTTTGCCATATTGGGGAAATTCTCCCCAATAATTCTCTCCAGTATACCTTCTGCTCCCCTCTCACTTTCTTCTTCTTCTGGAATCCCAATTATTCTAATGTTGTTTCGTCTTATGGTGTCACTTATTTCTCGAATTCTCCCCTCGTGGTCCAGTAGCTGTTTGTCCCTCTTTTGATCAGCTTCTTTATTCTCTGTCATTTGGTCTTCTATATCACTAATTCTTTCTTCTGCCTCATTTATCCTAGCAGTGAGAGCCTCCATTTTTGATTGCACCTCATTAATAGCTTTTTTGATTTCAACTTGGTTAGATTTTAGTTCTTTTATTTCTCCAGAAAGGGCTTTTATATCTCTCGAGAGGGTTTCTCTAATATCTTCCATGCCTTTTTCGAGCCCGGCTAGAACCTTGAGAATTGTCATTCTGAACTCTAGATCTGACATATTACCGATGTCTGTATTGATTAGGTCCCTAGCCTTCGGTACTGCCTCTTGTTCTTTTTTTTGTGGTGAATTTTTACGTCTTGTCATTTTGTCCAGATAAGAGTAAATGAAGGGGCAAGTAAAATACTAAAAGGGTGGCAACAACCCCAGGAAAATATGCTTTAGCCAAATTAGAAGAGATCCAAAATCGTGAGTGGGGAGAAAGGGGATAAAAAGAGGTTCAAAAAGGAAGAAAGAAAAAAGAAAAAAAAAAAAAAAGAAAAAAGAAAAGAAAAGAAAAGAATTTTTTTTTTTTAAAAAGAAAACACCTAAGAAAAATGTAAAAAAATATATATATATATTAGATAAACTAGTAAAAAATCGTTAAAAAAGAAAAAGGTAACAGTTAAAAAAAAAAAAATTTTACCCGAAGGCGAGAAAAAAAAAAAAATGAAAAAGAAAAAATTAAATTAACTGCAAGACTAAAAAAAAATCACAGGAAAAAAGCCATGAGTTCCGTGCTTGGCTTTCTCCTCCTCTGGAATTCTGCTGCTCTCCTTGGTATTGAAACCGCACTCCTTGTTAGGTGAACTTGGTCTCGGCTGGATTTCTTGTTGATCTTCTGGGGGAGGGGCCTGTTGTAGTGATTCTCAAGTGTCTTTGCCCCAGGCGGAATTACACCGCCCTTACCCGGGGCCGGGGTGAGTAATCCGCTCGGGTTTGCTTTCAGGAGCTTTTGTTCCCTGAGCGCTTTCCGTAGAGTTCCAGAGGACGGGAATACAAATGGCGGCCTCCTGGTCTCCGGCCCGGAGGAGCCGAGAGCCCAGGGCCCCACTCCTCAGTGCGCCCTCAGAGAACAGCGCCCAGTTACTCCCGTCTGCCTGACCTCCGGCCGCGCTCCGAGCTCACCGAGCCTGCGACCGGTTCAAGGTAACACGGAGCTGCGAGCTTACTGTCGGCTCTGTCTCTGTAGCCGGCTTTCCCGTTCCAATACCCGCAAGCTCTGCGACACTCAGACACCCCCGATCCTTCTGTGACCCTGCGGGACCTGAGGCCACGCTGACCCCGCGTGGGCTTCGCCCCGGTTTAGCCTCTGGAGCGATGTCCCTCAGCGGAACAGACTTTTAAAAGTCCTGATTTTGTGCGCGGTTGCTCCGCCGCTTGCCGGGAGCCGGCCCCTCCCCCCGGGGTCTATCTTCCCGTCGCTTTGGATTCACTTCTCCGCCGGTCCTACCTTTCAGAAAGTGGTTGTTTTTCTGTTTCCAGAATTGCTGTTCTTCTTCTCTTCGATCTGCCGATGGATTTTCAGGTGTTTGCAATCTTTAGATAAGCTATCTAGCTGATCTCCGGCTAGCTGAAGCAGTCTCAGCTTGCTACTTCTCCGCCATCTTGACTCCTCCCTCCACGATTTCTATCTTCTTTAAATTGATTAAGGTTTATGTTGTGGTTTAGTTTACTGTCTATCCTGAAGAATGTTTCATGCATACTTCAGAGGAACTTCTCTTTGCTGTTGTTGGCAGGTGTGTTCTGTAGATGCCTGTTAGGGTAAGTTGGTTTATAGTATTGTTCTAGCTCTATTTCTTTGTTGACCTTCTGCCCATTTTTCTATTCATATTGCAAGTGGAGTATTGTGGAATGCCTGGGTGGCTTAGTCATTTAAGCATCTGGCTCTTGATTTCTGCTCAGGTCATGATCCCAGGGTTGTGAGATGGAGCCGTGTGAGGCTCCATGCTCAGTGTAGAGTCTGCTTGTCCCTCTCCCTCTGCTCTTCTCCCTCCCAACCCCACTCACTCTCTCTCAAATATATAAATAAAATCTTTAAAAAAAAAAGTGGAGTATTGAAGTCCCCAACTATTACATTGAAGTAGGTATTTTTTTCCTTCAATGTGTGTGTGTATTCATAACTGAGTATCTTCCTCATGGACTGAACCTATCATCATTACAAAATGCCTGTCCTTATCTCTAGAAACATTTTTAAAGATTTTTTTGGTCTGATATTAATATGGCCAATACTGTTTTCTTGTGGGTGCTGATTGTATGTTATTTTTCCATACTTACACTTTCAGTCTATTTGTATTCTTCACAAGAGGCATTCAGTTTTGCCTCTTGTTATATGAAGGAGGGCAAAGTAAAGAGATAAAGCAAACTAGTCACTCTACCAGACATTGCTTTTTAGTCTTCTGTCTTGTTGCAGAACTCATAGTCTAATTTTGAATATCAGAAGCCTTAAAAAAATCACAAATACTTAAAATTTTTAAAAAATCACAAATATTTAAAATTACCATAGAGCAATACACCAAAGGTTTATGATTATAAACTCAAGTATAATGAAGTAGCTGTGTTCAGGCATTAAGCATATTCAAAACAGTGATTTATCTACTTTCCTAACATATTTGTTTGTCTACCAGTTATGAATCTTAAGGAATCTTGGCCATTGTGTTAAAATTAGAAAACAATCTAGTACAGATCATTTTATATCTACAAAGAAAAGTAGAAAACCATTTCCATATTGTATCATTATGTATCTATTATTTATAACTTGACAAATTCTCCCAAAGTATTTGAAATCCAGATATTACAGATTCTATTATATACTATCTAACTTATTTGAATCCTCTTTGGAAAGACAGAATAAATAGAAATGTCAATTTTAATGTATATTTTATATGTACTTTTGATATGAGGGAAAAGTTATACTGGTAGTTTGCTAGAAAGCTTAGCACATCATCCATGTCATAAAATTGACTAATGAGTGAGCTCTAATTGTAGAGCTCTTCTTTTAGTATTTGAGGAGCTAAGTCCCAAATTTCCAAATGGGAGCCCAAACCAAGGATGGGATAGGATGGGAATTATAAGGATATAATTCTCACTTAGTTAACTGTATGTTGCATTCTAGAGTTAAGGTTATAATGAGGTTTTTAAGAGTGTGGCTTGTTTATTGCTAATAGATTTTAAAATTTTCTGCAGAGACCTTTAACATTTTTAAAAGACAAGTAGATTTTTTGGGAAAAATATGAAATGAACAATACAAAATATGGGTTACTATTATATGAGTTAAGAATTCACCTCTAAAATAAATACTATATAAAAATAAATAAATTTTAAAATTTTTCTCTGTAAATATTACATAATCCTTTAAATATTACAATATTTGATGTGGGGAACAAAGGCAAAGGAAAAAATTAAATTTCCTTATTGCTTAGAGCCCACTGACAAGTCCTTAAGATAGGTCGAGTGATTTCCCCTAAGAACTCAACTGTCTCAATGTTAATACTTTGCTAAGGACAAAAGGCAATTTTACATTAATATTAACCCAACCTCCAGGGTCCTTTAAATCTCCTTTAACATAAAAAAATTCCTTTGAAAATTTCCTTTGTCTCTACCCCCCAAGATACATGTTAGCAGTTATCCCCTAAGCATATGGCCCACCAATATACATGAGACACTTTAGGGGTTTAAGGTTTTACTAGACAGTAATAAATGACCATTTCCTAACAATAGCTATCCCCCTCAAGGTCCTAGAAACCTTGCCTCCAAAATTCGTTATAGACCTTCACTATCCCTAACCCCCTCCCAACTTAAAAGTATGTAACTGGTCACAACCTCAGTGCAGCTGTTTCTGCGCATGGGTCCTGTCACCATGCATTAATAAATCCACCTTTTTGCACCAAAGACATCTCAAGAATTCTTTTTTGAATGTTTGCTCTAAACCCCAACATTTCCGCACACTGTTGATTGCCAGTGCATTTACTACATCTTTAGCTTTGATTTCGAAAACAATTATTCGAAGTGCAAAGTCAGAGGAAATGTGAGCGCTATAGAAGCATTAAAGAAGGAGAAATACCCTTCAGAATCAAGTTAGAGTTAGTGACTTTTTTCCCAAGACAAAATTCTTGCAGGAAAGAGATCAGTGAAAATGTTTCAATAATTCATGCAAACCTCACTAGGAGTCTCTTTTTATATATTTTCTTAGTTTCTAACCAGGTACAATGTTGTGGTACTGATAGGATCTTAGAGTTATTTCAAAATTAAACGAAATGAAGCGTGTCTCCTGAGTTCTAGCCATATACATTTTATGAAATATTTATCTAACGTTGACAGTTTGAGATCATCAAAGTCAATAGTATTTTTTGGATTATACTTTTCTGGGGATGTTGAAAACCGGTAGAGCAAGAGATAAAAGGAGGAGAAACCTTTTGTGTTCATTCTTAAATTTTTTTACTATGAAAATTTCTTTGGGAATATCTTTTGTCTTGGAGAACAATACATTTTGTACAATTCAATTGCGATCTCTGCCAACAACAAAAAGCAAAAAAAAAAATTATAATAAGTTTTAATAAACTACATTTATGAGATTGACTTATAAGTTAATATCTCTAGTTTATTGGACTCTTACTAAGTTAAGTGATTTTTATTTAAAAACACTTCTGTAATTTAAAATTATGTAATAAATTCTAAGAGATTTTGTTCAGTTAGATAATTTTTTCCCACAGTGAGGTACTTTCGTAATGATTGAATTTTTCTTTCACATTTCTATTTTATAGATATTATCAGTATTATAGTAGTTTCCTTCAACATACATAATAGCTAATATTTGGAGATTTTATACCTACTGTATCAACAAGAAACTCTAGTATTCAAATAAGGACAGTTCTTTATGCTTCCTATCATTTGAGAGTACAGGAACTTCAAACAAGAGTTATAATTCTAGTTATATTTCTAGGATTACTACCGCTGTTTCTCTCTTCTTGCTAGGAGAGGAGCTTTATGTTCTGCCTCTGTGGGTTTGACAGAAAAAGTTTCCTCCAGGTAAAGTGCTGCTCAGAAAATGTCTTCCCTAAAAAAAAACCTACAGTCTCCCTTTCTCCAGGGTTTTTTCTTGTTTCTCCTTCAAAACCGTTCCCCTACACCCCTTTCCTTTTCTTGTGCCTGGTAATAAAAAGGGACTTCGATACTTTATCTTACAAAAAAGAAAAAGGAAAAAAACTGAAAACTAAATTCTTTCCTGTACTCAAGAATGCAGGAAATTTCAGTAGGAGGGCATTTTGCAAAAATTAGCTTGGCCTTAAAAGCTTAATTCGTTGCCTTCCAGGACTTGGCAGAGATGGGATGTGGGGGGCATATGGCTACTGGGGAGGGATGTGTGTCATGAAGGGTCAATAATGGCATTCAGATCTGGAGGGCTACTCTCAAGAGGCATCTTTGCAGGGTCTGTGACTTCAGATGATAAGAGTAAACAAATCCTAACTCAACAGTGAGCAGCAGTATTGCTTGTCCAAATTAAATGAAAATAAAGTTCTTCAAATTGAAGTACCTCAAAAATACATTCTATAGTTTATTGATTGGTTTATTGCATTTATGGAAAATGCAAGTCATCTTTGACTTACTAAGAGATCCTGACATTTTATATGGTCATGATGTGCAGCTGTAGGTTTTTGCTTTATTTGGGAGGAGAAACAGTTTTATCTGAGGAATAAACTGTGTTAATGAGGAAAACACATACATAAGACACTGTCTTTCCATCCTAGCTCAGGAGTGCTCTCCTGGGGGACACCGGTTTCTTCAGAGTCCTTACAGAAGTGTGCATTTTGACTCAATGCACCTCCAGCATTCTCCCTCTCAAGACCTGATATGTGACCATTCTCTCTCTCCCGGATGGTATCGGTTTCTCATCTTTGACAGACCTGCTGAGATGCCAACCAAATGTGTTGAGGTATTTCAACTCACTAAGAACTACATGTGTGTTTTCTTATGTATTTTTTCATATGAGAATTGAATCTTGTTAAAACCAATTTTATTTCTCTCTCTGGAATATGATTTTACTTTTGTGTAAAGATTGAGTTAATCCAAAGGAATATTGTGCCATGTTCCCTGTTGTAATAATAATAGTAATAGCTAATGTTATACTCATGCAGTCCACCAAGGGTTTTTACCTACACTATCTTATGTAGTTTTTACAACCCTAGAATAAAGTCTGTTATCCTTATTTCCATCATAGAACACAGGACACACAGTTTCTTAAGCGAAAACACCCCTGCTAGGGTTACCTAGTCAAACAGCCACGTTTTGATCACAGGCCACCAGTCTCCAGGGCTCCTGTACTTACCTCTAAGTAACTTTCAAACAGTAAAATACTGTGTTGTCTAAGTGCTTCAAGTTCTTGTCAGTCTTAAATAGAAGGCTCCTTCTATATGAGGGCTCTTCATTCTCCTTATTGTTACCCACATTTTGTGAATTATGCAGAAGCAGGAATTATTTTCCCTTTCAAACGTAAGGTAAAAATACTCAGGGAAGATATCCAAATTTTAATAGTATTTAAGTTGTGACACTGTGGTCATCTTATTCTTTCCTTTTTGTTTATTTGCTTGTCACTTTTGTGACAATTTGTTTGTAATAAACTAAAAAATTTCAGAATTTAGAAGTAAAATTTGAGGAAATTCATTACATCCTTAAATATTTGTGTTTTCTTTCTTTGGCTGAACTAATTATAATAGAATCTAGAACCTCACACAAATGTAAAAGTGAACTGATTTCACTGGGTCTGTGCCCCAGGGAGAAGTATTCTCTGCCCCAACTCTCTCATTCCTTACTTGATTAAAAGCTTTAGAGGAGCCACCTGAAGAATCCATAGAACTTTTTTCTTCTTCTTCTTTTTTTTTACCTCTAGAGGTTAATGCAAGTCTGTGTAAATAAAAATGTTTATTTATGATGATTAAAGTAATTCATTTACATTATAGAAAACTTAGAAAATGAAGGACTATTAATAGAATAACATTCATTCATCGTATACCCACATAGTCATAATACCATAAAAACATTTTGCTATCATTCCCTCTTTTTATATTGTTCTGTAAGGTTCATGCTACATGTTCAATTGCATAACATGCTTTTTTCAGGTAGTTACAGCATTAGCATTTTCCTATGCTATTGAAAATTCTTTAATATTAATTTTGAAAATAATATTCTGTCATATGCATATACTGTATTTATATAAACCATTGCCATGTGTGAGCCTTTGGGCTCTTGCTATAAGTAATTCTGCAACTAGTAAACATGCATATAAATCGCTTATATTTTAGTGTATTACGATTATTTTATAATTAAAATTAGTAAAGGTTAATATCTTTTTGAAGTTTTTGATACATATAATTGTTTTTTAAAAATATGCTAATCTCGGGGCACCTGGGTGGCTCAGTGAGTTAAAGCCTCTGCCTTGGGCTCAGGTCATGAATCCAGGGTCCTGGTCAGACTCTGGGCTCAGTGGGGAGCCTGCTTCCCTTCCTTTCTCTCTGCCTGCCTCTCTGCCTACTTGTGATCTCTGTCTGTCAAATAAATAAATAATCTTAAAAAAAATAATGCTAATCTCTCATTTTAGGAGCGGTAGGTAAAAATACCTTTTTAAATACTGGATACTTTCATGTATTCATTAGACATCTGTATTTCTTTTGTGAATTATGTGTTTGTGTCTTTTACCCATCTATGATCTTACAGTTTTTAAGTGGATAATATTATATAATTAAAATAAAATAAGAAATAATGTGACAATAAATAATATACTAAATATAATGTTATTAAATAGTTCTTATTTAATTTTTTTTTTTTTTAAAGATTTTATTTATTTATTTGACAGACAGATCACAAGGAGACAGAGGCAGGCAGAGAGAGAGAAAGGGAAGCAGGCTCCTCGCTGAGCAGAAAGCCCGATGTGGGGCTCAATACCAGGACCCTGAGATCATGACCTGAGCCGAAGGTAGAGGCTTAACCCACTGAGCCACCCAGGGGCCCCCAATTCTTATTAACTCTTACTTGTCTTATATTTTGAAAATTATTATTTAAACATAACTATCAATCTTTTCCTTTATGATTTCCATTGTTTTTAAGTATAGAAATCATAATATTGAGTATTGTAATTTGGATAACAATCTGAAAAAAAAACTGAGTCATTGCTATGTAGAAATTATGTTGTGTACATACTTATGTTTATACCTTACCATAGCACATACTACAATCCACCTGGAACAAAAAGGAAGGATGCTAAGTGTCTTGCCTGAGGTCATGCTTTTAGCAAGTACCTGCGTGGGTCGTTCCTAAATCATATGTAGTTTATTTTTCCTGGGTTAGTTTCCTATTTATTTTCATTTTCCAACTGGAAATGATTTTGATAATTGGCTTTAAGGGAGACTTTTCTTTTCCAAATTCCCAACCAGTTGTTTCATCACTGGATTTGAACAGTCCTTTCCTTTTCCCCTCATTTTTGATACCTCATGAACTATACATTAACTTTTTTTTTTTTTTTTTTTAAGATTTTACTTATTTATTTGACAGACAGAGATCACAAGTAGGCAGAGAGGCAGGCAGAGAGGAAGAGGGGAAAGGAGGCTCCCTCCCTCCTCTCAGCAGAGAGCTTGATTGGCGGGGTGGTGCTTAATCCCAGGACCCTGAGATCATGACCTGAGCCGAAGGCAGAGGCTTAACCCCCTGAGCCACCCAGGCAGTCCCTATTAACTTCTTTTTAAAAAATTCTTTATATAAGTTCAATTTAGTTAACATATACTGTATTATTAGTTTCAAGCGTAGAATTTAGTGATTCATCAGTTCCATATAACTCTCAGTGGCCTTCTTATTGCCCATTACCCAATTACCCCATACTCCCTCCCCCCCAGTAATCTTACATATACTACATCCAGTAATTTTAGAAGAAATTTCCAAGGTGAGTTTATCTTTTTGCTCTATATTAAGATGACTTCAGATTCTCTTATGTTATCTTAGAATGTATCACTATGGTAGTAAGTTATCTGATACTGAATTTGTCTTATTTACATTACAAAGGTAATATAGAATAAATTTAAATGGAATAAGATTGTATTAGTTATGAACAATTAACCTTAAATTTAGTATTCTTTAAATTTAGTAGCTATGTAAAGTTCTTGTTACAGTACAGGTACAAGTTATTAGAGTTTTTAAATAAGAGTTTATTATTTTAAAGGTTGTTTAGAAGAAAATGCAAAGTTGACTTATGTGTGAAAATAAATTGGATTTTCAACTTTTGTTTTCTCTGTTGCAAAAGGTGAATCACTGTGGAACACAGGCCCCCATCTGGCTATCACTGAGAGATTCAGAGACACTGCCTTCACCTGGAGAGATCAAGCAACTGACGGCTTGTGCCACGTGGCAGTTTTCATTTAGTGCTACAAAAGACTGCTGCGTTTTTCAAATCCCAGTGTCTGTAAGAAACTGTGGAAACTTTTTTGTGTACTTACTACAGCCCACTCAGGGATGTATGGGATATTGTGCACAAGGTAAGAAAATATGAGTGATATCCATGAGCTGTTAATCACAGAACTGTTTGTGTTGGTGTTTTGGGGCCATTCTTTGGATAGGTTGTGTTGAAATAATACAGATCTCAGGAAGAGTCTTGGTCTGCCACTGTTTGTAGAGTGAAGCTAAATTTCTGGTTTAAATTAGCTAAACCTATTTAGGATTCTTTCCTCCCTTTGAACATGATGATTGAATGTGTTAAAAATTCATTGGTTTCCTCATGCCCCTTCACTCTTTTCAATTAAGAGATGAAGAATGGTGAGTAAAAGAGATCATGAAAATGTGTTTGATATTATTTCATCTTTCGTTCTTTAATATGGATTGAATGTTTATCCTTTGCCAGGAATTCTTTTATGACCTCGGGTTATGGTAATGAGCAAGACAAATGGGTTATCTTACCTCATGGAACTCATATTCTAGTGGAGTGCCTCAGACAACATACATAAAGGAACTGAATATGACCCAAAGAATAAAATAAATATCCATGAATCCCTACTATATCAAGGCATGATTAGAGAAATAAATGGGTGGAGGAAAGGAGATAAAGCTTTCTTAAGGACAAATGCAAATATGTATAGCTACTATCCCACCTATAAGGTGTAGTCTAATTCCTTTTGTTTTGGTTGTGGGCTGTACTTAGTGACTTGCTTCCAAATAATAGTATATAGGAAGGAAAATACAGTGATTTCATAGTGGAGAAATATAGTAGACACTATATTAATCAAGTGACCAAAGTTAATATCACTATTGATAATGTATGTTGATATTGGGCTTCTACTAATAATGTGCAATAAGATGCTCTTCTCCTTTGTGGTGTTCTTCCCTAAAAGCCATAACCCTGGTATAATCAGGAGAAAATTCATGTAAGTCCAAAGTCAGAAGCATTCTACAAAATACCTGAACAACACTTTTCAAAGTGTCAAAATCATGAAAAGCCTTGAAAGAGTGCAAAAACTGTCACAGATTGGAAAGGACTAAGGAAACATGAAGAATAATGCAATATGATGATAGCCTGGATTTAATACCAAAACAGAAAAGAATGCTGCTGGAAAACTAGTAAAATCCAAATGGAGCTTTCAGTTTACTTAAGAATAGATTCCTAAGGTTAGTTTCTGAGTTTTAATAAATGATCATGGTTTTGTAATATGTGAACGTTAATGAAAGGGGTATTATTACAGGTAAAGATCCATATTATTTTCATAATTTTTATGTGAGTCTAAAATTAACTTTAAATAAAATGTTTTATCACAACCCAAAAATAAAACAAAAAATAAAATTATTTTTGAAAGCAGTATCTGTATAAATTAGAGAAAATAGCTATTGACAGGCACAGGGATGCTGTCTTACAAAGAATGCCTGAAGAAGGTTTCTCTCAGTAGATGATGAACTTGAGCTGAGCTCTGAATGAGGGGAATAAGTCAGCCATGGAAATATATGGGGAAAGAGCATTCCATGTAGAAAAAAGAACAAATGCCAGTGTCCTAGGATAGACATGAAGATGGCCATTTAAGGAACTGAAGGAGGAACAACGTGGCAGGATGACTGAGTAGATGAGACTTTAGAGATGAAGTCAGAAAAGTAGGAAGGGGACAGAATCTGTAGGAATCTGTAGGGTCTGTAGACCATGGTAAGAACTTAGATTTAGTCATAACTGCAGTATAAAACCTTATGGGATTTAAAATAGGCGGATATGGTCTAAGGATTGTATTTAAAGGGCCACTATTCCTGCAGTAAGACTCCGTTTAGGAAGCTTTGGAAAGACGGTGGTGGCTCTAAGGTTGCGGCCCGGAGGGGGTGGCGGGAAGGAAATGGTTTATACTGTGTGACAGAGGAAAGAGGTTATTGAGTTGAGATGTCTCTTGGAAGCAGAACTCATACACTGGGTATGGGAGAAGATGGACAGAAGGGAACCAAGGACAAAGCGTAGGTTATTTTCTTGAGCAATGGAAATGGGAAAGTAAGACATCAGTTGGGAGAGAAATGGAAAGTTGTACTTTGGCCTGTTTTGTAAGAGGGAACATGAGATATAGAGACATAAAATGTACACCAGGTTCATGAGCCTGCCGCTGATACGGTATTGACTAAGGATACTGGGGAATAGGAGCGCTTGTGGGTAGCTCTCATAATACACCATCATGGAGCTCACAATAGATAATCGAACTTACTGAGTTTTTGTTTGTTTGTTTCATTCTCTCTGTACTCAATTATGACTGTGAACATTTTGAAGACCACGTACCCTTTACATCAGGGTCTCAAAACCTTGTGTCCTTAACAAAGTAAGGATTCAACAAATGAATGTTTAATAGAAGTTTTTTTTTTTCTTTTAAGATTTCATCCACTCATTTGAGAGAGATGGGGAGAGAGAGAGAATGAACAGTGAGGAGGAGCAGAGAGAGAAAGAGAAGCAGACTCCCTGCTTAACCAAAAGCTCCATTCAAGGCTCGATCCCAGGACCCTGAGATTGTGACCCAAGCTGAAGGCAGATGCTCAAATAACTGAGCCACCCAGGTGTCCTTAGAAGTGTTTATAGAACTAGTGACCCAACTCCTCAGATAGGAGGAGCTCAAAATAGAAAGAAACTACATAATACTGATCTTTTTTTGGCTTGGGCTGCGTAGATAAGAATGGAACCAATAATTGAGGGATTTATTCTTGGGGTAGAGGGAGTGTACTGATATGTGACCAGACTATGGGAGGAAACCAACTTCCCCCTATGTTATCTGGACTCCTTCATATGTAGTCGATTGAAAATGCTGGGAGATAGTGTTGTAGATCAGCCATCTTAAACTAGGCAAACACTGGATTCAGCAAAAAATAAAAATTGTATGAGTAACACCTACAAATATTTTCATCCTGAGGTTCTTAGACTCTCCAGATTAAAATAAAAATAAACAAACAAAAACGAATAACAGATCCGGCAAAAACAATGGCAAAGAGTATATATGTGGAACCACAAATTGCAATGAATGATGTGAATGAGAAGATTAAAAGTTGGCTGTAGCTAAGAACACCAGAGGTGGGGGAGGGTGAAATTTATGAGATGCTGAGAAAGCCTCTACTGAGAGCAGGGCATTGACACTGAGGGTTTGAAGGTAGACAGTCCTGGGGCAGATAAAGAGTGTGGGGAAGAACCTCTTAGAGAGCAAGGGCAGCACGTGAACAGCCTTAAGGCAGTGAGTGTGGTGTTGCTCTCATGAGTGAAACAGTACAGAGATGTTGGATCACAGAGAGTGAGGGAGAGCCCAACAAGACATGGATTTGGGAAGGCAGCAATGCCTGATTCTTAGGGAGCTCTTAATTTTATTCTCTGTGCTATGAGAGGTCTTAGGAGAATTATCCTGAGAGCATGAGCCAGTAAATCTTCATGTTTCTTACACAGCTGCTGGCCAGCTAAACCTGGCGGAAAGCGGTACGTTCACTGAGGAAGGACAGCATCTGCTCAGCTAATAGAGCTAGTGTTACTCATTGGGAAGGAGAAAATCTAGAGAGATGCATCTGTTTCACTGAGCGGCCAAGTTAAGAGATTTTGAAAAATGTCTTTTAAGTGTTTTTCAATTTTCGTGTCATTAAAAAGTTAATTTTTTATGAAATTTCAAATAATATTGCCAAGTATTTGTGGAAAATTGTGTAGGTGTTTCAATGGAAAAAAACCCAATAATATGCCTACATTATTTTAAGAAATATTGATTACTGTTAAAAATGAAAATAAAACTTTCATACCAGAGAATATCATAAAATAAAAACAATCAAGTCATCAGAAATACTGTTTACATTGAATTTATAAACAAAATACATGAAATTTGCATTTTTATGACATACCCTTAAAACTTAAAAAAAATTCCTGTGGGGGGAAAAAAAAACTTAAAAAAAAAAACTTAAAAAAAAACTTAAAAAAAAATTTCCACCCATTCAGTTTCTCAAGCTTGAATATTCGAGAATTACTTCTCTTATTCTCCATATTCAAGTCCTGCTACTGGTTTTAATTAAGGAGAATTTGGGGGAGAAGACTGTTATTTTTTACTCTTTGTGTGTAAGATATTAATCAGGCAAACACATGAATTACCCTCTCTGATGTACCAATTAAAAAAAAGCTTACCTTAAAATACTATTTTAACTGGAATTAGACTTCATGGATAGCAAACAAAAATGAGTCACTTAATCTGCGTTGTGTCTCTTTTTCTTGGTTACCAAGAATCTGTAGCAGATGTTCCCAGTTGATGGTGGTTTGGCCATGTTACAGTGAAAGGCTGAGGACTCTGTGAGTCTCTAGGCTTTTGCTTTTCCTTCACAGTGAGGGGATGAAGGTCCAGTTTAAGCCCTTTATGTGCATTTTAAACATTATTATTTAAAGATTTTATTCATTTATTTGACAGAGAGAGATCACAAGTAGGTAGAGAGGCAGGCAGAGAGAGAGAGGGAAGCAGGCTCCCTGCTGAGCAGAGAGCCCGACATGGGACTCGATCCCAGGACCCTGAGATCATGACCCGAGCCGAAGGCAGCGGCTTAACCCACTGAGCCACCCAGGCGCCCCCTTTATGTGCATTTTAGACAAGATGAAATGGGAAGCCCTAAGGGTGCAAAGAGGGCATGTGCTAACAGAAATACTTCTCTTTAAGGAGTTGATTTGGAATAAGTCTTATGATAGCTACTTTAGAAGAATTCTTTGGCTTAACTCTGTTTTCAAGAGGCAGTCTGTAAAATGTACTTTTTTACTTGGACAAACTTCTGCTCCCAGCAAATGGGCAGTTGGATAGGCAACAATCAGTCAGTCATATTTAGCTTAAAAAATCATGAAAACAGGGGCGCCTGGGTGGCTCAGTGGGTTAAGCCGCTGCCTTCAGCTCAGGTCATGATCTCAGGGTCCTGGGATCGAGCCCCACATCGGGCTTTCTGCTCAGCGGGGAGCCTGCTTCCTCCTCCTCTCTCTCTCTCTCTCTGCCTGCCTCTTTGCCTACTTGTGATCTCTCACTGTCAAATAAATAAATAAAATATTAAAAAAAAATCATGAAAACAGCAAAAATTAAAAATGTTTTACTTTAGGGCGCCTGGGTGGCTCAGTGGGTTAAGCCGCAGCCTTCGGCTCAGGTCATGATCTCAGGGTCCTGGGATCGAGTCCCGCATCGGGCTCTCTGCTCAGCAGGGATCCTGCTTCCTTCTCTCTCTCTCTCTGCCTGCCTCTCAGTGTACTTGTGATTTCTCTCTGTCAAATAAACAAATAAAATCTTAAAAAAAAAATGTTTTACTTTAATAATATATTCTCATGACTGTGTTTTGTTTTTTAAAATTTGTATATAATTTTCACACAGTTTATCTGCACTTTCTAGAAGCCAGATAAGAAAGGTTAATTCAAGATTATACTTATCAATACCATTCAAACAAAAAGACTTATATATAATTATTAAGAATTCATTAGGGGATGCCTTGGTGATTCAATCAGTTAAGCATCTGCCTTTCGCTCGGATCATGATCGCAGGGTCCTGCTCAGCAGGGAGTCTGCTTCTCCCTCTGCCTGCCACTACCCTGCTTGTGCTCTCTCTCTCTCTGACAAATAAATAAATAAAATTAAAAAGAAATATGTAAGGTCTCAACACCCCAACTGAAAGTCAGAAATTTTCAGATTGGATAATAAAAGCAACAACCAACTATAGGTTCCCCAGAAGAACCCATTTTAAATATAAAGAAAGATGAGGTTGAAGATATAAAGATAGAAAAAGATATACTTAAGTACCACATATCACAAGAAATCTAGAGTAGTAATATTCATATTAGACAAAATAAATTAATGAGCAAAGGATATTACCTAGAAAAACAAGGGTCATTTCCTAAAGATAAAAGAGTCAATTGAACAACAAGACAAAAGAATCCTAAAGATTGGTGTATCTAATAATGGAATTCAAACTACATGAAGCAAAACTTACAGAACTTCAGCAAGAAATAGACAAATCTATGGTTCATGTTGGAGATTAGCAGCCATCAGTCGATAATTGAGCACATAGAAACAAAAGCAAAAAAATGGAGGAGACTAGAAAACTCTTATCAATCAACTTCATCAAAATGACATTTAGAGAAGATTCCACAAATGATTGAGTAGCCCACATTCTTTACAAGTGCACAGGAAGCATTATCAAGATAGATTACTTTCTAGACCCTAAGTAAGGAAATTAGAATATTAGAAAAAGTTTGATGTTAGTAAAAAAAAAAAAAAAAACCAACAACACCCCACTAAATATAGAGTGAAAACAAAGTTTACAAATAATAAAAACCTCAGCTTATAGTTAAGATTATTTATTTATTTTAGGGAGAGAGAATGAGAGAGGGAACACAAGCTGGGGGAGTGGGAGAGGGTTTCCCGCAGAGTGGGGAGCCCCATATGGGGCTTGATCCCAAGACCCTGGGATCATGACTTTAGCCAAAGGCAGATACTTAACAACTGAGCCACACAGACAACCATTAGTTCATAGTTAAGAAATTAGAAGCAGCAGTGTAAATGAGACCCAAAGTAAGCAGGAAGGAAATAATGACCAGAGTGAAAATCAATGAAATAATACACAAAACAAAAAACTTAAGATAATCAAAAGGTAGTTCTTTGAGAAATTCAATAAAATTAATAATTCTCTAGCTAACTCAATCAGTACAAAACGATAAGACAGAAATTTCCAATATCAGGATAAGAGAGATAATACAAGTACAGACTCTATGAATATTAAAAGAATAAAGAACAATTACAAATAATTCCCAGTACATTTGACAACTTAAATGAAGTAGACAAATTTCTTGAAATGTACAGATAACTAGAGCTTACTCAACAAAGATAATTTCAATGGCCCTATATTAAACAAATTATATTTCTAGTTAAGATCTATCCCATAGACAAAACAAACAAATGAAAAACCCTGGCCCAGATGGTTTGGGAATTCTTCCTAATAATAAAGGAGGAAATAATACTAATTTTACACAACTTTTCCAGAAAAATGAGTAGTAGGAACTATGAGACTTCTCTAGGGCCCACATTACTCTGACACGAAGAGCAGACACACATGACAAGAAAACTATGAAACAGTATCACTCGTGAATATAAATACAGATGATATCGTCTATTTAGAAGACATCCAGTAGAATCTACAAAAAGCTACTAGAACTAGCAAACAGAGATATTGAGTAAAAAGATCAACATGTAAAAGTTATATGTAATTCTTTATATACCAGCAAAAATTTCATCTAAAAATACCAATTATAGTACTAAGTATATGGAATACTTAGGAATAAATATGGAGAAAGATGTATAAGACCTATTAAATAAGAACAGTAAAACTTTGCTAAGAGAAATTGGGAAACTTAAAATAATGGAGAGATAAACCATGTTTATGGATCAACGATTCAATGTTAAGAAATCAGTTCTCGGGGTGCCTGGGTGGCTCAGTGGGTTAAAGCCTCTGCCTTTGGCTCAGGTCATGATCTCAGGATCCTAGGATCAAGCCCTGCGTCGGGCTCTCTGCTCAGCAGGGAGCCTGCTTCCCCCTCTCTCTATGCCTGCCTCTATGCCTACTTGTGATTTCTGTCAAATAAATAAATAAAATCTTAAAAAAAAAAAGAAATCAGTTCTCCTTGGAATAATTTATAGCTCTAAAACAATCCTGATCAATATCTCAGCAAGCTTTTTTGTGGACATTGAAAAATTAATCCTAAAATTTTTAAAGAAATACAAGATATCAATATCCACAACTATAGTGATAAGGAAAAGAATTGGACAATTTATGCTAACTTTTAGACATATTCTAAAGTTACACTAATCTACAGAGTATTGTATTTGCATCAAGATAGACAAATAGATGGGTGGAAAAGTATAGAGTCTAGAAATAAATCAACACACATAGTTAACTGATTTCAACATGGAAACACAGTCAGTTCTTAAGGACAAGTTTCAACAAATTGGGTTTCCATATACAAATAAAATGATCAAAATGCAAATAAAAAATAACTCACAATGAATATTAGTTTGAGTTGCAAGTAACAAAATAAGTAAAGAGAATGTTTAAAAATGATGAACTGTAACAATTTTAGGATCTGTCATTGAATCCAAGAAAGAGTTAAATAACGAGGCCTCAGAAGGGGCGCCTGGATGGCTCAGTGGGTTAAGCCAGTGCCTTTGGCTAAGGTCATGATCTCAGGGTCCTGGGATCAAGCCCCGCATCGGGGCTCTCTGCTCAGCAGGGAGCCTGCTTCCTCCTCTCTCTCTGCCTGCCTCTCTGCCTGCTTGTGATCTCTCTCTGTCAAATAAATAAATCAAAGCTTAAAAAAAAAAAGTCCTCAGAAGGTACTGGCAATCGAGCAGCTCCCATGATGTTGGCAATAAGAGTCTGTAGACATTCCTGGAGAGCTTCATCACTGACTTGACCCAGCTTTCAACTCCTGTCTCAAATTCTAAATTTCTAAATTTTCCCAAGAAGCAATATGATGAAACTATCTTTGTTCAGGTAGTTACCCTTATCCCAATTAACTGATTTTGGCATTAAGAATTATTATATAGTTATAGTTACAGTTATTACCATGATAGCTGCTGACTTGTTTCTGTAATCCTGCACATGGCTAGTGGGGTGGCAAGTTACCTGGAAGCGGTTCAAACCAACTCTCATATAAATTCATGGAAATTGTAGTTTTGTTATTTAATAATGTAGACTAAAATTTAGAAAACAAGATATGAAAGCTGTGGTTGTTTTAAAATATGATTATAAATTATCTCCATTTAATTTCATCTTGAAAAGGGAAAAAATTATTATTAAAAAAGAGAACTATTAAGTCTAGATCTGTATTAAAACATACTTCTCTAAAGAATTGTCATTTCAGATATTTATGTATTTATATCTTTATGCTCAACTGAATAATGATACAAATCTGAACCTTTTTCAGCTATTTCTGATGCAGAATTATACCCATGTCATCCTGATGAAATTGAAATTGGAGGTCTCTGTGTTCGTAAGTACCATATTTTATTTTTTAATAATTATTTATAAACTAACAATTTCAGTGGGTTTTTATGTTCTGTAACTTACTTTAGATGTTAATTATACTCTGGGAGAGAGAGCTAGTGAGAGAGAGAGCACATACCAGAGCAGGGGTGAGGAGTAGAGGGAGACCTGGGATCATGACCTGAACCGAAGGCAGACGCTTAACTGACTGAGCCACCCAGGTGCCTAAAATCAAAACACATTAGATCCCCAAATTTAATTTTGCAAATGACCAGAGATAGAAACTGCAAAGTCTTCCTAAATTCCTAGAGAAAACTTTAGACATTTTTAACATCAGAAAAAATGAAAAGACTATTTTTTAACACTTGATTTATTTCACTGAACAGTATAATCACTCTTGTGATGAGTAGCTCTTTCAATCCAGAGTAATGATGAGTTGAGTTGTAAGAGTAAATGATAAGAGTAAAACAGTGAGTCATTTAAATTTACATTATAATGACTGTTTTTAAGTGAGAAATTGTAATGTAAAAAACCTTAATTTTATTGTTTGTTCTGTCTTAGAAAAGGAAATCTTTCAGAAATTGCTTTAAAGGAGGTAAATTACTTTTATGTCCAAGAGCTAGACTCTTCAAGAGTAGACACATCCAACACGCATTAATATAAACTTGAGCTGATAATTTCTCTGCTGTCAGTATTTCTGTGATTATGGATCAAAATAAGAACATGCAACTTTGCTGATTGCTAGAGAATAATTATTTCTCTAAGTGCTATCTTCCTTTTCCTAATATAAATCCCTGAGTTAGTCTCCATGAGTTTTCCCCATCACCAAGTCTCTGTTCTTTAATATTCCTGACTTCAGATGATGCATTTTCTCCCATCAGGTCAGCTGTCTGCCTCATTGCCACCACCACCCCCAGAAAGGCCCAAAGTTGTGTTGGAGCTGATTGGATCCAGGCTTTTCTGTAGGTGTGCTTTTGAGGTTTCCTCTACAAACACCTCGGTGGGATTTCTCATAACTTGGTCTAGGCTTTCTTCTCAAGAAGTGAAAGAAGAGCTGAAGCAAGAGACCACAGTTCAGGCATCCTCTCTTTTAGAACTGGATGGCATAAATCTCAGGCTCGGAGATAGGGTATGTTCACAAATAATTGGATTTTCTTTACTTTTCATGATGTGTTAATTTTCAAAATGGATTCTTTTTAATATAACATATCCTAAACATACTTTTGGCCTCAGAATATAAAGTACTATTGTTTTTCTTTTTCTTTTTTTCCTTTGTAACCATGCCAACTCCACTGATAATTGGATGAGTCAATAATTTTAGTGACTACATGTGAAGATCCGCTGTTGCAGTTGGCTGGATTATCAAGGAACCCATATGACTTCATGTCTCATTCTGGTTTTAAAATGATAAGTTTTTATTCTAGAAAGATGTTTTCATTTTTTTAATGATGATATCACTTATTATCTACTTTTAAATATATCTTTTTTTTAATTTATTTTTTATTTATTTTCAGCATAACAGTATTCATTGTTTTTGCACCACACCCAGTGCTCCATGCAATCCGTGCCCTCTCTAATATCCACCACCTGGTTCCCCCAACCTCCCACCCTCCCACCACTTAAAACCCCTCAGATTGTTTTTCAGAGTCCATAGTCTCTCATGGTTCACCTCCCCTTCCAATTTCCCCCAACTTCTCCTAACTCCCCATGTTCACCATGCTATTTGTTATGCTCCACAAAGAAGTGAAACCATATGATAATTGACTCTCTCTGCTTGACTTATTTCACTCATCATAATCTCCTCCAGTCCCGTCCATGTTGCTACAAAAGTTGGGTATTCATCCTTTCTGATGGAGGCATAATACTCCATAGTGTATATGGACCACATCTTCCTTATCCATTCGTCCGTTGAGGGGCATCTTGGTTCTTTCCAGTTTGGTGACCGTGGCCATTGCTGCTATAAACATTGGGGTACAGATGGCCCTTCTTTTCACTACATCTGTATCTTTGGGATAAATACCCAGTAGTGCAATTACTTTTAAATATATCTTAAAACACAAAGTCTACAACACTTTATGTTGAGGTTTTGAATAGCTAATATTTTTGAAGTTTCCAAGCAAGTTTTAAAATTATTTCATTTCTTATTATCTTGTTTGCACTATCTACCCAAATACTAATTATAATAGTTTACACATATTTTCTCCATAATTTTATTGCTGAATGATTATTTGTTAATTGTATTTGTAGATATTCTGTAGTGCCTCCGTCTTTTTATTGGAGAAACCACATGTACAAAGTTTAGCCATCGAAAGCCAAGAATTTTTTGCAGGCATTAAGGTATGTAGCCATGGGGGTGGATCAGAAAGATTATTTCTCTATCACTGTGTTTTCCATACTGCGATCTGTGGATGCTGATTCTAGGACCTCATCACCGACTATTGAGATCCCAGAGTCTGTATTTTTGAAAAGTAACCCAAATGATTGTAATGCACAATGATGTTTGAGGACCCCTGTTAATGAACAAAAATTGGAATATATTTGCATTATTTTTCAGAAGTAGCTCACATTAGAATAAAATAAAAGTTTTATTCCCATAATTCTTTACATCATGTAACTAAAAGTTAGAGTATTGATATTTAGTCATCACGCATTTGGAAGACAGGATGAGGTCCGGTACTGATACCTCTGACTGGAATAGAATTGACCCAGGGATCTGTGCTCTGTGAACTGTGATGAGGAGCCTCATTAAAGGAGGCAGTATCTGTGGTCACTGCTGGTAGCATGGTCATCCAAGAACAGGTGAGCTTTTGCAGCAGACGAGCAGGTATGACAGGGAATTCAGAAGGGGTGGATGGAATGGGGCAGTATCAGGAGGTCTAGGCAGGCAAGCACTGAACACCCTCTGCGGTCTCAGCCACGGTGCTGGAGTTTGGCCTGGATTCAGCTCCAGTTCAGGGACAAGATGGGATGGTCTATAGATTGTGAGATTAACACTCAGAACCAGGGCAGACCCTGTTCCTGTAGAACATCCACTTATACACAATAGGGACCAGGGAAAGGAGGGAGAAGAGCAACCATGTTTTCGAACAGCATCATTACAGTGGAGGGAGAGCAGAGCTCAGACCTTGGAGCCCAGAACCTTTGGATCTCCATTGGTGAACACTCAGTAGACAACATCAGCATTCAGCAGTCCACCGCCAGAAAATGTTTCTGATTAGGTTAACAGGGAGAAAATGTGGTGCTAAGAAGCATCTGTTTGGAGAGCTAGCCAGGAATTAAGATGGACTAAAAACTTGCTGGCTCACAAAAAGATTGGCCTATGAACTGGATAGGACTGGTCCTAGATTTTCAGTACTCAGTAATCCAACTGAGGAAAACAGAGGCAGTGAAAGAAGCTGATGGTTGAGATATTTAAAGTGATAATAGTATTTTTATTTATATATTAAAAAATACATAGATTTCTATTTGCAGTGATGTGGATGGAGCTAGAGTATATTATGCTGAGCCAAAAAGTTGGAGAAAAACAAATACCATATGATTTCATTCATGTGTGGAATTTAAGAAACAAAACAGATGAAATATGGGAGGGGGGAAGAAAGAGAGGGAAATTAACCATAAGAGACTTTTTTTAAAATTAAGATTTTATTTATTTATTTGAGAGAGAGGAAATGAGTGCACAAGCAGGCAGAGAGGCAGGCAGAGGGAGAGGGAGAAGCAGACTCCCCACTGACCTGGGAGCCCAATGCAGGGCTCTATCACAAGACTCTGGGATCATGACCTGAGTCGAAGTCAGACACTTAACTGACTACACTTAACTGACTGAGACACCCAGGCACCCCTTAAGAGCACTGGGTGTTACACGTAAGTGGTGTATCACTAAATTCTACTCCTGAAACTGGTATTGCACTGTATGTTAACTAACTAGAATTTAAATAGGAGTTTGAAAAAAAAAAAAAAAACTTTACATTTTTAATTTATGTTAGGAATGATATTAGTCCCTAAGAATAAATACGCTGTTACCTTGGTGAGTCAGTAAACGTTGACAAAGCAATGGAAGAATATAGTCATCTTTGTCTCCTCCATCTCTAGTGCCCCTCCCAGAACCAGAATCACTAAGGCAGTACCAGGATGCCTAACGTGTTGGGGAACCAGATTATGGCTCAGCTTGGAGCAGTCTAGCAATTCCATGTGCTGCCAGTGTTTTTAAGGGTTTGGTTTTAATTGATCTTGTTTAAAGAGTTTATTTATCCATTTGACAGATAGAGATCACAAGTGGGCAGAGAGGCAGGCAGAGAGAAAGAGGAGGAAGCAGGCTCCTTGCAGAACAGAGAGCCCAATGCGGGGCTTGATCCCAGGACTCTGGGATCATGACCTGAGCCGAAGGCAGAGGCCTCAATTAAAATTAAATTAATTAAAAATTAATTAAAAATTAAAAAATTCCAGGGCTTCAGTTATTACTCCTAGCTTATTTAGCAAAATACGAGCTGTCAAGAAAAATGCTCTTGCAGAATTTTATCTTAGGAATAAATTCTGTTTTGACATGACTGCTCTGCATGCTTTCTTTTGCCAGTTACACCCAGAGTTAAGCACTATATCAGAAGATGGGAAAGAATATCAGTTGAAGATAGAGAGCACAGTTCCTGTCATTTGTTCTGAACCCAGTGAGCTTGGCCAGCAGTGCAAAATCTCATTAAAACTGAAAACTGTTGATGAAGGTAATATATTAAATTCACTTAATTTTATTATTAGATTTCAGATAATAATTAATGCTTTTTTTTTTTCTTCTAGAAAAAGTCACTGGAGTGTGTATATATAATTAATTATGTTGTGTGTTTACATCAAGTTATGGCTCACTCATATTAATACTTCTGGGCCATTATTATGACTGTCAAAACAATCTGTGTTGCAGTTCTCATTTATCCCTGGCCTGGAAGCTTTTGTTAAAACCAACCAACCAGCCCAGTAATGAGCAACTCCTCCTCTTATCATTTTCTTCCTCCTCCCACTTATTTTTTTTTTTCTTTGTTTTGTTTTGGGAGATGGAGGTACAAACTGCTCTTGAAGATTTTCCAAATATCCCGAAATAGGGAGGTGTGATATGGAACTTATGCTAACATAAGTTCCAACTTAGGCAACATGAATCTTCTAATGCATTCTTTACTTCTCTCTCCCTAATGTTTGAGATCTTTTGTTTTAAAATTCTATTTAAATTACTAATTATATAGATTGCAGGATGCATGCCTGCATATATGTACTGTCACAGCCTATAGAGAAAGGTGAAATTCTCCCATGAACTGATAGAGTACGAGAGGACAAACCATTTATAGCAATCATTGGTTTGATTAGATTCTGTTTCTCCCCCTAAGACTCCGATATACAGACCAAAACACATAAGAGATACATAAATTAGAATGCAACTTTTTTTTTTTTAGAATGCAACTTTTTTTTCTTTTTAAGATTTTATTTATTTGAGAGAGATCCCAAGTAGGTAGAGAGGCAGGCAGAGAGAGGGGAGGAAGCAGGCTTCCTGCCAAGCAGAGAGCCTGATGTGGAGTCTCGATCCCAGGACCCTGGAATCATGACCTGAGCCGAAGGCAGAGGCTTTAACTCACTGAGCCACCCAGGCGCCCCAAGAATGCAACTTTTAAGAGAGATTCTGTTTATACACCTTTTCACCATAGGACATAAAATGTTATGTAACAAATACAATATATCTAGGTCTTCATGTCTGTATTACACCAAATTATATGTGCTGCCAAAGCGAGCACTGTATTACACCAAATTAAACCAGAGAAACAAAAGTATAAAAAGAGAGTCTGATGGGAATGAATGCTGCACCCAGTAAAGAGATGGATATGGAAATAGAAAGAGGCATCGAGAGAGGCTATCTCCAGGCAGCTGACAATAAGCAGGCTGAGGTCATACCCTGCTACATATTTAGATTTCTAGGAACACCATGAGCAGTACTGTATTTTGAAATTCAGCAGAGAAATATGAAATTAAACCCTTTCTCACACCATTTGACATAATTCTACTTCAGACAACCTGTGAAAAGCATATTTTGTAAATTTTGCTACAGTTTACGGGGACGAATAGGAAGAGGAAGATGTTACTGGTATTTTCCAATTATGTTAGCCAAAGATTTTCTCCAGTTGCAAGTTTACTTTGAGTTATATTTGTGTGCTCTCAATTCTTTCAACAAGACAAGCATTATAATAATAGAAAAGCAATATGGTTTTACATTTTCAAAGTTTGCATGTTCCTATTATCTGTCAATTAAAAATAATTTCCTTTTTTTCTGGAGAAGAATTTCTGGATTTCATTTTGGATATGTCTCACCTTATCTTTTTTAAGTGTGTCTACTTCCATAGAGAACAAGTTGTTCTCTCCTAATGTATTTCTACAATGACTATGCTGCTTTATTATAGGCTTACAGAGAACAATACTTGGCCTTCACACCATAGACTGAGGAAATGATGTCAGGGGCTATATCCAAGCCAGATGTATTCCATGATCACCTTAGGGAGCTGGCCAAGGGTTTAGATGTTTTTGTTAATTTTTATGTGTATAGGAGCAGTATGTATTTCTAGGGGGGAAAAATGCATAAAGAACTTTTTTTTTTCCCTCAGGAATCTGTAGTCCAGTACAGTGTTCTATATCAGACCAATATAATTTTATACCTTAAAATTATGTGTGAAGAAAAGAAGATAGAAATTTTTAACAACTGCTGCTTTTTTCTGGATCTCAAAAGGATTTTGTAATCATTAATTAGATATGAGAGCAAACTTCCCTTTTTGCCGGTTTTTGGAGCAATCTATCCTTTTTGTTTAGTTGTACTTCACAGAAGTTCCTTTTTTCCTCTTCTCTTACCATTTTCTTTCTAAATTATTATTTTTTGTTCTTTGTTCCAGAGGAAAGGGAGCATCTCAAGGTTCTGAATATATTGGGACATTTGAGAGACAAAAAGGAATTGAGAGTTTATTACCGATGTGGAATTACTTAATTTATGTTAACATTTATATTTTTAAGATGATGATCCAATAATCATGTATACCAATAATCGTTGCTATCACTTAACAATGGATAGGACATGAGTGCAAACACTGTGAAATGTCACAGACATATCAGGACCGAAGGCAAAATTCTTAGGCAGAAAGAACATTACATTATGTTTCTTGGTGGTGGAATCATGATTTTTCTTTCAGAAACACAATACATTTTCTTTTTTTTTTTTTTTTAAAGATTTTATTTATTTATTTGACAGACAGAGATCACAAGTAGGCAGAGAGGCAGGCAGAGAGAGGGGGAAGGAGGATCCCCACTGAGCAGAGAGCCCGACACGAGGCTCGATCCTAGGACCCTGAGACCATGATCTGAGCCAAAGGCAGAGGCTTAACCCACTGAGCCACCCAGGTGCCCCAAACACAATACATTTTCTATACTGCTTTTGAATTTTATGTAGGTACATATGGATTTATAGCATTTTTGAAAATAGTACTGTGTATGTACATATATATGTATATATTGAAGTTGATTAATTCATTGTAAAGATTGGCTAGGGTTCAGTAGCTTTGTTTTTATTTAGACAAAATTACAACTATATTTTTAAACAAGAGGAAAGAGGAATAATCTCTCAATTCAGTGTTCCATGTTAATCAAGTTGTTACATGCTTTGGTTGGTATATTTCCTTTAAAAAAAAGTCAATGTATTTTTTCACAAAATAGGTAATGAACAGCAAGGTTTAAATTTGGCGCTGTCTTCCTGTCATGTGGACCTTCACCAGACATCTTCCTGTGCTAACGGATCATGTAGCCATGCTTTGGTGTACTACACGGCTGTGACAGATTTTTCTCGAGATGGAGACAGAGTGACAAACATTGTTGTGGAACCTATAGTGCATGAGGATTTCCTATGGAATAGCTACGTTCCAGACAGTATCCAGGTTGACAAATTACAAAAACTACTTTTACAATTGGAGCTTTAAAAAAGATATATTTATTTGATCAGTACATCTTATAAACTTTTCATTTCAAAATTGTTTAATAAGCTTTTTCCATTTTTAAATGAGTCAATTTCAATAACTGTGGTAAAAACAGTAATGACAAAGTCATTGAGATTGCTAAGCAATTTATTGTGTATCACTAAATACAATTAATGATAATATTTACCAAAAATGTCTTTGCTTTTAAGATCAAAGTAAAAGATGTCCCAACTGCTTACTGCTATTCATTTACTGACCCACATATAATTACATTTGATGGCAGGTAATTTCCTGAAAGTTTTTTTTTCTTTTAGTAGATTTTGTTCTTTTGGATTTTGCTTTTGTTTTCTTTTAAACATCTTCCTATTTCATTGTTTCTTCATCCTATTCACTGAAAGATTAGACAGGAAGGCATGTATAGATATCACTGGCTTGTTTCAAAATACTAATTTATTGTGTGGAGTTTTTTTGCCTTCAAATTTGGCCCTTGATAAGTATACAATTTAGTTATGAGGATGAATTAGTAAAAATGAAGATTCTTACAAATACAAATAGTCATTTTAACTTGATTTCATTATCTTTAATAGTGGTTAAAATTCTAGGCTCTAGAGATATTTACTATATTGTATCTCCACATGATACTGAAATAATCCTTAAGTTTTAGGTGAGATGATTAGGCGAATGCATTATAATTTTTTTTAAAAAACTGAGTATTTCTATTTCATGACAAGGATACTCAGGGGAAAACTATTGTAGCCATCATGAATACCTGGATATCTGCCCCTGGAATGCAAGTAAAAGGACAAAATGATCAAAAAGTAATCTAAGCTATCTTGCTATTAATATCTGCATATGAGGATTTAAACTCAGTTATACTGTTCTGGGAAATATATGATTTTAAGATGTCCCTAAAGAAAATTATAAGAACAACTTTTTGTTGAGTCAAAATTGTCTTCATCATGTAAGGTAAGATAATTTATTCTTTTTAAAAATTTTAATGTGATCATAGTAAAATTTTTCAGTATGGGCAAATAAATACAGAACTCCATCACAAATGATAATCAAAAAGTTTGAGCAATTATTGAAAAGTTGTAGAAATTGATCCCACGTGCAAGATTCCTTTATGGTTACAATAAAAATCTTAGAAGTTTTAGTGGAAAAACCTCTAGAAAACATAGTGGGGATTAATTCAGTTAGTTATAATTCAATAAGATTAATTGTGCAACAAGTGACAAACCCTGTTCTCAATGCTGGGGGTATGGCAGTTCATAAAACAGACATCTCCTGCTGTCATGCAGCTCACTTCTGCATAGGTAAAGAGATATGCACAGTTGATAAATAAAATACAAAGTGTATCTGAGGAACATGGGTGCTATGAAGAAAACTGTAGCAGGGACAGGAGGAGAATGCTTTAGCAGTGTTGACCAAAGTGATAGGAAAAAGGAAGAAACAAGTCATAGGATTAGGTGTTTGTCACTTCTGTGTTTCATTCAGTGCTCTAAACTAACACGAAGTAGTGGTGTCTCGGTGGCTCAGTCGGTCAGGAGTCGGACTCTTTATTTGGTCTTTGGTCCTGATCTCGGGGTGGTGGGATCAACTCACATAGGGCTCCACACTCTGGGGGGAGTCTACTTGAGATTCTCTCCCTCTCCCCCCTCCCACATGCATGTGCATGCTCTCTCTTTCTCAAATAAATAAGTAAATCAAAAAAATAAACTAATATGAAGCTATTAGATATATGGATTTTTCATTCTTGTATCAAAATACATTGAATGTGGATAAATAAATTGAACACACATTTTTTGCTTATAACGTATTGTGGTATTTTGTACAGTTCTTAATGCAGTTGATTTTTGTTAACCATAGGGTATATGATAATTTCAAAACTGGAACATTTGTGCTTTATAAGAGTGTGTCACGTGACTTTGAAGTCCATGTACGCCAGTGGGACTGTGGAAGCCTTCACTATCCTGTGTCGTGTAACTGTGGGTTTGTTGCCAAAGAAGAAGGTGATGTTGTTACTTTTGATATGTGCAGTGGTCAGCTACATGAATCACAGCCATATTTATCTGTAAAGAGCCAAGATGTAACCAGCAATATCAAGATAAGTGAATCCTACTTAGGAAGAAAAGTCACAGTATGTATGATTTTTTAAAAGTATTTGTCCTCTTTTTCCTACAGATTTTGGATTAAAATCTGAACTTCTTTTCATCTCTATAGGAACTATCATATTTTAACATTAGTTTTCCCCCAGAAATAGCTTTTTGACAACTAATACTGATCTTAGAAGGAATAACTTTTTTTCTTTTTTTGGCTTAGCACACACAAATAGACGCAGCATAGTTAATACTTCATCAAATCTAACCAGCCTTACTTTAAGATTTCAGTGTAGTAACTTGGTGGGTTATTCCTATAAATTATTTTTGACAGTGCTGAATAAATAGTATATTACACAGAGATGAAATACGTAATTAAGAATAAGTATTCAGGGGGCGCCTGGGTGGCTCAGTGGGTTAAAGCCTCTGCCTTCGGCTCAGGTCATGATCTCAGGGTCCTGGGATCAAGACCCGCATCGTGCTCTCTGCTCCTCAGAGAGCCTGCTTCCTCCTCTCTCTCTGCCTGCCTCTCTGCCTAATTGTAGTCTCTGTCTGTCAAATAAATAAATAAAATCTTTAAAAAAAAAAAAAAAGAATAAGTATTCGGGGGGTGCCTGGGTGGTTCAGTCAGTTAAGGATCTGCCTTCAGCTCAGGTCATGGTCCCGGGGTTCTGGGATCAAGCCCCACATCAAGCTCCCTGCTCAGCAGAAAGCCTGCTTTTCCTTCTCCCACTCCCCCTGCTTGTGTTCCCTATCTTGCTGTGTCTCTCTCTGTCAAATAAGTAAAATCTTAAAAAAAAAATCTCCAGGAGTAGTTAGCCAATTTTTGAAATGAGTACAGGTGGTTCTGTCTCAGGAATAAGCTGGTAGATGCATGGAAAAGATTAGAGATCATTAATATTTTAAAATAATGTTTGTGTGTGTAAGCTATTTATATTATAATGTCATTTTCCTTTCATCTTCCAAAAAAGTATATTCCAAGTGAATAAGATTCAATTTTAAATGAAAGTAGTACAAAATACAGGTGACTGTTTCTTATAACATTGAGGTAAACAAGAATTTTTAAACATAATGTTATGTATTTAAATTCTATCCTTAAAAACCAAAGTGTAAATGAAAAACTGGGAAAATATTTTCTACATATAAAATATACAGTTAATATAGAAAACACTGCTTTTTGAAAGTATTTTTCTATCTTCCTGTCTTTTTGTTTGTTTGTTTGTTTTTTTAAGAAACACTACACCCAACGTGGGTCTTGAATTCATAATCCTAAGATCAAGAGTCACATGGCGCTACTGACTGGGCCAGCCAGGTGCCCCTAGAAAACACTCTTATACATCACTAACAATCAGCACTCCAATTAAAATGAGCAAACAATATACACAGGCAATTGACAAGAGAAAACTGATAAATATATCCAAAAGTATAAATAACCAATAAAAATATGAAAACCACGACCTCATTAGCAATCAAAGAAATGCAGATTAAACATCTCATACAATGTTGGCAAGAATAGAAAATAGTATCTACAGTCTTTCCAAAGGACATAGCTATATTATGCATGCACACAACCTACGCATGTCATTTTTCAAGAAATTTTACTTCTGAAAATTTACCGTAATAAGTATATTCGGAGTCCTGATAGTGTTCATTGTATCTCTCCTTCTAAGATGGAAAAGTTACAGTTAATCAATGATGGATCTTGTAGTTTAACCAAAACCCTAAGAAAAGTGATGTCACAGAATAGAACATTGTCTAGTCATGAAAATTTTGGAGCCAATTGCATTAATTGGCAGGCAAAGATATTAATGGCATATAGGAACAGTTTTAGAAAAATCGGCACCAAAATCTTAACATGAACTAGCTCAGATTGAATGGTAACATAAGGTTTGTTTGCTTTTAAAATAATTTTTGGGAGTGAGCACTTACGATTTTTTATACAGAGAAAAAAATGCCATTTTTAAATTTAAAAAAATTAAAGGAGAAAGAGTCAGATGAACAAACATATATGGTGTATCTTCAGTGACTTTAGAAGAGAGCATTTCTCAACATTCAGGTCCCTGATCTGGGAGCAGCGGTAGGCCTGTGAGGAGGATCATGGATGACACAGGCTATTGAGATAATTTGACAAACCCCTTGCTCTCATTCAGACTCCCCAGGTATGCCCTGTTTATAATTTGGCTTATGATTCTGTTTGCCTACTGTGAAGATGAGAATGTTGATTAGCCACAGGAACATGTATTCCTCTGGACTTAAATTTATCTGTGTAAATTAATTACTTGGCAGTCTAGTTCCATACTTAATTATTATCAGAGGCATTACTTGGTAAACATAATCCTCAACATTTACAGCTGTTTTGATTGTATAAAATACCCCACCTTAGTTTAAAAAGAAAGAGGTTTGAACAATATTTTGCAATAAAAGAGTCAATATAGAGATCAGATTTCAAGTCAGCAAAGTGCAAAAACCATTGATTTGACACAGAGCATTAAAAGGAAAATTGTAATATGAAGAAAATCAGTATTCTGTTCTCTCTTTATATTGAAGGAATAAATGAATTCGTTTCTTCTCAAATAATAGTTTTTTTTCTTAATCCATATTGAATATTGCTTAAGCATTTCTTATTTCTGTATTTCAGGTCTGGTTTTCTTCTGGAGCATTTATCCGTGCTGATCTTAGTGAATGGGGCATGAGTTTAAGCATCAGAGCCCCTAGCCTAGACTATAGAAACACTTTGGGGCTTTGTGGCACCTTTGATGAAAACCCAGAAAATGATTTCCATAATAAAAATGGGATAAAAATTGATCTAACTTTTGATAATTGTGTTGCTTTTATTAATGAATGGAGGTAAGAAAGTAAACTGTTTTCATTTGTTATTGTGTTTAGTGGAGACACAATACTCTTTTTTTTTTTTTTTTTTTTTTTTGGCAACATGTTACTGAGAAAAAATGTTCTTATGCAATTTATTATTCTTTTCTGTTTTTCACCTGGAAGGATTTTGCCAGGGAAAAGCATGTTTGACACAATGCCAGTTTCTCCACCTTCACCTGGAAAACTGTCTTATTGTAGCTGCTCATCGGACACTAATTCTTTATATCCTTCCAATCGTCTGGACAGTGCTTCTCAACAAGAGATTGTTTCAGGTTGCAGAGATCTCAAACATGTCAGATTCTCTTTCTTGATACCAGAACTAGATGTCACCTCTGAGTATATTAATTCAGAAGCTCTTATCAGAGGGATAGATGAGTATACATCTGGAGAAGAAAATAATTTGAACTTCCTTCCTCAAGAAGAAAAGCATGTGAACCTAACCAAACTGGAATTACATTTACAAAAACATCCTGGAAATGAAAAACAAGAGGCACCAAAAACTCTGGACAATGGGAAACATACACGGGGCGAGGGTAGCCACAGCCAGGAGATGAGGCGGGATCCACAAAACAGATGGAAACGGCAAAACTTTTACGAGTTTCTTCCCATGTTTGCTTTCCAAAGTCTTAGCCAAAGCAACCTAGAAGAATTTGCTTATTTCTTCCCTGAGGACCATATTGAGGATGTCCACCAGGAGTTTGTCCCTACGTGGCCCACACCCTCTGGTCTCACCGAACACGGCACTTTGGCGCTCTGCCAGCAGACTCTTGCCAACTCTAGCATAGGAAGACACTGTCTCGCCTTTCTGGGCAAGAGCCTAGACACTGCTATAGATATGTGTGTTAAAGATGTTCTCCTAAAAGATGATCTTAGCTGGGCAGAAGCAGGTGTGGCTCTTTTAGAAAATGAATGTGAAAAGAGAATTTTGGAAGAGGGGAAATACAGCACAGAATACAGCAAGTTAGTTGAAGACATTCTCGAGGTCCTCAGATGCCCCAGTTTATGCAGTGGCAATGGGCAGTGTGTGGAATGGGGATGCGCATGCTCCCCAGGCTTTAGTTCTTATGACTGCAGTGATTCACATGGTGAGTGAGAACTCTACAGCTTTGATATTGCATATGCTATTGGGTTATAGAAATTCTTTGTTCTTTTTTTTTTACTTTCAGTATCTTAACAGGGTTTATTCAGATTATTTAGGGAAAAGAACCCCAATTAACTAATCGATACAGTCATAATTCTTCCAAAGCATCTCATCTTAGAGTAAAAGTTGTGGTACTTATAATAGCCTATAAGGCAGGCTGTACCTCTTCAAACTCATCTCCTACAACTAAAACCCTCACTCATTTCACTCTGGTTTCTGTAATGCCAAGTTCTCTTGACCTCAGGGTCTTTGTATGCAGTTCATCCCTTCTGTTGTAGAGAATAATCATTTTTTTCTAGAACTCAAATTTAGTATTTTTTGGATACTGTGTTTCTAATATTCTGCTAATTATGCCAGTTTCCTTAATTTTTTTTCTCTAATCCACCTACATGGTACAAACTATTATATTCCAATATGTAAGAGAAAGAAATTTTTAAATATCAATTTGTGGGGCACCTGGGTAACTCATTCAGTTAAGCATCTGTCCAGCTCAGGTCATGAACACAGTATTGACCCTGTGATCCAACCAGCATGGGCATTGGGCTTCCTGCTCAGCGGGGAGCCTGCTTCTTCCTCTGCCTTTGCCCACCCCCCTGCTCTTGTTCTCTCTCTCAAATAAATAAACAAAATCTTAAAAAAAAAAAATCAATTTGATTTCATTAGCCATTAAACCAGCAATTCCAGATTTTCCTTCTACCCCCACCATCCCACCCTTCTATCTGAGAGACTTTGCCATCTCAGTAAATACAAACTTCACTCCTCTGACTGTTCACATGAAAAACTTGCAGTCATTTTGACTCTTCATCTTTTTTTTTTTTCCATGCCTCAGGCTTAATCCATTAGTAGCAAATCTGACTCTAGCTTCAACAATTTTCATCTCTTCCCCAGCTACAACTTAGTTCAAGCCACCTTTATTTCTCATCTGGATTATTATAGATTTTCTCAAAATTTATTCTCCATACAGCAGCTAAAGTGATCCCTTTGCAATGGTAGTGGAAATATAGTACTCCTGCTTAAATCCCTCTCATGGCTCTCCTTTTCCTTCCAAGTAAAACCTACCATGGTCTAGAAGACCCAAAGCAGTTGGAGCTTCCTCTCTCACTGAATTTCATCTGTCATTCTCTCCACGGCCCCCCAGTGTTAAATTAAGTGGTTGCTTTGCTGTTTCTCAACGAGGCCAAACCTGCTCCAACCTCAGGACCTTTGCATGTACTTTCCCTCTCACTGAAGCATTCTTCCAACATCTATCTTTGTGATGGACTTCCTTCTCTTCTCTCTTCAAATGTCATTATTTGAGACATCTTCCATGGTCATTCAAAATAAAGTAGTTTCCTTCACACACCCCATAGTCTTTATGTCCCTACATATAGTTAATATATGTTTTCTTCATAGTCTTGAAAACATTTATGCAATATACTTTATTTTTCACTTGTTTATTTTTTGTCCTCCTATATTAGAATGTAAGTTATAAGAAGGCAGGAGCTTTATTCTGTTCATATATCCCTGGTGCCTAGAATAACATCAGAAAAAAAAAATGCTCAGTAAACATTTGTTGAATATGAAAGAATAAACTAGCAAATATATATTTTTAATTTTCACAAATATTTTAGTGTTCTGAGCACATAATTTATGATCTTATATTCCATTGCTAGTAAAGTTATATTCACTTATATTTTGCCAGTACTTAGAGAACTGTTACTTTTATATGCAGCATTTATCTATTTTGACAGCCAGATCTTGCTGATACAGATAGTGTATCGTCTTATCGAGACCAGAATCAGATATATAAAAATATGATGATCAGTTAACTCTGATGGCTAGGAGAAATTTTTTTTCCAATGATTGAAAGTACACCTAAGATTGTGGTGGCATATAGGATAGCAATAATACATAAGAACATTAGTAACATTTTCATGAAATTTTGATAACTCTTATACTGTTTAAGAATTTTTAAATTTTAACTCATTAAATTTTAACATATTGCTAATTACACTGTTTTATTACAAAAGTATTTTTTAAGTTTTTTTTTTTTATGGATTTTATTTATTTATCTGACAGAGAGAGATCACAAGTAGGCAGAGCAGCAAGCAGAGAGAGAGGGGGAAAGCAGGCTCCCTGCTGAGCAGAGAGCCCCATGTGGGTCTCAATCCCAGGACCCTGAGATCATGACCTGAGCTGAAGGCAGAGGCTTTAAACCACTGAGCCACCCAGGCACCCCTACCCCTATTTTTGGTATAACCCATTTCTATGGCACAGACCAAAATGGCAAGAACAAAACACAAGCCATTGTAGTAGCAATTTCTTAATGCTTGTAAATAATTGGTATTAAACATTATTAAAACATTAATTAAACCTGTATATTTAGGCACTGGTAGTATCTTTAATGCTATTTTTATTGCTTTAATGGTGGGTCACACTTAACACCAGATTTCTCTTAATATTTAATAGTTCAGGGGTGCCTGGGTGGCTTAGTAGGTTAAGAGTCATGATCCTGGGACCTGGGATGGAGCCCCTGGTTGGGCTTCCTGCTCAGCAGGGAGCCTCCTGCTCCCTCTCCCTGCCACTCCCCTGCTTGTACTCTCTCTGTCAATAAATAATATCTTTAAAATACATACATAGAGGGATGCCTGGGTGGCTCAGTTGGTTAAGCAGCTGCCTTCGGCTCAGGTCATGATCCTACCTCGTCCTGGGATCGAGACCCACATCGGGCTCTTTGCTTGGCCAGGAGCCTGCTTCTCCCTCTGCCTCTGCTTGCCTCTCTGCCTGCCTGTGATCGCTCAGGCGCTCTCTCTCTCTCTCTCTCTCTGACAAATTAAAAAAAAAAACACAAAAACAAAAAAGCCCTTTAAATAAATAAATAAAGCAAAATAAAATAAAGTACATACATACATATATATACATATATATATTTGTTTAATGTACTAATATTTAGAGTAGAGTTCAGAATATATTTTCCATATGCTTTTAACTTGGACCTTGAAAATAATTAGTTTATTTTTCTGGAATTAAAGAAAATTTGTACATTTTGTTTTATCATTCTGTCCAAAGACAGGGCTCCTGAAATTATAGAACTCGAGAATGCTGGATTCTGTAATATTCGAAAATATAATTGTATGACAGTGAGAGTGTTTGGTCAAGGCTTCAAAGAATCACCTTCAATTAAATGTGAAGTTACTAAACTGCAGGTATGTTAATTATAGTGTTGAAAAACAATCAAGTTTGTGATTTATTCAGATTAATTTTATCCTGAATTAATTTGTTCTGTCAATTAATAACATAATTCCAATGGATGTCATAGCCACAGAGTGCTCAATAGAAAAATGGTTGAATTGCTTGACCTTAAAACTTCTTCCTTATTTGTTAACTCTATTAAACTATTTTATATAATTTTTATTGCAGTATTGGTTCATTATTCTAGTTATAATAAAAAATTAAAATAATATTAAGCTTGATATGGAAGCTTCTGTATTTATTAAAATGTAAAACCATAAAGAACAGAGATCATTTTTATCCAAGTCAGCCTGTGTGGCTTAAGGGGCACAGGGATATGAACAGTTCCCTTTACAAAACAAAAAGTTGAAGAATAATTGCACTTATCCCTTTTTTTCTTTATCCCTTTTTCTTTCTTTAGGCCATAAATAATGGACATGATCACTCAGTTTGAACACTGGTATATCAGATTACACCTTATTTTGATGATTATTTATATGGTCTTCCTTTTCTTTATTCAAGTGGATTTTTATTTTAAGGGAAATTCTTTGAAAGCACCTACTTGGATAAGCTGAAAACTGAAGACAGCAAATGACATTTTAGCATTCTTTTTACTTTTTTTCTAAATTGCTAAAGCCAAATGGGATCCTGAGATTGAGAATTTAAGGAGGAAATAACTTTCGTATCTGTCTTTATCAAATATTTATACAAGAAAAATATGCTTATTTCCAGATTTTTGAGTAGAGCTTTTCTAAATAACCATGAAATATTTTAATCCTAATGAAATAATAAGACATACAATAGAAAATGGAATATATGTATAATTTTGTTCACTTAGTATTACTCAAGAGAGTAGACATTATATTGTTTGTGGCAGAATAAATCATATGATATCACACTACCATTAAGTGATTTGCCAAGAAAGAGAAAGTACACTTTGTACTTACTTTCAGATATATTATTTGCTGTGATATTTATTCTAATACTACCTTTATGTCGCCTAAACATTTGAGAAAGAGCACACTATGAAATTTTCTAACATGCTATACAGAACTACAGAAAGAAATATTGATGTTCACTAGCCCAAACCAAACTTACTTAGCTTAGCTATTTTCTTTAGCACCCTGTTCAGGATATTTATATATTTCATTTGTAATATGATTTTTTTTTAATGTTTGTATTCTACTTTGAATATCCTCTGCCCTCTGGTTGATTTTAGTTATGTACTTATTTGGAACGTATACAAAATACTCTCATGGTTCTGAGGGTTTGCACCATACGAAAGGTACACACAGAGAAATGTCACTGTTTTATCATCTCTACCATTCTGTCCATTACCCTTTCTTTCCATCCCATTCCCATCTATCCCCTGAAAGTATCCACTTTCACTCTTCTCTGGTTTATTCTTACTGCCTTTCTTTTGCACAAAGGAACAGATAAATCCCTTTTTTTCACATGAGAGGTAGCATATTATAGATGTTCTTTTCTACTTTTGCAGTAGTAATTTTCAACAAGTTTTTATCTAGAGATGCAAGCACCCACCCAATCCTTTTTTTCACTCCCTGCCCCCAGACCAGAACTTCACAGAATCCAATTTTTAAATACTTAGAGGATTAAATCCAAATAGCTATCCTAAAAATGAATGGCCCTTTGTGATCCAGCTCTTGTCTATTTTTGCAAACTTGAACCTCCTGGATATGCTCTACTAAAATCTCATGCTGTCTCTCGCATCCCCGCATTTCACTTGCTATTCCCTCCAAACAAATTGAATACCACTCTCTCCATTTCTGCTCCCTGTGTCCGAAGAGCAGTTTCTTCTACTTTCAGGAGGAGAAGCCTCCCGTGACTGCTAGAGTCAGTGGCTTCTTTCTCTCTCATTAAGCTTTATTTGAGTCTTGGTTACAATAATATTAAAATTATTTTGTCTGTCTTTTCCTCTGTGATCTTTTTCATCAGAAAGTCCTCAGCACCTATAGAAACTCACAAAATATTGATGAATGGAAAGTAAATAGAACTCTCTTTATTCCTTATTTGAGGTAGGCTTCTCTAAATGTGGCTGGAAATGATGTCTGTATGAAATCTCGTTCAATACACAAAGTCCTGTATCCATCTAAGTGTCCTTATCATGACGACCCGGAGACATTGTCAGTCGCCCTCCATAGGGAGGGACCACCGAACTGACCTGTCTGTAGGGCCAGACTCTACACATCCCCTTAAACGTAGAGATTTCTACTGTGACCTACTCTGTCAGTCATCAGTATTTAACAAGATAGTTTCTGCTGGCTGCAGATGACCGCATGTTCTTGCCTTCTTTTCCATCTCCTACTGACCCTCAGTATGGCAGCATCAACATGCTCCTTGCCCATTTCTGAGCAATTGAAAGCATTCTACAGTCATAAATTTAAAAAAAAATTAAATCAAAATATTGTTAATAAAATATGGCTTTTTAGTTTTCTATGTAGTTAGCAGGACCCAGAAAATTACTCTGGCTTTTCTTCTTTAGGCACCAATGCATTTTAATACTGAAAAGTAATCCCTTAATATAGATTAAGTATGATTTGCTACTGAGTTATTAAGTAGGGTGAACTGGTTAGAATTAAGTTTTCAGTTACGTAAATTTATCCAAACTGCCTTGAGCAAAAATGGTACTTATTATGAGGACAGTACGTTTTTCACGGAGTCAGGATTAGAATGTAATTGCCGACTTCTCAGGAATAACTTGAATTTGGGACTTGAACACATGAAAACTCAGTATGTCTGCATTTGTATGTGTGTGTAGTTATCTATCTCAGTTCTTTTTTTCTCTGTGGGCTTCATTTTTCCCTTTCATTAGATACTGGCTTTCTCCACATAGTGAAAAACAACAGCTGCCCATAGCTCCATAACTTTGTGTCTTGCACCTCAAGCCACCAGAAGCAGACTGGTCCAACATACCCCCTGGGACAAAGTTAAAATAGTCCAAGTAATCAAAACATTAGCTCAACTTAGATCCACCCCTGGAGTGGTTACATGTAGTCAGGAAGATGGGTCATATAAGAACATGAGAGGGCTCTGGGAACCAGACAGAAAGAACAATTTCAAGTTGCAGGAGAAGGTTAGGAGCTTTTGCAGGAGAAATGACTTCCTGGGTAGGAAATCAATCCACTGTTGGCCAGTTATGTAGTCAAATGTGTTTCCTCTTGCTACAAAACTCATGGCATGGTGATTCATTATGTGTGACTGATATTGGTAACTTCTTTCATTTGAACTCACAAGAAATGCATGAGGTGTCGGAAGCAGTTTACATCAAATTAAAGTGTATATGGTTTTCATTATTCTGGATAAAATTCAATGTTGATGTCACTTTTATTACTTCATTATATATTCCATTATACCAGCCATGCATTTTAAAATTTATCTTTTGATTATATGTAATTCACTAGCAAGGAATTTCTATAATTAAACAGAGGTTAATTGCCTTCTCATTATGCCTTTAGTATAATAACAGTAAATGGGTCCTTGGAAAAGCTGTCTACACGAATACTGTTTTTCAAAATAGCAGAACCATTGATTGTCAGCTGCCCCCTGATGTTCAACAGTCTGATACCATAAATCTGATGGGGGAGAAACCAATTGCAAAGTGGCAATTAAAGGTAAAAGAGAAAAGACATAAATAAATTTTATATATTAAAATTTCATAATGAATTTATGAAGCTACATTTAGAATAGATCTTCTGATTATAAAACTATATCTTACAGGTATCTAATGATGGTTATAAGTTCAGTAATCCCAAAATAATGATCATATATGATGGGGCTTGTCAAGTTTGTGGTCTCTATGGGAAGGACTCATGTACTATAAAGGTATGCATTTTTTTCCACTTATTTTCACATTTACACAGTTGGTATTTTCATTTCCCATGCTATTGGCATATTAATGGCATATTAGTTTTTTCACCTTCATATCAGAAATACTAATGGAGAAAAGCCTTTCTCAAGTTTATATACAGTTAACTAAAATTGTTATTCTGCCCATAACTGTTATTGAAATGGCAAGGAGAAGGTTTCTACCTTGTATGTTTTGAAATGGCAAGTGTTTATTCCTTAAAAAAATTCCTTAAAAAAAAAAGAAAGGAGGTTCAGATTGAATTTTAACTCTTACATATATTCCTTCTGAAATAGTAATAATGATTTTCCAGTAAGATGTCTCTCCACAATTACCTAATCTTCTTTGTAACTAGAGGCGTGCAGGATGGAGCTTGTAAAATGTATAAGGCTAGCACTTTTTTTTTTCTCTTTAATTAATTTTTTATTTTTTATAAACATATATTTTTATCCCCAGGGGTACAGGTCTGTGAATCACCAGGTTTACACACTTCACAGCACTCACCAAAGCACATACCCTCCCCAATGTCCATAATCCCACCCCCTTCTCCCAAACCCCCTCCCCCCAGCAACCCTCAGTTTGTTTTGTGAGATTAAGAGTCACTTATGGTTTGTCTCCCTCCCAATCCCATCTTGTTTCATTTATTCTTCTCCTACCCACTTAAGCCCCCATGTTGTATTACCACTTCCTCATATCAGGGAGATCATATGATAGTTGTCTTTCTCTGCTTGACTTATTTCGCTAAGCATGATACGCTCTAGTTCCATCCATGTTGTCGCAAATGGCAAGATTTCATTTCTTTTGATGGCTGCATAGTATTCCATTGTGTATATATACCACATCTTCTTGATCCATTCATCTGTTGATGGACATCTAGGTTCTTTCCAGAGTTTGGCTATTGTGGACATTGCTGCTATAAACATTCGGGTGCATGTGCCCCTTTGGATCACTACGTTTGTATCTTTAGGGTAAATACCCAATAGTGCAATTGCTGGGTCATAGGGCAGTTCTATTTTCAACATTTTGAGGAACCTCCATGCTGTTTTCCAGAGTGGCTGCACCAGCTTGCATTCCCACCAACAGTGTATATAAGGAGGTTTTTTGTTTTGGGTTTTGTTTGTTGTTGTTGTTGTTGTTCTGTGGCAACTAAATTCATTGGACCTCACAAATCTCCACCACTGAAGGAATTACGGAAGAGCCCAGCCAGAGCTGAATCCTCACAGCCACACCCTCCTCATTTAGCTGCAGTCTGTTGGTTTATCAACAGATCTTTCTCATAGGCCAGCTACTGATGTAATAGATGCCAGGGATCTAATATTACTTGGCTCTTCAAAACTGAGAAGCATATCAAATAATATTTATGTAGATAAAAATTTAAAGTATTATTTTAAGTTTTAGATCTTTCTTCCCCTGAGATTAGCAACTAGATGTTATCAATAAGAAGTTTCTGTTTCTGAAAAGTTGTTTGATTTTTACTTTCCCTTAAATATTCCATTTCCACATGTCTTATAAGAAATACTTTTAAAATGTTATAATTCACAATTGTTTTATATTGTTGGGGCTATTTTGTTTTTATTTTTGTATTGTGTTCTAAGTGACATCAGAAGAGATTTTTGTCAAATATGCAAAGTTTATATATGCTGAACAAAATTTGGTCTTTTTCTCGGGTTGAAAATGATTGCTACATTTAATGTTATTTCTTTGCAGATCAGCTTCTCTATTATTTTGTATAAGGATATCCATTGTCAAATGTGGATAATTATATCATAGTTCTTGTTCAGTTTTGCCATATTCAGAGGACATGGTAGGCTCCTAGAGCAAGGGAAAATCGTTAGAAACTAATGTGTTTCAGTAAGATGAGCAGGGGAAAAATTGTTTCATTTCTTTATTAATAGAGCATTTCCAGCCTGAGTTAGCAGTAAAAACAAAACAAAACAAACAAAGAAAAAACAAGAAGAAAACACAGGTTTTCTTCCTTGTTATTTATAAACTAATTCTACACAAAGATAAATCTACATATATATTTTCTTATTCCCTCCTTATTGATCAATTCCATATGCAAATTGCACAAAAGAAAATGATTTGTTTTCTAACATACATTTATGATGAGGATATATGAAAAAATGTTTCCTAACCAGAATAGACTTATTATATGCTTTCACTGAAATCACCAACATATATGGTATTTCCTTTCTATGTACATTTTTTTTCCTAAACACTAACTATAATGACATCTTAATTGTTTTTCTCTTTTTAAAATTTCCGTTAGGAAAATGTTTGCATTATAGATGGGATCTGCTACATTGAAGGAGATAAAAATCCTACCAGCCCTTGTTTGATTTGTAGACCAAAAATTTCAAAATTTACTTGGTCATTTTTAGAAAGTAAGTTAATCTTTATTAATCCAGATATTTTCTCTACAAGATGTTTTTAAGTGATTTTAAAGCATGAGGTACTTAAAACATATTTAAGATGTGTTTAATTTAGGATCCTTCCTAACTGCATGACTTACTTTGCTTGGACATAATATAGGATGAAATGTTATTTCATGTAATTTCTATGATTATAATACAATAGGGTATGGGATTTCCATTTTAATATTTGATACTGAAAGCAAATGTGAATTATTAATGGAAGAAATGGGAATGGCTAATTCAGTTACCCACAGTTTGTACAAGTCAAATAGCTACTAACAAAATAGGCTCTCAAGTACTATATAAAACGTCCATCAGTAAAGTTGGTGGGTTTAGTGGAAAGAGAACATTACTTTGAGACCAAAGATCTATATCCTATCCTTAGCCTTATTTCTTTTTAGTTTTGTGACAAGACATTTAGCTATTTAAATTCCAGAGGCCATGCATTCACCAGGTGTTAAATAAGTCTTCCTGGATTCAGTAATCTATTAAGTGCCTTCCAGCCCTACCTTTCTGTGACTACATGAATATAATAGTGGGTCCAGATAATGTCTGAATACTTAGTTCCATCCGAAAAAAACACCCCACCTCATAGTCATGTACCATATAATTTCTTCACTTCCTTAAGTACAGCTATATATAATTCCACATAGATGTTTCTTATTCTCTTTCCTCAGTGAAAAGACCAGGCATCACAAAATACAATGAGATATATTTACTCCCTGGCCCCATCCCCATGTAATTTTATCTGAGTCATAAAACCTTTTATTTATACTGTGCTTTATAACATCACTATATATATTACTGTATATACAAATTTCATGACTGCATTAGACCATTTGTCAGATGATTCATTGCTCAGGTGCAAGACCCATGGGGTGTTATGGGAAGACAATGAAAATTTGGAGAAGAATTTAGTGCCAGGGACAAGGGAAACACACTATAGCTTCTGAATTGGTATCTGTGTTTTTAATGGTTTTGGTATGACTGACTCATCATAGATTTACAATGTTCAAGGATACCAGGGGTCTGGAAATACCATCTGTCCCAAGTTTCTTGTATTGAGGGATGAGGAAATTAAAATCAGTAAATTGTATAAAGATATATGAGGGCAGAGCAGGAGCCAGCACTACAATCTCTTGGCATCAGTGCTTTGTTGATGCAAGTGGAGTGTGTTTGTGCCCAGCACAATGGAAAAGGCTGTTCTTCCAATCTGTTAAGCCAGTTGGCAAGGGAGGGAGCCATTTTTTAATATGACAATGTAAAAAGATGTTTTAAAGCATTACTTGAGCACAAAAGGAGCACTCTCTGTCTTCTGAAATAACCAGAGTTCCAGCAAGTGAGCTTGGCAGCAGGAAAGATCTCTGAGGAGCAGAGGGTTGCTGTGACTCTGTGGCCCCCAGTTATAAAGGGGGAGACAGGTACAGTGAGGAAGAGTCAGGGGAGTCAAATGAACAGTCCAGACATAGTGGAGAGTAAAGGAGAAATAAAGAAAAGAAGATGCTGAGAGGGAAAGTAAAGCTGAAAAGGGTAGAGGACAAAGAAGAGTGAGAAAACAAGCACTGAGTTGGTCGACATGGAGAGGTAATTGCAGACAGGAAAGAAGAGGAATCCAGTTTGGGGAATGCAGAAGTGTTTCTCTTTTCAAAGTGCTTTTACACTCTTGTAGCAAAGGTTGAAGTCTTGGACCTGTGAGTTACTTTTACATTTTCTCAGAATGCAATTGAGTTTATTCTGAATGTTAAAAAAAAAAAAAAGGTAATGGAAGTTAGCTGAGTTTGAACTTCATCAGAAAGTTCCAGTAGGAGCTCTCTCTATTGTACTTTCCCTTTTCCTTTATTTTTTTTCTACACGAGTACAAAGTAAATGTTTTCTCTGTGACAGACAACCAACCCCCAGTGATTCAAATACCGCAAGACAAATTGCAGACATTTTTGGGGGAGAACTTTGTGTACCAGTTCATGGCCTTGGATCCCGAAGGTTCTGACATCCATTTTACCTTGGACTCAGGTCCTGAGGGAGCAAATGTTTCCTCTACAGGACTTCTCACATGGAAAGCAGAGTCCCAGACTCCACAGCAATTCACTTTACTCTTTAACGACGACTGCAATGCTGAAACGAGAGTCACGATTATGGTAATATTTATCATTACATAAATGCCACTGAATTAATTAGCAATATCGGTATCCATTTTAAACTTGCAATATAATCCTTAATTTGTGAAGAGGAACTAAATTATTCAACATTTCATGGAAAATTAAACTGCCAACATGCTGTTTTTGTCAGAATTTAAAATCTTATGGAGATTCTCAATTCTAGAGCATGAAGCTAAAGGATCATTTTCACCTGTACTTAACTATGATAAGGATAAAGAATGCATTCATTTTTGCCTCTCTGAAAGACCTGTGCTCAACCTAAGGTTGATAATTATACCCTTTCATTCAAGCAAAGTCATTTTTTATTGACCATTCTTTAGATATTATCAGTCATGAGCTGTTAATACTATTTTTTTTTTTGCACTGTATATGCTCGACATTTGGGACACACTCATACAGAAGTAATGGTATGAAGTGCAGTTGTGTACAATTTCATGGTAACCACAGAATTCAAGTGACTGTTTACTCTCTGTATTTTGGGATAACTCAGGGGCATGACTGCTTTACTCCTTACGGATTTTTGTTCCAGTTGTGGTGCGTGCATTATAGAAAGTGATCAATCATCTTGTAACATTTTTTTTTTTAGATTTTATTTATTTATTTGTCAGAGAGAGTGAGCACAGGCAGACAGAGAGGCAGGCAGAGGCAGAGGGAGAGGGAGAAGCAGGCTCCTTGCTAAGCAAGGAGCCTGACGTGGGACTCGATTCCAGGACGCTGGGATCATGACCTAAGCCGAAGGCAGCTGCTTAACCAACTGAGCCACCCAGACGTCCCATCTTGTAACATTTTTAAAAATTATCCCCAGCATTTATATTTTGGCTATGCTTTTGAAAGTTGGCATAATTACTTTATTAACATATCTTTTTAAATAGTCTTTTACATTAAATATATATTTTTAAAAATTAATTAATCAATTAATTTTTGTAAAACTTGTGGTCTGGTCTTGTACATAAACATACATACCAATCAAAATTTCTGGAGCATAAATTGAAGTTAATTTTATTGAAAAATAAAGCATCTTACTTTTTGTTTCTTTTGGAGGTGACTGTGAAATCTTGTGATTGCTTGAATGGTGGATCATGTGTGTCAGACAGGAAATTTCCTCCAGGAAGTGGAATGTACCTGTGCATCTGCTTGCCTGGCTTTGAGGGGGTTCTCTGTGAAGTGAACGTCACTGAGTGTCAGTCGAACCCCTGTGGCCTTGGCAGGTGTATTAGTGGATTTCCCAGTTATTCTTGTGTATGTCCGCCTGAACTCAAAGGTGAGTTTTGGTTCTTCATGAGTGAAATTAGTATGTGATCAGATTAGAAAGGAAAGTTCTGTGGCTTTCCAAGTAATCTACAGATTGCTCAAGCAAGTGTATGTTCCTAAAGATTTTAATATACACTTAAAAAGTGTAGTAATAGTCATCACAAATACATTTGCTACCAATATCCTTTTATTATTGTACATTGCTTACAGAAACTCTTATAATTTTGCCCATTTTTGTCATTTTAATGGCAATATTCTATGGCTGTGTTGTATTTTGCAGGTTCCTAAACATTTCTGTCTAAATTTGGTAGGTAAAGTATTTAAATTATTCAATTGAAATATAACATGGGATAATGAAGAAGTTTGCCATGGGAAATGTAAAAATTATCATTTAAGAAAGGTTGATAATTCATTTACTTAAAAGATCATGATATAAAGTTAGAGTTGCAATCAAATGAAATTTGCTAACTCATTAATTATCCTCAAATGTCTGATTCTAGAAACCTCAACTAAGAGTATGAATGACACCTTTTAATTTCCCAAAGCTTTTTGCAAGTCATACCCATGTTCCCTCTAATTTAAATAGATACAAATGTTAAATAAGTAAATGTGTAATTATTGAGCTGCAGTTTTTTTCCCTGAAGGCATCTATTTTAACATAAAAATGTTAGAGGTGCCTGGGTGGCTCAGTCAGTTAAATGTGCATCTCTTGATTTCAGCACAGGTCATGATCTCGGTCTTGAGATCAAGCCCCACATTGGCTCTGGGCTCCAGGAGGATTTAGGCTTGTCCCTCTCCCTCCTCTTTGGCGCCTCCTCCTGTTCAGTCTGTCATATAATAAATAAAATCTTAGAGTAAAATTAAAAAATTTATCATTTGGGACTGTTAGGCTACAGACTACATTTGAAAGAATTCAAATGTTGATTGTTTCATGGATTTTACTCTAATGAGTAAATGACTGAATATATTCATTCAAATAAGTTTTTGAACATTTCAAAGAGCAACACTTGATCTCAAAAAATTTTACTGAGGAAAGACTAACTTTTCCTAGCATGCTATAAAATTTTCATGGACTTTCACAGCTAATGCAATAACTGCAGTAAGGTGTCCTTAAGCTAAGATGACAACCATTCTAAGACTTTTTAAAAAATTCGTGGAGTGTTTTTAACAAAGTAAAAATTGCTGCTCTAATATGGTAAATTTTTTTCTTAAAATATTAATGGCTTTTTGTCTTCTTTTTTATAGGGAAAATCTTATGTACTTGAAGGGTCTTGTTTAATGTTAAAAAGAATCTAATTAATGACTATGTTTTACTCTGTTGTAAATTTTAAAATTAGTACATTCCTCTTAATATATTACAGCTTTTCTGAAGTTTGTAGGGCATACCTTAATGTAACAGAAGTAAAGATATCTTTTGGAAAGTAAAAGTAAAATATCTTCAAGTAAAAGAAATCAAATAATGAGCACTTAACAGGACACATAATGTTTTTCAAAATAAATAATTTGAACTCTCAATCTTTATTTTATTTAGGCAAAAATTGCCAGGAAGATGTTGATGAGTGTGAATCCAGGCCTTGCTTTCCAGGAGCAGAGTGTCTCAATACCTTTGGCTCCTATCACTGTGGTGCATGTCCTAAAGGATTTTATGGTGATGGGAAAATATGTCATGGTAAAAGTCCCTATTTTCTGCCATGAAGTATTTTTTGCTCCATTTAATTAATCCAAATCCCTCAGTTCTATTATATCTTTTACTCCTGTATTCATTTAGTGTATATTCATTAAGTGTCATGCACTAAGCCGGAGGTGGAAAGATGCAAAAATAGGTAAGACATGCCCTTTGACCTAATGGGTTTGAGTATGATACCAGGGAGTCTGATGTAATCACCGTAGTTCAATATGGCGTTCTATGTCTGCTGATAGAAGTGCCCGCAGAGACTAGCAGGAATACTACGCAGGGAATCATGTCTACCTGGAGGGATAATGAAAAGTTTTTTAAAAAGAAGAGTCATTACAGCTAAATCTGATGTATCCAATCAAGAGAGAAAAAGCTTTTGAGGCAGAAGAAACATGTGCAAAGGTGGAGAGGCATGTAAAATCACAGCACACTTGGGCACTATGAGTAATTAAGTGTGCTTAAAATATAGAGGGTAAGAGGGACTGCTGCAAGAATTAAAGCTGGAGTCCTAGCCAGTGGCCAGATCACCGAGAAACTGTGAGAAACACAATACAGTTTACAGTCTACTCAAAAGCAATATGGAGGATGGACCACCTATGTGTAAGGAACTGTGCTATTCTGAAGGTGGGAAGAAAAGCTAAGACAGTATTACAAATAAACAGGAAAGACATGAAGATATTCTGACCTTGGAGGAGGAGGTAATGGTTGAAAGAAACACTAAAGGAGCAAGGTGATGGTCCATGGTTAGTGATTGGGATTAGCATGGAGAGGGAAAGAGAGTTACTAAGTGCCAAGTGCTCAGTTTAGGTGAATGGGCATGTAGAATTGGCTTTCATATTGCTATGCACTAAATAGTGTCACCTGAAAATTCATATGTTGTGTCCCAAAACCCCATTGTGGCTGTATTTGGAGTAAGCAGTTGAATGAGGTCATAAGGGAGGATTGGGATCCAATAAGATTGGTATCCTTAGAAGAGGATACACTGGAGAGCTTCATCTCTCTCTGCCATGTGAGGACACAGGGAGATGGTATGGGAGCCAGGAAGAGACTCTCACCAGGAACCAGATGGGCCTGCACTTTGATCTTGAACTGGCTACCCTCCAGAACAGTAGGAAAATAAACTCCTTTTGTTTAGGACACTCAGTCTATGGTATTTTATTAGGCAGCCTGAGCTGACCAAGATACGTGACACACATGACATCTAAGTAAGAAGAAGGGGTTTTGGAAGGGAAAGAATGAATTCAGTTTGGATACATAGGGACTGAGGTGACTCCAAGTGGAGCTCTGGAGGGAAGATTAAGTTAAAGATACAGTTCTTAAGGTTATCAGTCATGGATGAAATTACCCTAAGAGAACACGAAGAGAAAGGAGGACAAAAATTGGTGGATATCAACCTTTTAAAAGCTTAAAAGAGAAAAGTTAATTATAGAAGACAGTGTCAAAGAACTGTATTTTGTTACCTATAAGTAAATAAGACCTCATACTGATGAAAAATAAATCACTTTGTAAGTCAGATTGGAGCGGGCCAGTCTAGCACTAGAGGTAACAGATTTAAGCCCAGTGCAGGCTGGTAAGGGGAATTCCCTGCTGTCTCAGCCACTCACACTTCCCCTTCAACACCCAGTTCCAAATACTCAACAGTATCGTACCCTTCACTGTGTGCACTAAAGTGATCTAAGATCAGCCTTTTGCAAACAGAGACTCATTCCCTGAATAAAACCTGTATCCAGTGGAACTTAAGAGGAAAACAATTTGAACCATGTCCCACTACATATGAGTGATTAATAAGTTCCTTAACTCTGTCAGAGGCATTTGTGTATTTAGGAAGATGCTTGTTAATACAAAATAATTCTTTTTTCTTATTGGTATTGTTTACTTGTTTTATGGCAGACACTGATTATAAAAGTCAACACAGCACAGTTCTTATTCTTTAGATTGCTGACTAGAAGAGGAAAGAGACACATGAGTCAATATCAGGGACAAAACTCTGTGGGAGAATATAGATGGATGAAATTGGTTGGGTGGGTATGTGACTAGGAACACCTGTTAGTCACATCTGGCTGCCATAACAGAATAACAGATAGGATGACTTAAACAACAGAAATTTGTTTCCTCAGAATTCTGGAGGCTGGAAGTTCAAGACCAAGGTACCAGCAGGGTTGCTTTCTGGCTTCTCTCCGTGGCTGACAGATGGCCCCCTTCTCACTGTGTCCTCACATGTGCACCCTCCTTGTGGCTCCTTCTGTTCTTAAAAGGACACCAGTCGTATTGGATTAGGGCCCCGCTCATGACTTCATTTAACCCTAATTACCTCCTTAAAGGTAATACAGTCACATTTAGAATTGGGGCTTTAACATAAATAAATTTGGGGGACACAATTCGGTCCATAATACAAGGATTTGCTGAAGAGGTGACATTTAAGCTAGCTCTGTAATCTAATTTGTGAAGAGTTCAATCCTAGTGACATTTTTATTCATAGCATTTTGGTTTTATAATCGTGCAATCTGTTTTTCATGTATACATCTGCAGTTGAAACACAGTTTTTACATGAGTCTACCACACATACTGTAGTTCTTACAAGTTCTAACAAAAGTGAAACTACGGAAGAGTATGGTAAAAATGCCATACAGAGAGACAGGCATTTTAAGTCAACAAATAGAACTGCCTCTAGTAAGTAATGGTCTTGCTAAATAAAATCAAAGGACAAGTAATACCTTTCATTTATTTTCCAGAAGACAAATATATTTCTTCCTTAGGAATTTTTCCCTGTAGAAAGATTGCCTAAGATTATACAATGCAGTTTACAAATTATTCTTTTTCTTTCTAATCCGTTCACTCCCTGGCTTATAGTCTAGAAAAATGATACATGTTGTATAATGAACAAATGATATCTAAGGTGATTTCTGCGAGGCTTATGATTATAAGTAACCATTTCAAAGTTACATTTTACAACTCCCTGGTCATTCAACATCGCCTTAAACCCTAAAGACTAGAAGAAACTCATTATTTCATTAGGCCTTTTATTTTCCACAGTGCTGTCCTTATAACTCTTGATTTATTCAATTAATATTCTGATTGTCTTTACAATGACCTTACACATTTTACATAAGCTTTCTTTATGGTTTTGCATTTTATATTAGCTATTCATCTTGCAAGATTATCACTGCACTTATTTTGCAAGATATCTTTATCAATTACTGTAATATAGGAATACTCTTGATTTTAATTTATTCATGCATCCAGTTGCCTTATTAAACATTCTACACTTTTTTTTATAGTTGATTCTTTTTCTTGGTTTTATAAATAGACAATGCCTCTTGCCAATAGTGAGTTTGTCTCTTATTCTTACTTACTTTCTTATTATAATAGTAATTACGATTTAATCTATATTTATGATATGCCAGGACAAATATTTATATACTGTGTCATTCCATCTTCTCAATAGCTATAGACAGTAACAGTTATTATTTCCATGTTAGTCATCTGTACAGAGGCATAGATGGGTTAAATATTCTGTTCAGATATATACAATTTGTAAAAGAAGAGAGATTTGAACATGAGCAGTCTGACTGCAGTCCCAGCTCTCAAATTTGAGCCCCCATTGTAATGGCTGGACCTCCAGTGTGTAGGCAGGGAATAGTTTTTAATGATTTTAATGGAAATTCTTCTCATGTTTCACCATTAAGTATGATATTATGGTAGGTTTCTGCTAGAAACCCTTCATTCAGTTAAGGGATTTTCCTTTTATTTGTTGCTTTCTCAGAATTCTCTTTAGATTTAAGTTAGAAGTGGTTTTTAGGGGCACCTGGGTGGCTTTGTGGGATTGGGTTCTCTGCTCAGCAGGGAGCCTGCTTCCCCCTCTCTCTCTGCCTACCTGTGATTACACTCTCTCTGTTAAATAAATAAATAAAATCTTTAAAAAAGTGGTTTTTAAATTTTATCAAATGGTTTTTCGGCATCATTTATGACTTGCTATAATTTCTATTAATGTTTTGTTAGACTAACTTTTTTAGAATGTTTTCAGGAGAAAATTGTATCAAATTACTTTTTAACATTTTATATTTTCTTTATATTATAATATCATAATGAAATTATGTAATATAATTCGGTAAGTAGAAATACAAGTCAGTTTCATCCGGATGTTGTAGTCTGTAACTACACTGCTTCATTTCATCTGGTAGTATTTCATTGAAAATGTATATGTATTTTCATAAATGATACTGACTTTAGGATTATGTCACTTGATCAAATGTTTATAAAACTTTTCATCTCGGGGTGCCTGGGTGGCTCAGTGGGTTAAGCCTCTGGCTCAGGTCGTGATCTCAGGGTCCTGGGATCAAGCCCCACATCAGGCTCTCTGCTCAGTGGGGAGCCTGCTTCCCCCTTCCCCCTCTCTCTCTGCCTGCCTCTCTGCCTATTTGTGATCTCTCTCTGCCAAATAAATAAATAAAATCTTTAAAAAAATAAAAAGTAAAAAATTTTTATCTCTTTCTATGCATTGCAAGAGTTTTATACAATATTCTTTCCTTGATAGTTTGGTAATTTTTTTTCTATTGGATCATCTGTCTTAGCATGATATTTAATGACTTTCGATTATTTTAGATTATTTAGATTTAGATTATTTTTGTTTCTCTCATTGCAATTGTTCTATCAACTCCTCTGGCTCTTCTTCAGTCAATTTAATTATATTTTGCAAAAAAATTTTAAGTCTTCATTTAAAATTATACATAGTATGTTTGTATGATTTAAAATTTGCTTCAGATTATTATGAATTGCTCACATGTCAAGAATACAAACGTGAGCAATTTCCTTTGCTTTGAGCCTCAGTGTATGAAGTGGTCAATAAATGTTTGTTGGCTCTTTCTAACTCTTAATAAAATTATTAATTATTGTTCTTTAACTTTTACAATGTTTAACAGTCTGGGTACCTGATATATCCAAATAGATTGTAAATTCTTTGAAGGCAGGAAGTGTATGATGACTTCTTACTACTGTAATGGCATACATGTGATAGGCATTAAATAAAGGAATGAATTAATGTTAAATACTGGGGAAAGAGCAGAATATTAATAAATGTTATTGACTGACATTTCTTTTTCTTTTTTGGTTCTTCAGATATAAAATTTCAGTTACTGTCAACAGATCATTCATCATCCGGTGCAAGCTTTACCCACAGGCCTGCCACTATCAAAAAGTTCTTGAACACAACCAGTGACATCTCGCACTTCTCATTAAAATCAGTTACAACTCAAATGAATAATTCAAAAAACATTATTTCCCATCAGATACCAGGGTTTGAACAGGCGGATCATACTATCAGTACAAATTTCAGTCTGGAGGAATTGGGAGTGTCGACGAAAAACCATAGTTCTTTAAGCATCAACCCAAATGGTTCCCCTGGTGAAGTAAAGGATGTTAAACAGAACACTATCCAGACAGAGGCTGGAGGGAATAATTCTCAAATTAACAGGCCTGCCAAAGGTTACACGCAGTATAAGGATGGGTTTGCCTCATCGGTTACTAGAGCCATCACTACTTTGCCAGAAAAGCCTGGATGGACCAGAATATTAACTTGTGCTGAATCACCTTGTTTTCTTGGTGTTTCTTGTGTGCCAACCACAGATGGTCACTTCCAGTGTGGACGCTGCCCCCTTGGATATTATGGAGATGGTATCAATTGCAGAGGTAGTATGAAAATTCTTGAGAAGATGCATTTAAGTGCATTTAAGTTCACATTTAAGTGATTAAAAAGAAATGCCTCTCTATTCTCTCTATTAATTTCTGCTTATTTCATTTAGTTCACCAATTTCTATTCATTGTATTTATTATTTATATATATATCTTCTTCATATTTCAAAAAAAATTAACATGGCTGTTCCTGAGTTATTTTTAAAAATTAAATCAAATAGTACTATAACTATATAATATATTATAAATATGGTTTGGGTACATGCTGTGTTCCAAGGTTTATAGACACATTCTTTATCAATTATGTCATATAATCCATAAAGACTCTGCACATGGACTATTTATTTTTCCCCTTATCCGGATAGGAAAGGCAAAGCCTTACAGGGCTAACTGACTTGCCTAGCATTAAGCAGATAAAGAGAGAAAATAAGGATATGAATAACATTGTGGTCTGGATTCTTTTCAGCTTGCAGTGGGCACTTAGCACTTTAAATTACTAATTTGGGTGTATTTGCTTATTTGCATAAACTGGGTTTCTCTATAATTCCTCCAGCTCTTGAGAATAAAACAAGTTGGGCATCACTTTAATTTTGAAAGGAGTGTTTGCTTCTTTTCACAATTATCAGTATTGTTTTCTTTGAGGCAAATCAAAATTTTGGCTTTGATACTGCAGAAGCTATTTTGTGTTGTTGGTATTTTGTTACTTTGTTTTGTGTTATTTGTGTTTTGATTTATTTGAGACCAACTTAATTAAGCAATAGAGCTGTTGGGGTATGTATTTCTTTGTTCTCAGTATTACTGAGAGGTACTTTTTCTGTTTGTTTTTGGGTTTTTTTTTTTTTGTAGGAATAGTGATAATAATAACAACTTTCAATACTTACATGTTTATAATATAAAATGTCATATTATTAGTAAGACAAAACAATCATACATTTTGTTTACCTCAGAAAAATGTTAAATGTCTAATAAAATATATCAGGTAGTTAAGCTCAAGGAATATAAGCCTATAAACTTATGACGTGTTTCTAGCCTCTTGCTCTTTGAAATTCTGATTATTCCCACCATTTACCAACATTTGTCTGGTTAGTTTCTGAAACTTTATTGACCTCTGGAAAAGTGTAATCCCATTTATGGCTAGCAGCCACCTTCAACATCAGGCTTTGCTATGGGAGTAATTACCTCATATGATATTTCTTTTTGACTGTATTAGTCATGTTTCTCAGTCACTTAGTAGTAAAACAAATTCAAAGGGAAAAAATAATTTTATAGATAAATGTAGTGATTATTGTTCAATAAGCAGCCTCAGAATTTTCAGAGAATTTGAATTTTCTTATAAGTAAGTCTATGGGCAACATGTGTATATTGTATCAGCAGTTCAACCTTTTTTCCTTGATTTTTGCAGCCATTTGTAGACACCCATGTGGAAAAAGCAGGGAGTGTGTTGCCCCAAACATATGCAGGTGTAAACCTGGCTACACCGGTTCTAACTGCCAAACTGGTAGGTACAGCACTCACTAGTTTGCATAATGAATTTAATCGATAATGGGCATTTCTAAAACATGAGCTTTATTTTATACAGCTATATGTCATCCTGATTGCAGAAACCATGGAAAATGTATTAAGCCTAACGTTTGTGAATGTCCCCCAGGGCATGGCGGAGCAACATGTGATGAAGGTGATCATTCAAATTAAAAACCAAATAAGAAGCAAAATAACACTATTTTCTTTAAAGCTTTTTAGAAAGATAATTCAGTTTTGCTGTGTTTGTACTGATAAATCTTAATGCTGGCAGGGAAATCTAAGCTTTTTAATGTTTATTAAAAATAATTTATTTGAAGCTTCTAAACACTTAAGTTTCTAAAATTAGGTAGCCAAAGAGTAACAGCTTATTTTTCCTTGGTAAAATTGTCTTCAGAAGTAATATTTTTGAGATTTAGTTATAATGTGCCATATCCCAATATGTATTTTAGTTTCAAGCAGAGGACTCCTGATTATTGAATGACTTTTCAGACATGGCTCCAAGAAAGTGCTAAATACCAAATAATTAGAAGATATTAAGTGGTAAAAAGAATCCTAAAAAGTGATTTTTAAAAACGTGTATACAGGGACAGCTGAGTGGCTTAGTCAGTTAAGCATCTGCCTTTGGCTCAGGTCATGATCTCAGGGTCCTGGAATTGAGTCCCACATGGGACTCTTTGCTCAACGGGGAGCCTGCTTTTCCCTCTGCCTGCATCTCCCCCTGCTTGTGCACTCTCTCTGTCTCTTTCTCTGACAAATAAATAAATAAAATATTTTAAAAATAAACAAAATATAAAAACATATCTATAGCTATATAATTTTTTTTGGAATCTTGAGAGTTTATGAAATGGCATTTTCAAATGGATAATATTTTAAAAGGACATATTTGTTATCTTTAACATAATATTCTATTTATTATTTATTTATTTTTAAAATATTTTATTTATTTGACAAAGACAGACACAACGAGAGAGGGAACACAAGCAGGGGACGCGGGAGAGGGAGAAGCAGGCCTCCTGCCAGGCAGGGAGCCTGATGCGGGCCTCTATCCTAGGTCCCTGGGGTCATGAACTGAGCCAAAGGCAGACGCTTAATGACTGAGCCACCCAGGCTCCCCTTAAATAATATTTTAAAGAATATCTTTGATAGACGGTATAATAACTATGAACAAGCTAAGAGCCACACTAAATACTTCCATGACAAGGCAAAGTACAAATTAATAAATTAAAGTAAATCCAGAGTGAACTAATAGAAACAATATCAATGATGATGAAAATAATTGTGGAAATATAGGAGTATTCCTTTTTTTTAAAAAATTTTATTTATTTATTTGACAGAAAGAGAGATCACAAGTAGGAAGAGAGGCAGGCACAGAGAGAGGAGAAAGCAGGCTCCCTGCTGAGCAGAGAGCCCGACTCGGGGCTCAATCCCAGGACCCTGAGACCATGACCTGAGCCAAAGGAAGAGGCTTAACCCACTGAGCCACCCAGGCGCCCCAAGAGGAGTATTCCATTTTTAGGGCAGGAATGTGTACATCCAGGTCTCACTCTTCAGAAGAAACCCAAGATGATATATTTACATGCTAACCAAGAGTTTTATAAACCAAAACATGCTGATGATTTGTTGGTGGTGTTAGAGTATAAACTTGTATAGTCAATCCCACAGAGCTAAATTTCATAGTAAATGAGAACTGAGTTTACTATAAACTGCTGTTAGAAGAAAGTGTATTGTGCTGTGATTCATAAATATCAACTGACCTTTTCCTAATTCAGAGCTGACTTAAGAACATAATCTGTGTCTGCAGAACACTGTAGTCCACCTTGTCAACATGGCGGCACCTGCTTGGCTGGAAATCTCTGCACTTGTCCTTATGGTTTTATAGGACCAAGGTGTGAAACAAGTAAGCAAAACTCTCTTGCAGCCTAATGTAAGGAAACTGCTCCTTTGAGTAGTTGGTGGCTTTAGTACTAACTAAAATAAACCCAATGTCTACTTAAAGGACATATTATTCATGATTTGTTCTGACAGTTCTCATTCTGCATATCCCTGGGAGCCCCAGGTGCCAGTACTAAGATAAAGAAGTGTTCTTGGAAGCAACTCTCGTCTTGACCCTATCCATGACCATTTCTTGAGATAATAATAAGAATTCCAGTTCGTTGGTTTGCATATAAGTTTATCTTGTTTAATTTAGATCTATGATTATTTTCATTACTAATAATTTTCTCAATCAGCGAACTCTTGTTTATCATTCAGCTCAATGATTTCCTTCCTTCCCCAACTCTATGAGCAAAAAATAGCTGAATGTGAGAATCAGAGACCATTTAAAGCCAAAGAATAAGCTATTTTTCTTTTTTTCTCTGATCTTATTCATTAGAGGATGTGATTGGCAATTACAAGCAAGCTAGGTAATAGCCAATAATATGGCCAGTTCCAAGCCTAATCTACCTTGCTTTTATTTTTATTCTACGACCTTAGTGGTTTGTAACAGGCACTGTGAAAATGGAGGTGAATGTCTTACACCAGATACCTGCCAGTGCAAGCCTGGCTGGTATGGACCTACTTGTGGTACAGGTAAAATCAGAAATATGTTCAATGAATAAATCAGTTAAAACAAATGTAAAGTGCACCGGTATCCTAAAGACCAGCACCCCAAAGCATAACACTAATGTGACAAGACTGGTATGAAGTTTTATTAAAAACATGCCTTTTGTCTTGATTCTTCTTCTTCTCCTATCAGACCATAGAATTTCAGCTTTACTGTTATCAAGACCAATCAGTACTTTTTTTTTTTTTTTTTTTGCCTTTGTATTTCCATCATCCACTTGCCTCATAGTGGAGAGAAATCTGTTACATTTCCTCGATCTCTTTCAAGTTTTCTATCACAGCACAGACATTCTGTTTCATGAAACATTCCAACAGTTAAAGGACACCATCACGGTATTTGTGTCTTTATCACAATATCAGGCTTACTTCTTTGCCAGCATGTTCGTGGTTATCTATGAATAATCTAAGCCATTGTGATCTAATGACTTTTCTCAACATAAATTTAATTTAATGCTTATAGCTTGCCAACTATGTGTGAAGCATGATGCAAGGGGACACAAAGATCAATTTGATTTTTGTCCTGACTTCCAGTAGCACATCATTAGTGAAGGAGACACAGGATACACTTATTCAAAAAGACTATGATACAAGTTGGATTATAATAAGTAATGTAATAGCACATTGCTCCTTGGGAGCAGAAAAGACAAAAATTCATTCTGGCAATTACACTTTGGAAGAAAATAGTATTGAGGTAGGCTTTGGAGGATGAATAAAGTCTTGGTTGAAAAATGGATTTGGGGGTGACTCTCAAAGTGGAACAAAAGTAAAGAAGCAAAAATAGAATGCTTTTGAGCATGCCAGGACTTGAACGCAGTGTTCCTGTTTGAATTAGGAAGGAGACTTAAGGAGGTACACATGTGGCCCCATGTATTTGAGCAGATTAAAGACCATCCAGTTAGTGCTGTTGACGTGTCTTCCAATTTCCCATCATTTTTTCAGCTTACAGAGGGCATTCTGAATTCTAATCATAACCTCCATATTCTTAGCGTGGTATTATTTGTAAACTTAATGAACAGACTCTCAAAGCTATTATCCAGTTATTTCATTCCTCTTATGTTTGGCAAAGTCAAATTAATTATAGGTTATGGGTTTTACTTGCAGTAAAAATAAAATATTTCATTATGCACCATTTTGTACTTTAGTGCAGCTTTCATTTTTTAAATAATAAAACTTTTATGGTCTCTCTTCCCCCTGCTGTTCATTAGCTTTGTGTGACCCTGTTTGCCTCAATGGTGGTTCCTGTAATAAGCCAAACACTTGCCTTTGTCCAAATGGATTCTTTGGTGCACAGTGTCAGAATGGTAATTATTCTTTCTTTCTTTCTAAATAAAAAGGGAAAGGCATAAACAGAACTCAGAGTAAACCTAAGACTAGTCTCAAAGGGGAAGATGCCATTTTTTTTCTCTCCTTCCTGTGATGTTGCTGTTGTGGTCACCGAATGATCAGATCATGGAAATGTATGAGTTCTTATGTAAAATATTTGTATTTCTTCCCCATGTATTAGGCTCCCGCCTCAGCACTTGGCTGGGCAGTTTTGTAGGATCAAGGTGTGAACCCTTGCAGTCTGCTGTGTGCCGTGGTGCCATTTTTATTGCCCTCACAGCCAAAATGCTTGATTTGTGGCCAGTCCAATGTCCACTATTATCTCATGATCTCTCAACTTTAGTTTTGTTAAACATTTATGAAAAGCTATGCACAGCACTGTGCAAGGTGACAGGGAGACAAAAAGATGCATCATTTCCCCCCTTAATGTCCTGCTATTTTAACACTTCCCCTGTTACTATTCTAGTAAAAAATCTGTAGCATTGCTATCAGCTTGTCCTGAGGCTGACAGTGTAGGCATGAATTAATGTCAATAAATGAAATTTAAAATGTATTTTCTACATCTTCATATCTTTGAGTTTATGCAAAATGCAGAGTAGATTTTTAGTAGAAACATGTCAAAACCTGTCATAATTTAATTCCTAAAACCTATACTTTCCTTGCCATGTTATACTTTAATGTGATTTCATCTCTTTTATTTGGAGGTTGGCTAGGATTCTTAGGTTGCAGTCGAGGTAGAAAAGAAGGCATTGCTGAAGTTCTAGGTACACAGGCATAGCAAATGAGTTTTTCTAATTAAGATTTTCTTTAAGGAAACGGCTTGTGAAATGGGAAGAAGTAAAGACTAAATTAAGGCAAACCTTGAAAACCAAGCAGCTACATCTAAACCCGTATTTGTGATCTGTAGGTGTAGTTTTGACTGAGAACGTTAAGAAGGGAATAAAAAGCTGATAACCCCCATGCTCCTTGCTGTCGATGTAAGATAGAGTGAGAAAACGTCTCTATAATTTATATTCCAACCGAGTAACTGGGAAAGGAGGAAATCTCTAAATTATTAAGTATTGCACTAAAATGCATTTGTTGAACATATGTCATGCTAGCAGGCTTTGGAGTTAGGTAGCCTCTAAAACTTCTAGCTGGCATTGATTTGGGGATTGACTTAAAGTTTCCAGGATCAGACTTCCTGAATTTCGGGTTTGAACTAGACAGTTGACATAAGGAGTCAGTGAGACATACATACTGTAAGTGCATGGCTAGCTACCAGAAATAATAGTACAATTGTTTTGGGGGGTTATTATTTTAGGGGAGGAGGGGGAGGGCAGAGGTAGAAGGAGAGAGAATCTTAAGCCGGCTCCATCAAGGGCAGAGCCCACTGCAGGGCTTAATCTCACGAACCCGAGATTCATGACCAGAGTTCTTGACTCAAATCAAGAGTCGGGCACTTGACCGACTGAGCCCCGCAGGTGCCCCAGTACAGTGGTCTTTAGGACATGCTGCAGAAGATGCAGAAGAAATAAAAACATGATCTTTATTATCATTGAGGGAAAAAATAAGTTTTAAAATTTCCAGGCAGGTTTGCTTATCATTTTTTTTAAAATAAAGGTATTTAATTGTCATTTCTGGAAGAAATATGAAGGAATAAAAATCCTCTCATAAAAGATAATAAATACTAATTTTTAAATTCCATGGAGCAGAATCATATACACAGAAAATACTAGTACAGTGTAGTCAAGGTTATCCAATAAACAGTCCTAACAAAGCCAAGGAATTACTGTTAAAAGGACTTTTCACTAAGCTTTCACAGAAATAAGTGACATATAAAGCTCTGCCTTTATGACCTCAGCAGGTGTTCAAAAGTCAACTTAAAATTATTTTCCAAAAATCATGTGTTAGATTGTGGAGATTTTTCTAATTTCTACAGGCATAGATACATCTCTTATTTTGAGCTAGGTTTTGACTTATTTTCTTGGTTCTTCCCCAATCATTTCACTCTTTACTTTCGAGAATGGTGAAATATAAGACTGGGTTTGTAATTTAAGCACTATAGTAGCAAGATGCCGTTTGTTATGAACAGTTCATCGATACATTTCAAATTGTGCTAATCCACAGGCTGCTGAGAGCTATGAGCATTGGATTTTATGATTTAGAAAGGATGATTTTAATGACTTGCAGTTGTGATCTTTTATTTTAATAGCACATTTTTCTGCCTTATGGCCCCATAGATAACAAGCACATGAGGCAATATGTAATATGTAATAATCAGAGATGTAATATTCACAGATTGCGGCCATGTGTTCTTTCAGCTCTCTGTCACCCTCCCTGTAAGAATGGCGGACGCTGCATGAGAAATAACGTGTGCACCTGTCGTGAGGGATACACTGGTAGGAGATGCCAAAAAAGTAAGGCACCACTGAAGGTATTGCCAGCCAGAGGTAAATCCAACACATGAAATAGTAAAGGATTGCTACTTGAGGGCTGTTTCATTCTATTCCCTGAAGGTATCTGTGATCCAATGTGCATGAATGGAGGAAAATGCATGGGACCAAATGTTTGCTCTTGTCCTTCTGGTTGGAGAGGGAAACAATGCAACATAGGTAAGAGGAATACTCTTAAAATGTTAAAGCCTCATGAGAACATAAAGCAGAATTTACTACAAAGAGCATTTTCCTTGTTTTTGTTGTGTTTTGTCTTTGTTTTTTATTGTTTGTTCCTACATTAGGGGATCCCTTTTTGAAATAGAGTAGAATAAAAAGAGCTCTGAGTTCATTCTCTTAGGTTAGCAGAGAAAGAGAATGTTCCGGATTTCCAGTCTGTCCACTATAATTGCCAGGATAAATGACAAGTCTTTAAGTCCCATCTCCTTGTCTTATGTAGGGGGCAGGAGAAGGTGTAAAAAGTTACTGATTCCTTGACCCCATTTCAGACCAGCCAATTCAGAACCTTCCAAGGTAGGGTGCCACTGCTTTTAAATCTGGCTGGGTTTTGAGGTGATAACAGCTCTCCTCATTCAAATATTTCATTTTTTTCTTTTTATAAATTACCATTTAAAATTACCAGCCATTATAATCTATTGGTCAAAGTGAAAAAAGAAGCAACATAAATGCCCCCAAATTGAGGAAAAGTTAAATCACCACACATCCGATCAGTGGAATGTTATATAACCTTTAAAGTCGCCTTATCCAAGAATCAGTGTGACATTGAAAAATGTTCTTGCTAAAATGTTATGGGAAAAAATCTCCTTTAAATCGTTAACTTTTAACTGGTTCTCTTTTCTTTGGTGAAATTTTTTGTGGTTTATTCATGAGTATTTGACTAGCAAAATAAATTTTTAACTTGTTTATATTTCTCTTTGCAGCTGTCTGCTTTCAGAAATGTAAAAATGGTGGTGAGTGTATTGCTCCCAGTATATGCCATTGTCCTACCACATGGGAAGGAGTGCAGTGTCAAATACGTAAGCCTACAGAATTTGTTAATCTGTCTTCTGAACCTGAATCTGTTACAGTTATTGAGCAAAGTAGTGTGAGGAGAAATCATAGAAAAAACAAATCCCAGCATGCTGACCCATTAAAAAAATGGTTTTAGAAAAAAAGAAAATCTTCTTCATTGTCATACCCATTTAAAAGAAGAAAATATGGTAAAATATATTAAGATTTTATGTGACACAGGTAACTCCTAATTGTGGTCTGTGCATTGCCTTTGAAGTTCTTTCAGGTGTGCTGGAGATGGTTTTTAATATACACTTTAAATATTTTTTTCATATTATGAGAAAAATACATATCAATCATGAAAATCATAAACTATATTAAAAAGTTTTAAAAACTAAATTGTCCCTGATTCTACCACCCAGAACTAATTCCTATTATGACTTTAATATGTTAATACATTTCCCTTAATTTTAGTCATGTGTATTACATAGATGAGTTCTCAGGGTATTGAGGAAAATCAAATATTATATAATTTTAAAATGTATGAAAACTTGAAATAACATGTTAAAATATTAACAAAGATTAACCGAATGGGGGAAAACTGGAAATACCCCCCAAATATTTTTTCTTTTAAAGATTTTATTTAGGGCGCCTGGGTGGCTCAGTGGTTAAGCCGCTGCCTTCGGCTCAGGTCATGATCTCAGGGTCCTGGGATCGAGTCCCGCATCGGGCTCACTGCTCAGCAGGGAGTCTGCTTCCTCCTCTCTCTCTCTCTGCCTGCCTCTCTGCCTACTTGTGATTTCTCTCTGTCAAATAAATAAATAAAATCTTTAAAAAAAAAAAAAAAAAAAAAAAAAAAAAAAAAAAAAAAAAAAAAAAGATTTTATTTATTGGGGCGCCTGGGTGGCTCAGTGGGTTAAGCCGCTGCCTTCGGCTCAGGTCATGATCTCAGGGTCCTGGGATCGAGTCCCACATCGGGCTCTCTGCTCAGCAGGGAGCCTGCTTCCCTCTCTCTCTCTCTGCCTGCCTCTCCATCTACTTGTGATTTCTCTCTGTCAAATAAATAAATAAAATCTTTAAAAAAAAAAAAAAAGATTTTATTTATTTATTTGACAGAAATCATAAGTAGTCAGAGAGGCAGGTGGGGGGTGAGGGGCGGGAAGCAGGCTACCTGCTGAGGAGAAAGCCTGATGCGGGGCTCGATCCCAGGACTCTGAGACCATGACCTGAGCCAAAGGCAGAGGCTTAACCCACTGAGCCATCCAGGTGCCCCTCCCCCCAAATATTTTCAAATAATCAGTACTTACATCATTTCAAAACTGGTAATCCAAGTGCATTATAAACTGAAAATACAGTTACTAAACTGAACCATGTGATTTTACTGGAAATACCTGCCCTGTTTTTTTTTTTATGTTTTATGAACTACACTTGTTTCCATGTATCATAGATTCTGCATATAACCCTGTGACTCTCTTACTTTATTTTATTGGTAATACCTATTATAACTTACACATTTTTCATCTTAAGAAGATATTATCAAAGAAATCACCAAGTGCTAGTATCTACTTAAGAAATATCTGCTCAAAAATCAATAATTCTCTTTGGAAATTAGATGTGATAAACCGCTAAAAAAAAAAAAAAAGAGTTATCACCCTCAGTTTGAGCTGCTTATTCTGGAAAGAGGGCTATGTGGTCCACAGGTGAAAATGATGAGATGTTAAAAAAGTGTCCGAAGATGCCCCAGTGAGTGTGGGTTGAGGTACTCTGTAGCCTTATGATCTGCACTCTAATTTTGCGCCTTGCAGCACTTCTATATGAATTTTTCAAAGTCCCCATTCTCAAAATGTTTTATTTCCAACTGTCCAGAAATTCTGAATATTGACGTTATTTGAACAAGATGTCTTATTGCCATCTGCTGGAAAGTTATTGTAACAAGTATTCAAATCTATGATGTCTGTGATGTGAGAAGTTCTTCCTTAGCTGTGGTACCTTGTGCATTACACAACCTGCCCAACTATACCCAACAGCATGGTTAAAAACATAACCTTTTAATGTTGCACTTATACCAAAGTGAATATTATTCTTGGGTTACACAAACTTTCCTAATGAGCTATGGAAGCAGATATCTCTCTCATGAAAAATAACTGTATTGTATGTAATTTTATATTATACTTATTTTCACTCAGTATTACTTAAAAGCATTTTCCATGTCCTTCAAAACATAATTTTGAATGAAATATTAAGTTCCATAATATATATAATTTTAAATATATAACACAATTTATATAATTCACTTGACTTTTGCCCTTCTGTTGTTTATGTTATTACTCTGACAAGCATTTTCTGTCTGTAAGTGGATAGGTGATAATAAAAACAGATAATAGATGATAATATAGGTGGATAGAGTAGGTGGATGATAGAAAAATAGATCGATATTGAGGTATGTTGAGATAGATGTAGGTATATATAAGTTTCCCGAGAAGAAATTTTTAAGGAAGAAATTGCTAGTGTAAAAATGTTTAGGAAGTGTCTAAAACAGTTATTTCACATTAAACTTCCAATGATAGTATATTAAATTGTCAATTTTTCCATACACTGGCTGGTACTGAATTGTTTCTTTTAAATGCTTGCTAAATTAATAAAAAACAAATTATGAATGCTATTTTATGTTTCTAATTTGAATCTCGTCTCTCAAGAAAGCAAAACGTACACCCAGTGTTTAAAATGTATCCAATGAAAATTCTCTTCACTTTAATAATATCTTTAAAGAATAGTGAAACTGCTGTGTTAAGTTCCGGGTGTTTTGTTTTTTTTATGTGTATGATGACTATATGTGTGTGCTCTGACCACACAAGGATGGGAGTGTAGTTGGCCATTCATAAAGTCTTACAACTATTTTATAGTTGAGTTGCTGAATGGCTTCTGACCATTAGCATAGACTATGTCACAAGCATTGGTGTCAAAGGATGTTAATGGTCAAAATTTATGTATTACAGCAATTTGCAATCAAAAGTGTCTTCATGGAGGCAGATGTGTATTTCCCAATGTGTGCTCTTGTCGTGATGGATATTCTGGAGTCAAATGTGAAAAGAAAGTACAGGTATTTTAAATTTTAAATGGAAAATAAATATTGACATCTATCTACTCAGATATTCTGCTTAGCAATTGATACCTATCTGTTAATGTTTATTTTATTTCCAAATTTAAAAAATATGCAAGGATTTACTATTTGCCCTCAAACTAAAAATAATATCATTTTTGTGTCATGATAGAGTTATCTTCTTATTCAAAAGTTTGATGTGCACTTAAGGAGTTTTAATGTATAGGTGTAACTGTCAAGTGTAATATTCTATTTCATGGCATTGGAGCTGAAAGAGAGCAAATATTCCCCAATATGGACTTAAGATACCACTAATTTATATTTTGGTCAAATACTAGATAAAAAGACTACCTTCATCCCTCCCTCCATTTTTTTTTTTTTAATCTACTACTTTTATATCCACTGCTTCATTGATTTGAGGATGGGTTGTGTGCCACTAAGACCTTGTCTATCTTCATTCTTTTCCTGGACAGTATTTCTTTCTCGTTATTTGCTCCCCAGTCCATTTCAGGGGTGCCTGGGTGGCTCATTTGGTTAAACCTCTGCCTCCTTGCTCACCAGGGAGCCTGCCTGCTTCTCCCTCTGCCTGCCTCTCGCCCTGCTTGTATATGAACTCTCTCTCTCAAGTAAATAAATAAAATCTTTAAAAAATAAAATAAAATCCATTTCAGGGAAAGCAATAAAAAACTCTTCATATCATTAGAATTAGGATTTATTTTTATTTTAGAAAAATCAAGAAAACAAAGGAAAAGTAAACACTTTCTTAGAGTTTCTGATATTGCCTCACTCTTACAAGGCCAGTGCTGTAGAAACATCTATTTTTAAAGTTTTCATGATCAAATCTGTGCTCATAAGATCAAACTGAACTTTACTTTGTCTCCAATCTTAAGTTTCTGAATATCTACAGAGATCTCAAAAATTTCTTAATCTATATTAGTTTTAATATAAAAAGCAATTTTGCACACTTCAGAAGGCCCAAGTGTTGTGAATATCAAAGTACGCTGGAGTGCCATAATTTGAAAAATGATAAGGAATTTTCTTTTTGAAGTGTGATCCAAGATCAGTCTGGCTCAGAGGCAAAGTGCATGCGCACGTGTTTCTACTTGCACAGGTGTTCGGCCTGGATGCGTATGGCCTCCATTGTGAAAACAAAGCAAACAAGCTTATGACAGTACTGTGGTTTGAAAACCAGAAAACATAAGTTATGGAGTACCTCTTGGATCAGGTGTTGTTAAGAACAATAAATGTAAAAATGTGAATTCCCTGGCCTAAAGGCAGTGTACACATGTATTATTTTATTTAATTTGGAGATTTTTATGGCATAGAAAACTCTATGACCTCAAAAGCTTTCAATTTCACTCTGACATACCAAACTAGGTGACTTAGCTATAACTTGTTTTTATCTATTTCTTTACTACCTGAATCCTTCCTCAGATCATCAACATCCCCACTAATGGTACTTCTGCGATTGCATCTGGAACCACATTAGGGAAGGAAAAGGAAAACAAAGAAGAGATTAGCTCAAGGATCCTATGTCCTGCTTTCCTATATAATCAGCTCTTCTAAATCCTTGACTTTAATTCTCACTTGAGTTTTACTCTGTTGCTCATTGGTATCGTCGCTTCATTTGCTTTTATATATTTCTATGGCTCCAAAACAGAGGATAAAAATAACTTTCTTTTTAATAGGAAACAAACAAACAAGTACCATTATGAGCATTTACAGAACCTTCCCTGACTCCTCCCCACTCCTTTCCTGCTTCTTGGCCCTTCTTCCACCATCCTGAGGTACTGGGGGGAAAAGAATTGGAAGATAGTGATTGAGTTGCCAGCATTTCAATGAAAACAACAACAGAATGAGAATTACTAGCTAGAAACAAAGGACACAAAGAAAAGGGAAATTGGGCGAAGGAGGTGCTGAAGAGGGGGAGGTTTATGAAAGACTTTCAGAGGCTTCTGAACTTGCTGCCCAGCTGCTGTAGTTAAAATTAGCATTGGCCCTGCCGCTTGTTCACACTCTATGACCTTCAGCAAGGTATTGAACTCCTCTGAGCCTCAGTTTCTTCATCTGTACTGTGGCGCTAGTAACACCTAATCACAGAGTTGTTAAAGGACTAAATAGGTCGCCGCAGGTGGCTGGTATGTAAAAGACACTGTGTAAGTTGGGTTAGTTGGTTATCAGTTATTACACTGAAGAGAAGAATAGACATGGAGAAGGAAAAGAATGAGGAAAGAGACTGGAAAGAAACGTTGCCATGAATTGAAAACAGTCTTTTCCTGAAAAGTATCAGGGAAAAAAATGTACTGGGTTTTATTGAGCAAGGCTGTTTCTTGAGTGTAACCTTTGGTCAAGATGGAGTCATATAGTCTCTAAGCTTCATTTAGTCACAACATTTTTCATATTTAAATATGATCTGGATTAGATCTCAGTTTCATGAAAGCAGTACTTAGTCTCCAGTGGCAAACACAGAAGCAAGAGCTTTCTGTATCACGCCAGAGAGAAGTAGGTGACAAATAATGAGCAAGGGTTAAACAGTTTTCTAATATTCATTGAAACTTGATTTCCCTCTTCTTATTACAGACAAAACGCCATTAATATCAAGTATGTGAATCACAAGCCTGTCATAAGAATGAAATTTTTATTCAGAAAAAGCTGAAGATAATTATTTGAAGTTTATTTGAGCATAATTTAAAAAATTATTTTAAAGACTGAAGAAACTAATAACATATAGAATGATCTTACCTATCATTGTTAGAGAAAAGCAAAGAAGAAATCCAGGTAATCTGAATGGATTTTGAAATGTGATTTGATATTTACTTATAAAAATGATGTATCTGATATTCAAGACATTCACATTATCTAATAAACTATTTCCCAGTTCTTATGTGATGGTGTCTTTATCATCAGGGATCAGTCAGCATAACTGAAGCTATTTGATGTATTCAGATATATAGTGTTTAATGCAGAATTACGAACTTTCAGGACTCTTGGATGACCTGGGGGTGAATGTAGGGAGAGAGGAAGATAGAGGTCCCAAAAGCAGCTGCTGAAAGTCAGAGAGGTAGATATTGAAGATGCTAGCCTAAAGCACCAAGCAGATGCTTTTCATCTTTCTTGGAGCTGCTGCAGTACTTGAGAATCTTTAAAAAACTCCAACTTCTCAAGCAAAGCAGGTCATTATAAAAAAAAAAAAAAAATCTGTTGGAAGGCCACTGTGAATCTTTTATCTATCCAAATATCTAGCTGCAAACACCTTTGAAAAAATAATGACTTCCCATTTCCATCTTATGTCTCCCTGGAAAGCTTTTGTCATCAGCTTTTGTCATCAACTCTAACCCAGAACCACACAGGAAAGGGGATTCCAGAAAAAGTAGCTCTACCCTTACACAGAACTGACAGTCATGAAGAGATGATAGTGAGCTAACATAGGACATACCCCGCATCTTACTGCTTTGGACTGTATTCCAGATACTGAAGCCATCATTTTTCCATGATGAAAACACCATATTTACTTTTGCCTGATTTCCCCTCCAGTCTTTCTGTTGCTCTGACCTGTACATTTCTGGACAAGGTGGAAAAAAGAATGAAATTTTGATCTTAGAAGACTTACTTGGTCACTGTCCTGATATGTAAAAAGAACATGAAGATGTCTGTTTCATTTTTCCATTCTTTTGGTACCTTGATCTATTTTGGTGTAGAAGCAAGAGAAAAACTATCACAAAATCAGATCCTTCTATAAATACCAAAGGAGAAGTGAAAGCTAAATAAAAGCAAAATTTAATGGCATTAATTATTGGGGAAGTGGGTAATATCAACAGGTATATACATATAATTGAAAGATTTGTCTCAGAGATAAAAATTACTATAGGTTATCTATAGTTATAAATCTTTCCTCTCCTATCATACTTGACCTCACACTGTTTGTCTTTTTTCAGAAAATATTTTAATGTTTTTAAAAGATTTTTACTTTTTTATTTATTTACAAGAAAGAGGGACAGGGGGAGAAGCTGACTCCCTGCAGATCCCAGGACCTGGAGATCAAGACTTGAACCTAAGGCAAATGCCTAACCATCTGAGCCACCCAGGTGCTCTAGAAAATATTTTAACTTGATTGTGTCTATTTTAAGTCCGAGAAGTTCACAAAACTCATTTTGTTCTTTTAAGTGGAAATACTGAACATTCCTAAGCCATGTTTAAAGTATCAGATAAAGTAAGACATTATTAGAATAAAATTATGCTAACTTTGATAAGAATCTTATAAATAATAGCATTCAATGTCAGAATTAAAGAGATTTTATTTCATATTTACTGAAAGATAGTTTTAAAGATTTAAGAAAATATAATGTTTCACTGTGTTTTAGTTTGTTACCAAAAGTATGGATACATAAATGTAAAATAAACCTTTGACAATTAGTGTATGCTTGAATTTTTACGCTCTCACAGAAACAGAAGTCCTAGAAAGAAAAAAGCACTTTAGATAAAAATGAATACTTTTTGCAAGTTAATCATTAGAATTGAAATTCCTACAAAAATAGTTGTAATAAAAATAGATGTAATTTGAATATTCATCTCTTTGTCCCCTTTGCTCAGTATACAACATAGCAGCTTTATCAATAGCCTTGTGAATTTTCAATGTATATTTTTATCGTTAAAAAGTTATAATTGCTCAAGGACTTATTCTGAAATGTCTAAACCAACACTTTTAAATCTTTCATAAACATTTTCTAGATCCACACCAAGAATCCCAAGCAACAATTAAAATATTCATCAGTAGACTGCCCATTTATAATAGATTTAATGGGCCTGTACATGCTAATAATGAAGAAATGCTATGGTTTACAGATTTTATATAAAAGCACTCCTTATGAAAGCTAATGACTCATGCAAATGAAAGTAATGTTTTAGAAATATAATGTGAGTTTAGAAAAGCAAGTAATTTGATAAATTTATGGAGAAGAAATTTAATTTTTTCTTATTCTTGTTGATATTTTCACATTTATTAACTTTAAAATTTTTTATCCAGAGTCTATTGGATAATACTTCGAAGATAAAGCAAAGGTGCTTGAAAATATATACCTTTCAATGTTTACTTTATAAATCATTTTCCAAAAAGAATTCAGATTATAGACCTTGTTTAATATGCTTGGTTATTTTGTGTTTATTCATGTTAGCATTTAAATGAAAGGTTTATGTCCAATATTATGCATCCAATATTCTGACTCTTTCTTTGGCCCTTTGTTTAAAATACAAACTTCGGGGCGCCTGGGTGGCTCAGTGGGTTAGGCCGCTGCCTTCGGCTCACGTCATGATCTCAGGGTCCTGGGATCGAGTCCCGCATTGGGCTTTCTGCTCAGCAGGGAGTCTGCTTCCTCCTCTCTCTCTCTGCCTGCCTCTCTGTCTACTTGTGATCTCTCTCTGTCAAATAAATAAATAAAATAAATAAATAAATAAATAAAATACAAACTTCTCTAAACTTTAAAATAATGCTGCTAGCCCTTACTCCAAAATATTAAAGTATCATAATTTTTTGATAGAATTAGAAATATATCGTATTTTTCATATTCACAAATTATAAAACTGATCCAAATTGCAACATACATAATAAAATTTTAAATTTCAGATTAGAACTACTTGAAAATTTTTAGAGCCTATATTGGAACATTTTATATCTATCTATCGATCTATAGACAGATAAATATAAAATAAGTATCATTATAACCATGTAATTGTTTTTAAAGCATTTACATGATAGAGGTTTTTTTTTTCTTTTTTTTTGTTTTAAAGATTTTATTTATTTATTTGACAGACAGAGATCACAATTAGGCAGAGAGGCGGGGTGGGGGGGTGAAGCAAGGCTCCCCACTGAGCAGAGAGCCCTATGTGGGGCTCCATCCCAGGGCCCTGGGATCATGACCTGAGCTGAAGGCAGAGGCATTAACCCACTGAGCCACCCAGGTGCCCCACTTGCTAGAGTTTAAACCACGTGTATTTATATTAGTTAAATGAATGTAATATTTTCTCTCCTTTATGTCACTTAATAATTCATTCCTTATGATAAGCATGCCACTTATTTCTAAAATGAGATGAAGTGACCTAAATATTAAACATATTAAATGGGAAAAAAGCAATAAATACAGAAAACATGAAAAAAAGAAACACAGTATTATATCTACAATGTTATAAGTAAGAAGTAAATAACAGGCAGTTATAAGATTTTATTTTTTTAAAAAGTGAAATAGCTATAGTTATGTGTTCATATAAAGCTTAATAGATGACCTAAGTGGAATGTATTAATTAATTCTTATATAAGAGACTTGGAATAGCACTGTAGCTGGCATTTTCTCAGTCGCTGTTTGCAAATGATACTGAAAACATCAACTCTCTTCTTGTTTATAGAAAAAGAAAAGCCTGATAGTTTTAAGATTGCATAAGTCTTCAGCACATTTTCCTCATCTGATGAAGTGGATGAAATGGTGTACTTGTGAACAGCAGTAGAACACAGTTGGGCTGAAATTACTAATATTTAATATTAAATAAGAAATATCTTACAAAGCCTTTTCCTAGATACCTCCCATTTTTCATAGAACTCAGCCCCCCTAACCCTGAAAATGGGTTGCAGAACCTGAGCCTGTTGATGACTTTGTCAGTTTTACCCCCCAGTTTTCAATTTGCCTCCCAAGGACCTCCTCATGTAACTTCATTGATGTTGAAAATGATGGACAGCGTCGTCGTTGACACTGCATCTATTATCTGTTCACAATGGCCTGAACTGCTCCGGAGGTTGCTGTGGACAAGTACGTTGGACAGCTACCTCTCCCTGGTGTTGAAGAGTGGGTAACTGCCCTCAGTTTCCTTCATTTTCCGTCTTGTCTCACTTTGATAAAAACTGCCTCCCTTCTCTAAGGTACGAACCATCAAGTTGAAGTTTTACATTTGATTGAACTCAGTAAAAATGGTGACTTAGTGAAAAAGGATATAGAAAATGTCGCAGAGCTCAAAGGCAAGATGCAAAGTTGGGCTTAATGAGAACGGAAAGTAATCAAGAAAATAGACCCACTCTTTTCTCTTTTCTCTCTACTCATTGCTATCCTTTATGATCCACCTTAGGATCTCACAAGGCTGCCACGTCTACCTGGAAATCTTTCAGTTCCCATAGTGGTCACCCATTGGCTAGAAAACACGTCATTTAGTTCAAAAGTTCGAGATAGAAAAACCTCAGAAGGTAAGGAAGAGTCAGAAGATTGGGCAGGCTTGAGGCATTGTCCATCCCTGGGGGTTAGCCATGATCATAGCTGGAAGTCATATGGGTGGAATCGTCTGTGTTTAGGCTATGAGGAAGTTCACCTTTTGAGGTAGGCATGTAACACTTCTGAATACTGGAAGATCCCAGTATGCCTTCATTTCCAGAGTTTGACTTTTATGATGCGGAAATTAATTGTAAATAATTAAACGTTTGACTTTTGTGATGCTGAAATTAAATGAGGCAAATAACTAGGCCCGAATAAGCCCCCATTCTTGGGAAATTATGGTATTTGTAGGCAGAAAATGTTGTCAAGGGAAGTTTTTTGTAATTGGGTTTTTAAATTTTATTTATTTATTTTGATTATTTAAAGATTTACTTGTTTATTTTAGAGAGAGAACATGAGCTTAAGTGCTAACAAATGGGGGGAGGGTCAGAAGGTGAGAATTTTCAGCAGGCTCCCCACTGAGGAGGGATTCTTAAATGGAACTCATGACCCTGAGATCATGATCTGGGCCAAAACGGAGAGTTGGATGCTTAAGTGAGCCACCTAGGTGTCCCTGGGTTTTTTTAAATTTATGTATTTGAGACAGGTAAACTAAAGCCCATGAGAATAAATGTCTGTTAAAGGACAGTGTATGTACGATACTATCTCCAGTCAATATCCACTTTATTTTCATAAATTATTCAGTAGCATACAGTGAGAATCAAAAGTGTTTTCTTTTCTTTTTTTTTTTTTTTAAAGATTTTATTTATTTATTTGACAGACAGAGATCACAAGTAGGCAGAGAAGCAGGCAGAGCGAGAGAGAGAGAGAGGGAAGCAGGCTTCCTGTGGAGCAGGGAGCCCGATGCGGGGCTCGATCCCAGGACCCTCAGATCATGACCCGAGCCGAAGGCAGCAGCCCAAACCACTGAGCCACCCAGGCGCCCCAAAAGTGTTTTCTTGATTGGAAGTAGATCAATTATTTGACTATCAAATTGTCAGGCTACACTGAAAGGGGAAAAAAAACTGAAGTGTATTGAACATGACACTAAGGATTTTAACTAACATTAATTATTTAGACCTCACAAAATTACTGAGATAAGGAGACTCATCCCCATTTTACAGATGAATATCCTAAAAGTCAGAAGAGTTCAGTTGTTTAGTACCCTGCTGCTTACATATTGCAGTGATTGTATTCGGATGCCTGTCTGAAACCAAAACCTATTATTTAACTGCATTGTATCACTTATTAAAAAAAAAAAAAAAAAAAAGCCAGGTATTTTCATGGCTTTTAATGGCTCAAGACCACTTGATAACTTCAGTAAAGGATTCCTCATCAGTATCTCTTCCCCCATATCTTTTTGATCCACAGTATGCACTGATATAGAAAGCTATGCATGTTAAAATAAAAGGTTTTAATTTATTCATTAAGCCAGCAAAAAAAAAATTTCCATTTTACTTATTTTTATTAACATATAATGTATTATTTGCCCCAGGGGTAAAGGTCTGTGAATTGCCAGGTTTTCACACTTCACAGCACTCACCATAGCACATACCCTCCCCAATATCCATAACCCAACCACCCTCTCCCTGCCTCCCCAACCCCCCAACAACCCTGTTTGTTTTGTGAGATTAAGAGTCACTTATGGTTTGTCTCCCTCCCAGTCCCATCTTGTTTCATTTTTCCTTCCCTATCCCCCAAAACCCCTGCCCTGCCTCTCAAATTCCTATCAGAGAAATCATATGATAATAGCCCTTTATTTGATATGTCATTTGCAAATATCTTCTCCCATTCTGTCAGTTGTCTTTTGGTTTTGTTGACTGTTTCCTTTGCTGTGCAAAAAGCTTTTGATCTTGATGAAGCCCCAACAGTTTATTTTTGCCCTTGCTTCCATTGACTGTGGCGATGTTTCTAGGAAGAAGTTGATGTGGCTGAGGTCGAAGAGGTTGCTGTCTGTGTTCTCCTCAAGGATTTTGATGGATTCCTATCTCCCACTGAAGTCTTTCATGATTTTTTATTTGTGATGTAAGGAAGTGGTCCAGTTTCATTCTTCTGTATGTGGCTGTCCAATATTCCCAACACCATTTGTTGAAGACACTTCTTTCCATTGGACATTCTTTCCTGCTTTGTCGAAGATTAGTTGACCATAGAGTTGAGGGTCCATTTCAGGGCTCTCTCTTCTGTTCCGTTGATCTAAATGTCTGTTTTTGTGCCAGTACCATGCTGTCTTGATGATGACAGCTTTGTAATAGAGCTTGAAGTCCGGAATTGTGATGCCACCAACTTTGGCTTTCTTTTTCAACATTCCCCTGGCTATTCGGGGTCTTTTCTGGTTCTGTATAAATTTTAGGATTATTTGTTCCACTTATTTGAAAAAAATGGATGGTATTTTGATAGGGATTGGATTAAATGTGTAGATTGCTTTAAGTAGCATAGACATTTTCACAATATTTGTTCTTCCAATCTATGAGCATGGAATGATTTTCCATTTCTTTGTGTCTTCCTCAATTTCTTTCATGAGTACTTTATAGCTTTTTGAATACAGATTCTTTGCCTCTTTTGTTAGGTTTATTCCTAGGTATCTTACGGTTTGGGGTGCAATCGTAAATGGGATCAACTCCTTAATTTCTCTTTCTTCTCTCTTGCTGTTGGTGTATAGAAATGCAGCTGTTTTCTGAGCATTGATTTTATATCCTGACACTTTACTGAATTCCTGTATGAGTTTTAGCAGTTTTAGAGTGGTGTCTTTTGGGTTTTCCACATAAGTATCATATCACCTGCAAATAGTGATAGTTAAACTTCTTCTTTGCAGATTCAGATGCAGATTCAGATTTTTGTTGTCTGATTGCTGAGGGTAGGACTTCTAGTACTATGTTGAATAGCAATTGTGATAATGGACATCCCTGCCATGTTCCTGACCTTAGGAGAAAAGCTCTCAGTTTTTCCGCATCGAGAATGATATTCGCTGCGGGTTTTTCATAGATGGCTTTGTTGATATTGAGGTATGTACCCTCTATCCCTACAGTCTGAAAAGTTTTGCTCAAGAAAGGATGCTGTACTTTGTCAAATGCTTTTTCAGCATCTATTGAGAGTATCATATGGTTCCTGTTCTTTCTTTTATTAATGTATCATATCACATTGATTGATTTGTAGATGTTGAACCAACCTTGCAGCCCAGGAATAAATCCCACTTGGTTGTGGTGAATAATCCTTTTAATGTACTTTTGGATCCTATTGGCTAGTATTTTGGTGAGAATTTTTGCATCTGTGTTCATCAAGGATATTTGTCTGTAATTCTTCTTTTTGATGGGAACCTTGTCTGGTTGGGATCAAGGTAATGCTGCCTTCATAAAATGAGTTTGGAAGTTTTCCTTCTATTTCTATTTTTTGGAACAGTTTCAGGAAAATAAGTATTAATTCTTTAAATGTTTGGTAGAATTCCCCTAGAAGGGTGTCTGGCCCTGGGCTCTTGTTTGTTGGGAGATTTTTGATGACTGCTTCAATCTCCTTACTGCTTATGGGTCTGTTCAGGTTTTCTATTTCTTCCTGGTTCAATTTTGGTAATACATCTCTAGGAATGTATCCATTTCTTCCAAATTGTCAAATTTGCTGGTATATTGTTGCTCATAATATTAACAATATTAACAAACAATAATAATTATTTGTATTTCTTTGGTGTTGGTTGTGATCTCTCTTCTTTCATTCATTATTTTATTTATTTTGGGTCCTTTCTCTTTCCTTTTTGATAATCCAGTCAATTTTCTGTTCCTAGAATTGCTGCTCTTCTTCTCTTCTATCTCCTATTGAGTTTGTAGGTGTTTGGAATGGTTTGATAACTATCTAGCTGAACTCCTGGGACCTAATGATATTTCAGTCTGCTGCTCCTATGCCATCTTGCTCTAAATCTCCCAGAAAAAATATTTTTGAAAGGAACACATTTCAAGAAGACTTTCTGAATTAGTAGCCTGTTTGATCTTAGCTGTGGAATACGCTGTATCTAGAAAGATGTCTGGTAAGAAAAGGCATCCTTGCAGAGATAGGACTAAAGCCAGAAGAGCAGCTGGACATTGGGCTATGACTTAGAGTTAGGAGACTCTCAGTTTAATTCAACCCCAAATCCTTGTTCTACCTCTTCCCAGTGATGTGGACTTGCACAGAGAGCTTCACCTCCTTCTATATTTAATTTCTTCATTTGTAACATAGGAGTAAATAATATTTATTTCACAGCATTACTGGGTATTTTTAAGTAAAAAATGAGATTATTAGAAATGATTTTTTCACAGTGACTGCCATCTAATAAATGCCAAATATATGGGTTTGATTAATATTTATCAGTATTACTGACAATATTGATGTTTGTTTTTAATATTTACTATTTATATTATTTCTGTTGCTGAAAACAATCTGTGCAACTAGCTGAAGAAAGGATGGCAGGCAGACTCCCCCACTTGGGCTTTAGGTTTTCCAATGATTACTGTATATTGATGAGTCTTGCTCCCTGATTAAAGAATTTACTTTTAAAAAAGCATTGATTAAACAGTATGTGGGATGAAAACAAGATAAAATAAGTGAATGGAAATTTTACTTCAAGTCTGGCATATGATTAGTAAGAACGAGGGTAAATAGGCTTTAAAAGCAGCTGGCACAGAGTGAGCACAGTTCTCGAGCTGTGCGTGTGTCAGGCTGGGTTGTGAGTGCTTTCCAAAGGGTTCGGTGGATTGTGCCTCCTGACGCAGCTGTGAGGAGGTGCTCCCTGTAATTCTTCATCGTGGAGGCGGCTGGGGGCCCTAAGCCCTTTTGTCTTCCGGCCCCTTCCTTCACATAAAAATATTTAAAGTGATATTCTACAGATGGGTTGGTAAAAAGGCAAATGTATTTATATTTTAAAACATTTTCTTTAAGCTAAAAGGTTTCTTCCCCCTGATTTTAAAAGAAAGGAAAACATTTTCTTGAGCCTTTGAAAGTACTGTGAACCCTAGTCACTGTGCCTCTTGTGCGTGGTGGTCAGGAAGGTGACACACTGGCCAGCGTGGCAGCCTGTGGCCCACACACCATGTTAGACCACAGTACTTATTAAGGAGGCAGTCTGCATGCTCTGAGAGAAGAAAAGAAAGGGAAGACAAACCAGATGCCACTTCGCTTTGCATGTTTATTGTAAGGACCACCTTTTTCTTTGGAGAAACAATTTTGACCTCAGTGGGAAAGCTTTTGTCAAACTTTCGACTGCCAGATGAAATGAGCCAATTTTTGCCTGAAGGTGGTGCTAGATCCTCAGTTCCCAGGTAACATACCAGAAATGAGAAAGGACCGCTTCAGTGAGAAAGCATATTAAATATTTAATGCAAACAGGATGTTCTTCAAAATAAAACTCGTCATTAATATGATATCTGTATTTCCTGAGAACTTAGATGTCTTCATCTCACCTGGTGAGTAATCAATAATAACAGCCACTTGCCTGAGTGCTCTGAACAATTCATTCAAAGAAGTGGTGATTTACCCAGTTTGTACTAGATTAAAATTGTTGTGAGTGGTATTAGTGTAAGCAGAAAAACATTTTGCTTTTCATATATACATTGAGCTTGGAAAATTCTCGCAATTAAAATAACCAGCAGTGAGAGGTATTTCAAAATTATGCCTTGTTTTCCCTGTCTTTAACAAATAATCCTATATCAGTATGTAGCACACCCTGTGGGGGAGAGAAAAAAAAAAAAATCTTTGTAAAGGATTCTTTCATGAATGTGCTCCTTCTTGGCACCATCATTTTGTCTGAAGTAAGTAAGGTTCCCCCAGCTACATGTACTGTATGTGACGATACCTGAAAAATCTTTGACTCAAGACACTATGAACTAGAGAAAAGTAATAAGACTTACTGGTTACAAATATTATAGTGAGAATAATCCCAATTTATTTTATTTTTCAATTCCCTCAGAAGACATGACCGATAAATAGATCAAAATATATAGAGTGGCTTCTGATATCAGACTTCAGTCTTCCTCATCATGGAATTGGTGGTAATCCTTGTTAATATGGCCAAGAAATATTGTTACTGTCTAATTTGGATTCTCATTCTAGGATCTAGGGATCTTCATCTGCATTTCCTTCACTGTTTTGGCTCAGTGCTGCCAAAATTGAGATGCTCCTTTCTTGGTTAAGGGCTCTGATTACAAATCAAAGGAAATTTCTTAGAGTTTGCTTATTGCATGGGTCCAAGTTGTGGGGTTTTACTATTTTTGTTTTTATTACTTTTTTTAAAGATTTATTTTTAAAATTTTTTTTATTTTTTATAAACATATAATATATTTTTATCGCCAGGGGTACAGGTCTGTGAATCGCCAGATTTACACAATTCACAGCACTCACCAAAACACATACCCTCCCCAATGTCCATAACCCCACCCCCTTTCTCCCAACCCCCCTCTCCCCAGCAACCCTCAGTTTGTTTTGTGAGATTAAGAGTCACTTATGGTTTGTCTCCCTTCCAATCCCATCTTGTTTCATTTATTCTTCTCCTACCCCCTTAAGCCCCCATGTTGCATCACCAATTCCTCATATCAGGGAGATCATATGATAGTTGTCTTTCTCCACTTGACTTATTTCGCTAAGCATGATATGCTCTAATTCCATCCACATTGTCGCAAATGGCAAGATTTCATTTCTTTTGATGGCTGCATAGTATTCCATTGTGTATATATACCACATCTTCTTTATCCATTCATCTGTTGATGGACATCTAGGTTCTTTCCATAGTTTGGCTGTTGTGGACATTGCTGCTATAAACATTTGGGTGCACGTGCCCCTTTGGATCACTACCTTTCTATCTTTAGGGTAAATACCCAGTAGTGCAATTGCTGGGTCATAGGGCAGTTCTATTTTCAACATTTTGAGGAAAAGATTTATTTATTCATTTAGAGAAAGAGCGTGCGTGGGAGCATGTGTGGGGGAGGGGAGGGGCAGGAGAGGGGAATGGAGAGAGAGAATCTCAAGCAGACTCCCTGCTGAGTGCAGAGCCAGATGGGGGGCTTGATCCCACAACCCTGAGATTATGACCTGAACATGGATCAAGAGTGGGACATTTAACTGACTGAGCCACCCAGGCACCCCGCCAAGTTGTTTTTTAGCTGTCAAGACCTATCACTCATTTTTAAGGAAGACCTTGATGCTGCCTTGATGTTGGTTAATACAGATGGCAGGCGAAGGATGCCTCAACCCCCCACCTGACTGTTTTTGCCACCTCAGCATTCTCTGCTGATGCATTCTCGCTGATGACTGACAACTTCTGAGGACTGTAAAAGTGGATAGGATTTTTTTTATTATTATCATTTTAAAACCCTTCTGGTGGTAATTTGCCAATTTCTTCTTTGGAGTTGACCTGAATCCTGTCTCCCCATATCAAAGAGTCAAGCCATATCCAGTGTAATGTCATAAAGACAGCCCGCTGCAGCATTACAAAAGAAATGAATAAAGCATTAGCAATGATATGTATAGTCTGACCACTGTTTCCCACAGAGTGGACTACATAGAAGAGTAGAATGGGTCAATCCAGGAGAGAAAAAAATCACAAGGCACCAACAGAAATTGGTGAAAAATGTGGGTTCCTTTACAGAGAAAATGTATTATGATTCACGTGAGTCACAGACAAATACTTTGAAAAAATATTTTGGTTTTGTCTTCCCATAAAAGAAGAAATAGCTATAAGAAATGGAAATTTGCATTACCAGAACATAAAGCCTGAATTGCTCATTTTGAGGGTTTGGCATATGGCTGTGTGCCTGGCTCTGTAGAGCAAGAGTGGGATTTTTCTAGAGCCATATGGTTGAATCAAGAAGGGCAACGGGCTAGAGCAGACAGAAGGCAGTTTACAGTTAATGATAAAGTCCTGATGCATAATAAATTCTAAAAAGCTTCCAGCATTAGAGTCACATTAAAAAGGGGAGGCTGCCAAGGAATACATTGTTGTTGTTGTTGTTGTTCACCTGAAATGAGAGAGCAAAGATCCCAAACAGAACACTATTTGTGAACTCTTTTTAGATGACCTAACCTTCCTATCACTGTTAAGCCAAGCAATTAAGAGAAAATTCCTGTTTGTAATTGTCTTGAACACGAGTCTTCCAAGTGAGTAACACTGAGTTTCCACTAAAACAAAAAACTCCTTTACCAACCCAGGCAGGCAGGCCGATTACAGGCTCTCCCTGTCCCTATTACTATGCACCAGTGAGAGAATCTGCTAGAAAGAGCAAATTGATAGGCTCCCTACCCCTTAGGGAATGCTAAAAAGACAAGCGTGGTTGAAACCAAAATGAATAATCAGTTTGTAACTTGTGAAAGAATACTCATGTGGAAAATATACATGTGAGATTTTAACTAATGAGGCTCCAAGCTCTCTGTAAAAGCCACGTTGCAATTAATTAAGATGATTGCTACTCATTATATTTTAAAAAGCAAAGTAAGTTCCTTATTAAAGGTATAAAACTGTCAGAAGAGAGCAAATACTCATATACTACCATATGATAATTTTTAGGCTAAACTAGATAAAATTGGCATATGATTATAATTACTTCAGCTAACATATAATAATAATAGAATGAACAAATGAAAATTAAAATCAAAATCCACAATCTTTCATTGAGGCCCAAATTTAAAGAATTATGACATCTACTCTTAAGAGTAGTGCTATAAACTGGGAACTGTCAGTGAAAATTTTGAGAAATATGGCCATTTAATAGAGCACTGGAGATTTAAAATAACCCCTGATATGTTACTTTTCTGATAATTTAATTATTAGGGCAATAATTCCACTGCCAAAAATGTTTATTGTGGCACAGTTTCCAATATGAAAAAATAAAAATAAATAATATTTTAAGTGACTGTCAATAGGAAAATAATTAAATTACTACCTACTCATCATTAGAATAAAATAATAAAATAAAATAATGATTCATGCAGAACTACATCTTATATCTTGTAAAGATAGCTATGTTATAGCAAATGAAAAAGGTGAGGAGGCAAATTTTCAGGTAATAATTACAGTATACTTTCATTTTAAAGTGTATGTTTGCATATGTATAAAAACATGCATATTTTTAATATGTATTAAGTATAGAAAATTTCTAAAAAGACAAATATTAAATGTTTAAAACTAGATATGTCAGGGAAATGGGATTGGGAGCTTAAGAATAATAAAGCTAGATTTTACTTATTATTTCATAAATCTTTGTAATGCTAAAATTTTTATAGTGATATTATTTTTGCAATTTATATTTTTGCAGAATCTCCAATTAGTCCTAAACAATGCAGCTTTCTTGAAATGCCATTTAAGAGACATTCAGAATAATAGGAATTGAAAATCAAAGAACCAATATGTAATTTTCTTTAACTGAAGAGAATAAAAATTAATTAAAAGTTTAATATGTTCTTTGTATAAAATTTTAGCCATAGTACTTATATACTTTTCAGAGAAAAAATTTTATTTATTCATTATTGCTTATGTATTTAACTTGGAAACTATTATATTTAAATTAGGGAGAATGGTTTACCATCCCATGAGTATTATCATAAGATTAAAATTAATTGCTTGGAATTTTCATATGAAGCCAAACTGGACAGGTAATCAGTCACAGACTAATGTTATTAGCTTGATTCATATTATCAAACTGTATTTCTAATACTATCAGGCAGGAGAGAAATATACTACACATGAAAATGAGGGAACCAGGTTCTTTTGTCTGCATTAGTTCTAATATTTAGAGGTCACATTTACAGCTAAGATTGAGCTTATTACCTGAATAATTCAAGCAAAGAACTCATATTTGCTTGAATTTATGGGAGAAAATACACCACAAAATAATGTTTTAAAAAGTTGTAGAGTGCCTATTATGTAAAAATTTTGGAACCTTTGTAGGAATAACTTAATGATACTTTAAAATGAATTAATGAACATTTACCTTACAGATAGAATTAAAATGCTCTGTTCATTATATAGATAGATAGATAGATAGATAGATAGGTAGTATGGGGCAGACAGAGATGAAGCAGCCGTCCCAAAGACTCATGAACCAAATGAAATGCAATGGCTAATTTTCAGTAGAAACTAAAGAGGTCAGTTTTGAATAGGTAGTGATTTGTTTCAGAAGAGGACCAGTACCTATCTTTAAAAATATATATATATATATATGTTAAGTGCATGGACTCTAGGGACATATTGCTCTCTGGATTTGAATCCTAACCTTATTCCTTATAAGCTGGGTGACCTTGAGCAAATTACTTAACCTCTATCCCTTCCTTTCCTTGCCTGAAAAATGGAGATACATAGAATACCTACCTAAGGATTGACATGAGGTTTAAATAAGTGAATACTTAGAAGCCCATAACAGTAGTTGACATACAGCTATTAGTAAATCAATAAGTGTTCCAACTTCTTTATTCCTAATAATGCTTTTTGCTTAATGGTTATTAAAGGTTACTTAAATAGTTATTAATAGCTATTCCACCCTTTTTTTTTTTTAAAGCATTTTCCCAGGAAAAAAATCCTCCTGATTAATCTTTTTCTTTTGTATTTTTTAACCTTTCTTTCTCCTTAGGTTTCAAGCATATCTCTTGAATTAAAAGTATAGCTGGATTTCTTTTAAAAAATACAATTAGTCATTCTGTCTTTTAACAGGAAAAAATTGAATATTGTGATTATAAATAATTTGACCTTTCTATCGTTTTGTTTTTGCTAGTTGTCACATTTTTACTATTTCCTCCCTTCCTTTATTTTGGATTGACTGAGGTATTTTTTTCAAAGATTTTATTCAATTATTTGTCAGATAGAGAGCACAAGCAGGGGGAGCAGCAGGCAGAGGGAGGAGCAGACTCCCCATTGAGCAGGGAGCCTGATGTTGGACTGATCCCAGGTGATCCCAGGACCCTGGGATCATGACCTGAGTAGAAGGGGGATGCTTAACTGCCTGAGCCACTCAAGCATTTCTTGACTGAGATATTATATTTATTTAACTCTTGGTTCCTCTTTTCCCTTTAACTGTCTTGGGAGTGATTTATATTATATTTTGATCTTTTTGATAATTTTCTTTGAAATTTTCAATTGATGAACAAAATATAAATCACTTTCCACTCTCATTTCAAAAATATATGAGCCATTTTCACCCTCTTTCCAAGTTACATGTTATTGTTGTATTTTAATTTTATCCTCTTGTATATCCTAAATAAGAAATTATTACTGTTACTTTATTAAGACAATTATTTGCCAAAATTTAATTAAATGTTTATCAGTTTGCTCTCCATTCTGCTTTGCCTCTTGACCCTCTTTTTGCAATTAGTTTTCTTCCCCCTGAATTACATTCATTTTGAAGCTCTTTTAATGAAAGTCTTGAATATAAACATTGTTTTTATCTTAGGGTATTGCTGTGATTCCCTCATACCTGAAAATAGTTTTGCTTGATACCTAATTCTACATTCATAGCTATTTTTCTTTTTAAAAAAATATTTTATTTATTTGTTTATTTGTGTGTGAGAGAGAGAGAGCATGAGAGGGGGGGAAGGTCAGAGGGAGAAGCAGACCCCCTGCTGAGCAGGGAGCCTGATGCGGGACCGATGCTGGGACTCCAGGATCATGACCTGAGCTGAAGGCAGTCTTTCAACCAACTGAGCTACCCAGGTACCCTATTTTTCTTTCCATGCATTGGACTCATTCCAGTGTTCTTAAAATTTCTGTTATCAGTCTAATTCTTGATACTGTCTTTTATTGTGGCTCTTTCTTCTTCTCTTTTTATTTGGTATTCTGCAGTTCGACTAAGAGGTGAATGTTAGTTTGTTTTTTGTTTATACTGCTCACTAATTACTGTGTTTCTTGTATCTATGGATTCAGGTTATATCTACTCCTAAGATTGTTACAATAATTAAATTAGTTGATGTCAATACCCAGCACATAGAAAATGCTATATATGTTTTCTATTATTATTATTATTATTTCTTAAAGATTTATTTATTTGAGAGAGAACAAGGGTGCATAGAGGAGGAAGAGCAGAGGGAGAGGGAGAAGCAGACTCCCCCCTGAGCAAGAAGCCCAATGTGAGGGCTCAATCCCAGGACCTGGAGATATGACCCAAGCTGAAACCAGGGGTAGGACACTTAACCAACTGAGCCACCCAGGCACTCCCATGTTTTCTATTATTATTGGAAAACACTACTTTTATTATCATCTTCTTTAGTAGTACCTACCTCCATTATTTGTGTTCTTTTCTCTAGATCACCCATTAGAAATATAAAACACTTGTCTATTCAATTCTACATGTCAATTAACTCCTATTCCTTATTTTCCAAATCCTGTCTCTTTCTGCTGCTAGATGATTTCTTCACACCTGTCTCTCAATCAATCATTATCTTTTAAATTTGTTTAATCTGCTATTTAATACATCTGTACTGACTGTCAGTCCTTCTCTGCCTCTGTGTCCTGCTGTTGATTTTTAAAGAGCCTCTTACCTAGGTACCAAGCACTGCAGCTTTTGATGGGGCTGAGACGGTGGGGGTCAGCAGCAGTAGAGATCTAAGCCTAGAAGGAAAGAGATGTCAGGGTCTTCTGTCTCCTCTCTCTCCCTGGGGAATCATCGCACTTGCATTTTAATGATTTTAATGGAGTTAATACTTCTTTCCAAAGCTTGGATTTATTCTTCAACTTGTGAAAGGCACAAAAACACAAAGGGTGTTTCTCCTCAGACAAGAGGGAGTTGAATTCTTCAGAATCATGACCAGTTCCCAAATAAACCAGGAAAACAAAACATTTTTGCTTCACCTGAATACTGCCATGCCCATCATCACTGGGTATTTTATGTGAGATTGCTTCAACAGTGTTAAAGATAAGCAAATCTTTTTCCCCTCTAAATAGGAGAGGCAGAGCAATTCTCTTTAGATGTAGCACATCTGGTAACAGAATGGGCATTGTTGAATGAAGATGGGGAATCTGATTACAAAATAAAATTTGTTAAATGCTTAGAGATTTGGTGTAATGGATCCAAAGTGTTTAGAAAAGGAAAAAAATAAAGACTGCTGAAAAAGTGAATTTATAAACTAAAATGTTCCCCCCCGCCTTGGTGACATAAAAAACAGATGTTAATCATAAAGATGCTTTGCTACTTTTCTGTACTAGTTATTATTATTATTTATAGACAGTTACTGCAATATTATTGCCACATAAAAGGTAGAAATATTGCAAGTCAACTTCTAGATTTAAGAAGGAAGAACAGAAATTTAGAAGTGACATACTACAAAGGAAACTGCTGCATTAGCACAAACTTTCTCCATCCCTTCTGTATTTTACAAACTTTCCCCAATCATCTACATGTAGTAAGTATAAGAACAGGCACTGCCATCATCCAGGCTCATATTTAGTTTCCTTAGGAAGCTCAGTGGAACTGAAGCATGTATACGTTACACATGATGAAGCATGCATATCATTACCAGAGTTGTTTTTCTTTCTCAATACTGTTCCTTGGAGTTAGTAGCTGGAAAGCTTAACCAGCTCCCCTGTGCTGCCCATTTGGGATCATCTCCCAAATCCCAATATAATAGTATCACTGAAGTCCTTGAGACCAGAAATAACAAAATCAATTTGTCTAAGGCACCTCTAACAAGCCCCCCAACCCCATTCTTGAACTTTCCTTCTGACCTAACTGTGCTTTTAACATCCTACAGTGACAGAAGTAAAATAGTAATGACGTCTCATATGACAAATGTTGACCTTGATATGCATGCTTTTAGTTGCTAGGTCAAAGACGTCTTATTACTTACATAAAGAAAATTATCTACAATACTTCAGTGCATATAAAACAGTTCAACTATTAAATTATAAAACATTTAAATCAAGAAAGAAAATCTAATGAGATCTGCTTTATAACAAAGATGCTAAAAATTACTAATATTCATGTATTGGAGTTGGCAAATTAAGTTTGTTTCAGAAGTGCTAGATTTATCTAGAGAGAGACCTTCATTCAGAGTATTATTGACTAATACAATTGTGTGCTACTTTTGATAAGATGACATTTAAACTGAGGTTTGCTTCAAACCAACAAAGGCATATATTGTGTGTTTTGAAAGTGTTAAGGATGGGGCAAGTATGAATATTTCTAAAACCAAACCCAATTTATTCTAATTTTAAATACATTGACTAGAGTATAACATCAAGGAAGAAATGTGAAACAGCACTCTGTGTTGCTTTAAGTTAGACAGGGAAACCATAAACAAATATATCTGTCTTGAAAAATATATAACCGAACTCAGCAGACTCAGTATTTTTTTTTTATCAATTATTAAGGATACATATAAAGGGAATTTCTCTGCATACTCTCCTTCTCCCCTCTGCCATATAGCTTTAAAAGTTCTTTGTTCCTTCTGATTTATTGTCCTGTTTGTGCATTCCAGCCCCAGAGTCATAGTTAAGGGGACAGCTAAAATTAAGGGACTAAGGAATAGTCTGTCAATCTTTGCCCTTTGGGTAGAAGCTGCTGTAAAGCAAATGAAAAATGAAGCATCATTAAGAATAAATTGTAGGTTTTGAGTATGTTCCTTTATTCTCAAAATGGTTTTTCTTTTTTGAGAATCATCTCTTTCCATTTGAATTGGCTTGTATTATAAGCTGATTGTGGCATTCTGTTTTCATCTGAGTCTGCCCAGATGTTCCCTCCATTTACAGGAAAAATTTCTACTTCACATACAAAAATTCTGTATTTTTAAGCCCTATCTGATGAGTTAAGTTTCAAAGTCTTAGTAAAGTTTTCAGAAACTTTTTTTTCCTTGACTCTACATTTTGTTTTCTAATTTGAAGAGACTTTTGTTGATTATTTTGTTTTGTTTTATTGAGCTGTGAAAATTATATTGCATTTTACCAGTCAGTTTAGTTACACATTTCAAAGCAGGATCTTTATGTTAAAAACTGTAACCTGAATATTCAGCTTTAAAATGTGTTAATAGCTTTATATTTACTTTTTGTTTCCATTGATTATTATTATAGATGGAAGTTTTAATGGTTTCTTTCTAATTATATTCAATTGGTAAATACAGAAAACCATATATAAATGAATTAAATATCACAGTGAGGTAAGTAAATGGTGAAAACACATTTGTAATTATGCATGAAAAGCAGGAGAAAAAAAACCTAATCTTTCAACATCATTATTAAAAGCAATTTTAATCAAAATTTCATTAAATAATAATTCTAAGTTAAATCAAAATCAATGTAGTTAATCTATATATTTAATAAGGACCTCAAAAGAGATTAAAACTGAAAGGAACATTTTGTCTAATACACATAACATATTTAGGACCTAATTTTATGTTGATCATAAGAATAAGGCAATTTTTCAATACCATTTAGTCCCCTAGTTTCTGAATGTTCCTTGAAATATATAAGAACTTCTCAAACAGGCAAAGCAGTTCATCAGAAAATACTCTCAGGTTTATAACAAAGATGTAAAAAACCTTGGGTATAAAGCTAAATTCTCAGAATAAGAAACATAAATGAATTAATTTAGAAAGAATATTTCCAAGGCCCTTTTATATTATCTCAAAATGGGCCTTTAAAATTTAAATAAATGCAACTCTTAAATTGATGTATCAATAAACTGCTTTATTGTGGTGATCATTGTGCAATATATACAAATATGAAATCATTATGTTGTACCTTGGAAACTAACATATCAATCATATCTTAATAAAAATATTAAATAAAATAAATAAATAGACTGCTTTGATAATTGGAATCAGTTATATTGAGGAACATATTTAAGCAAGGAATTTCTTAAATGAACTGAACACAGATTAATAAAGGTAAATGTAATCAATAATATATATACTTATAATGCAGTGCATAGTGAATGTAATGTTATATATATATTGTATTTGTAAAAAAATGTAACAAATAGGAGAAAGGGAGGTAAAGATAATAAATTCAGAATAATTTTTTTTACACATAATAGATATCTAAATGATAGGACCTCAATTTCTATGATTGTACCCAGATTCAAAATTTTTTAAAACTTCCCTTGATTTGCGTACTTAATAGTAGGACCCAGGAGCATTTCTAGTCAAAGATAAAGAATGAGATATTTTACATATCAAATTTATGGGGTGAAATAAATACCAGCACATCAATGATAATGAAATATTTACTACTTTCTTACTATAATATTTTTACTACAGTATGATTTTTCTCTACAAACAACAGAAAGATCTTCAAAGTTACATTAAATTATGTAAGAAAAAAAGTTCATTAGTGCCTGGAGGTACATAACAAATGTTAAATCTAACACTAGCTCTAATCTGTGTTTAGTTACCCTGAATATGCACTAACCTGTGGTCACAACCAAAATTCATTATTAACAGCAACCTAAGGAACACAATACAAAATTAACATTTATTTTTTAAAATCCAAGTGAACTTAACCCAATATTAAAGAAGATATTAGATGTTAGTATTCTGTGAGCATTACCATGAAATATTCTTTGACTTGAAGATCACAGAAAATTCAGTTTCAAAGTAAGTTTCATTATATAATCTGTATAAGCTTTATGTCAGTTAGTGTCTCCCAGTTCCTTGAAATAGACATATCAATTCAAACCAATGTCATATAACCTGGGCAAAATCCTGGGCAAAGAACAGAATTGGCTGTTTCTCTTTTGTTTTGTGATCATCCCTTCATGTACATAGAGCACCAAGCACTGCCCTTTTTTATCTCTCCCTCTCCAATTAAACCAATAATCCAAGATTTGCAAGGAGCAGACATTTTGCTCAACAATTACACTGCATTCAGTAAATAACAAACATCAATTGGACATGCTTGTTTTTGAATATTTCTAAAACCATCCATACCACTAAGGTATTATCATCATTTTACTCCACACAGAATTCAGCCTTCAGCCTAACACTCTCTCATTGCCACTTTTATTCCATTCTCTGGCCTTTCTTTCCTTTTCTGTTTTTGTTTTTGCTTTGCTTGCAAGAGCAGGAAAAAGTAAAAGTCCTTTTTCCCTTCTGCAGAGTAGTGAGCATTCTCTTTGATTGACTTGGGCCCTGCTAAATATTACCTTCCACCCTAAGTAGCTCAACATGGTCTTTCTTTTCCTTGATGGTGGCAGTTGCTTCCTAGTAAGGATTTGACTGGTAACTGCTGGGGTTAACTGTTCTCCCTACTGTGCATATGTTTGTAATTTCATGACCTAGAGTTACTCACACAACCATTGTTTCATTTGAGGAAAAAAAAAATATTAGCAAACCATAGTAGAAAAGAAGCCTGGTCTTATCCACAAAGAGGACTATTCTACAAAATAGAATGGCAGAAAGGATTTCTCAGACCAGTTATTACAGGAACATCATTGGGATCAAAGTCAGGAATTTACAGAAGCCGCTGCACCCATGTTTCAATATCCAAATAAAAGGAAAAGGAAAACTCTTCAGCGGATCCCTAGAGGCTGATGGAAGGCTAATGCCCAGACTCCTGCAGTGGCAGGAAGGACTGGCCAGAGCACATCAGCAAGAACAAGAGAATAATGAAGACTCTACTGTAGCCTAGCCATCTGCCACAGTGTGCCATCCTCCAGGATCTTGTCATAGTATTCAGTGTCCTCCCCCTTCCCCCAGGCTTATTTCCCTGTTCCCCATGCCACTAGGCTCAACTAATTCACAGTTGAACTACTAAAAATTCACAGACTAATTTTTGTTAACCCTCTTAGTTCTGGTTTAAGTTTTATCTTCTTAACAGTTATTTCCTGGCTCCTCTGGGCAGCTTGAGTATCTCCCTTCCCAGAGCCTTGAGTATATTTTAGCTATCTCTGTTTTCATGCTCTGGTATAAGCTCCTAGCACCAATCATCATTCCTTGTGTATAGGTGATCAGAAACGTCTGGTAAATTCATGAAGGAGTCAACAGAGCATTTTCATTCTATTTAAACCATAGATTTTAAAAATTAGATTAAACCATAGATTTTAAAAATAAACCAAGATTTTAAAAATTAAAAGAATGTGCTTAATAAACACTTGGCTACTGTGATAAATTGATGTTATCTTAAGGAGACAAGTTCTTTTTTAGAACACATGTTAAAACTTTAAAAAATTAACTGTGATTTCTATGAATATAAGTGATTCCAGTATTACTTTTACTGATTAAAATGCTGTTATAAAATTTAAAAAGAGGCCTAATCTTCAGTTACCCAGTGCATATTGTCAGGCCATCAGTTTTCACCATACTGAAATTAACAAGAGCGTATGATTTTTGTTGTAAAGAGTCTCTGAGGTCAAATTATAAGTCACTCTATAAGAATTATATTCTCACTGTGACTGGAAATATTTCTTAGGGGGAACATAGTTTAAACTCAAACAGTTTTTAGCTACAAGGTGGTACCTACCAATCAAAAGAAAGTGAACATTTTTTTTTTTAGGCTCTCAGTAACCTAGAAGACAAGTGAAAAGGGGAACTGTAGAGATTTTCATGTATAGAGTTGAGTTTATTTTTGAAGAGAAACTGATTGATTGATATCTTTATAGTAAAGGATAGAGAATTAAGAGTGTTAGCCTAGCCATATTTATTGACATGTGATCTTTTCTTCAAATTACTCTGGCTCATGCATATCATCCCCCTAACTTTTAGTGTGATTATCCATTGGCAGTTTTTAAAGCACTTCCTGTGTCAAGATGGAAAGAGACAGCACACAGGGAATCTACAGGAGGTACAGATCTCCTAAAGACTTTGGGGCTTCTTCAATATGTGCTGATTTAAGAATTAGATGACATACGCCATCATACTCTTCTTTCCATACCTTCATGGCAATTATCACCAACCAACCAACCCCACAATCCTCATCTCATATCCCATTTCTGTCAAGTGCTAGTGATACTACCTAAGCCTATGTGTCACTTTCCACTTGTATGTCACCCCAATTCACCACAGGTGAAGGTTTTACTGTTGCTACAGTACCCCGGGGACAATCACATCCTATTTGCCACCGGCAGTGGGATCCTGCTGGCATTTACCTGATGTGATTCAATTCCACTATTGTGTCCCAAGGTTTTACTTTTGGTACTGTCTTAATTTTGCTTCTCCCTACCCCAAGTCGACCTTAAAACAAGGATTTTAGTTCGAGTAGTTTATTGGAAGTTGAATTGTAGGGTCGTGGAAAAACGAGGGAAAGAAGGAAAGAAAGTCAATTAAGAGATTTTTTATTATGGTCAACTGAAGCCTGGTCTCACACACAGTGATGGCTTCATATCTCAAACTCATTCACTGAAGTAGCAGTAGTATTTATCTACAAATTCCCACTAGTCATTGTTTGAAGGGTGTTATGGGAGACTAGAAGGCAGGCATTCGTTAAGTGCCATTCCAGTGGCACGGGCAAAGAGGAACAGCTAGAAAAATTCCTCTGGCAAAGAAGTACACATGTTAACAATTAGAAGTAAGATCTCTATATCAGGCTTGTTTTAGAAGCAAGATTGAGGAGTAACCAACAAAATCATTTATCATTTTATATGACTCAGAAATATCAAGAGTAGGCGAGTAGGCCTGCTACAATGGAAAAATCATTGATCCATTGCCTAGTTTCTACACCTAACTCATTTCTCTTTCTGAGTTGAAAGGGATGTTGAGTGCTGTTATGGAAAGATCCTGTAACAATATGGCAGGTATAGTAGGTATTCCTACTGTTTCTACTCTGTCCCCAGAGGGATCCATGACATGTAGCCGTGTAACTCTACATCCATGGAAGAAGAATACTGAGATTCCTCAAGACTGTTGGACACAGAGTTGAGTTGTGACTGATACTGATGACCCATTCTATGGCATAGGAGGTACAATAGACAGCATATGCCCATGAACCCCACTGGTTCTACTAAACTTATCACCCAAAAACTGCCAGGGTAGTAAAATTGTGGAATGGCCTCTTAAATGCCCAGCTGATGCTTCAGCCTTTGGATGCTACCCTGAGTGGTTGGGGGTTGGGATATCATTCTTGAAGATGTAATATATATGTTAAACCAAAAGCCATTGTATGGTGATATTTTCTCAAAAACTAGAAATACATGAGGCTGAGTCCCAAGCAAGAGAGCACAGGTGACTCTCTGATCATCACTCCTACTGACCCACTTGAGGAATGTGTGCTTAAACTCTGCCCCAACTTTAGGCTTTGTAGGATTTGAAATACTGGTTTAGGGAAGAGTAGGGCAGGGAGTGCTTCTGTCAGGAGACACAGCAGGCTTGGCTACTCAACCTACAGTTGTGGTTGCCACCTGGATATTTTGGATTCCTAATACTCAAAGACAAGCAGACAAAGAGTTACTATAGTGGGAGGGGTAATGGGACCTGATTATCACAAAGAGGTAAAGCTACTGCTAGTAATAGAGGCAGGAAAGACTAAGTTAGAAATTTAGATGGTTATGTCAAAGGCCTCTTGCTGTTTTGTCCCCAGTGATAACCAGGAGTGGGCAATAAACCATACACAATCAGTTATCACATTGGCGAGGAAAGAACAGCGTTTTGATGCTATATTGATAGAACAAATGTTGAGAGACTGAGGGAAAAAAAGTTTCTAAATTCACTTGAAATGTAAAAAAAACTTACTTGTTATCCTTATTATTTTTCAGTATCCATTATCATTACAGAATGTGATTTTTTAAATTAGAAAATGGGTTATGGATAATGTACAATTAAAAGGGGAGGAGGTTTTATATACAAAATCGACTTTTCTTTAATACCAGGGCATGTTTGAAAAGCTACAGTGTAATAAGGCTTCAGCTAAAATTGCGATGGTTAAGCTATTTGTCAGAGAACATCTATTTCTAATTTCAAAGATTATTAAAATCAATTGAGAAACTCTGCTTTGCCTCCACCTCTCATTCCACTTCAGAACTTTCATATTGAACCCCACGGGGCTTGGACAATCATGGCAAGCCAGCTATCATGCAGCATCATTTTAAAGCCTGTTGGCTTATTATGTAATCATGTATAAGATTGATTTTCTTTCTAGAGTAATGTTCATTATTTCCGATTAAACCTTTCCATGGACTTACTTAAAAAGTTGTGGGACACATCAGTGATGTCTAATAGAGTAAATAGAGCCCAAATTGAAACCTCACTTAAACCACTATATGATATTATGGGGCACCTGGGTGGCTCAGTGGGTTAAAGCCTCTACCTTCGGCTCAGGTCATGATCCTGGGGTCCTGGGATCAAGCCCCGCATCGGGCTCTCTGCTCAGCGGGAGCCTGCTTCCCCCTCTCTCTCTCTGCCTGCTTCTCTGCCTGCTTGTGATCTCCCTCTCTCTGTCAAATAAATAAAATCTTAAAAAAAAAAAAAAACAACTATATGCTATTTTAGCACATTTAACTAATTTACCCCTGAGAGACTTATGTTTTTGAGAAGTTCCTTTTTGTTTTCCTTCTATAGCTATACTGACTACCTGCCCATATCCCTGCTGAATCTTTGCCATCTTGCCTGCCCTGCGTTGGGCCTCAGGATGCCAAGCCCAGGAGGCATCAGTGATTCCCTGGATCATAGGCTTTGGCTTCAGCCAATAGGACAATGCCAGGAGATTGGAAAGCATGGGGAGAGTAATGTCAAGACAGGCATTCTTTTATCTTCAGCACCTGGCTGTCCGTGATCTGCTGAGAGGCCGGCTTGTCTATACAGCTTTCCTCCCTGGTTAGTTGTGGTTAGTTGTGGATAGTTGCACAGGCATGGTGCTTCATGCCATGGTGCTCTTTCTAAACCATGCTTTCACCATCGTAAAGTCCTTTGACGAAAAGCTCTCCTTCATGACCAGACTTGAGTGTACCTGTGTTTCTTACCAGGACCTTGACTGATAGATTACTCTAAGTATATTTGTCTAGAAAAAAGCTAGAAAAAAAAGCTAGAAAAGTTATAAAAGGCAATCATTACTTTAGAATTCATGACCCATAAGCACTACACTTCATCTCCTTAGACACACTCTCCTGAGCTTATAAATCCAAGATGGGTGACTGAAAATCTTCCTTTACAGATACAACGCCTTTCTTCCTATTTTCTCAAATCAGTTTTGTGATCGGTTTAGCTTGTGCTTCTCTCCTCCTAGTCTCTTCTTCCTCCATGTGAACCAAGGATCTATAGTGTGTCAGCCCCCTCTCCAACTAAAGCCTAGAATAACAGTCTCTCAGTTTGGAAACATCTGAAGTAGTTTTCAAGTCCTTCCTTTAACCAATGTCCAAATGAATATGATCAGTTATATGCTGGACATTTCTACCATGTTCTCAAGCACCTCTGTTTTAATATGCTCCAATATTATCTTTATTTTCTATCTGGTCTGTCACTTTTCTTGTATAATAAATGGTAGCATCATCCTTACCAAACTAGAAAACCATAACCATGTTCATCCTCAACTTTACATTTTTTCCTTCTCTGATACCAAGTAATAATGCATATTATAATGATAGCACCAAACATGCATTAATTACCCTTTATATGCAGGCTCTAAAATCAGTACTCCACATAAATTATCTTATGTAACATTTACAATAATAGCTAATATTTATTGTGAGATTATATTTATCAGATACCATGCTGAATTTAATTTGTATTAGCTTAATCTTCATAACATCATTTTGATGTTAAATATTATCTTCATCTTCCCAGATGATACTGAAGCACAGTAAGTTATATAATTTCCCAAAGTTACACACATCATAGTTGTCATGACCTGAATGCAGGTAGTTTGAAGTTCAAAAACATGCTATTAACCACTACTTGTTTTTTCCCTCTTACTCCATATAGGAGAACTATTATCCCAATCTCACAGATGGGAGAATGGATTTCTGAAGATGCTTAATAAATTTGTCCAAGATTATACAGCCAGTTGGAGCTGAACACAGCTACAAGACACAGTTCTTTCTTCAAAATTCCCAGAAACTTAACTTTCATTAGAATTTGCTCATAGGTTTTACAGAGAAGATTTCTTCTAAAATGTCCTAATGTCTCCCCTTAGCATTTGAACAAATCTGGATTGAAAAATTGTGAGCATTCATAGTACCTGGAGAGGTAAAATCTGAGTTGCATATGTCTCTCTGGATGAGACTAATTGAAAACCAAAGGAGAAACGCCCAGAACTCTAGACCTCCTTTAAAGTTTCTTGGCTGAAAATAAATAAATAAATAAATAAATAATCAAGTTTTTTGGCTGAAAGCAGCCAGATTCCTACTGCAGCTCCAGGTTCTCATCTAGTGAGTAAATATTTAAAATACAGGTACCTGTAGTGGTCGCATACTTCATTAACTCCTTGCCTCGCACGTGGTGCATTGATTAAACTCACAGTAAAGGGAAAGACAGGGTTTGGCTTCAGGCCTTTTGCCACTAAAACATCCATCTGGGTGCCAGGCCCTTTCCTTTATTCTACTAAGGTGTCCAATCTTTTCTTTCTTTTTTTTTTTTTTTAAACATTTTATTTATTTATTTGAAAGAGAGAGAGTAAGCAGGGAGGAGGGGCAGAGGTAGAGGGAAAGCAGGTTCCCTGCTGAGCAGAGCCTGATGCAGGGACTGGATCCCAGGAGCCTGGCATCAGGACCTGAGCCAAAGGCAGCCACTTAACCAACTAAGCCACCCACGCGCCCCTGGAGTAATCTTTTCACTTGCCATCTCGGGGTTTGCTTGCCAAACCCAACAAAAAATTATATTTATGGACCATTTAAAAATTTTTGTTAAAGATTTATTTATTTGAGAGAGAGTGAGCGTGCATGCCGATGAGTCAGAGGAGGGGCAGACAAGGAAAGAGAGGAAGCAGAGAAGCAGACTCCTCACTAAACTCAGAGTTGGACTCTGGGCTCCATCTTATGACCCTGAGGTCATGCCTGAGACAAAACCAAGAGTCAGTCACTTAATGGACTGAGATTCCCAGGTCCCCCTGAACCACTTTTTAATAAAAACTGTACAGTTATGTTTTAAAAACACTAATATATGGTTATCCCGCTAGCAAAAGGAGAAGCGAGGATTACAGCTCACTCTGTCTCACAGCAAATCCCAACTCCTTCATCTGTTCTGTTATTATCAAATATAGAAAACAATTCTTTAAATCTTCCCTATTTTCTCTGTATTTCCATCACTACTGCCTCACCATTCCTCTTCTTATTCTTTTTTTTTTTTTTTTTAAGATTTTATTTATTTGACAGAGAGACATCACAAGTAGGCAGAGGCAGGCAGAGACAGAGGAAGGGAAGCAGGCTTCCTGCAGAGCAGAGGACCTGGGATCATGACCTGAGCCGAAAGCAAAGGCTTTAACCCACTGAGCCACTCAGGCACCCCTCACCATTCCTCTTCTTGACTTACCCCAATGTTAGTAATGTTCTTCCTTCTTCCATCCTCATTCCTCCCAATCAGTGGGAATATTTGTAAATCAAATATCTGATAAGGGGCTAGTATCGAAAATATAAAAGAACCCTTACAAGTCAACAACAAAAGAGAAATGACCCAATTATATCATGGTCATAAGATTTGAAGAGACATTTCTCTGAAGACAATATAATTTTGGCCAATGAGCACATGCAAATAAAATCAACATCACTAGTTTACTGGTGTTATGCAAATCAAAACCACAGTTTTGATATCATTTCACACTCACTATGATTGCTTATATTCAAAAGGATGGGCAATAACAACTGTTAGCAATAATGTGGAAATTCTGGAATCTTCATGCATTGCTGGTGGCAGTATAAAATGGGGCAAGATGCTTTGGAAACAGTCTGTCATCTTTTAAAAAAATTAAACCTAAAGTTACCATTTTACCCAGCAATTCCCCTTCTCACAGTAGACCCAAGAGACCCGAAAATACATGGTCACAAATGTTCATAGCAGCATTATTCATAATAGTCAAGAAGCAGAAACAACCTAAATGACCATCAGTTAATGGATGGATAAACAAATGTGATGTATGCATGCAGTGGGATATTTCAGCCATAGTAGGAATGAAGTACAATGTGGAAGAACCTTAAAAACATCACTCTAAGCAAAATAAGCCACTCACAAAAGGACACATTTTGTATGATTCCGTTTATATAAATGTCCAAAATAGGCATATGCATAGAGTCAAAAATATATTTGTAATGGCTGTTTGCGGGGAGGAAAAAATGGAGAGTGACTGGTAATGGTTATGGGGTTTCTTGTAGGCCAAGCCTTTACAACTGCTATAGTACGTAATATAACCTAACAGAGTAGGTAATATAACCCCATAGGAGTCAAGGTAGACTTGGAAATCCTGTGGGAATAAACCATGGAAAATCTCAGTACCCTAACACAATCAAAGGTTAATTTCTCACAAATGCTGTAAGAAATCTCTCACTTAATATCATTTACTAGAAAAAAACAACTTATGAAACCACTGGTGAAATGTTAACTGTATCACACAGATAATAAAAGGAAAGACAGAATTGCTTTAACCTCCCTTCCATTGATAACATCCTCAGTAAAATATATTTTCACAATATAGGCTATATTTTGCCATTATTTTCTTAAAAAAATCCTTTAGCTAACTTATTAAATTTGAATGAAGCCCTGAAAATTCATTGCTCTTTAATGACCTATAAAGGCATTTGTCTTCCTAGTTTAAACATGTTTTATGCCCAATTAAAAATAAAATAAGCATGTCTCATGTGGTGAATTTTCATATCATTTTATTACAGTATGAAATAAAATTAAATTTTGTAGTCAACAGCCTGCTAATTTTTGTAGTTTGGTAATAAAAGCTTAGATGTAATGAAAACATGTAGTGATTTACCTTATAAATAATCAAATGATCCAGTCCATTAAAATAATTTAAGGACATAATTTTTTAGTATAAAGTAATTCCTATTTCGTTACTCTGAATAAATAACCAGTCAGTTAAGACATTACCTCTTAAACTTTAAAAAGTATTCAAAAAGTTCTTAGCAGCAGCTCAAATTTTAAAATTGCCATATTTCAATAAAATTTCATTATATAATGAGACAGAAATTCTGTAACAGTAGGATCAGCTTATTGGATAGAAAAAATAAGGATTGGTCTATATGATAAAATTTGAGGGTATCTCTTCAAAGACACTCCTACTTGCTATTCTGTCTTACATTCCAATCAAAGATTCAGTCACACAAATACTCATTATCTACTGTGTATCACACTTTGTTCAAGACTTGAGAATTCAACAGATAACAAAAACAAAGACCCTGTCCATTTTTTGAGAACTTTATTCATTGTCACTTTGATATAGTTTGCTGTGTTTGTGTGCATGTGTGTGTGCATTGTGTGTGTCATGAATTTATTATCTCATTTGAGAAAAAAATAAGTCTAGGCTGAGATTATTAATAAGGGAAAAAGAAACCCTGTCATTGGTGTGCTAGGCAGTTTTTATTTCCTCAACTAGAAACACTGTGTTCCCCGACTCTGTATTCTGGAAAACTGGATTTGTATGGATTCTGTCAACAAGATCCCTTGTTGTAGGACATGCTAGTCAATTGGGTAAGCCCCAGTGGGAGGTTAGAGGAAGGGAAGAAAATGAAGTCTGAATATGTTTTCTCCCTGGCTTCCTACCTGTGGGATGACATGAATTGATGGAGTCCCTTGACTGGATCTCAGCACCTGTCAAGAATTCCTCTCAAAATGGGGCACCTGGCTCTGCTCAGCGAGGAGCCTGCTTCCTTCCTCCTCTCTACTTGCCTCTCTGACTACTTGTGATCTCTTTCTCTCTGTTTAAAAAGAAAAAAAAAAAAAAAAAAAGGGCGCCTGGGTGGCTCATTGGGTTGAGCTTCTGCCTTCGGCTCAGGTCATGGTCTCAGGGTCCTGGGATTGAGACCCACGTCGGGCCCTCTGCTCAGTAGGGAGCCTGCTTCCCCCCCCCTCTCTCTGCCTACTTGTGATCTCTGTATGTCAAGTAAATAAATAAAATCCTAAAAAAAAAAAAAAGAATTCCTCTCAAAACAGCCCTTTTTATGCTTTCCACTTCTGTCCTAAGGGTGGTATTTGGGCCAGGATTTACTAGGCCCAAGGTATAGCACTATTTCTTGTGGTTTCCCTATACTTATCCACATACTGTTAAAAAGCAGGTCATTTTGTTAAACATTCCTCAAATTACCTTATTTTTTAAGAAAGATTTATTTATTTACTCCAGGGGTGGGGGAGAGAAGAGGAGAAAGGGAGAGGAAGAGAGAATCTCAAGCAGACATCCCCCTCTCTTGCCCCTCTACCCCGGCTGAGTGCAGAGCTTGACAGTGGGGCTCAATTTCACAACCCTGAGATCATGACCTGAGCTGAAATCCAGAGTCTGACGCCCAGCCAACTGAGGCATCCAGGTGCCCTCCTCAAATTACCCAATTTGAATGTATCATCTTTTCTTCCCTGGTAGGCCCCTGACAAGCTTAGTCATTTATCTTCTGAAAAACTTCAGTGGTTTAGGACCAAGTATTCGGCACATACAATTAATCTTTCATAAGGAGACCTAATTTTAAAATTATATTTTACCCTAATTGTTTTATATTTCAGAGAAAACACTTTGCACTATCATTAACAATTTGGGTCCTTGTTCTCTATTTCATTATAACTTACAGTCTTTATTTAAAGGAGGAAAAAAGTTTGGGAAATAAAACACAGTATTTCAAAAATAGCTAAAATCTATTATGTGATTGTAAATACATATAAAAAAGATTTTTTTTTCTTATAAATTAGTGTTCAAAATTTAATGACTGGTTCAGGCTACTAGGGAAGAGCTGGGAACAGGTTTAAACTCCCATTGTGACTATAATAAAAACTGGAAAAAACTTCTAAATTTAGAAAACAATTTGCAGGCAAGGAAGAGCTATCACACAGGGTTACCTCTGATCCGTGAGCAAAGGACGGATGGTAAGGTGAGCCCCACATTCACTGGCTTTCTGACCGAGGCATTTTTCTCACAATAATTCAGGAAAACACAGCCCAACTAGAGACTGCAGTCTCACAGAGTGAAAGAAAATAAAGATCAAAGTTCAGAGTTACACAGTCAGTTGGGATTTGAGAATCAGGGTAACTGCACTAAGCCCCAAAAATCTGCATAAAAATTTCCCTCTAATCTTTGGCCAACTCAAGCTTTGCATGTGTAATAAGCAGCACTGGGAGTTCTAGCAGAGAAGGTCTGGGGTTAAGTAGAAATATTGGAAGCTGCCAGAACTGTGCCTTATGAGGACAAAAAACTAGGAGGAAGAAGACAGCTAAGGTAGATATTCAAGACGTAAAACAGTCAACAGATTCAGACCCAGAGATAACTAAGGAAATGAAGTTGAAGAAAAAGACTGCAAAATAAGTATGATTAATATATTAAACATAAGAGAGGAAAATGAGGAAATGGGTGGAAAATTAATCATTTCTGTAGAACTTTACAATCTATAAAAAATTGAATGGATATTTTAGGACAACAAAACAGCAAACAGGGTACCTGGGTGGCTCAGTCAGTTAAGCGTCTGCCTTTGGCTTGGGTCATGATACCAGGGTCCTGGGATTGAGTCCCACATGGGGTTCCCTGCCTATGGGGGAATCTGATTCTCTCTCTGCCCATCCCCCGCCCACACCACTGTGCTTATTCTCTTTCTCTCTCAAAAATAAAAATACTTAAAAAAAAAAAAAAAAAAGAAGAGCAAACATAGTATCTGGAATTAATCACATTGAAGAGTTTTAGCAGCAGACTAAGCCAGGGAGAAGACAAAATTAGCAAGCATGGAGATAAAACTTGTAGATAAAACCCCAGAAAAGTAGGTCATGTTCTGCATTCCACAATTCTTCAAAGTGACATTTATGTGTTCTTACCAGTTTACAACTCAGCTTCTGTTGCAGGTAAACTAATTTCATCTGGGATTACCTGGATTTGCCTCTCTACAGATTTTGCATGGTGGTTTGCTCTGCACCTCGACAAGCCCAAGATAAATCATGATTTTCATTTTTTTTTCAGCGTTTTTCTTGTTGCAAGAATCTGAGTGACACTTTCTGAATTCCTTACATGTTAGAGTTGAAATTGGAAGTTTGCATACATTTTTAAATAAACTTTTTATTTTAGAATATTTATATACACTTTTCAGAGTTCATTTGTTAATTCAAAACTAGTGCCCTAGTATCAGACATTTTTTTTTTTTAAGATTTTATTTATTTATTTGACAGAGATCACGAGTAGGCAGAGAGGCAGGCAGAGAGAGAGAGGAGGAAGCAGGCTCCTGCTGAGCAGACAGCCTGATGCGGGACTCGATCCCAGGACCCCGAGATCACGACCTGAGCCGAAGGCAGCGGCTTAACCCACTGAGCCACCCAGGCGCCCTCAAACAGACATTTTTCAGAGTGTCCCTTTTTGGTTTTCTTTTCTCCCCCTGCTTTCTTTCTCTTCTCTCTTTGGTTTTTGTTTTTTGTTATTTTGTTTGTTTATAGATCAGTTTCCTCCAAAGGAAATGCTGTATCTGTCCTTGTTTCTTGCATGCATCTCAACTGCAATTTGGGAGAGACATGATGATCTCGATAATGGTGTTGGGTCAACTGCTTTATGCATATTTTTGTTTTTAAATAAAGAACCTAAACCCAGGTGCTTGTGTGGCTCAGTCAGTTAAGCATCTGCCTTTGGCTCAGGTCTTGATTCCAGGTTCTTGGGACTGAACCCCGCATCGGGCTCCCTACTCAGGGGGAAGCCTGCTTCTGCCTCTACCCTTCCCTCTTGCTCATGATCACTCACTCACTTTCTCTCTCAGATAATAAATAATATCTGAAAAAATATAGGACCTAGACCCTTATTTTATACCACATACAAAATTATTTCAAGGTTGGTCACAGAGTTAAATGTAAAAGCTGAAACAACCAAACCTCTACAAGATACAAAGTCAAATATATGCATGCAGTAAACCATAAAACTATTGACGTTTGTTAAAATTAAGAACTTTTGTTTATTAAAATTAAGAGACTGAAAGGAAAGCCAAAACAGAGAAAATATTCCAATATATATATATCAACAGGTTCACATCCAAACCTCCTAAAGAACTCCTACTATTAAGTGAGAAAAAGAACATTCAATTATTAATGAATAGAATTAAACACTTCCCAAGAGAGTATCAAAAGAACCAATAAATATATAAAAAGGTACCAAAATTAGTTATCAGGAAAATGTAAGTTAAAACCACTCCACATCCACCACGGTAGCTGAAATGAAAAAGACCAAAAGAAGATGGGATAGGATGTGGAGCAACTGGAACTTTTACTATTATCACCAATTTGAAAAAATTTTGCCGTTTCTACAAATGCTAAATATACTCCCTGATCTACCAGTTAATGCACAGCAATGAAAAATAACTAATTACTGACACACACGACATGCATGAATCTGACAGACTCACTGTTGAGTGAAATAAGCCATATGCAAAAGAATACTTGCTGTATGACCCTGTTGATGAGGTTCAAAACGTAACAAAACTGATGTAGTGATCAAGATCCGAGTATGCTGTGTGTGGTGGTGGTGGCAGGGGAGTACTCGGGGTATGGCCAAAATGGAATCTCCAAGGAGGTCTAGAATGTTCTGTATCTTGATTAGGGTACTGGTTAAATGGGTAAGTCAACATATAAAAACTTCATCTGTATATTTAAGATTTGAGCACTTTATTTTGTGTAAGTTGCATCTCAATTTTTTAAAAGACACATTGTCCTTTCCCATGCAAATGAAATCAATATAAGGTTGAAATCATTCCTTCCCACACAATCAATTTTTAGTGCTGCTGCAGACAAATTGGAAACATTGTCTTCAAAATAGAGTACGAATTTTCCTTTAAAATTTAATTGCTAATGTATTTTTTATGATAATAATGTTAAGCTTCCTTTTAATTGTTCATGTTCTAAAAAACTAAGCCAGCTCCTTGCCAAAGTATATACAGAACCATCTACTCTGATGTTTTTGTCAAATACTCAGAACTGGGTGTGATACTAATCGGAGATTTAAAGCACACATATTTTTAGGACTGAATAAAAGTTTCTGTTGGATACTGCCCCCCAAAAAGAAAACACTTTCTTTCAGCAGTCACCTCATTGTCTAGTGACAGTTCTCAACTGAAGAACTAAGGACCGTGAGTACCCAGTTAACTTTTTATACACAGAATTCCTTAGGTTTGCACAATATTTGCTTAGTAAGTCATTCAATTCCATCTAAACCAGTAAGCAATCATGTAACAAACCAAGAATATATAGATGTTGGACAGGGGAATGTTTACCCTAATTTAACAGAAACATGACCCATATATAAATTAAGATAGTCTGAACAGAAATATAGTCCACATGTGATTTTAAGTAGCTTTGGGGGGCATTTTGTATTAATGACAGATCAACCATTTGGGAGGGTTATAACACAAAGATACCAAGATTAGGAATCTGGCACCAACACTATTCAATTATGGGGCCCTGGCTGAAGCTTTGGGTTTCAGCTCCCTCATACATATAAAATGAAGGGTTATTTTTTAAGTTCTTCTATTGCCTCAGAGAAAGTTCCATAATACTTTTTATTACACTGTATCATGACTTTCTACATTAATAGTCACTTATAAATGCAGATTAGGAATTTAATCATTTTCCCATTTTCTTTTTTTTTTTTTTAATATTTTATTTATTTTGACAGCAAGAGATCACAAGTAGGCAGAGAAAGAAGGGGAAGCACGCTCCCCGCTGAGCAGAGAGCCTGACGCGGGACCCGATCCCAGGACCCTGAGATCATGACCTGAGCTGAAGGCAGAGGCTTTAACCCACTGAGCCACCCAGGCGCCCTCCCATTTTCTATATAGATCAGTACTTCGCTAACTTTGAGAGAAAGAGTCATTTTGTTATGGGTGGCAGCACAGTTTTAGGAAAACGTCATAGCATGCATGAGATTCCGCCATTCTCTCTCCCTTTTCTTGCACTGTAACATGAAAGTATGACAAAAATACTCATCTGAATCAGTAATTTCCCCTCAGTCATATGCCAAAAGTAGTACCGAGTAAAGCCATGTCCAAACATAAAAAATACAATAAATAGGCCAACAAACTCTTAAGTATTTACTACCTTTGTAAAAACAACTACAGCTTTACAACAATTTTTTTTTTTTTTTTAATGTGAGTAAAGGAACGGTAAGATGGATAGCATAATTTCAAAATTAATTTCATTTTTCCCCCAAAACATTGCGGAGCAAGGTAGGGAAGAGGAAATTTCTTGAAGGCTTTAAGGTTTCTCTTTACCCCACCCAGTCCAGGCCTAGACTCCTCTGACCACTTGGTAATCCCAGGCTCCACCTCTGGGCTCTTCCTTAAAAAATCTTGCAAGAAGTCTAAGGCTGAAAGACCATATTCTATTTGAGACTTTTCAGAGTTTTCTTTGTTCTACAACTAAATGTAGTAATGGCAGGAATGGGTTGTCTGTCTCCAGCTCTCCATTCTCACCCCAACTTCTCCTCCTCATTCCTTCCCTCCCCAAGGGCACTCCACACTTGAGCCCCCAGGGCCCGAAGGGCACCCTCAAATTCAAGATTCACAGACATTCCTGCTAACAGCTGTCTCTTCACCTCTGAGGTGTGAAGATATGCATAGTCGGCTGAAAAGTGGGCTCCGGGTTTGAGGAACAGACACATGCAGAGTCCTAAGTACCCACGGAATGGTCTAGAAGGAGGAACATGGTCTCTGGATGACCACATGCCCTTGGCCCTATAGGGAGTGTCATGGTGAAGGACAACTCCAGCAGCTGCTGGGATAGAGCCCTCTGTCCAAATCTAAGAAATGTATCAGTCACACTGCTACCAGAGTGACGGAATTTAGGACGTTCAACATGTAGAACCATTAACTGTGTTCATTATTATTTTATTATTTTTCCTTTCCTTCTAGAAATTCCCTTTATCTCAAGGTAAGTGATGTCACGTAAGGGAAAGGCAAAATGCAAGGATGGGAAGAGCAGGCTCAACAGAATACTCTCAGAGGATTTTTTATTTTAAAAGATGATACTCACTGAGAAAAATTAATTTTTCATTGGTGGAGATCATGCAATTACAGCAAAACTTGTTGCAGAGATTGTTTGAGCCAATGTACTCTCTCTTTAGCTACCTAAATTTAAATGAGGGAAATCCTACAATCATAGTGGTGCATCTTGGAAAATACGGTAAGATACACAGGGTTTTGAAGATTTTTTTTAAAACCTAGGAACATTAAAAGTACTAGCATGTTGTGCAAGCAATGTTAGTGGTGGAAGGAAGACTGGAAAGGAGGAATAGAAGATGCATAAAAATAATTGTATACAATGTCTATTAAGTAATAAACAAAATTATAATTATCATTCTAATTTCTTCAGTGTAAAAAAATTAGCTGTCTCCTCCATTAAAAAATTAGTTCTTTCAAATTCTTTATAGTCATTTGTATATTGTCTATTCCAGATTTTCATTTTCCTACTTTACAACCCAGGAATAGAGGTGCAATTAATGACTCCATTCTCTTCCACTACTATGAGAGTGTAATTATTTCATTGGAAATCACTACTATGTATTACTTTGTGCTTTATTTCTTCCATAACTTTGTTCATATATTAGTCTCATATAGTGCCTACCTTATAAGATATTATAAGATAAGAAATTATCAGGAGAGATGTAATGCAGAAATAACTATGGTATATGATATCCCTACTTATTCATTTATGCTTATGTAACTTTGGAGGTACTCAAAGGGCTCCACAAATATTGAGTCATTAAAGCTTAGTACCCCTGTGAGGTGCACTTGGTTATTATCATTATAGCTTATTATTATTCCTACAGATCAAGTTTCCTCCAGAGTGCTGAATGGCTCTTACAGAAATCGTTGGCTTTTTAATATTCTGCATCTGAGAATCACATTTCTGGTTTATAAAATTAGCTCATTTTTCTTTGCCTCTTGTGAGTTACCAGCAGCCATCATCCACTTCAGGTAACAGCAGAAAGAGTGTCACCGAGTTTCAGAATGCCTTCCAGTTAAAAAGATTGTTTTGTTTCCTATCAGGGCATTTTGTTTCCTATCAGAGATATGGATAGAAGGCAAAATACTTGTGGGATAAAAAGTAATAGTGGGTGGTTTGGTTTCCCATACCACCAAGCAATTCTCCAATTTTCAGTGAACACCAATTGGGTATCCCACAAATTTAACTCAATTCTGACAATCTGCTTGAAGATAGCATCAGATCCCGCAGGTTAAAGCCTCAGTCCCACAACACTGCCCCCACTTCGGACACCCAGTTTCAAGTCCAGATTGTCAGCTCTACTTTGGATCTACTGGCTAAAACCTGGGCTTCCCATGACCCCTTCCTTGAATTCAGTAATTTGTTAAAATGGCTCACAGAACTCAGGGAAACATTTACTTACATTTACCAGTTTTTTATACAAGATATGGATGAGCAGCCTGATAAATTGGTACATGGGTGAGGTACAGAAGGTCCTCAGTACAGGTCCTTCTGTGCCCATAAGAATGGAGATTTGCCACCGCCTCAGCATCTAGATGCTGTCACCAACCTGGAAGCTTTCCAAGCCATGTCATTTTGGGTGTTTATAGAAGCTTCCTTATACAAACATGACTGGTCACATCACTGGCCACTGGTAACAGAGCTCTGTCTCTATAGTCTCTCTCCCCTCATCTCAGAGGTTGGGTTGACAGTTCCAACCTCTAATCACATAGTTGGTTTCCTCACAACCAGCGCCCATCAAGAGGGACTTTCCAAATACCATCTCATTAATATAAATTCGGTGTGGTGGAAAGGAGCTTGTTATAAGTAACAGAAGGCACTTTCATCACTTTTACCACTTAAGAAATTCCAAAGGTTTTAGGACATCAGTGCCAGGAATGTGATGAAGACCAAATCCATGACTTATTATAAATCACAATCACAGTAGGTGACAGGAAAATTATTGGCAATTTAAATAGTATCAAAATGCAGATTATGTAAATGAATCACTGTGGTCTTTCATACAATCTTCTTTATACAGTAAAATGTCAGTGTGAATGACAGTAGAAGTATACATAAGGAATGAGCTGACTTTTTGATACAATAGCAATGTCTGGCCTCCTCTCTGCATCAAGTCACAGATGCCACCACTGAAGTCACTAATGATAAAGTAATGATGAAACACCCGCTCTATCTAGACTGTTTTCATATTGACTATGACAAATTAAAGATGTTGTACTAAAATTATTGTTTAGATTTTCTTCCATTGATGAGTATGTGAGTGGTAGGTAAGTCACTGAATACTGCAGCAGTTAATATACAGAAATCCCTATTCTCGTGTTTACTACACTCTAGTATAGGTATTCAGACAAACAATTAAATCAGTGAATATGATGATTGGTGCTATGGAAAAAATAAAAGGGACAGAAAGAAGAATTGGGGGATTCCACGGTTCAGGAGTGTTAAAAGCATCCCTATTTTTTGTCTTTTGTTGTTGTTGTGGTGGTTTTTAACCAGGCATAGGCTTATAAAAGAAGTTAACTAGTATTTTAGGAAAGAATGTGGTGTCTAAACAGGGTGTTTCTGGATCAGATGGGGGGGAGCCCAAATGTGGAGCGATGATCAGGCGGAAGCTGGGGGTCAGGGATAGGGGCACAGCAAGTGAAAGAATTTAGCTAAAGCTGAGCAAACAGTTTACCGAATACCCTGCAAAGGAGCAGCAGGCAGGACAGCAAGGGAGAGGCTGTGTGAAAGGAGGCAGTGGGCGGGGACTGTTTATAAAGGGAGAAGATGAGGAAGTCTAGCAACATTTGGCATCTTCCCTTTTTTGGGAACTGTGCCTGGTTTATGCAGCCCACTGGTCAGTTAGGGCCTATGGATATTTTGAGGTTTTGAGCTGTGTAACCTGAGGGGCCCATCTCTATTCAGCCAGGCCATCCCTGTGGCCCTTTCTGGAGCCTGTTTGCCTCAAAGTGGCCTCTATAAGGAAGATGCTAACTGAAGAAGGTGCTACTTTTAAACTAAGTGTGATAAATAATGAGACTATTCAATAATGTAGTTTTAGAAAATTCCATATTGCTTAACCTAAAAAAAACCACAAAATTATCTGCTAAGGACACGAAGTTAAACATAAACAAGTAGGGATGTAATTTTTTAAAATTAATGTGAACAAGTAACTTGGGATAAAAGGTTTTCACTCAAATTAGACAAATTTTTTTTAAGACTGATTGATTTGACAGAGAAAGAGAGCGAGAGAGATCACAACAGGGGGAGTGGGAGACAGAGAAGCAGGCTCCCCGCTGAGGAGGGAGCCCACATGGGGCTCGATCCCAGGACCCCAGGATCATGACCTGAGCTGAAGGCAGACCCATAATGACGCTTAATGACTGATCCACCATACATGAATATTTACATCTAATAAACACTCTCTCTTAAAAAAAAATCTGACTTTAACCTTATTCTTAACTCTACATAGGTTGTTACATATGCCTGGTATCTCCATTTGCATTTGTTCTATACAGTAGAAGAAATTGCTCACAAATTATTAAGAAGGCAGAAAACTCAGTTTTTTGGAAAGTATACCCTTTAAAATGTAAGAATTAAATATCTGAAGCAGATATGGGATTAGAATTCTTTGTAGTTCTAGTCTCTTGTAATTAAAAAAAATATTATCAATATATTCTATTCATGAATCTAGAATTCATTAAACAAAACTAAATTCCTTATATAATCACTTTAAGCTGATACGCATTGCCCAAAGTCTCAAATCTTTTTTTAAAATTCCTTTTGAGGGCACCTGGGTGGCTCAGTGGGTTAAGCCACTGCCTTCGGCTCAGGTCATGATCTCAGGGTCCTGGGATCGAGTCCCGCATAGGGCTCTCTGCTCAGCAGGGAGCCTGCTTCCTCTTCTCTCTCTCTCTGCCTGCCTCTCTGCCTACTTGTGATGTCTCTCTGTCAAATAAATAAAATAAAAAATAAAAAACCTTTAAAAAAATATCAAAATTCCTTTTGAAAACTAACCATTAGAAAGATATGTAAAAATGGAAAATCACTAATTAGAAAGTTAGGAATTCCATTTTTCCCTTCATTTTCACTTTTAAAGCTATCCATAAAATATACAGTTAAAATATAAACTTAAGGGGCACCTGGGTGGTTTAGTCATTAAGCCATAATCGTGACCCCAGGGTCCTGAGATCAAGCTCAATATGGGCTCCCTGCTCAGTGGGAAGCCTGCTTCTCTTTTTCTCACTCCCTCTGCTTGTGTTCTCTCTCTCGCTATCTATCAAATGAATGAATAAAATCGTTAAAAAAAAGATATAAATTTAAGCTTGTATTTGCCCAGTTATTAAAAATGTTCTAGTCATACACGAAAGGAGTTTTGTTAAGTTGCTCTAGGTTGTCACTAAAGAAGTGGCTGCACGTTGGTTTCAGAGGCCACTGAAGAAAAGCAGTCATGGACTGCATGTATTCTGTTCCCAACTAAGTGGTTATGTTCTGCTCCTTCTGTCTCTCTGCCAAATAAATAAATAAAATCTTAAAAAAAAATTTTTTTTTAAGTTCAGTTCAAGCAAAAAGTTTTGAGTTCAAAAACAAAACCAAAATCTTTTGATTGGATAATTCTTTTAAAAACTGTGACACATACAGGAGATAAGCTACCAAATGTCTGAATATGGAGGAAGAGCTGGAAAGTCAAGTGGGGCACTTGGGCTGAACACTGAAGAATAGATAAGATTGAGGATTAAAGAAAGGGTCAAATAATTTTCTCAGAAAAAGGGAACACAATGAGCAAATCATGGATAATGGAAGGAACTATTTCCAAGGAATTGCAAACATCTCAATTTGGCTTGGACACAGGTGAGGGGCAATAACAGGGAAAAAGAATATGAATTTAGGTGTGGACAATGAAAGGTTCTTAACACCAACAGCAAGGAATTGGGCTCTTTTTCAGTAAAATAATGACAGAGTAATAGCAATAGAGATTTCAAGTATGAAACAGGTTCCAGAGATATTACAGAGGTAGAACAGACAGCATTTGACAAAAGAATGAAAGCTAAGTGGACAAAAGAAAAAGAAATTAAAGATGATGCAAAAGTGGAATTCAGGTAAGAACTAAAAGGATCTGACAGCTTTAAGCTAACCAACTTTCAATATCTGCACTGATTTGTTTATGTCAAGGGAATTTTTAAAGTAAGACCAAGATACTTGACTGATACAAATTTATTTTTCATGCTAAAATGTTTACAAATTTTATTCTGTCATACACAATTACAAGAGCAACAGTTACAAGTAATTAAAAAAATAGCACTTCTATTCCTTTTACTAATATAAGCATATTTTGTTACATGAACAGCAACAATAATTACAATTACAGAACTGCTCAACTTGGAAATTTAGTGTGTTATGATGGAAGCTAACACATGATAATAGCAAAGAGTAAGTGCCCAAGCATAGTCTGTCTTTCTGTATTATTCTTTATTCCACAATTAGAATCATGGACTAGAATCTACCCGGTAATGCCATCATTCAAATATGTGACCAATCAGATCAAGTCAGCAAGCATTTTAAATCCTTCTCCAAAATCTTACTTTAGTTCTACAAAGGAAATATACAACAAAACATAAGGCATAGCTCGCTGATATTTTATGCCTAAAAAAACCATTACATAATGAAATTATGCATCTTTTGTAACTTTGCATTTGTTCCATCTCACACAATAATTAAAAGATGAATAGTACTTACTTACAGCACTTAGAATCACCTGACCACAGCTGATACAGTATCTCCCAGACTTCTAGTTTCTAAAATTCTGGGGGAGGTGGGACAATTTGAATAGTAATAGTCTACATGGTAGTAATATTACCTCTTGGCCATTGGCCCAATACTAATCCTTTTTGTTTTTTAGTATATAAAATATGCTGAAAACATTTCTCTTAAATACATTTCAATTAATGTAATTAAACAGAAGGCAACAATTTCCTTCTAGAAGAGCTATTAAGCTATGAAAAACCTTCCAAATATTTGTTAAATTAATTTATGGAATATTTTTAGGGTCAACACAGGTATTTAATTTAGAGCCTGTGCTAAACATGTGTAAAAAGAACTAAAAACATGATCACACTCATTTTTTAAAAAAATGGAAACTAACATTTTCATCCCTATAGTAATTTTATAAATATATCACTTGCTTTAATTCAAAGTAAGGATAAATTTCAAAAATCCACTGTGAAATTTACATTCTCACTAAGCACAAAAATGCACAAATATAAGTTCTAATCAGAAATTTCAGCTAAGTGAAAATTTTTACTTTGAAGTAGGTAGATCTGGGATACAGAAGTAAAATTTTTGATCGAAGCACATTACAAATATATTGTTTTCATGTAAAAATAAATTTTTTTAAAGAAATAATGTTTAACAGTTTTTTTAACCCCATCTTCTCAAACACCTATATTTTCCTTAAAATAAGTTTCAGATAAACATCTCATTTAAAATCTGATTTTATAAAAAAGAGAAATAAAATTTGATTATTCTTGGATGTATTTGAGTCAAGTAGTTGCTGCTTTCAGATATTATGACCTAAAAATCATGACACTATGATAAGTAACCTTCAGTTTGCAACCTAATACTGTGAAATTCAATTCATACTGCTTACCAATGAAGTCTGATGTATATTCGTAAATTTAAAATTTTCTCTTTTAAAAAGAAAAAAATCCTGTGTAACAGAGAAGTATGAATTTTAAAAACCTTAAAATTCATTGATAAACCATTTGTATCATACTAAAGATCTACAAAATAATAAAGTATCCTAATAGTATTTTTAAAAATACTATCAAAAACCTCAAACTCTTATATATTAAGTGAAACAACCAACATATTTTTACAAACAAAACATTTTCGAAGGCTGGAAGGAAAACATGCTAATTGTAAGAGCAATGATGTTTGGGTCAATTCCACAGGTTTTGAATCTCAAATCTGCCACTTCCAAGTTTATGCATATTTCTTAACTGCTCTAGAATTAGATCTCCTCAGATATAAAACAAGGGGGCATTGTCAGTATCTACTTTCGAGGGCGCTTCTGAGTAATAATCAGATAATGCACATAAGAAATTACTACAGTATCTGAAACAGTAACTAATAACTATTTGTTATACTGAACAGTGACTTACTTGGGTTCAAGCATCTAACAAACTATTTTATTAAATGAAATAGAATCATTATAAAGAATTATTTAAGAATTTTTTAAAAATTGGTATATAAGAGAGTTGGGGACATGCCCTGCAACAAAATACCCAGATCTGTATTGCAATAATGATACTTTTAATTGTGTTTTGGCAATCATTTTCTGTCTATTTAACCCTGTACCATATCACTTCCAAACTACAGATCTAAATTTAATTTTACTTTGTCGTGAACTCTTACAGAAAATAATTATCTCACTGGCCTAAACAAACAAAAAGGCACAGAAAAACTGCTCACAAATAAAGCCACATTTACAAGTTATGTACTATAGTAAAGATGGTTATCGAGCAATTTCAAGCAATTTTCCTGGTATCTATTTTTCACTGTTCTTTTAAATCTCACATACGTTAATCTCTACTATTTATAAATAGACTACTCCAACAACCTATCAGCTATATTGTTACTGGAATGATCAAGGAGTATAAATTTTAACAGAAGAAATCAGCTGTCAATTATGCTATACCAAAATATTGTACAAAATATTGTACAAGGGCTCATTTTTCATTAGGAATATATCAGGTACCAAGTTAAAGGTACCCAAATCTTAGACCATCCATATTATTTTGATTGTCACTATTAACTAAGTGTATGTTGTCTCTGAGTTTTAATCATACTAACCTGAGTCAACAGGGCTTCCTAGTAGACTCTTTTAAATGACAGAGCACATACATGAGAGACCGAAAAACTAGGTTTGGCCCCAATAAAACTATTTACAAAGTATGTGATCTTCCACAAGTCCCTTAACTTCTCCATGCCTCTCCTTCCTCTTCTAAAAGATGAGGATCCTAGCACAGCTTTGTTTGACTCACAGGACTAGAGAAATTATATAAAGAAAAACACATGGAAGAGCTCTAGAGAAGGGCATGTTAGATACATGCAATATCAATACCCAGGGACTTTGTTCTAATATTGGATCTGGTTAGAATGACCAGTCTATTAAAAGTGTAATTTAAGAGAAAATTATTCTTGAGAATATCAGAAAAAATATCAAAAAAAATATCAGAACATCTTTACCATATCCTTTGAATAAGATCTGAGAGCAGTTTTAAAAAATGTATTGGTTATCTACCCTATCACTATGTAAGAAAAAATTCACTAGACAGTGCTCATTCTTTCTTCCCTGTGTGTATGTTCAATGGCTACAATTCTATCTCACCTGAATGTATTTTGGTAATTTTATTAATTTAAAGCCTGTTTTGTTCCAGGCTTATTCTGATAAGTTCCTTAAAAGTCTCTGGAAGTAGTCACAGATGATCCTTTTTTTTTTCCTCTACTACTGGTTTTCATTTATTTTATATTCTAGCCTTTTCTACCTTATATTTCATGGAAACATAGGTATAATAAAGAGTTTTTAATTTAAAAAATGAAAAAAAAATACTCACAACTAAGTCACTGAAAGCAAATGTTCCCTTACTTCGTCTCCTCAGTAGACTCCATACATGCAAAGGTTACCAGAACCACAAATAATTAAAAAATACATTTAATTTACACTACATACTTTACCAAGGTTAAAAGACACAGAGCAGAAAAATAAATCAGGATTGATTTCTCAAGGAGGCATATCTGAAGGATGATTTTGAAAAAACGAATGGTGATTCTGAAGTAAATGGGACATGAGGACAAGGAGAGAACAACAGAACAGAATATGATAAAAATTTTTCAAATATTTTATGATTTTACACAGAGAGTCACTGGAATACTCTTATCTCTAGGTAGAAAGGTGACCTGAGAGATGTATAGAAAGACTCGGAAGCCCTAAGATAAATAACTGTTGGCTAAAGTCACAGGATTAGAAATTTTGAGGGAAAAGATCTAGATAATACTCATTAAAAGATGTCAAAAGACAGAGAATGAGGGAAAATGAAATGAGAATGAACTGAAAAATAACAAACAATATATGAGGGAAGTGTGCAGCTTCAAGGAGAATGAGTAGTTAAAAAACAGAAGAAAAACACATTAAGATTGGTCTGACTAGTAGGTCTATACAGATGTAATGGGGTGATTTTAATAGCAAAGATGGATGTGCTAGCAATGGACTGAGGTAAGACAAGCAGTAAAAAAAAAAAAAAAAAAAAGAAAGAAAGAAATTTGTGCGTTCCACCCATTTAAAATATTCACTCAGGAAAACATGGAGAAAATGATATGAAAGCTAAAGGGAGACCGGGAGACCTGAGTGTTTCAAGGCAAAAAGGAGGCTTCATTCGCTCTAAATAGTTAAAGTTTGTGTGTTACAGCTGAGAGAGTCCGACTGATAAAGACGTATGTTTCAGACCTAAGTTAGGCACTTTGGGGGACGGGGAACCTGACTTCTGTCACAAGGGAACAGAAAGAAATTAATCTCAAGCCACTTATTATTTATTTATTTATTTTTGGTATCACAGTCGGCCCCTACCCTCAGTGGTACTTATTTACAAGGTAATCAGAAACTTGTCAGGTGAAAAGGCAAGAAGTCCAAACGGAAAATGGTATTGAAAATATAAAACAGCAAAGTGAAAAAGTTAGTAATTTACACTTGAAAACAATTTTAAATAAAATCCAAACGAAAAACTGAAAATTTTAAAATGTAACTGCTAGAGGCATGGTATCCATGTGATATGTAAAGTTACTAAATTTTTAAAAAGGGTAATATAGGTTTTATTTTGATATTGCCACCATCATTTAATGACCAAGATTTCTTGGATAACTTCTACCAAAGACATGATTTCCTCCTTAAAACAGGCATAAAATGGATGATGGGGGTGACTTGGGTACCTAAGAGTTGTGAAAAGTGTCTCCACAATTTGTTAGCATGAAAAGCAACATTAAAAAAAAGGTGGAGCATCAAAATACTTTATTTCAAAACTACTTTATGCCTATTCCCATATGTAATTGGAACCAGACTCATATTCTATAAGTTTCTGAATTTCATTTTCCTGTTTTATTTTTAAGAGCAACTTACTCCACTTTGTACTTTATTTGACATTTATTAAAGCTGTATAAAAGCCATGCACAGTTTATTTACAGTATTGTACATTAACTATGTTTGAGGACTACACAAAAATTTCACAAAACTTACTTATATGGAAAGATATGTGAAAATGGGGCTTTAAAAAATTTTAGGTACAGAATTTTGCAATGATTATTTTGGTTTCTAGTGTTATGCAAGCACTAGCTTGAAGTAAGACTGACAGAAACGTGCAAATGAGTAGAATTTCAACAAATGAAAAACTACAAATGTTCTAGCTAAAAGCTAAAATATCTTGAAATACTACTATGTAGCAATGGAAATTTATAAAACAAACCAAAAAAAGGTTATTTTTTGAAAGTCTTTCATGAATAACAGGCTCTCAGTAATTTTCTATAAAAACATTCAGAAATAAAGTTTCTCAAATTCCGTTCATCATCAAAATTATGTTTCCAGTGGTGACTGAAGTTGTGAATTGTAAATAATTATTTACTGTCCCACATGGGAAGTCTCAATGTTATCCTTTGGGGAGAGGAGGAGAAGAAATCAACCGGCAAATTTAGATTCAAGTAAAAGATCCTGGTACAGATACCATGAACACAGAGTAGAGTATTGCAATAATGTACAAGTCCACATACTTTCAACTGTACCCCTACAATGGAAATGTAAACTTTAGGTTTGTTCAATTTAAGATCTCCTATTAGGAAGTAAGTACCTCATCCTTCAGAGTTCACGAAGATATTAATAGGGATTTCTTCTTCTCCATTGGCAGCTCTTTCAGTTTTTACTGTTGTGGCTGAAGTACATTTAGATACTCAGACTGCCCCAACTGGTAAGTTGTGTTCCTTCCACAATCAACATACTGGTACCTCTCCTGCGATATCTGTTCAGAGTGTCCAAAGTACGTTGTTGTCACAGTAACTCTAAAAAAGAAAACAACAACAATAAAACTGAAATGGGGAGAAACATCCAACAGTTACATTAAAAAAGTCTTCCAAAGTGAGAATACTTTTATATAACCAAAATTTTCTCCTGAGAGAGACTGATTAATGGTAACTTAATATTGTGGACATGAGCGTCTTGGGGACTACTTCCCCAACAGGTAACATAAATGCTGGTTTAGCCAGCCCTACTCAAATAATTATACAAAACAAATATAATGTTTCCAGGACACTTATCATTAGACAAAAATATGTAAGTTCATTTCACTTTTAAAAATAATTATATACAGGCCGCTGCATGGCTCAGTCAGTTGAGCGTCTGACTCTTGGTCTTAACTCAGGTTATGATCTCATGGTTGTGAGATCGAGCCCTCCACCCAGCTCTGTGCTCAGCACAGAGTCTGTTCAGATTCTCTCTCCCTCCTGCTCACTCACTCTCTCAATCTCAAATAAATAAAAAAATAAAATCTTAAAAAAAAAAAATCATAGTTCTCTCATCACAGGAAAATGTATTCAGATGTCAGTTAATGGCCCAAATACCAAGCCTATAGCCTACAATGTTTTAAGGACTTTGAGTAACACCAAATTTTCAAACCAGTAACAGTACTTCTGATTACTGTTGAGGATTTTTTTTTACCACAGGCAGCAGAAAATTGGATGCTGCGCTCTGCTCTCCTCTCTAATCCACCCGCTTCCACTTTCTAGCATTCCTGCAAGGTCCAGATTCACTACTTAGGGGCCATGTCATCCTTCACCTCTGAGCTCCCCACTGTCTCATTTGTCAAGTGAAATAATATTTATTCATCTCATCACACCTTTGCAGGGTTTAAAACCCAAATGAACTGATATTTGTAAAGCTGTTGTATATGCTATAAGCCAATGTTATAAATCTAAAGTTTACCAAAGAAAATCTCAAGAAAAACTGATACTTACTGCATCATGAGTACTATGTTATGCACTTTGATGGATATCAGTGTACAGAAATCACTGTTAAAAAGAAAAAACAATATGAATAAATGCAGGCTATAATAATACAAATTTAAAATCATTTAATTATGATTCCTCCCATATTAGAGCTAACAGAGATACTATAAAGAAGATATAAAGTGGCGCACTAAGTGGCTCACATGGTAAGCATCTGACTTGATTTCAGCTCAGGTCATTATCTCAGGGTCCTGGAATCGAATCCAGAGTCAGGATCCCTGCTCAGCAGGGAGTCTCTTGTCTCCCTCCCTTTCCCCCTCCATGTCCACCCCCGCTTGTGCATGTGCTCTCTAAAATCAATAAATCTAAAAAAAAGAAGATACAGCATTTATTGATCAAACATTTTCTATACGTCAAATAATGATAAATATTTTCATGACTTTTCATTCTAGAAACAGACCTGCTTTCCTACTACAGCAGTTGTAGAGTTGTTTAACACAGGCTACAAATAATTGTCACTTTTTATTCACCTTTTGAAATTGTAGTGAACAGTCTGTTACTCAGAATTCTGTTAGCCTGATTATCAAAAGATGGTAAAAATTTATCCTTTTTTTTTTAACTTAATGAGAGTCAATAATCAGACCCAAATGAAAAGCTTCAGAACTTCAAACCAACAAGAGTATTATAAAGTACTAGCACTTTCAGTTTTCCAATACTAAAAAGTCAATACATACTAAAGTGTATGAGAATACGGTTCTCAGAATAATTAGAAGGTGACATGGTATATTTGTCTTAATTCTGAAAAATCAGTAAAAAACAAAACTAGGTATATAGGTACATAATGCACATAATAAATATGATATATGTTGGCACAGGAGAACAGAAAGAGATCAGTGAGAGGCCGGGAATATTCCAAATGTGGTTTCTTGACTGCGAAGATGGCAGGTAATTCAGAAGATATCGATACACTTTATTCCTCACTTTATAATCTAATGAGAGAAGATTATTAAAAATCAAAACTTACTACATGTAACTCATTTCCTCTGCTATGACAGTAGGTACTGTATAATCAATCTGAAATGCAAAAAATGAAAGTAAGCCAATTGGAAAGAGGGGCAAAGCATCAACTATTTCAGACACCTTTCACAATTTCAAAGAGTTTAGAAATGTCTCCCTTTGCAAAGTTGCTTCTAAGACTTTCTCTTATACATGGAAGGGACACATATCAAGGTCAAGTTTTTGAGGAAATTCTCCCCTCCCTCAAGTTAATATGAGAGACAAAGTCAAGACTCATTGAACTCCTGTGAAGTATCTCATGATGGAAGCTTACTTGTTTCATATCCAGTGGGCCAATATTGGTTATGTTGTTTAAGCGTGCCTTTCCGATAACTGTTTTTGAAAACTGAACTTGTGCAGTGATGTTTTCAACTTCAACAGAATAATAGTTATTGTTTGTTATATTTAGTGTGTTCTGCAAAAGAAACAAGACAGAAAATGTATAAGCATACCAAGTATGTATTCAAAATTAATATTAAAAAGTAATTTCAAAAATTAAATAAGACTTCAGCTTTGGCCATGCTTCAGCTATTAGGAGGAAGAAAAGTATTGCCAAAAATAATATAGGACAGACATTAAATGAACTGATTATTTGGGTTTATGATGAGTGCTATATTATGCTGATAATAAACATACAATTTAAAAAAACAGGCCCAGAAAATGTACATTATAGGAATATACAAAATGAATGTTAGAAAATGTATTTGTGGCCTTAGCAAAAATTCTATAACAATAATTTTTAAATTTCATCTAAATTTTTGCTAAATGTTAATATACAGGTTATCTTTACAGACATTATCAGTAAGCTACTTCTTATTCTATTACATACAAAGATGACCATTTAAAACATTAAATAGTACTTTAAATAAATTTTGTTTAAAAAGAATTGGTATTTTAACTTGTATATAAGTAGAAATTTCCACTGGGTTCCTTTGAAGAAGAAATAGGATAGATTCAAGTCTGTTTGTTGGAAAGAAATGGAGCTACATCATTTCTATTCTTAATAAGTGGGGGAACTTTTGCAATTCTAATTCACAACTATTATCTCAAATTATTTTAGAAAACAGCCAATGAAGAAAAAAATGTTAAGTCAAGAAACAACAGATAAAAAATAAAACATCTGAAACAGTCATCATGAAAGAATATCTACAGGAACTAAATGATAAATATTTGTAAGGCAGATTGTAATGGTTACCACCTATACAAAGAGTCCTTACAAACTAAAAAGACAAAGCCTTAAGAAAAAAAAATAATAAAGCAAACAAGAGCAAAGCATATTGAAGAAATAAATCAAAACAGTACAAATATAAATGATGAGAAATCATTTAGAAATTACTTAGAAATTCTCAAATTCATTTAGAGTTGGGAAAAAGTTGTTTTAGTACAAAAGGAATATTGTTTTATATTCATTAAACTAGTAAAACCTGTAGCAAGCAACAAATCCTATTGCTGGCAGGGATATGAGCAAAAGGGTCTATTTTTACATTCCTGGAAAACATGTGAAGTCTTGCAGCCATTCTGCTAAGAAATCTAGCAACAGCCATTAATATAAAAATAATGTATATCCTGTGACCTAGCAATCGTACTTGAGCATTTATCCTAAAGAAATAAAAACACTGGATGTTAATGACAACAGTGGCAAAAACAAACAAACAAAAAAAGACTGAAAATAAACTAAATGACCGGCTATAAAAATAATGACTGAATAGTACTAAAGCATTACATGGACTATTATGCAGCCCATTAAAAAGAATGGATTAACTCTAAGCCAGAAAATTAGGAGAGATTTCTACAAGGAATTAACAAGTGAGAAAACCAAGATGCATAAAATATGTACATATGAAAATAAGTATTAAGAAAAGCTAAATGTGGGCTTATAAATTAATATGAACATGGAGAAAGATGGAGAATGGCAATTATGGGGTAAGTGAAAAAGAGAGAAACAGTCTCAGTAAAAAAGGATAAAAAGAGAATATGCTAGCAATCAGTGATTTTTATGAGCACATTTATTTATTAATCTAGTTATATGGAGAATTAAAATTCCATAATGTAGTAGAAATAACCTTTATCTAAATATATAAAAGTTTCATCTACTTAGCTCTTAATACCCATGTCAATTTAACTTCTAGACACTATAGAAAAGGGACTGTTTATTTGAAGTCAATGGACCTTCTGATACAGGCCGAAGAATGGGATGCAGAAAAATCATGGACTCCTTTGTACATGCAAATAACGTTGGTATGTGTCTTTCTCTGAAGTGCCCATAGCTATTAAAGGGATCAATAATGAAAAACTGATTGACAACAAAAATACAAGAATTAGAAAAAGATGTATTGAGCATTAGAATTACAAAGAAACATTAAGACAGACCAAAAAAAAGACAAAGTTTGGTACATTTCAGACATTTTGTTGCTGAAAGCAGTGAGAATCCACTTAATCTGTAAGTCAAGAGACCACAATCATTAGCTTTTAAGTAATGATGATTTATTATCAAAAACCTTAAAATGATCTGTGATCTTTAGTTAGCAAATTTGTATTTAGGAATCTATCCTATAGCAATAACCTAAAATGGAAACAAAGTTTAAGTACAAAGATGTTTTCTGAGTATTAGTAATAGCAAAATTAAACATCTATTAAGAAATGGTTGAGTAAATGGCAATACAGCCATATAGAAGACCATGAGGGCCCTTAACATGGGAAAATTTAGTGAGCTCTCAAGGTAAAATATCCGCGTGTATATGAAAATATCCTGCTACATTTATAAATGTATATGTGTATACAAATGTATATATGCATTATTAGCAAATATATGTATATATTAATAGGTCTAGGTAGCAGAAGTAAAAAGACATCAAGGGTGTCAAATGTATAATGGTAACATATTCATAAGCAGAAAGACAAATATTACTGTAACAGAGAAAGTAGTAAGACTGTCTATTTCTCATTTTAAGAAACAAAAGTAATATTATATAATTCTGTTTTCCAAAATACTGACAGAGAACCTATGAAAAACTCAACCTTTTATCTCACAGTTTTCCAGTCAAACTTAATGTTTATCTAATATGATAATGCTATTTCTTATTTAATGTTCTGTCTTTCTCAGTTAAATGTATCTCAAAAAAGTGGGAATTCCTGAATAATTACTGAAGTATGATATTTACATCTTAATGCACTGATATATAAAAGGGAATATCACATGACTTTTATTATACATTTATAATATTTGATACTAAAACAAGTTCTGGAGATTGGCCAAGAAAATCTGGCCACTTTTAAAAAACTGTACACAAAGAAAAATACATTCCTCATTCCAAATGGCTGTTAAAATGAGAAAATACTCAACAGTAATTCTCTAGTCATATGAAATTGACTTACAATTAGCACTGTGTTGTTTTATGTACATGTTTTTTCCACAGATACTTTTTTTTTTAAAAAGCCCTTAATCTGATTAACAACTTTTGGTGCTAAGCAATGAGAATAAATGGACCCATGGAAGTTCTTTCTTTCCTTCAATTAATGAGTAATTTCACTTTAACATACCATTTCTCTACACTCCTGTCCCTCCAAACCTCTCCCCTCAACTACAACTAGCTTTATCTCTACCTCCACCTCACGCATACAGTACCACCTCTGCAAAGAAAACCAACTAAAGTCCAGTATCACTCTTCCAAACAAACCACTGCCACACAGATGCACTCTGAGGCCTGAACCCAAACATAATTGCTAATGGCATAACCAATACATGTTCCTTTTTAATAATTCAGTGGTTTGCAAACCATGCTTCTTTTCAAACAAATATTAACATATAAACAGGTAGACCTTCTCTGAGGTTTTTTTGTTTCCTGTTTTCAGGAGTGGGAAGGCTGTAGAGTATTAAAAACGAGTGTCCAGGAAAACACTGCAGATATTTTCCCACATACTAATTTATAAGAGAAATCAGTCTCTTGTACTTTAAACGCCATAAAGGAATAGTCTGTTAAAATGGCAAAAACTGTATTTCACCAAATATAAGGAAAAGAAAATGGTACATTTGTCACATTTATAGAATCAACTATTTTAACATTTTGCTAGGAATTAGTTGGAGTCAAATGTTGAAAAGTAAACAGATTGTAAATGTTTTTCTTTTTTTTTGTCAGCAACTGTTTGTTTTACCATCTTAAAGGCAACTCCAAATGCTAAATAATTCTGTATATACAATTGCCAGTAATTATTATTTGCCATTTTCAGCAGAACCAGAAATGATAGAGGATCAAAAGCAGACATACAGAAAGCAAACTGACCAGTGTCACATTTAATATTCTCTAAAGGGACAAAGGTGTATATCATAAAGGAATGCAGTCAAATATTTTTAATGTGAATTTGTACTTACCGTGATATTTAAATATACTGTACGCTTTTGAACATCATAACTGACGTATGCTGATTTTACGCCAATGTATTTCACGTCAATAGAGCGAGGGAAAAGGAAAAACACAGCCAATCCAGAAAGGAGCAGACAGACAAACACAGAAGCCATCACATACAGCTTTCTGAAAAGAAAAATGAGTATTGAAATACATATGCATCAAAAATTACATAATGAAACATTCAGAGAAGGTATGTTCAACGTCAATTTTTCCTGTTACACTAGCAGGAAAAGATGTATAATTTTACCAACCTTTTACATTATAAAAGTATTTAGTTGGGTTGGATCTGGTCTATTACGTGTTGAAATGTTCTCCTTAAAAGATGTATGTTCCTTTTTGGAGACAGGGATTTCAGGGTTACTGCACATACAACATTTACTGTGTTTCCTAAACCAGGCTGCACAGTGGAACTGGGGGAAAAGCTGGGGAACTTTATAAAAATATGGATTTCAAGACTCCCTTCTAAATTCACTAAAGCAGAATTTTCACATGTGGGTTTTGCCATTATATAATTCCCTGAAGTGACTGCTCATCAGAACCCGTGAAGCCCTTAAAAACATAATGACATAACCACATGCCTCATCAATCTCATGAAGTCTCACTAAGACTTTGAGTCTCATCCCAAAGTATTTATGTACTCAGATTTAAAAATATTGTTTACATTAATCAACTCTGCTTTGATGATGTCGTTAAACTGTTTCTTGAAAATCAGAAAAGGGGATAATAGTATGTAGATATAAGAAAAGAAAAAATAAACTTTCCATGCTTTTCTACTCTTCTAACTGCCCTTGAAATGTAGTTCTTCTATCTCTCCCTCTTTATTTCCAATCTCCAGAGACAAAAATTGCCTCTATCTTCAAGTTTACCCTCAAAACTAGGGTTTCAAAATACAAATTTTCCTTGTTTCTCCACCAAGTAACTCTCAGTTCAAAGCCCACAGCACCTTTCTTTCTTTCTTTCTAGGTCTGTGGAAATAATTTGAGTACTCCACACAATTCCCTATGAATTATGAGATTTTCCACAAAGACTGGTGGAAACTATCCCTGGCCTCATGTGGGCTCTGAGAACTGTCCCCTTTGCTCTGTTTTGTGTGGTTCTTTCTTCAGCCTCCAGTACTTTCCTCACATATTATACACTGATCAGTACTCAGTGAAACACTCAAGGAGTACCCAGTATAGCTCTCTACCCTCCTACACCTACCCAGTGTAGCTCTCCACCCTACTCTGACCTACTAACTCCAGTCTTGGACTCCTAGATCACCAATACCATGCATCTCCTCAGTTTAGGGGGAATGCTAAGCTCTGCCTGGATTCTTTCCATTGTGCTGCGCTCTGGTATCTTTTCCTAGACAGTAAGGTGGTATAATCCCAGGGCTTACCTCATTTGTTTTCCCTTTCTCTGTTACCACTGTCCTTGTACTGCCTGATGTCCACTATCTAGAAATATTATTTCACTTTATCTGTCCAGTTTTTTAGCTGTTTTAGATGGAAGAATGTATCTAGTCCCTGTGATGATCCCATCTTGCTTGGAAGAGAAAAATCAAATTTATTTGATTTTGTACTTTTACCCCTTAGTTTTTATGCTAAGGATCTTATCCCTAATGGCATTAGTAAACACTTACTTACCTGGCTTTACGTGTAAGTTTCAAAATTATACTAACATTACTCCTAACAATGCAGCTTTTGAGTGCAGTTCAAACTTTTGTTGTCATCTTTGTCATTTAGAACACATCTTACTAGACACTGACAGTCAAAATGAAAATATTTTCAAGTCACTTAAAGTTATTCTTTCACCTGTACTTATGCCACCAACTAGATATAGTCAGAATCATTAGAATCATTTGTTTCAGTTTGTTTCAAATTTTAGGAATTTTTTTTTTTTTTACTTCGGATTTTATCTTTTAAGTTCTATTTTTTAAAAACGTACTTCTAAACCCCAAATATAAATACATATACATACACATGATCATCTCACTTGCTTACTATTCCCTCTTCCAAGTTCCCTCCCAAACTCTGAGAGTAATCATTTTATTAGTCTTTGGTTTATCAATCCACTGTTTCTCCCTCCTTCTCTGTATGCACGTGTGTTTTCAGATAAAAATGTACTCTGGATATCAACTCTAGTAAAATACAGAGTTCTTCCTCATTTCATTTTATCACATATAGACTTAGCATAACTTATTCTACCAGAACCTTATCACTGGCTATTTACATTATTTCTAGTCCTCTGCAATTACAGACACTGGCACAGTGAGTAACTTACATAAAAGCCGCTTACTATATTTGACAATTATCCTTAGAAAAAAATTTTCAAAGGAGAATTCCTGAGCCAAAAGGTAAATGCGTATGTAATTTTCCTAGATAACAACAAATTCCTCTTCACTAACAAGTTATGAGTATGCCAAACAATTCACTGTCAAAATTTGGAGTTCTGCCTAATCTGACAGATAAGAAATGGTATTTCACTATTGTTTTAATCTGTTTTTCTCTTATGAGCAAGATTGAACATCTTCTCACATGTTTAAAGGAACTCTATTTCTCTTTTCTGGACTACTCGTTCATGGTATCTGTGGTAAGGTGCAGACATCACTTCCCAGTTTGCCATTTGTATTCTGGCTTCATTTAAGGTTTTGTTTTCATCTTGTAAAAGTTAATCTAGGTTTTTTCAAATTAATCTTTTCTGTCTCACTGGATTCTGAATCCTACGTAAAGTTTTTCCATCCAGAGATTATAGAGGACTTAAGCCTAATTTCTTGAACATTCATAACCATCTACTATATGTTTTATAATAAAGGGTCAGAACAACCTTTTTAAAATCTTGTTTATTTTTTTTTCAATGAATATTTAAATAGGCTGCTCTACTGGTTACTTATTTGGAGTACTGTGGGTAAGAAGCAGGCCAATCTGATTTTCTATCCCTTATAAATTAATTGATCCTTCTGTCTGGGGTCTTTCAAAGGGTTTTTCTGTTTTGTTTTGTTTTGTTTTGCTTTTTACATTTGAAGTCCGGATATAATGTTTTGAAGATCATGGCATGTCTTTTCAATATGTAGGTCTATGTCTTGTTTCACTTGAGGAAGTGGTTTTTGTTTTTTTTTTTTTTAATTTGTTAGAGAAAGAGAGCATAAGCCTGGGGAGTGGCAGGCAGAAGGAGAAGCAGGCTTCCTGCTGAGCAAGGAGCCTCATGTGGGACTCCACCCCAGCACCCTGGAATCAAGACCCAGGCAGATGTTGAATCAACTGAGCAACCCAGGCATCCCCAGGAAGTGTTCTTGAACTGAATGTTTAGTATTTGTTCAGTTTGATTCCTTTGATTTTTCTTCAGGAGCTTCAATTATATGAGTGTTCAATCTTTGCTTATGGTTACCTTACTTTTCATTAATTTGTGTGTGTGTTTTCATTTCCTCCTTTGTAACTTCTCTTCCCTTTGCTATACTTTTCATGGTATCTATTTCCAATTGTTCTTCCGGTCTTGTCTCCATTTCTGAAATTAATATTTCCTAATTCTTTCAGAGGTTCACGTCCTCATGTTATTTAGTCATCTCATTTCTGAGCTTTTCAATTTCTGACTCCTGCATTTCATAGCTTCTACAGTTCGAATTTCTTTAAGAACATTTATAATATTGTTAGTTTTCATGTTTTTCTGATATGCTTCTATGATCTATTAGCATTTTCACTTTAACACTATCTTTGTATGATGCTTCACTGCAATACTTGTTTGTTGCTCATCTTTAAATGAAATGTTTTTGTACTTTTAATAGAAGCTTCCATTTTAGGCGATGAGAATGAGCCAGGGTGGCCTTCCTAGCTTCACTGCTCAAAACTCCATCTTCTATTAAAATACAAAATTAACTGTTTTCTTTCTTTTCTTTTCTTTTTTTTTTGTAAGATGGCCTATATGTATATATACTTCTATAGTTCTGAGATTCTTTCTCCAGTTTTTGAAACTTTTCTTCCGTTTTCCCTATTCTTTCCCTGTACAAAATGGATTCAGTCCCTCACAGGCTTTTCCTTAGGACATGTCTGTCCTACTACAATAGCTTTTGGTGAGTTTTCTTAAGGTCTTTGAGGATCAAGATGGTCTAGTTCCTTCTGATCATAAGGGCCCTTAGTGGATCTCTCTCTGACCTTTTGTGCACTTTCTCCAAGGTGCAGCACACCAAGAGTCCTCCCATTTTCCAGGTTATCCAGAAGTATCTGCTGGAAGTGTTCTGAGTGGGATCTTTTGCTTTTGGGACTTGCATATCAGAACATTTGCTTTGTCTCAGAACTCTGAGGACCTTTAGCAGTTCTTTTTGTTTCCCTTCACAAATTCCACACAGCTGCTAACATGTTTTGATCCTTGCTCCATTTTTAATCTGGGGTGAGTAGGAGAACCTTAACACCCATTTTTAATAAAAATGTTTGTTTCCTACTGCTTTTCTAGGTTTGTCTGTTTTAGTAAATAGATTTGAGAAGATTGAGACACTATGCCACTTTGAAGGCCTTATCCCAATCAGAAATCCTTCTTCTTTTAAATGACGTGAAGCATCGATGGCATAATTTAAGAACCTGATAACGTTTTTCATTTTAATAGTTAACCTAGAGTGATTATATGTAATTTGAAAAGCAGAAAAATACCCCCCAAATTTGCTATTTTCTTATCATCACTTACGTCCTTCTTGGCCTTAATCTCTGATCGCTATATGGAATCAGTGCCACCAGCTGGTTTTCTTGCCCTAAAAGTAAAAATAGGTTTAGAAATTTATTAATATGATTAATTAAAATCTAGTGGCTTTCTATCCAAGTCTGGTTTAGAAGGACCAGAATACCATCTAGCTCTCATCTCTCTGATAAACTGCTCAAAATTTTCAAAAATTATCTAATAGACACTAAATTCCAAAACAAATAATGTATTTTTCATAGCTTGATATCTATTTATGAATACAAATAATACAAAGAATGAGAAAGAGTAATGACTTTACTGAAAAAGATCTCAAGAGGCTCAGCTTTCAGGAGATCTGAATGTACCAAAACTTCTTCCACTTCTATTTCCTGCTTAGATTCTGATTTGGTTACCTGGGTAAGAGCAAAAGAACTATCTGCTACCTCTGTGTCCTGAAATCCTTTGCCCTATACTCCTTGAAAACCAAAATCAATACATAACACGTCTCATGCTTCAAAAGCCCATACAAAATGAGGCTTCCACAACTCAGGTCACACATCTTGGGTTAGGCTATATCCATATACTTTAATGGATACATAGATCTTTAATAAACCAATTCTGCAATCTTATCAGAACTTGACTTTTTGTATTAACTCTTAAAGCGCTACAGTCAAATTCTCTTTTAAAGCTTCCTATAATGTTTCCATTATTCCTCCCTGCCCCTTCTACAAGTCTCCACTCATTTACACTACCTCCCCACGCCCACAAGTAAATATATGTTATGTATGTATGTCTCTCTCTGTATGTACATGTATCCTGTCTTATTTGACGGTATTCATTTGACTAAACTATAATCCTGCTTATTAAAAGCAACCTTTTAGTTACCATGCTGATACAGCTAAATGTGGATACATAAAAACATGCAACTATGCTCACTGGCCTCGTTTCAATCACTAATCTCAAGTGGCCTTTCAAGATGTCAACCATCATACAATTTTCCTAGTTCACACTCTCAATCTGACTCTCCAAAACCACAACTTTATAACTTCAACTCTCGCTTCAAATCTCCAATACCTTCTTCTCTATCCTCACTCTTAGCTCATGATGGGGCAAACAGGAAAAAACTTCCACAAGCTCCCACTACCACATCCACTCACCTTACCTGTTTCTGTGTCCATATACTCTACTTCCCTACTACAAAGCCTAAACTGCAGATGCTCCCCTATGAGAGCAGCCCCCTACACTTGTGAACTACATCTAATAATTCCCCCATCTCCTACATTGTTTTTTTTCTCTATGGATTATTTTCATCAGCATACATTTATTCACTCTATCTTAAAAAAAAAAAATCCCTTTCCTGACCTCACAGTGCCCTCCAGCTACCGTCTTTCTTCTTCCTTATATATACAGTAAAACTCCTCAAAATACCTATTTTCTCACTATGTAACTTAACTCCTCCTATACTCTCTTGATCCCACTCTGTACATGCTATACATGCTTATGCAACTCACCACGCTGTTCTTTTAAAAGTCTCCATTGGTCTCCATGTACATCACCAAATCCAATGGTCAGTTCTCAGTCCTTACATTACCTGATCTGTTGGTAGCATCCAACAGGACCTTACTCTCTCCTACTAGGTGCACTTTCTACATTCATTTCCAGGACACCAGAGACCAAAATTTCCTCCTTCTACTATAGCTGTTTTTCATTGTCTTTGCTAAGTCTTTCTCAAATCACTGACTTTGAAATGTCCCAGTGCCCCCAGGTTTGGCACTAGGGTATCTTTTTTTTTTTTTTCTATTCACACTGATAAGCTTGGTGCTCTCATCCAACTCAGCTTCAAGTAACCACCTGTATTCGGATGACTCCAGCTGAGGGCTTGCACCTGAATTCCAGACACTTACTGTAACTACTTATTAAACATATCCACCTAGATGCCAAATACGCATCCCAAAACTTTTATCTCTAAAACAGAGTTCTTGATCTCTCACCAGAAGACACACACAAACCTGTTCTCCATCCTAATAAATAGCTACTCCATTCTTCCAGCTGTTCAGACAAAAATACTTCCAGGGTCATCCTGATTTCCTACTAACCACAATCCATTTCCAGGCTGCTAAAAAAAGCCTATAGGCTGTACCTTAAAAATATATCCAGATTGCTAAAATAGTCCTTTTTTCCCTCCTCTGAGCCAGAGGCACTAATCTTTTTGCCTAAAAAAATCCTTTCATTCTCTGAAAAGATAATACCATCACATTCAAAGCCCAACTCATAAACTTCCCTAACCTAAGGCATTTTTTTAAAGAAACTGGTATAAACTGATCTGTCTTCCCTTGTCACTTTGTCCTTCCACTTTCTGCAGAAATACCTATCAACTTCAACCGGTAAATAAGAATAACACAATAACACAATGTATTTGTATTATTTCTATTGTTTCCACTTCTACTGAAGTCTGTCTAGCCTACAAACTGCACATGAAGATTATTCCCTTCTGAATTTCCCTATGATATGCCACAAACTGATTTTCCCCCCTCCTAAGAATAACTAACTAACTAACTGGGCCATGACTAGCTTCTTACTATTCTTTAGATAATGAATTAAAAATATTAGGTCACCAAATTACTGAAATTGTTCCCAAAACCCAACATATGATTACCACCTCTACTGATTCCCAATAGGTCTAAAAAATTTCAGTCAAGACATATTGCATATCTGCTATTGCAGGTGGGAAAGGAAAAAGTACTAGAGGTAGACTGGTGGTTTTCATTACTGCTTTAGGAACCTTAAGATGTTTCTGGTCTTTTTTTCTAAATGTTTAGATTTACTTCTTTGTATCTCTTTAACTGAAGATAACTAATATACAGTTTTCACTTCAATTCTAAAAGACTTCGGAAACACAGAGGGTTGTGCTTAGATCTATGGGTTTTATATTATTTGTGTGAATGCCTGGAATTACTCTTTAAAAGGAAAACAACACAGTAACACATACCCCTAGGAATTCTTCCTGTTCCTTGACAAGTGGGACAAGTGACACTATCTCTTCCTGTAAATTCCACATACGGAAACTGAGAGACATCTCCACCTCTTCCATCTTCATTATGGACTTCATTATTAAGCAGTCCATTCCTCATGTTTTCAGTTGATGTGACTCCATCATAAGCATCTTCTTTATTTGAATGCAAAGGCAAATGTGAAAAAGACTTTCCCATGTCTAAAGAAAAAGAAGAATCTTACAGTAAATTTCAGGAAAAAAGTATACTCAAGAACATTATGAGATTTTTATAACAACCTAATTTTATGAGATTTTAAAATATGAGATTTTATAACAACCTAATTAATATAGAGCAAACTTCACAGGAATATTCAAATTACTTTCTGATTAGAATTATATTTAATCAAAGTAATATCTGAAACAAGGGATCCAAAAGTCCAAAGTGTTTTTCTTTTCTTTTTTTTTCTTTTCTTTTTTTTTAAGATTTTATTTATTTATTTGACAGCAAAAGAGAGATCACAAGTAGGCAGAGAGGCAAGCAGGGGGTTAGGGGAAGCAGGCCCCCAGCTGAGTAGAGAGCCCAATAAGGGACTGGATCCCAAGACCCTGAGATCATAACCTGAGCTGAAGGCAGAGGCTTAACCCACTGAAGCACTCAGGCACCCACCTCCAAAGTGTTTTTCTAATAAAATATTATAAATGATATATCAGACTTGTGATGAGAATAGGCTTTCAAACATTAAAATTTTACAAGTCTATACTTTTTTAGGGCTCTCTGAAAATAAAGTGGGCTTCGCTTTTCTTAGAATAAGACAAAAACATAAAACAAAAACATATTCTATCTTTAAACCAATTAGTGCTAAAGCTAAAGTTGGTTTAGGCAAATTATGATTACTTATTATATGTATCACCAGGCAAGTTCGAAGCCTTCAATTACCTCCCATTAAACCTCAGTCTGTACTTTCTAATTGATTAAATTCTTCTTTCCAGCTTATCTCTAAAACGCAGGCCAAAGAAACTGAGGGCAAAGCATCCCATAAAGGGAGGCAAACAAGCCCCTCAAGCAGTAAGGGGCCAGCAGGACTGATGCCAAGACAATGGTGGATCTGACCTTTACCACCCACTTGCATGTACCCATCCAGTTTCGTCTCCAAAGTATTTTCTGCACTTTGGAGACAGTATTTTGAGAACTCAGTCCCCCGTCTTCCCCATGTTGGCCTCACTGAAATAAATTCCTTTCTTATTTCACCACCACCCCTTTCTCTGCTTTTGGATTTTTGTCAGTGGTGAGTGGCTGAACCTGGTCTGTTTGGGACTCCTGGAGCCAGGTTTCCTTGGGCCTAACCCCTGGTTACAAGTTCAAAGTAAGTTTCAGTCTGTTAAAATTCATGCCCCTTTGTGATAAATAAAATCCACAATTCTTCTCATTCTCACATTTCTAGCCTTAACATTTAAAACATAAACAACGCAAAAACCAAATCCTGCATTTTTTTCATTCAATAGTTGGCACACTTAAAATTATGAAATTAATATTCAAAGATATTTAATAATTCACCAATACAAAACAGTAAAACTTAGTACATTAATTTCCAAAATTTTAGTATGATGCTATCAAAAATAACATGGGTAAAATTTAAATTTATATTTAATATAAATTTAAAAACAAGTAAGAATAGGTAGTAGTAGTACCTATAAATATCATACCTATAGCAAAATAACCTCTGCAGGGAGGTAATGCAATAGCACTGCAGTTGAGTCATACAATTTTAGATTTTTTTTTAAAGATTTTATTTATTTATTGGACAGAGAGAGATCACAAGTACGCAGAGAGGCAGGCAGAGAGAGAAAGAGAGAGAGAGAAGGGAAGCAGGCTCCCTGCTGAGCAGAGAGCCCAATGCGGGGCTCGATCCCAGAACCCTGGGATCATGACCTGTGAAGAAGGCAGACACTTTAACCCACAGAGCCACCCAGGAGCCCGGAGTCATACAATTTTAAGGATGAAAAAGAACTTAAAAGTCATATAATCCAACCTGCTGATATTGTGAGGGAAAATGAATAAAACATTTAAACATTTTTAAAAACATTTCTTCTCTTCCTAAATTAGACCGTCTATCTTTTATCAGTTCCTAAAAATGGATTATTATATAGACATTCATACAAAGAGATGAGCATTTCTTTTAAAAATTCTAACTGAGGGACGCCTGGGTGGCTCAGGTGGTTAAGCTTCTACCTTCTGCTCAGGTCATGATCCTAGGACCCTAGGATCCAGTGAGTTCCGAGTTCCACATGGGGCTCCCTGCTCTGTGGGGAGCCTGTTGTTTCCCCTACTTGTGCACTCGCTCACTCTCTGACAAATAAAATCTTTTAAAAATTAAAAAACAAAAACAAACCAAAAAAAAAAAAAAAAAAAAACCCTCAATGGGGTGCCTGGGTGGCTCGGGTTATGATCCCACCATCCTGGGATCAAGCCCAGCATCAAGCTCTCTGCTGGGGGGGAGAGGAGGAGCGGCTGCTCCCCTTCCCCCTACTTATGATCTCTCTCTCTCTCTCTCTGTGTCAAATAAATAAATAATCTTCTAAAAATTTAGAAATTCTCAGTGATTTGAGTAAGGAAAACTGACAACAATTCAAGTCATACTGGAGTACCAAAAAAAGTTCACTTTTTAATACTGGCATGCCATCCAAGTGTTGGGGATCATTCAAACATAGTGTAAACAGGAGAATAAAAAAATTATACAACTAGCAGACAAATATAAAAGTGTAGAATGGTGAAGATGCTTATTTTCACAATTTTATTATTAAAAATCTCCATATACATTGTACATGTTAAATTTAAAAACAAATGAGCTTGTAACTTTTGCAAATGCATTATCTTCTCTTGGTTTGTCTAATGACATTAAGTCCAAGCCAAACCAACACATGCCAGTCACAGGTGGTTCAGGGGTGAATTAACATCACTCTCCCCACACAGTGACCTATGTGAAGTATCAGTTGGACAGGGACTGAGCGCCTCAGCAGTGTGGCCACAGAAGCATCCTTTCTGGGATCTCAGTTAACACACAAGGGTAAAATGCATCCCACTAGAATGCTTTGGTGGGGAGATGAGGGGAGACACAAGGCAAGATCAAGTGTCTCTCAGTCTGGGCCTGTCTTCTATGTGTATCTAACAGATGTCTTGATGAGTCTGCCTTTAACAGGTGTTTCAGCAAGACTGACTAGCACCAGACTTCGTCAGATACCCCCCACCCTCCCTACCGGATTTTCCTCACAGTGTAGAAATATTTAGCCACTTCTATTCCTGGACACTCGCTGGTTTGTTTATCATTAGGTGCTAAACCCCCTTCTCTTCCCTGTATTCAATGTTTTTATCATAATTTCCCACTGAAAACCCAACATGGATCTAAGACAGCAAGAAGAGATGAAAAAGAAAAAAGAAAAAAAAGTACAGCACTCCATCCAATTTAAATGGGTCACTATCTTCTGTGATAACGAAGAAAGCCAGCACCATTCCTAAGCTACATAAACAAGACTGGGTACACAGCCTACTCTGTAAAGGTTAAAGATAAGATCAAGGGAACCGTGCGAGAAAACTCAAGAAAAGCAAAACCTGGGGCCACCTGGCTGTACAAGGTGTGGGCGCCTGGATCAACCTTATGCTCTGGGCTTGGGCCAAAGCCTAAAGCCCCGTCGGCAAGAGGCTGGACCCCGGTAGGAGGTGACACAACAACCAACAACGCCATCAGCCAACCCTGAGCGCCTCCTCGGTGCCCGAACTGGCCCAGCTCCCCTGCGGCCTCTCCGCCCGTAACTCCCCGTCCCTCTCCGCTCTTTCCAAGGCGCCGCCGCACAGTTCCACTCCAAAATATGGACCGAGGGGCTGCGCGTCCGGGGTCGCTCACCAACACTCGGGTCGCTGCGCAGTCCCGAGCTGCTCCGGAGCCCACAGGCCCGAGGACAGGGTCACGGGGTCTGCCGTCCGGATCGCGGGGGTTGGAGCGACAGGCCTACAAGCGCCGGGGCACCGCGGATTTGGGGCGGGGGAGGGGCGGCAGGACGACAGCATCAGCTGAGGCCAAGCGCTGCTGCAACCTGCGTCCGCACCTGCGCAGAGCGCTGTCGTAGGAAGTGAGTGACCTAGGAGCGTGCACTACGCATGCGTCCTCCCTCGGCTCGGCTAAATCCCGGAAGCGCAGCGGCTGTGACTGTGCACTCTCCGGGTTTTGTTACCTAGGTCTTTCAAGACTTAAAGGTAAAAGTCTAGCCCTGGAAAATTTAAAAGCAATAGTACCACCTTTTTCCGCCCTCCCCTATTAGGCCTTTTCCTTTTGCAAAGGAGGAAAAAATATTTGCCGTCTAGACCAGGCTGTGCTAGTCGTTGCTCATGCTGGCGATGCTGGGAGTAGGATGAACTGGTTGGTAGACGCGGGTTTGGCAGCTGAAAATTCAAATCGTTTAAAATTTAGAACCTCTTGCCCGGTAGAAGGAAACCAAGCGCGGCAGGAGCCGTGTTTTGGGGAATTTGTTTTGCTTTGCTTTGGTTTTCCTTCTGTTTTTTGCAGATGGGTCACCATCTTCCACCCCAGTGCCCTTAACTCAGTGGTTACAGCCGTAGGAGATCCCAGCTCAAATTCCTTCAGAGAATTTTACGTTTAATTAATATTAGCTGTTGTTACAATCACGGTCACAGCATGCATAGTAACCAAAGAAGGAAGTAATAGTACTTTATTTCTCTTCTAGCGGGATTGGTGTGTTTGGCTCGTGGAATATGAAGATAAGTAAAAGTAAGAAATACAAGTTATATCCACATGTGAGATAATAAACTTCACACAATGTTGGCGAAAATGTAATCTCATAACTTTCTGACAATAAGGCAGTATGTATGAAGAATATTAAAGATTTTGGCGCACCTGGCTGGCTTAGTCGTAGCAGAGTGGACTCTTGATCTCCAGGTCCTGAGTTCCAGTGCCATCTTGGTTGTAGAGATTACTAAAAATAAATGAACTTTAAAAAAAAGTATTGAATATTTTAATTATCTCATCCTTTAGCTCAGCAGTCTCACCCTTTGGAATTTATCCTAAAGCTAACAAGAATTCTAGAAAGATTCCTGTACAAAGTATGTTCATTTAACCTAAATGTCCAGAATGAGGTATTGATTAAATCATTGTCAACCCCTCTTTAGCTAAATCTTCCAAAGGTGGAGGAGGAGGAGAGGGGATGGCATCTTCCCCTAAAATCGTTTGAATTTTCAAAATAAATAGCTTGGCTATGACAAATCAGAATCTTGGGGACTCTACTGTCCCAATGGAAAAGAGATAGACAACAGTATTTGCATACATTTTCAGAGTGTTCACAGATTTTCTTGAAGTCTGTGCATTAAGACCAGACTAAAAATCCTGGCTGTGAAATAATTAATAAGGACTAAAATGGCAAGAAAATGGGTTATAAAACCCAATTAGATAAAGATGGCTGTACTGTATTTAGACCTAAAGCAGTACAACAATGGTGTTATATCTGCTAGCCATTATTTCTCCTTGCTTTCAAAAGTGGCTTTGGGAAATGACAGTTAAGAATTAGAGATACAGAGACAGGAATCAGCCATGTATCTATACTAGGTGACACCACATTTCTTTTCAGAAAACTGAACAGATTAATCCTCTTTTTGCAGTTTTTAAAAACTTCCTCTGTCCAAAAAGTATTCTCTTATTTAAATCGAGTTTAACATTTGAAGGAATGTCCCATTTATGAAATGGGACACCCGTGATTCTGGCTATAGGGGTTTTTTGGAGTTGCTTCAGTGGCCAGCAAAGTGAGGAATGGTGGAAAGATGTCCAAGTAGATTTGGTGCTTTTATGGCATTAGGTCATTTGCCCTAACCATGTAAGTAATTCTCTAATATAAAACAATGATTTTCATGTAAGAATGAATGAATAAAAATCAAATTATTTAAACATTTAAAGTTTTAAGTCCTAAGGGACCGCCTATATCAAGCTCATCACTTCCATATCTAGTATTCCCTGACCTGAAAGTAATTTTTTTAAAAAAAATCTAGCTAAATCCTATAGTTAAATAACATTGTATTTTCTCATTGCATATTAAATCTGAAGTGGAAGATGAGAAACAAAATATCTGACCAGAGATTCCACACGTGACTCCCCATGAGGGATAGCTGGGAGGCAGCCAGGCAGGGACAATGCAGCCCCACCCTAAGAGGAAACTACCCTAAGAGGATTTTACACCACCCTGGAAGGAGCCCTCCACCCTTTCCCCTGTGATTGATAGATGACAACTTGATTGGATGTCAGGCCCCGGGGTTGGGAGGGGTTGTTAATCAGGTTAAAACAGCCCACTAAGAAGCCCATAAAAAACCCCTAGACTTAGAAACTGCGGTTGCAACCCTCTCAGGTCTGCTTCTTTCTTGGGAGCTTTGTATTATTACTTTGCTATCACTCAATAAACCTTGCTTTAATGCCCACCACTCTGTCTGGCCTACCTCTTCATTCCTTGAAGTGGTGTGACCAAGAACCATGGGCACCCAAGGAAAAATTACTGCAGCACCTGGTTTTCCAGTCTTCTAAAGTCATCCTTTACATTAAGAGGCAAATGAACTTTAAATAAGTAGAGAGAGGAGAAGGAGAAGTCTTTTTAGGCCCCCATCGATTTTCTGTGATCTTACTGCCTATTTGCCTTAACATTTTTTTTTTTTAAGATTTTAGTTATTTATTTGATAGAGAGAGAGCATACATAGGCAGAGTAGCAGGCAGAGGGAAAAGCAGGCTTCTCAAGCAAGGAGCCACATGTGAGACTTCTGGGATGAAGACCCAAGCAGTTATTTAGGCAAATACCTAAATGACTGAGCCATCCAGGTGCCCACCCTAACACAACTTCTAACAGAGCTTTCCAGATGTCAAAATTACAAATAACAGCAAAAACCTCAGTAGTTAACGATAAGGAAATAAAGAGAATGCAAAAACTACCATCTTTAACAAGCCAGGACATAACCTAACTATATCAGAGACAATAAAATAGTAGCAAAAGCCCCCATAACTCCCTGTGTTGTTTCAAAAGTAAGCCGGTTGCTGCATTCTTTACCAGAGAAAAGGAGCCCAAGACACCAGCTTATAATTAATTACTCTTAGAGCAGGCCCATAGCCCCTTCTCCTTGTCCAACAGTTACCTCTGCTTCATTATATTAAAGTCTCCATCCTGGGAGTAGCACAAGCTTTATTAACATAACATAGGACTGGGTATATAGGGGTGTTTTTTAAAGAATACCTGTGCAGTGTTACGCCCACCTTTCCTTTTGATGACAAAACTCCCATTTCTGAATATTGATCCTCACCCTAAGTAAAAGAAACTCATTTACCCCACTCAGGGAGTTATCACTTTGGAAATTATTCACAGTGATCTTAATTACTGTAAATAAAGTTTCCTCTGTGACCATTCCACCTAGTGTAATCTCTACTCACCAAGGAGAGAATTTATGTTCTATTACACTTCTTCAAGGGAGTGTATTCCCCAATTTTTCTAAATATATCTGAGAAGAGAGAGGCTTACAACTTTGTTGATAATTGACCATGATTATTTTATGTGCTTTGCTCCTGGCTCATGTTTTGATCACTTTGTCCTATCTAATCCCTGCTTCTGGATGATGCTTCTCTCTATAACCCTTTGCCAAGTGTTTAAACATGGTTCCTTTCCATCATACCGCAAGTCAACAATAAATGCAAGCCATATATGTAATTTAAAATTTCCTAGTAGCTGTGTTAGAAAAAATAAAAAGAAATAGATAAGATTAATTGTAATAACCCAGTATGTCCAAGACATTATTATTTCAACATGTGTAATAAAAGGTAATTAATGAGATATTTTACATTCTTTTTTCATATGAAGTCAGAAATTTGCCCGATTCAATTTAGGGTAACCACATTTCAAGTTCTTAATAGCCGCATGTGGCTAGGACAGCTCTTTTAGACAACATAGCTGCATACAGTAACACAAAACACCAGCAGAGTTCCTAGGATTTTTTGATTATGAAGAGCCAAAAAGCTCTAGTTTTAGAGAGAAAATATCAATTACATTTTATCTTAATATCTGTTGAGATTTTTGTGCTAACCCCAAACTTTCCTTTAATTTTCCTTTAATTTCCTTTAATTGTGCTTGTTCTCTCTTTCTAAATACTGGTATCTAAAGTTCCTCCACACTGTGACTCCTAAATTATGACAGTTTGGTCTAGTTTGGCCTATTGACCTTATTACTTTTTATATTTTCCAACATGGGACCCCTAACAAAGATTTTTGGGAATTTTCATGAACCACCAAAATGCATAGGATGACCAGGTTAGTTTCATATTTAAGACAGAGGAGGCATGTAGAAACTGGCATACCTATAAGAGGTGTGTCGGAATATATGTGCCTAACATTCTAATTTCAGCTTTTCAAATTTTTGAAATATCAGTGGGAGGTTGAACTGCCTGTTCAATTCTGTTGATCTCCAGGTTAGTCTTCAAATTTTATACATTAGTAATTAATAACAATGACCTTAAAAGAGTAACAAATATTAGTATATAGAAGAGGGCATTGGGCATCAGTACAGAACAATGCCCATTCAATTCAGTGTTCTACTTTGAGCAGAAACAATGTATGATTTCTGAAAAGACCTGTTTTATCTCCAAGAAATCAACCTCAAAAACAATGTCTTTCCTTCTCTATTGCTTAAGATCTAGTGAGGTAAACAGGTAAATCAATGGAATAATGAAATATGATAAGTATGTGAATGATAGAAGAATGCTGCTTAAGTACCACTAAAAGATTGATGAAGATTCCCTGGAGAAGGTGAGGAATGTGTAAGAGAGTTCTAATTTATTTTTTTATTTCCTTAATGTTTTATATCAGGGTATAATTGGATACCATTAACTGTACATGTTTAAAGTGTACAACCTGACAAGTTTGAACATACACATGTACTTGTGAAACCATAACCATAATCAAAATAATGATATATTCACTAACACAAAAATTTCCTTGTGTCCTTTGTAATTCCATCTTGCTATTTTTCCACTGATCTATCTTCTGTCATTATAGATTAGCTCACATTTTCTAAAAATTTACATTAAGGGAATCAGATAATATATACTCTGCTTTTTCTAGATTTTTTCATTCATTCTGCTTATTTTGAGATTTATCCAACATGTTGCAAGTACCATAGTCCCTCTTCTTCTTTTTTTTTTTTTAAGATTTTATTTATTTATTTGACAGAGAGGCAGGCAGAGAGAGAGGGGAAGCAGGCTCCCTGCTGAGCAGAGAGCCTGATTCAGGCATAGTCCCTACCTTTCTATTACTAAGTATTCCCTTATAAGGATATACCACAGTTTGTTCACTTATTGATAATATTTGGGCTACTTTCAACTTTCTGTCTGTTATATAAGCAAACCTGCTATGAACATTCATGTATAAATCTTTCTAAGACATGTTGCTTACATTTCTTAAGAGTGTATACCTAGAAGTAGAGCATCTGTGACAGGTTATGTTTAAAATTTTAGGGGTTCCTGGGTGGCTTAGTTGGTTGGGTGGCTGCCTTTGTCTCACGTCATGATTCCAGGCCCTGGGATCCGGCCTCAAGCCCAGCATCGGCTCCCTGCAGGGAGCCTACTTCCCCCTCTCTCTCTGCTTGCCTCTTTGCCTACTTGTGATCTCTCTCCCTGTCAAATAAATAAATAAAATCTTCAAAAAAAAAAAATAATTACCAAATTGAGTGTTGCTAAGGACTAGTTGCCATTTAAAAAACAAATAAATAAATAAAGTCATGTATACATTTTAGAAATATTATTCAGGAATTGTTGATGAAAATGAATGGGGAGGGGGTGGGTGGGATATTAGAGGCTGAGAGACCTGATAGGAAGTATGAGAAGAATCCAGAGCAAACATAATGATGCCTGGTGAACAGGAGAAAATGAATAGGGAGGAATACTTGGAAAACAGAGTCAACATGATTTGATTATCACTAAGCATTTCCTGAGAGACTATGGAAGGAGTTAAATATAGAATTTGGAGAAAGGAGTTTTTAATTTTGTAATATTTTTTTAAAAGATTTATTTATTTATGGGAAGGAGGAGGGGTAAGGGGAGAGGGAGAGAAAATCTCAAGCAGACTCCCCACTGAGTGCAGAGCCCAAATTGGTTCTCAATCCCATGAACCCGAGACCACAACCTGAGCCAAAACCAAGTCAGACACCCAACAAATGGAGCCACCCAGGTGCTCCAGAGAAAGGAGGGTTTTGTTGTTGTTTTGTTTTAAGATTTATTTATTTGACAGGGATCACAAGTAGGCACAGAGGCAGGCAGAAGCCAGGTAGGTGGGGAAGCAGGCTCCCTGCTGAGCAGAGAGCCCGATGCTGGGCTCAAGCCCAGGACCCTGAGATCATAACCTGAGCCGAAGGCAGAGGCTTAACCCACTGAGCCACCCAGGCACCCCGAGAAAGGAGTTCTTAAGTTTAAACAAAATCAGTGATGTAGCTGGGGAATAGAGTTATATAACTTGAAATTTAATGATTTGTTTTATATATTCTATTTCCTGACAAACTGGTGGAATGAGATTGATGAGATGGCTGATAGACCAAGCTTGTCCTTAAATTAGGAATAGCTACTGGTAATCAAGGAAGAGATAAAGCCCACTGTACTAAAAATATATGTCCATATGTTTTCCAAATTGAAGATTATTTGAGATTCAAATAATGTATTCTCATAGTTTTGGTATCTTAGTATCTCTCATAACATATTTTGAGGTTATATATTAAACCAAATGATCAGAACAGCAATCCAAATGAGATAACGAATCTAATAAGTTATTTGAAAGACACTGGGACTATTCAAGTTGGAGTTCTGGTAGATGGAGGGAAGGGGAAATGACAATTTTTTTTTTTTTTTTCTCTAGTGGCCACAGCTGTAGAGGAAGTCAGAGAATGATGGCAAGTTTTATGTGCTCAGCTGGGCAGTTAGTCAAGTCCAAAAGCTGAATGCAGCTGGAACAGACAAGATGGTTAGTAATAAAGAGACAAAAGGTTTTAGGAAGAAGCAATCCTTAAAAACAGAGTGAGAAAGCCAACATAAAGCAAGTTAAGAATCTAGGAAGAATGGGCAATACATCTGTGGTAGGTGCTAATCCAAGAATTGAGCTTAATAATAATTAAAAGGCTTAAGGTAAGTTCTACTTATATATTTCCTACCAAAGGTCATACTTTTTCTCAAAGTACAGGGAGACTCAAGTATGCATAGATAGAAGAGAAGAGAAACATGACTGGAGTGAGAGACTTGGGGAGTAAGAAGCAAGGCCAGATATGAGTCACAGGGGACCAAGTAGCTTTCTACAACATAAATGCAAGGAAGAATAATCAGTAAAATTGAATGGTTAGGAGAGAAAAGAAGGAAGTATTTTCGGTTTTTTAGTAAGTGAACATCACCACCGTTGGCAAAGTGGAGAACTGGATCCAGAAATCCTTGAGGAGATGTTCTGAAAAGTTACGGGAAACTTTTGCTCCACTTTACAAGCACAAGCCAGAGAGGATTTATTTTTAGTTTAGATTTGTTTTTTTGTTTTGTTTTTTTAAAGACTTTACCTATTTGGCAGAAAGAGACACAGCAAGAGAGGGAATACAAACAGGGAGCGGGAGAGGGAGAAGCAGGCTTCTGGCCAAGCAACAAGCCCAACGCAGGACTTGATCCCAGAACCCTGGGATCATGACCTGAGCCAAAACCAGACGCTTAACAACTGAGCCACCCAGCCTCCCCAAGCCAGAGAAGATTTTAAAAATCATTTATTTATTTATTTATTTATTTATTTTTAAAAATATTTTATTTATTTATTTGTTTGACAGAGAGAAATCACAAGTAGATGGAGAGGCAGGCAGAGAGAGAGAGAGAGGGCGAAGCAGGCTCCCTGCTGAGCAGAGAGCCCGATGCGGGACTTGATCCCAGGACCCTGAGATCATGACCTGAGCCGAAGGCAGCCGCTTAACCCACTGAGCCACCCAGGCGCCCTTAAAAATCATTTAAAACAAAACACAAAAAAAAAGCTTGTCAAAGACCTGAGGACACAAACTCTAGTAATCTTAATCCAAAAAGCAATAGCAACCTCTGAAAAGAAAAGAAAGTGACAGCTGCTTTCATTTCTTACAGAGCAGTTTATGGTACGTAAAGTACATTTATACTACATGAATGCACCAGAAACGGAGGTGGAGGGAGGTCAGCCAAATGTTTAATGATTGTGTGTTGGAATGATAAGATAACAATCTCCTGGAGCTCCAGTCAAAGTAAGTCTGTACCCACCCTCTAACTTTGTTCCAAAGGTCGGAGTGCTCAAAAGTATGTGAAAAGTGGGGAGTGAGATAGGATTGCTGGGAGCAGTCTTTTAGGGATTCCAGCCTTCATCAACTCTACTGCAGTAACCCTCTAGAAGCTGGGGGCAGGGCAACAGGTTGGAGAAAATTATACTAAGACACAAAGATGGCAAGACTGAGAGATAAAGGGAGTAACCCTTGGACATGTTGGAAGCTGAAATTTGAGCTAACAGAGTAACAGGTAGTTTAGTGCGTGAGTTATCAGGTACAAAAATCTACAAAGTTTGGCCGGTGCTGAGAACCCAAAAACATTTTAAGGGAATGAATTGAGTCTAGTTAGAGCTTAAACAAAGTCTAGACTCAGCAGTTCTAGAGATTCAATAGACTAAAACTTCCAAACAAGAAGGCTGATAGAAAAAGTGGCAAGATATTTTTTAGAGCAAATATTATTTACTCTTCTCTCTTTTTTTTATAAGATCTAGCATCCAGTTAAAATTACAAGATGTGTGAAGACAAAAGAAAATATGGGCCTGGGTCTAAAGAGAAAACTGCTAATAGAGGCAAATATAAAAGTCTCCCATTTGTTGTAATTATTTGAAAGGGACTTTAAAATCACTATGATAAATATGGTACAGACTCTGTAGAGAAGGTGGACACATTGGGAACTGTTAAAAAAAAGGAAATGCAAGAAATAGACTAAGTAAAATATCAGACATAAAAAATTCCACTTGATGGTATTTCTGACAAACTTGATGCAGCAGAGGAAAGAATCTATAAGCTTAAGACAGGTTAATAGAAATTATACAAACCAAATATAAGGAGTGAAAAAAAAAAAAAAGGACAGGTGGAAAAAGTGTCTGATATCTGCATGACAATATCAAATGACCTAGCACACATGTACTTGGAATCCAGGGAAAACCTAGAGAATCATATAAAAAAAATTTAATACCAGTTATAGGAAAAAGATACATACTGAATAGAGGGGAACAATGATAAGGGGGGGGGGGGGAAGTCAGTAGTGACTTTTATAGCAAAAACAGTGAATGCCTTAGAAAATGGAATGACATTTTTGAAGTGACCTAAGAATATATTTTTTTAAATTATGCCAATTTAAATTCAACATTTAGGAAAAAAATACTTAAATATTTCAGGAAAATATAAACTGTAGCTTTGGAAGTTAAGTCTTTCAGTCAGCAAAGCAAAATAAAATGTACATAGACGTTGTACTGTCATTCATAAAATTGTTGCAGGAGGAGATACAGAACTTCTGATATCATACAATTATAGGATACATATATGTGGGAATTGAACAATTAAATGATGGGATGGCAGACAAGTGGAGCCAGGGTTTTCAATACTGGATTGGGAATTTACAAATGAATAAGGGGAAGAGGCTAGATGGGTTACAATTGGATATGTCAGTATAAACTTATATTTAGCTTAATACAGATAGTTATAACAGAAATGTTTACAGATTCTTGTATATGTACACGTTAGTACACACACATAGATTTCCTTTCCTTATCAGTAGAGAGGGCATGGAAGCAATAACACCTCAGTGGCAACAAGCACACCTAGTAGTCAGACCTTGATTTCTAATACCATTACTTAATAAAAGGAACTAAAGCTCCTGGGAGAAATGGATTATTCTAGAATTGGATCAGGAATTATACAGAAAATAAGAAATTGCTTAAGGAAATAAACAAAACATGCATACAAGTCATAGAACCCTATAACGAGGTGGTGTATCAAAGGGACACAAGAGCCAATTTATTTTAGAAAGAGTGCAAGTATGCAAGTGTGGAAAGGAGCAGAGGGAAAGAATCTTCAAGCATACTCCCTACTGAGTATAGAGCCTGACACAGAGCTCAATCCCAGGACCCATGAGATGATGGCCTGAGGGCAAATCAAGAGTCAGACACTCAATCAACTGAGCCATTCAGATACCCCACAGCTTAAAAGCATTTTTTTTTTAAGATTTTATTTATTCATTTATTTGACAGAGAGAGAGAGAGAGAGAGACAGCACAAGCAGGGGGAGCAATAGGCATAGGGAGAGGGAGAAACAGACACCTTGCTGAGCGAGGAGCCCAATGTGGGGCTCGATTCCAGGGAACCTTTGGATCATGACCTGGGCCAGAGGCAGACACTTAACCAACTGAGCCACTCATGCGCCCCAAGCTTACAAGCATTTCAGTTGCTCCACATGCTCACCAATAGAGAGTTTGTATGTACCCCTACGTCTTATTAATAGTTTACATTAGTATGTAAACTTTGTTATAATTAATAAACCAATATTGATGAACTTGGCATTTTCAGGGTTTTTTTGGTTGTGTTTTTGGCCCTTTAAGTGGATGGCCAGCAGTGTATCATTATAATTTTAATTTGCATTTCCTGATGACTAATGGTATTCATTACCTTTTCATTTTCCAATTGTCTATTACTCTGTATACTCTTGCAAGATATCTGCCATGTCTTTTGCCCATTTCTTTTTTTTTTAAAGATTATATATATATATTTTTTAACAGAGATCACAAGTAGGCAGAGAGGCAGGCAGAGAGAGAGAGAGAAGGAAGCAAGCTCCCTGCTGAGCAGAGAGCCCGATGCGGGGCTCGATCCCAGGACCCTGAGACCATGACCTGAGCTGAAAGCAGAGGCTTTAACCCACTGAGCCACCCAGCGCCCCTCTTTTGCCCATTTCTTAATTGGATGTTTTGTCTGTTTATGCTTGATTTGTGAGAGTTTCTATATATTCACAATCTTTTGTCAGATAATTATATTTCCCAGTCTATAACTTGCCTATTTGATGGGTACTTAGTAAGAAGAAATACTTAATTTTGATAAGGACCGACCAATATATCATTATGCTTTTATAGTCCTGCCCATAAATATTTTAATAAATAATATACTTAATATGTAATTTAGTAAATATATCTTCTCATAAATCTTTCCCTGCCCTAAATTGGTAAGAAGACAGTACCAGAGAATTCCCATGTACCCTACACTCAATATCCAACAGTACATTTGTTATAAAGAATCTACATGGAAAAAAGAAATGCGTACAATGATTCACTTACATAAATTTTAAGAAAAGGCAAAATTAATATGTGGTTATAGAAATCTGAAAGTGGTTGCCTCAGGTGGAGATAGAAATGGACAGGAAAGGGGGCATGAAGGAACTTTCTGGGATTATATAAATTTTCTTTATATTGTTGTGGGGAATAGTTAAAGGATTGCATAAGATTTCCCTGCATATTTAATGAAGCACTTAGGATCTTCATTTTTAATATATGTAAATTAGACTTCAATAAAAAAATTAAAATTTATGCTTTAAAAAAATCAAACAATTAGGCACATTTTGCCTTCTTTCCTTCTTCCAGCCTGGAGGTTCCTATTTGTTTTGTCTTTTTTCTCCCCCCACTAAGATTTTATTTATTTATTTGTTTATACAACACAAGTGGGACAAGGGTCAGAGGGAGAGGGAAAGAGAATATTAAGCTGACTTCAAGCAGAGCCCAAGGTGGGTCTTGATCTCATGACCCTGAGATCATGGACTGAAATCAAGAGTCAGATGCTTAATGGACTGAGCCACCCATGCACCCCTGTCTTGTCTTTTCATTTCTGAGGCAATACTTCATATTTTTTCCCTCAAAGTTCCCTCTAAGTGCATTAGTTTGAGGCCCTATTTGATGTTGGTATCCCATAATTCCCATTAATATTCAGAGTTTGACTCTAAATTCCTGTTGTTCCAGAAGGTTTGCCTTCGTCTGGCCTGTGTTCCCTGGTCTTTTTACTTCATTTTCTTTGTTGCCCAAACTGTTTTCCTGAATTTTGAACCTATTGCCTCTTCTGACCTTTAGTACCTGTGTGAACTTTCAAGTTCCTTCTTTTGTCTGTGTATTTTTATCATCCACTGTACTGTCTCCACAATGCTACTCCATGAAATAGAGGAACCATATGTTGGTTTTGAAATAAATGTTAGCGTTGCATAATCTTGAAATAAATTAATTTTATAAAATTAATTTTATAAAAAGTACATTGAAATAATAGGAATAATAGGGTGAATAATAAATGGGATTTGATGCTTCGACTGTATTTGAATAGATGCAATTTCTCCTATACACAGGGCTGATCTGATCATAAATAATTTGGATGAAACTTTTAAATTCAATATATAGTAATGTCATAAAAATCATTGTTTACTCTATAACTTAAATTCTCTTTCATATTTATATGAAATATAAATATATTTATATATTTATATAACTATATATTTATAGTTAGTTTTCTTATTTATTTTTAAGATTTGGTTGGACAAAGAGACTACAATGAGATATGAGATACATACATGATACTCAGAATTTTGAAACAGACAGTAGATACAGATTGAATCTTCTAAACCAAAAGGCAAAGTTGACAGTGGCTTAAAGGAATTGATATCAGATGATAATAGCAACATGCCATTTGTACTCTAATCTAGAGGAGTTAGAGAATGTTGTCAAATACTAGAAAAAAGGAATGAGAAATGGGTCCTGCTGAGCTGGCTGATTAATTCCACACAAGTGTTCCCTTTTATTCATCTGGTCACATTTGTTGCAAAATTTCGCCCCTGAGTATCTGACCTTGGGCATATCAGCTTGACCGTGGACTGTGATGGCTATTTAACAGGATACGGACGGCTTCTGCAAAAAAATCCAAGTACAAACACTGCCAGGACTCTGCAGTCCTTGCTCTCTTGCCTTTCTTGTCTTCTTATTCTTTCTGCCCTGTGGTTTCATATCTGCTCTGTTTTCTGCTTGGAATGTGCTCATCACCTTCCAATCACAGTTTTATGTTTTTACTGCTTAATCATTATTTTCCAACTAATGTTAAATACATAGTGTATCATCAGTGCCTTACTTTTATTATCCTTATTCTTAAGAATTAATGATCTACATGGAAGCCCACCCACCCACTTTGCTTGTGGATTTACTTGAACATTTTCCTTAATATAATTGTCTTGATGACATTTCGAACCCATTTGCATTAAAATATTTTGGAGAGGTCATAGAATTCTTGGCAGCAATACTTTGAGTCACAAATACAAAAGTAAATAACAGGCAGGGAACATTTGAATAGACTTTGGCACCAGCCAAGTAAACCAATTGAATGACACAATCTGCTGTTTAAATCTACTACCTGATGACTAATGGAAAATTACAGAACCTCGCTTCGCTTCTAACCTTGACATTCTTATAAGGTTTAGTTTTGTGAGAGATCAGGCATGCGTATGTAGTGAGGAGAACACCCAAACGAAAATAAGCCTTGTTAAAAACAATCATCTGTGAGAATGTTCTTACTTGTTTTCTTGTACTCCTGGCACCAGAAGTTGGCTAATTACATAGAGGTCATTGTTGCAAATGTGCCTGGGAGGATTCTTTTATTAGGATTCTATGAACACTTTATGTTTCTGTTTAGAATCACTGAACTGAACTCACTATAGAATGAGAACTTATATAAAATTTAGTATGCAATCAACTGGGAACACAATTATGTGCAATAGACAATGAATTTCCATATTCCTTTTTCACTGAGAAATTGCAATAAAATTCACTCTGTTCTTTGTCAGAATGTCACCTTTTTTTTTTTTTTTAAAGATTTTATTTATTTATTTGACAGAGAGAAATCACAAGTAGATGGAGAGGCAGGCAGAGAGAGAGAGAGGGAAGCAGGCTCTCTGCTCAGCAGACAGCCCGATGCGGGACTCGATCCCAGGACCCTGAGATCATGACCTGAGCTGAAGGCAGCGGCTTAACCCACTGAGCCACCCAGGCGCCCCAGAATGTCACCTTTTTAATCAAGTCTGGATTCGTGTCTTGTGATTTCCAAGTATGTTAAATATTCTGCTGTGTTTCTCAAAGCTTGTGTTCCCTATTGGCTTATATATTTTTAAAATTCTTAGTCTAAGTCTCCAAAATCTGTTTTCAGCATTGTTTTTATTGGTTATAATTTTTGTGAAGGTTGATATTTTTCTTTCTTTCTTTTTTTTTTAATAAAGTGCTTAGTGTCAGTTTTATATTTCTAGATACAGCTTATTTTTCTTTTTAGGGAAAATATGTTGTAACTCTCTTCTTTTATGGATGTTCTTGTTCTCTGAGTAACTGCACAAGTGGTTTAGTCATAAGTGAGGTACAGAATTCTACTGATTTTGAATGAAAGAATGTAGCTGAAAAGAGCAGAAATATATTAAGGATGATACTTTTGTGGATTAAAAATAACCCATGGATTCTTAATTCTAAATTATTTTATGCAGATATCAATTACCTATAGATAATTCTGAACATATAGATGACTGAACCTCAAAATTTTTGTCCACAATTATCTGAAAACAAGTGGCTTTAGTGTAGTGTAGAAAAAATAACCTGAAGGATTTCTTTTAAAATATTAAGACCTAGGTGTCAATAGATGATATGGTTTATAATAATGGCCTGCATACTTAATTATATAATTGATATTATATAAGATTATTTTTTTCCCTCTTGGCACAAAGTATTCCAAAGTTCCGCTGACCTGTTTTCTGTATTGATACCTCACGTAGAACCTAGGTGAGAAATAATACTTTCAGCTATACCCCAAATTAGTATTTTCTCACATAAGAGTAAAATTAATTTCATTTTGGCAAAATACCTTAGGAAATTTTTGATCACCATGTGGTTGTAGATCTATGAAATTGTTAATAAGATGTATAAGTAGCATAGACATCTCTTAGGTGTAGCAATGGGCAGACCATGTGTTGTTTCCAAACAAAAGTATAAGCCTTGTAAGTATACAAGGCTGCTTTCCAAGTTACACTGTTTGAATTCAAGATTTCTTCATGTGTTTTTAAGTTATGTGGATGTTTTTCTTAAATTACAGTGTTTCATTCACCTTTTGAAAGTATTTCATGGGGGTGAAATCAGAAAATACCTATCTTTTGTGTAAGTGAAAAAGGCAGGGGAACTAAAATTCACATTTATCGGGAAGTTTGAAAAGTAATTTTATCCCAGACCACATTTCCACAAGTATCATAGGTGAACAATAAATAGTTGTTGTATGAATAAATGCTTATCAAAGAGAGGAATATTTCTTACTATAATTTGAACCAGGTATATTTTATTGTTAAATGATGCTAAAGCCTGAGATATGGAAAACTAACCAGCCAGCTCCACTCATCATTAGTAGTCACTCATTATTACTTATGATCCTCATTTGTGTTGGTTCATTTATTGTCTACTCCCTCCCTGCCAGTTATCAATACTTTGACCCCAACAAAAACACGTTACTGCTCTGAGCTCTTGTAAGCACTGGAACTCCTTCATATGACTCATGAAGCATTGTCTAAAAAAGGAAGAAAGGAAGGAAGCAACCATAAACTATGGAATGATAATGAGACTTATTATATAACAACATGGTAATTAATAGCCAGTTAGGAGGACACTAATTAAAGTGAACCACATGGCCTGACTGTAGTGCTATATTGATGGATAGCACCATTCCATAGAGGCAGCGAAAAGGAGATCCTCCTCTTCTTATTGGGAATACCCAACATCTGTTAAACATTGTTTCTCCTTTGTTTCCTCCACCTCCCAGTGGGAAAGTGCTTATTACAAAACCTAGATTTTAAGGTTAAGGATTCATACAATGGCTATTTATTTATATATTTATTTATTCATGTAATTATAAATTAAATTTCTTGGCTTTCTACTCATCTCTCCATGTACTTCCACCCCACAAGCCTCTTCTCTCTAAAAACCCTCATCTTCTTGTTCGGTAGTTCACCAACTATAAATCAAGATGTTTATGTAGATTGAACAGAAATATTCTCTTGAAGCACTCACGTTTATATTCATGTGAATTTACATCAAAAAATTTAAAAGTTACATTAACCAAACTCATATTTTGTTGCAATAGAAATGCCTTGAAGGTGTCCTTTCTCTGACTTACCTTGGATGTTTGCAAACGTTATAAGCAGTAGTAATTATAGTACAGCTAAAAAATATTTCCTTACTTATATTAACATCAACTTGAAATAAAATTTGTATTAGTGGTAACTCAAAAGTATGGAGAGTAATAAATAATTTTATTAGGAAAATGCAGAATAGTATAAACATGAAATGCTAATGGTAACATCATGACGTATGTTTTAAATTTGAAGAGAGAAATGGAACACTTGAATAATGGCAAAGCATCAGATCTTTTAATATGACCAAGCATACTTGAAACAGATTTACTTCCATTTATCACACATTATAAGTATTCTAATGTGACCAAGTGTAGGAGTCATTGAGGACAGTTTTAGAGATAATTTAACAGGAATGTAATTCTGCAGAGGAGCACTGTCCATATTGTTTTACTGTTCTATTAGAGCTTCCCCCGTGGATTTGACTCATCTATCAGCTTTAGTTTTCTAATGGTCTCCAACAGGGAAGAGAATATTTTCTTTCACCACAGCTACTGTATCACTTAGATGCATGTTCCTTTTGATATATAAGGTAATCAGATGTATTACAGTTTAATGAGTGTTGTTTTTTGAGTTAGGAGAGCACAGGCCAATTATATGGAATTGGACAACATTCAGTTGAATAGGTTGATTGAATACCTGGAATCAGTACTGGTAAATTGCTGGGAAGCCCCCCCCAAATTATTTTATCAATTATAGAATTGCTTTTGATATAATGGAAACCATAATAGACTCCAGATTTAGAGGACATTGTAACTTAATTAACAAGCAATCTGATTAAGTGTCATTTTCAAATAAATAATAATATTGATCTAATGTGAGTAACACATATACTCATAGCAATTCTTCATAATATAGGGATCATTTGTATTCAGTCTCTCCTTTTCTCTCTCATAAACACACATATTATACATGTAACACACAAAAATACAGTTTTAAGATTTAAGAAATTTAAGAAATATTAAAATTTAAGAAATATTAAAAGCACTGAAATTAACTGATGTATACAGGAACCAAAGTCTCATTAGCATACTGCTTTTATCAACTAGTTAATTGATCATCTATACTCTAAAAACTTTCCTGCATTATTCAAAAGCCTAAATAATTAAATTCCAGAGTCAGAATTCTTTATGTTCTAAGTATTACCCACACTTTGGTGTGGATATTAAATGGTCTATTTAAAAATCTATTAAATGGTCAATATGTTTGCATCCTAACACTCAGATTATAGGTACTGTCTTGCATTTAAAAGGTCATACAGAAAAGGAGTTACTTTATTTGTAAGAGAACACATCTGCTTTTAAGTGCTGTCCTCAAAGTAAGTTTACTTCAGAATATTCTGGGTTTTCTTATAAAAACATTTTTGTACATGGATAAAGAACTATAATTTGGTTATTTTATTAATAAGGGGATTTTTTAGAATTATTGCCTCTTAGAACAGTATAGTTTGAAAAAGAGAAAAACAAACTAAAAAAGTGGCCACTTTCAGGCTTATCACTTCTCATATAGGGAGAAAACAATGACTGGAAGGCACAGGGCTGAAGATTTAAACAAAAAATGTCTGAATCCAGTTTCATGGGTATATGTATCCATGTATGCATGTAACCCATCTTCCCTCTGTAAGGTTGATGTTACACCTTAATGAGTGTGTGCGTATTAGGGGGATGGTAGGATAAATATTTAATCTCTAACATTATGAATGTAATTTTTCACTTCAGCTGTGTAATGTAGAGGTGTATGATGACATATGACTTTAGAGTTAGGTAAAATAAAATACCAAGGTGGTATCTTGTACTGTCAGTGAAAGTCATCATTGCCCAACCAATAGAAAGTAAATGAACCCCTCCTCATCGGTCTGCAGTGAATCTATGAGGCTGATTTGTTTTAAATTCTTTAAGGATGGGGGTGTCTGGGTGGCTCAATTGTTAGGCTTCTGCCTTCGGCTCAGGTCATGGTCCCAGGGTTCTGGGATCAAGCCCTACATTGGGCTTCCTGCTTGGTGGGAAGTTTGCTTCTCCCTCTCCCACTTTCCCTGCTTGTGATCCTTCTCCCACTGTGTCTCTCTCTCTCTGTCAAATAAACAAAATCTTTTTTAAAAAAATTATTTGAGAATGGTCTCAATTTAGGATATTTTGCTTATGTGAATATTTTAGCATATTGTACATGATATGAATATGCATAATGCATTGAGTATTTGTAATCCAATACTTCAGTGCTTTTTCTTTTTTTCATTTATAATTTCCAGTTTAGATTTAATTTTTATTATGTTAATGAAAATTTGTTTTATTAGATAGTAACTCTGTATGGTTTACTAATGACCCTAAGGATTAGATAAGGATACTTACCAAAGTCATAGAAATAGGGTCAAGAATATTATAGCATTCCCAGAGGAGTGAACAGTTTGTGGAGTTTCCTTCTGAAAAGAGAAATTAGAGTTGAGATAATAGTTTATGAATTTGTTCTTTGTATGATGGTCAATGGAAGGATTTCTTAACATGTTTAAATCATCTTTTTCCAGACTTAACTCACAAACCCCAGTTAATTTATTTGATGCCAGTCTCTGGATAGTGCTTTCGTATAGAACTTTCTGCAGTGATGTAAAATCCTTTATCTGCACTAATACAATAGCCATTAGTCATAAATAGGTATAGAAAACCTAAAATGTGACTAGTGTGATAGTGGAATTGAATTTTAAATTTTCTTTAATTTTAATTTATTTAAATAGTCACGCACACCTAGTGGCTATTCTATAGAATAGCACTTTGGCACTTCTATTTTATGGTATTCAGTAGAGGGGGTGTTCATAATAATTATTATTTTGATTCTTTGATAAATTGTGTTATTGGGGTTTGTAGGGTTGCAAGAGACACATGTCAGCTTTGACTAACTTAAATTAAGAGAAGGACTTATTTGGTAGCTATTGAAGTTAACTTGAATTAAATTGAATTGATCAACCAAACTTCAGAAAGGCAGCTGCAAGGACCTCAGTATCAGGAACCTGAGATTTATTTTTGTTTTGAGGGGCTTCCATTATCGTGACTAAGCTTTAACAGTCATCCAGAAAGAATCTTACTGCCTTCATGGATCAAATGTTTCTAACTGGATCAATATCCTTTGACAGGGGTGGAAGTCAACTGGAAATGATACTAGTACTAAAGCCACTGGAAGCATCCAGGTGAGTTGGATAGTCACCTCAGCTTGTGTCTAATACACATGCTAATTTAGATTAATATTTAGGAGGTTAGCATGGCTTATAAAAGGATAATATTTATAATATTTAAAATACTGTGTGTAAGGAGTTTCCAAAAATCTTCCCTTGCTTACTTAACGTGTTCCATGGTCTATAAGCATCAGCATTACGGAATTTGTTAGAATCTCAGACTACCTCTAAACCACAGAGTCAGAATGTGTTTTGACACATTCTTTTAAATGATTTATATGTACATTAAGCTGGAGGAGACCACATAAAAGTTGTCAAGTCAGCACATTGATAGTTTTCACATGATAATTTCTAATCATGTATTATTATATAACTTGGATTTTTCTTTATAACTATTTGACTGTGGAATGGAGTTTGGTTTCCTAACCTAAAAATGTAAATTATGTTCGATAGTTATGTACCTATCAGTATAACATCTTAGTTAACTCATTCTCTCCTTAGATTAGGAGTTATAGGGGTGCCTGGGTCGCTCAGTGAGTTAAAGCCTCTGCCTTCAGCTCAGGTCATGATCCCAGGGTCCTGGGATTGAGCCCTGCATTGGGCTTAGCTCAGCAGGGAGTCTGCTTCCCTCTTTCTCTGCCTACCTCTGCCTACTTGTGATCTCTGTCTGTCAAATAAATAAATAAAACCTTAAAAAAAAAAGATTAGGAGTTACTATTCAATATTAAAAACATAAGCTGAAATTGAAGAATAATTAAGTATGCAACTAGTATGCCATATTTTTTATCTGAAGGTGAATTATACCTCAAAGAATTCTTTGTAACCTGAAAAAAAGAAACTGGTAAACTAAAGATATATACAGTTGTATTTAAGAATACTACTTTAAATTTTTAGAAATATAATGCATGCATTTATATGTAATTTATATATAAAATTTCTTTCTGATATTAGAAAACATTGTCATTTGGAGAACTGCTAGAACTTCTTAAATTCATGTATTTCAAGTGAAATATATGTTAAAGAAATATATTTTTCTACATCTTTTTGGCTTTTTCCTCTGCTTTTAAAGTCCTTATTTATCTGGAATTATCTGTTCAGATCAATGTGGAAAAACTCTATATAGGAGCTGAATTCCTGGCTGTTTGTGGTATACGTAGGAGGTGTCTATTGTAAAATCAAGAATCTGAGATATCTTTGTGTCTGATATGTGGATACGTACATGTAACTGATATTTATGGGACCTGGCCTAATGAATTCTCTGCCAAACTGAATACTTGAAGGTTGTGGTAAATCTGCTAAAAACCCAGAATTAAAAGAAAATTAAAGTTCCAAATTATTAAAGAACTGGCTTGCTTAATAAGATAATGAATGATGAATAGATTTGGTAGAAAATCATATGCTAGGGTCATTAGTCACTTAAAATATTTATTTTAAGAGTTACTGACTCTTTATTTTTAATTTTTTATATACCAGAAAGTTTAGTGCATCCATGCTAAGGGAGACTATTTGTAATATAACTTGTTTTAAATTCAGCCTTACACAACAGAATTATGTGGGAAGTGATGACTTATTCTGGAATTCAGTTACTGTCAAGTAATAAACACAATTTCAAACACCATTTCAGAAGTTCTTGCTGACAACTTTAGGAATTGATAAGAACAAAGGTGAAGAACTCATACATACTTTTATTTTATTTTAAAGATTTTATTTATTTATCAGAGAGAGAGAGGGAGAGAGCGAGCACAGGCAGACAGAATGGCAGGCAGAGGCAGAGGGAGAAGCAGGCTCCCCGCTGAGCAAGGAGCCCGATGTGGGACTCGATCCCAGGACGCTGGGATCATGACCTGAGCCGAAGGCAGCTGCTTAACCAACTGAGCCACCCAGGCGTCCCTCATACATACTTTTAGTACATTATCTTAGACATTGGCAAAAAATAGAATTATTATTTTAGGTGGTCTTTGTTCTTCAGTGCCAGCTGTCTTAAACAAATGATCTTTATAGTTTCTGCTATTATGCTAGTTTCTTTATTTTGCCAAAGTCTTTCTGTTTGTTTTGCTAAAATCTTAAAAGCTATCACAACTGTTTTGTAGCTTTGGAAACCAAGGCATGTCCTCTGAATTCCATCTCTTGAATCACATTTTGCTCTCTCACCTTCTTTCCTCCCCTACTCTTTAAAACCTCTCATGGTTCCTGTATGACTTTTATGTATTTATCTGCTGTGGGCAACTTGTAGCAGTGAATTATAGAAGGTCTATTCTAATTCTTTTTAGGTCAACAACATTGTTCGTGTGAATTAAGAACTTGTTAGCACCACTTAGAAGGAAAGTACAAAAATTCATTTATTAGATGTAGTGGAAACAAGGCAAAAACATGGAAATGGCACCAATTGCCCTTAGGGTCTTGCAGGGATTCTGTTTCCTGGGCCAAGATTTAGTTGCTGTAGAGCCCCTATCTTTATAGCTTTGCTGGCTGTTATGAAGGAGAAGATAGGGTTTGAGTTGGTTCTCAAAACACCATCTAAGCAAATATGGTATAGACTGTAACAACCTAATTCCTTGTTTCTGAGTCAATATATGTCATGCAGCTCTGATTCATTAAAGCAAAGTGGATTTGTTTGTTTGTTTGTTTGTTTTTGTAATATATATGGGAGAAAGCTTATCTTCAAAGGATAAATTATTTTTTCTCAAGAACACTTTTCATTATATTAGAAATAAAACCATTTACTTAGGCAGGCAGTGCTGGTCAGAACAGAATTTTCTGTATGCTTTTGATTATAAAACAGGTTTTATGATCTAAATATACTATCGTATCTGTCCATTTTTTTAAGAAAATTCAAACAGTACTATTCATCAGCTGATAATCTTCAAAATACAGGCTGACTCCTTTTCTTTTTCTTAAACAAGTTTAGACATTCACAAGTAAAAGTATAAGGAACGGTTTCTATGGAATCAGTGTCTTTGATCATATTCAATTCAAGTACATGCTTTTTTAAGATCAGAAATTAATATCAAGTTTCTATTGAATATTTTAAGACAAAGAGTATGCAACATACAACCACTTATGACCAGAAATTCTAAAATATCAAGAAAATAGCTTATTTTCTATACAAATAAAAATATTTATAATTTTGATACTTTCTGTAACAAAAACAAGTCAAATATAGGTAGCATGAAAAGCAAACATCAAACAAGAGGGGATAATTGAAGAAAATATTCTAGACAAAAGACATAATAAATTTATTACCTAAGAGTTACATGTCTCTTATTGCCACAAGGAGCCTCATTCCCTAGTCATCCATGTCCCTACTCACCATTTTAGAGAGAGAGAGGGAGATAGAGACAGTCATTTAAAAGATCTATTATGTTGTCCAAATGATCAACTATAACTTAAAGGGAAATTTTTTTTTAATGCAGTTTTTTTTTTTTTTTAAGATTTTATTTATTTATTTGACAGACAGAGATCACAAGTAGGCAGAGAGGCAGGTAGAGAGAGAGGAGGAAGCGGGCTCTCTGCTCAGAGCCGGATGCGGGACTCCATCCCAGGACCCTGAGCCAGAGGCAGAGGCTTTAACCCACTGAGCCACCCAGGTGCCCCTTAAAGGGACTTTTGAAGGTATTCAGTCAGTCTCAGTTTAAATTAAGTTGGATAGTAGGGACATTAAGCTTATATTTTCTCATGCTAACGAACAGGCAAAGGTTTAAGAATAAGTCTAGATTCACTGTTGCCTTGTATTCATTCATTAAATAGTACTGAATACCTTTTATATGCTAGTCACTGTTCTAGATAATAGAAATACAAAAGTAAACAAAACAAGTCCTTGTCTTCAGGGGGCATACCTGTGGGGAAGTGGGAGAACACTGATAAAAAAACAATATGGATCAATATACTAAAATGTCAAGTGCTGGTAAGTGCAATGGAGAAATATAAATTAAAGTAAAAGACGAGGGGCGCCTGGGTGGCTTAGTAGATTGAAGCCTCTTCCTTCAGCTCAGGTCATGATCTTAAGGTCCTGGGGTCGAGCCCCACATCGGGCTCTCTGCTCAGCGGTGAGCCTGCTTCTCCCCTCTCACTCTGCCTGCCTCTCTGCCTAGTTGTGATCTCGCTGTCAAATAAATAAATAAAATCTTAAAAAAAAAAGTAAAAGAAGATAAAGGGGTGATGTTTTATGTAGGTCTTTCTGAAAGGTTGGTGTTCCAGCAGGAAGCTGATTAAAGGGAGGGAGCCAGCTACGTGTAGGAAGAACATCTCACAGAGGAATAGCAATGGTTCTGATGTAGGAGAGTAAGAGGCATATTCCTGCCTGGGGTTGACCAATGCACCTGAAGAAGAATGAGCAAAGGGGACCATAATCAGAATGAAGGTCAGAGAACTAGCCTGGGTGCAGATCATCAAGAATTGTTATTATTTGCTCAGTATAATGGGAAGCCATAGGAGAGTAGGTAGGGAAATGATAGCACACGTTTACATTTTAAAAGAATTGCTATGCTTGCTATGTGACAAATGGATTGTGGGATTCAGCAAGAACAGAAGTAGGTTGTCCAGTTAGGAAGCTTTCAAAGTAGTCCAGGCAAGAGATAATAGCTTGTATTAGAGTAGTGGTGGTGGAGGTGATAATAAATGGACAGATTTCAGGTATATGATGAAGTTGAATGGATAGAATTTAGTGATAGATCATTTGTGGATGGTAGTAAAGAAAGAAGGTTAACTCCATTGTGTCTTTATCTTGTTCTCTCTCAAGTCTCTGTCTAGTTGTCTAGCCTTCTTCTCAGCCCCCAACTCTCCTTTCTTCTTTCTCCTTTTTCTCACATACACCTCATGCTCAATTTTCTCTCTTCTCCTTCACATTCCTCTTCTTCTTGTGCTCTTCTCTATCTTCTACCTCATCTTTCCTTTTCATTTTTTTCCCTCTTTTGCTCTCTCTTATTCTTATTTTAAATATAACTGTTTTCTGTGCCAGGAATCAATTATAGGGAACCAGAGCTGGGAGCCTTACAGGAAGACTTTTCATGGCTAGGGTAGCGAATAGTACATGTGATATATGATACGTGGTTATATTTGGGATTTGAAGGTTGAGCCAACTACATTTACTGATGGATTGAATATAGTAGGTGGCTGTGGAGGTAAATCATAATGACTCTGATGATTTTGCCCTGAGAAAAGTATAAAATGTGGTATCATCAATTGAAATGAAGAAACAGGTTTGGCTGGGGGTTACATATGGGATAAGACCAAATTTTTTAACACTTTCATTTTGGCATGCCTATATTCAATATCAAGTAGAGACGTAGGGTAGTCTGGAGCCTAGGAGAGAGATCAAAGAAAACTATTTTCATTAGGTTGTAACGGCAAACCTACGCTAAGCAGGCCTTTGATGAGTTAGGCTCCCCAAATCCCTTCGTCTGGACTATAGGCAGAACCTATAAACCTATGACTTACTTATGATATATACACTATGACAAGGGTGATGGAATGTCACTCCCATGTTTAAGGTATATAAGTATCTTAGCAGCCTGAAGAGATTCTCTTGCTGGCCTTGAATAAGCAAAGTCGTGTTGTGAACTCCACACAGATAAGGGACACATGGCAGGCAACTGAAGGTGACCTTTGGGACCTTAGGGCAGCCTGTCTCCAACAACCAGTAAGAAGCTGGGCCCTAAGATCGAGAACTGCACAGAAATTCTGCCAAAAACCTGGAAGAGTTTTTTAGAAGTAGATACTTTACTAGTTGAGTTATAGCTCAAGAACATAGCTGAGAATACAGCCAGCCTGGAAGACATGTTGACTGAAGGCTTGTGAGACGCTAAGCAAAAGACTCAGCTAAGCTACACATAAACTGCTGACACACAGAAACTGCTAAGCTGCTAAATTTGTGGTAATTTGTTACGCATCAATACATAACTAACACAGTTCTTTTCAACTGTAGATGGTGTTTAGTACATGGACCTTGATGAAATCACTTAGACTATAATGCCCAATGAACAATCCAGCACTAGTTACAGATCGATTTTTAGTGAAAAAAAAAGTATATGCATACATGCATACATGTACACACATACATGTATATATGTGTATTTTGTATATATATTAAGACTCTAACTGTTGCCACTGAGTCTAAATCCAAGTTTTCAGGAAAGAAATTTCTTATTTGACAAGCTCAGATAAAATGCCTACCCATAAACCAAATACATGTAGCCTGGAAGAATTCAGGGTGCCTAGAAGAAACAGATTGGCGAGGGCTACATCTGTGTGGACAAGGGGAAGAGAATGTGTAGTGATGAGAGAAGAAAACCATGGGCTTAGCCAACACCCTCACATTCTTCAGTCATATCTATCTACCAGAAACAATGTAGAAAGATGCTTTTTCTCTTTTGTTTTTTAAAATTTCTTAGTTAATTCACATAGGGTCTGTACCAGTCAGAATACTGGATAACAGTTTTTCTACTATGCGACATTATTTTTTGAGGAAGTCAAATTCATAAAACGAGCAAACTACATGTGTCATAATACTGGATACTGGAGAGACTTTGCATTCATGTTTTAAAATCTGTACCAGCGATCTAATGTTCTCTGCCATGTAGTATTTTTTATTTTGCTGTAGTGTGCATGCTAGAAGGGGAGCTGTTTATGTTTCTTCCTCCTTGACCCATAAAAAAATTATGATCAAGTTCCTTTAATAAAATACATTTGATCCTCCAAAGTGGTGAGCACTGATAAAACACAGTAACACTCTGAACAAATTAAGGGGTCAAAGAAAAGATAATCTATTCAGCAGTAGGACTGGCTGATACCACAGCCAGTCCTATTTGAGGATTAATGTGACTCTATGTAAGGCTTATTAGCAATAACGTCTTATACCCTATACCAAGGGCTTTGAATATTTTAGTTCTGAGCTATAAATATCTTAATCTAAACAATATTTGCCAAATTGCCTCATTACATTTCACTTGGTTTTGACATTCTACCTATTTTATGTTACCAAACTGAAGCTGAGATCAATAGTGTTTTTATCATTTTTGTTCTCAGATCAGTATCAATATTCTAAATTACTATAAATAGTTGACCCTCAAACTCCATCAGTTATGTAGTTGATTCATTACTTAGAATATATGATAAACATTCACATTGTTAATAACTTATGCCGAATTGCTCCTTGGGTTTTCACTTAGAGCAGTTTCAGGTGTAAGGTATCATAGACCATCTGCAGTCCCTACAAAATGATTTTACAATTTAAGTCCAAAAAGGGTGAGAAAGCCCTGCCATTGTCAACTCTTAGAGAAAAATAAAGTATCTCTTTTCTTGCAAATGCATTGTTAATTTCTATAAATTATAATCAGAATTATCCACTCAATATGCTTAACTATTCAGTGTTGAGTAGAATGTTTTATTAATCTCTTGTCCATTAGACACCTGATTATAACACAAAGTCAAAGTATAAAATTTACATGTCACATGTGCATTGGTTGTTTAAACCTCATAATGTTTTATGTAAATTTTTCAAAGTGTAAGAGCCATTTGGGTGCTAAATTTTTTGTGATTTTCCTCAGTTGTTTTTAGAATAATTTGATTATGACACAATTAGAGTATTGTCTGACTTTACTAAACAAGCTTTCTTCTTTACATTTTATTTCTTTCTCTTCAATTCCTTAGTTTTCTTGCTTATACATTTAGGTGGAACTCTGTGAAATTGCAATTTCTATTTTATTAATTTCTTTCATTTAGCTCAAATTATTAGAAATTATAACAGAAAATGGATGAATGTTTATCATACTGAGAGTATTTGTCTTTGAAGAGCCAATGAATAATCTTCTATGTCAGTTTTTTTCTTAAAAAAATGAATGGAAATTACTAGATAAACTTCAGACTTAGCTTCATCAATATAAACATTATATTCTGTCAAGGTTCTAAGATCAATTTTTCTGAGGTTAATCATGTTTTAGACATTATTATTTACTGTGAAATACTATTCATCTTGCAAAGAAGATGTGATATTTCTACCTGAAAGCACACGAAGCATATTCCTTCCTGATTAATTATTTTGTCTTTAAAGCTTGATAAATGACCTTTCATACTACCGAATTGTGGATTCTGTGTAAATTTCTAGTTACTATACAAATGGCCTATATTGACAGGATGATTCTATAGTGCCTTTTTCTTGCTCTATGAACAGTCAAGATGCAAAATTGATAGCCTTTTAAGTAAATAAATAATATATAAACATATGCTGTAATTATTTTCTATGTTCATATAAAATAACAAATGACCAGAAATCTTAATCTTTGCTTATATTTTGTTTTAACTAGAAGGACTGTTATTCAGTGATGGTATAAATAAGATGGAGTCAGAATTAAAAACAGTACCTGTTGTTCATATTTTGTGCTCTAGTCATATTATTTTGAGAAAAAAATTTGAAAAGCTGAAAATACCTTTAGATTTAAAACTACGGTATGGGAATAAAAGCTTTAGAGAACTAAATTTCTTAAGTATTTTCCAAAAATGGTCTTTATAGATGTTGACTAAGTTTTCATGGAATTAAAGGAAAAGAAAATACAAAATTAAGCCACTAGTTTAATTTTATCTTGCAGACTAGAGATTTGTAACAATTTTATCCTATCACAGAAAAATCTCCTTCCATTCTTTTGCTCCCTTTATCCTGTCCCTTCCCTTCTTCCTTTTTTTTTTTTTTTTAAGATTTTATTTATTTATTTGAGAGAGGGAGAGAGAGAGATCGTATGAGAAGGGGGAGGGTCAGAGGGAGAAGCAGACTCCCTGCACAGCAGGGACCCCCCCCCCCCCCCCCCCAGGATCATGACCTGAACTGAAGGCAGTTGCTCAACCAAGTGAGCCACCCAGGGGCCCTTCCTTTTTCTAAGTTGGGCTTAAGCAACTGAACCACCCAGGCACCCCTTTCTTCTTTTCTTTTTTCTCCTTTTGGTAGAATCAACACAAAAGGTGGAAAATAAGTTGAGTAGAAGAGATGGGAAATGTTCTTAATGCCACAGATACTTTCAGTGACAAAATGATAATCTTAAAGATAGGAAAAGATTTGGCAATTCCTTTACTCATGTATTATGGAGGCCTTTTATCCCCAATAATGCTGTTTGTAAGATGACAACGATTTATCTTAGATATCCTCAGTGTTACTCTGTCTGTCATTCTCACTGTGAGGCTCTTTATCCAATTTCACAGATGATAATTTCTAGTTTGTAAACCATTGGTTATCAATTAAAAGAAATCATCCAGAACTAAGTCTTTGGTTAGAATAATTAATCTTTATATAGTTTAATCCCTATTTGATGAAGTGATCTGTATCAAAGAATGGAATATTTACTCCAAATCATACCCTTGGTATACTGATAATCAATTTTTTCTATCATTTAGTCATCTAGAAGAAAGGGAAAGGAAAATGATGTGTTTCACATTATAGGCCATCATTCATCACTTTGCAAATCATACTGCTTCACTAAATGAGGAGTTCTGAATTCTTTACTTTCCTATGCAAGGTCAATTCTGGATATAACATAAGGAATAATTAAGAATAATAAATGAATATTGACAAAAGTATTAAATATTAGTCTTTGGGGCACCTGGATGGCTCAGTGGGTTAAGCCTCTGCCTTCGGCTCAGGTCATGATCTCAGGGTCCTAGGATCAAGGCCCGCATCAGCTTCTGATCAGCGGGGAGCCTACTTCCCCCCGCTCTGTCTGCCTGTCTCTATGCCTACTTGTGATCTCTCTCTGTCAAATAAATAAATAAAATCTTAAAAAAAAAAAAACTTTAAAAAAATTAGTCTTTGTTTAGTGTATATTATATAAGGTATTATATTTCTTTTATATCAAATTTTTATATTGTAGTAGAAATATATATACTAAATATTGCTTTAAAATCTGTTTTTAAATTCTGTAACTACACCTCAAGATTGGATATGTCATTATTTAAACCAAATGGCTCTCAACTGGGGATGATTCTTTCCTTTCAGGGACCATTTGGCAATGTTCAGAGACATTTTGGTCATAATTTAGAGGGTGCTGCTGGCATCTGGTAGATGGAGGCCAGCGATGCTGCTAAAACATCCTACAGTGTACAATGCAGCCCCTTCTAACAAAGAATTATCTGGCCTAAAATGTTAGTGAAACCCTGATTTAAGCAGATATGTACTGACTACTTTCTCTGTGTTTAATATTGTGCTTATGAGTGTTGGGGGATACAATATAAGTCAGGTAATCAGTACACTCAAGTTGAAATCCCAAAGAAGAACTGGGTTGAAAGTCCAAACAAAGATGATGGTGGTAGCAAATTGATTAATATATCACAAAAAGACAAAATAAAAATCCATGAAGGCTTGGCGGAGCCCAACTCACATTTGTTTGGGGAATTAGTTTTATAGAAATTGTAACAGTTATGTATTCCCCCCCCCCGACTTTTTCAAAGTAGATATTTCTTGTCCTTGGTTATAAAATACTAAAGATAAAAAAGAGAGCTCATTGAAAAATAAATTTCCCTCTCTGGTCATCCCAATCACCACTTTTTCCCCCCCTTCCTTTTTGTGGATCCTATCCATGGCCTACAATTCCTTTAAGATACATGTATATCACCTTGTATGGATGCATTATAATTTATTTAATAAGATTCCTCTTGATAAACATTTAGGTTATTTCACTTTTCTGTGACTGCTAAAGCATGCTGAGATGAATATATCCTTTTGTACATCAGAGTGCATATCTGAAGGATAACTAGAAGTGGGACTTTGGTTTCAGAATTGATTTGAAATTTGCATTTTGAAGAGTATTTTTCAACTTGTTTCCTGTGGCAGCCAGTCTCCAAAATGATCCCCAGTGATCTTTTTCTCAGAAATAGATGCTCCTCTGTAGCCCCCTCCCACAGTGAACAGTGCTGACTCATGTGACCAATAGGATATTAGGGAAATGATATGTGACTACAGAGGCTGAGGCATAGAAGACATAGCAGTTACCGCCCTACCTTTTTTTTTATTTAAATCTCTGGCTCTAGGGGACTCTAGTTGCCATGTCATGAGAACCTTCAGGTGTCCCAGGGAGGGGCTTGCATATGGAGGATCTGAGGATTCCCACCAACAACCAGCACCAACTTGCTGGCCAGCTGTGCGAATCCCTGTAGGAGTAGATTACCCAGCCCTACCTAATCCATCCTTGAAATGACTGCAGCCCTGACTAACATCCTGGCTGCCGCCTCACAAGGGACCCTGCGCCAGAACTTCCCAGTCTAAACTGCTCCCAGAGAATTTGTCAGACAAAATAAATGTTTATTGTTGTTCTAAACCTCTGGGTTTTAGGGCAATTTGTTAAGCAGCAGTAGATAACTGATAAACATTCTTCACGGAAGCCATTACAATTTAGGCTTCTAATAGCAGTGTATGAGTTTGTCTGATATCTTATACCTGCCCTTTCAGTCAGTGTGGCATCTTTTTTTTTTTTTTTTAATGCTTTCCATTGATAAAGGTAAGTAATAAAGTGTCATTGTCAGCTGAATTGCATTCTTTGAATGCTATTGAGTGTATTTTCATGTATTTAAGAATCATTTTTTTAAAAAGATTTTTATTTATTCATTTGAGAGAGAGAGAGAGCGTGCATACAAGCTGGGGTGGAGGGGAGCAGGTGTGGAGGGCTGAGGGAGAAGCAGGGGTGGAGGGAGGCTGCTTGATGCTAGCCTCCATGCAGTGCTTAGTCCCCCGACCCTGGGATACAGCCTGAGCTGAAGGCAGACGCTTAATGGACTGAGCCACCCTGGCGTCCCTATTTAAGAATTCTTTAAATCAATATGATATCTATTCACAATTTTGTGCTCGCATCGGCAGCACATATACTAAAATTGGAACGATATCTATTCACAATTTTGCTAATTTTTCTACTTTTTTTTGTCATTTCCTTATTTATAGGAAGTGATCCTGTTTTGAGAAAATTTGCAATTTTTGTGTGATACCAGTTGCAATTTTTTCCCCCTCCTTTGCTTTTTTAAAAGTGATTTTTAAAATTAAAATATTTAAAATTTTTTTGTAGTCAAAGTCTTCAACATTTAAAAATGGTTTCTGGGCTTCATGCCATAGTTATAAAACTCATCCCATTTTTCAGATGATTTTTTAAATTCTACCATGGGTAGAATTTTTTTAGTATTTCTGGGTGTCCTTTTTATATTAATAAATATTTAAAAATAAAATTAATATGTAATTTAATTAATAATAATTTAATATATATTATATATCTATATATAGATATATATCTAATATATTGTATATAATATATTATATATAATTATATATAATATATAATAATTTAATTAATAAAAAATAAAATTAATATCTGGAGTTTAAGTTATAAGGTAAGACTTCCGCTTAATTTTATTTTCTTATTCCAAATGGATATTCATTTTATTGAAATGCCAATAATTACAAAATAACCTTTGTTCTCATTTGAATTTTTTTTTCTTTTTTATACTAAGTGGCATTGTATTTGATCAGCTTCTGGTCCTTAGAGTATGTTTCATTGATTGAGCTCTTTACCTGTGTCATGCTGGCTTAGGGTTACATTGTTGTTATTGTGATATGCTAATTTTCAGCATGATTCTGACTCTACTTATTCATTTCAATATTTATTGAACAGATTTTAAGATTTTATTGTCCAGATTTTAAGTGGTCAGGAGTTTCTCTTTTTGTGGAAATGCACCTCCTAGTAGAGAAAAATAACAGCCCCCAAACAGATCAGTCTATGATAGGAGGAAACCAAAACAGTATACACACCCAGGTTTTTATAGGAGTTTCAATGACATTGTCTCTGAGGAGGAGTGAAGGTGATTCCACAGAGTATGTCTGGCAGATAGAACACGGAGTGTAAAGGCTGATAGGCTGGAGCTTGAAATGCTTGTTTGTGGAATGTGACTGGAGAAAAGTGGAAAAGCCGAAAAAATGGAGGAGTTAATAAGTAGGGCGCTGGTAGGAAATGTGGTCAGAGAAAGATCCAGGTACTAGAATGCCTTGCAGACCATGTTAAGAATTTTGGATCACATTCTAAGTGCATGAGAAAGCCTTTGGAACAGGTGAATGAAAGTTGGGATTTGACTGATATTATCAAAGGAACACTGTTCTAGAGACTTGATTAATGGGTGGGGCATGGGGGAATGAGGGAGAGGAGGGCCAGAATGGAAAGCAGTCAAGGTAGGCTATTTCGGTAGCCAAAATGACAGCTGATGGGGGCTTGGGACAGTTGTGAAAGTGGCAAATGTGATTTGAGTCCAGTCAAAACTTGTGGAACAGTTAACGCAATTTGCCTTTGAAGCAGCTTGCTTTACCAGAAAAAAAAGAGTCCTGTTTTTATTTTATTGACATCACCTTAAGATTACAAATTAACATAGGGACAATTAAAATCTTTGTATTCTTCACTATTTTTTAAAGACTTTATTTATTTGACAGACAGAGATCACAAGTAAGCAGAGAGGCAGGCGGGGGGTGGGGGGGGGAGCAGGCCCCCTGCTGAGCAGAGAGCCCGCTGCGGGGGCTTGATCCCAGGATGCTGAGATCATGACCCGAGCCCAAGGCAGCGGCTTAACCCACTGAGCCACCCAGGCGCCCCCATATTCTTCACTATTTTTTTAAACTCAGAAATGTAGTATGTATTTTTCTATTGATTGATATCCACAGTAAAACTTTAAATTTTTCTTCATAGGTATCTTTCATATTCCTTGTTCTTTTTTGGTCTTTCGTTGCTCTGACTGGTGGAGCTCTTATGTCCATTCAGATATCCTCTAATTGGTTGTGAACCAGCATCAACTGCCAGAAATGTGAGTGAACATGTCTTCAGGTTATTCCTGCCCCAGATTTGGAGACTCCTCACTGAAGACCTGAACACTGTGGAGCCGCACACAGTCATCTCTGCTATGCTTTGTCTGGATTTCTGATGTACACATCTCTGAAGATAGTAAGTAGTTTTGAGTAATTTGTTATGTAGCTATAGTAACTAGAATAGAAAGTTCATTCTCTCTCTTTGGGTTGCAGAAGTCAATAAATAGAAGTTGAAGTCCCCTTATCAATTATTTTTATGGAGGTATTTCATTAGGAAAAGGTACCTAACAAATATAAAGATCAGTGAATTATCACAAATGAATACCTAAGTCACCCACATTTAGGAAAAGAAGCAGGGTTCAAAAATAATGTTATCAGTTTTTTCCCCCACTCACCCTTGCCTTCTACCAAATGAAGTATTTGAAGGCTCTCACTGCTTCCCTGCTTACTTATTCTTTTTCCCTTATTGTGAAGAAATAACTTTTGTTTTTTTTATCCAAAATGAGACACTTATTTGGAGAAGTGTATTCTATCAGCAGTGTCAAGGACACACAGCTGGGGGCATCCTTTCTCCACATTTTCCTGCATTCTGTTTGACCTAGGCTACTCTTCGCAGTCCCTAATCTGTTCTGTTATTTTGTTAACAATGAGATTCACATCCCTGTCCTTTCCTAGCAATTTTTGAGGGGGATTGTGATTTTTTTTAAATTAAAAGATTATTTATTAAGAGGCAACAATAACAAAAAAATCAAATAAGCTGTTATTGTGCCATCAAAATTTGCTTCCTTATTGGTCTGAACCAGAATTTTAAAATACTTGATAGTAATTTGCATTAGTCTATAAATTGATGAAATCATAGTAGGTAATATACTTCAACTTCTAGTTGAAGAATAAATGTTTGTGAACCTTATATATTTTAAAATGGCAAATTACACAATATTCTCATGTTTAATTTTTTAAAGATTTTATTTCTCTGAGAAAGAGCGAGAGAGAGCAAGCAGCAGGGTAGCAGAGGGAGAAGGTTAAGCAGGCTGCATCCTGAGCATGGAGCCTGGTGCAGGGTTCAATACCATGACCCCAAGATTATGACCAGAGCCAAAATCAAGAGTCAGACAATTAACCAACTGAGCTACCCAGGTGTCCCTATTTAACGTTTTTTTAAACTTTTCAAAATTGAGGTATAATTGACATGCAGTATTATGTTCCTTTCAGGTGTACAACATAGTGATTCAATATTTGTACATATTGCAAAATGATAACCACAATAAGTTTAGTTAACATCTGTTTCCATATGTTGCTAATGAATTTATTTTTCTTGGAGTAAGAACTTTTTAAGATTTACTCTTAGTAACTTTGAAATACGCAGTAAGTATTATTATCTATAGTCACTATGTCATACATTATATCCCCATAACTTACTTATTTTGTAACTGGAATTTTGTACCTTTTGACTCCTTTTACCTATTTCATCCATCTCTGACCCACCAGCTTGGCAACCAAACCACTAATCTATTTCTGTATTTATGAGCTTTTCTTTCTTCCTTTCTTTCTTTCTTTTAGATTTCACATGTAAGTGAGATCATATGGTATTTGTCTCTTTCTGAATTATTTCATTTAGCATATTACTGTCAAGGTCCATCCATGTTGTTGTACATGGAAAGATTCCATTCATTTTTATGGATGAATAATATTACCTTGTATAAATATATCACATTTTCTTTATCCATTATTTGTCAATGGACACTTAAGTTGTTTATGTATCTTGGCTATTGTAAATAATGCTGCAGTGAACATGGGGATGCTTTATGTTTTTGAATTAATATGTTTTTTTCTATAAATGCCCAGAAATGGACTTGTCATATGGTAATTCTATTTTTAATTTTTTGAGGAACCCCTATATGTTTTCCATAGTGGCTGTACCAACTTATATTCCCACAAAGAGTGCACAGTGGTTCCCTTTTTCCCATATTTTTGCCAACACTTTTTAAATATCCTTATAAAAAGGAGGGATCTTGTATTCAAGTGTCCTCTTGTCAAGGAGGTCACTGTATGGCTAGAGGAGGAATTAGCTTGACTGAAATCATGAGCACCCATGGAGATCCAGTTAGGTTGGTGCCAAGTTCTTGTTGAATGTTAATGTTACTCATTAGCAAACATGCAAGTCAGTAAACAAAGGGAGCATACTGGGGTGAAGGTTGTTAGGTAGTCATTATAGCCTTTTGAATAGGGGCTTTAGGGTAAATTTCCTAAAAGAAACATAATTTGCCCTAGTAACCGGATACTTCTTTCATCTGTTACAGTGTGAATGCACAATTCACTGTTAAAAACTTTGTCCAGGGCATAAGACATCCTTTGTTTTCATATGATTCAAATTCAATAACAAATGATTAACAAAAAATTGAATATGTTTTGGTAACGTTCGGGCTACTTTCTCTTTAAGGCAGAACAGAAAGGAGAGAGACACCACCTCATATTCTGCTGTTGGGAAAAATTATTTTACTAGTATATACAATTGTAATGAAACACATGTATATTTCAAGAGTTTATTTTTTAACTCCACAGTATTTTTAGCATTGAGACACATCATCACTTTGTCAAGAATTGTCATATGAGTAGATTATTATAAAACATTTTATCCACACTTTGTCTTTTATTTCCTTATAATAGATCTATATATATTTTAAAAAACCAGAAAAATTAGAAACAAACTTCCAGGTGTGCCTGGCTGACTCAGTCAATAGAACATGAGACTATTGATCTTGGGGGTTGTAAGTTTGAGCCCCATGTTAGATGGAAAGATTACTTAAAAAAATTTTTTTAAAAAGCAAAGCAAAACAACAAAGTTCCAATCCTTATAGCTATCTCTTTTTCATGGTGGAACTCAGTTCAGTGTTTCTTTTTTACTCATTTAATACTCATAATTTATCTCCTGTTTAAAAAGGAATAGTCATGGGGCAACTAGGTGGTTCAGTCATTGGGCGTCTGCCTTCAGCTCAGGTCATGGTCATGGGGTCCTGGGATTGAGCCCCACATTGGGCTCCCTGTTCAGTGGGGAGCCGCTTCTCCCTCTCCTACTCTCCCTGCTTGTGTTCCCTCTCTTGCTGTGTCTCTGTCAAATAAATAAATAAAATCTTTAAAAAAATAAAAAGAATAAAAAGAAAAAGAAATAGTCATATTTATGTTGTTTTATATATTAATATACATTAGCTTTAGCATGCTGTGTTCAACTCAGACTCACATTATAACCTGATACCTTTATAATCCTGTACTATGATAAAGATACAGTCCCATGTCTGTACACTTCAGCTGTTAAATAAATTGTTCCACGGTCATAAGCAGTAAGACGTCCATGAATGTCTGATATACACTCTGAGTCCCTTGCAGAAAACATGTTTGAATGGTCCCAATAATTTAAGGTCATTCAAAAGAGGCACATTTCTTAGTTTCCACCAGCTATGGCATTTTCTCATATTATTTTTTAAGACCTTGAAAGTTTTGAGGATTACTAGTAAGATATTTTGTAGCACATTCCCCAATTTGAGCACATCTGACGTTTTCTCATGATTACACTGAGATTCTGTGTCTTGGGGAAGAATACCACACAGATGAAATGCCCTTCTCACTGCATCCAACCAAAGGTACATGATACCAATATGCACAATGTAAACTCAATCTTATTACTTGTTTGAGATTGTATCTACCAGCTTTCTCCACTGTGAAGTCACAGTTTTCTTTTCTTATATATTATTTTCCTATGTTTCCAACTGAGTCATTAAATCTAGCCCATACAAAAAAGTAGGAGAATTGAACTCAATTCTCTGGAGGGAGGAATATCAAATTTTGTGTCTGTGTTAAAATGACTATAACAATATGTATGGGGAGGGTATTTTGATACCATGCAATTATCCTGGTTTACCTTAACATTTTGCCATCTGTCAGTGAATCTTGTTTGCTGCAATTATCACTGTTGTGTTCTAATGCTGATTTTCTATTTCTCACACTTCTATATTTAATCTTTGGAATTCTTCTGTAAGGAAGGTTTATCCTGCAGTGGTAGAAAACTTTTATCATCTTCCCTAGGTTCTTTGACTACTCTAATAACTAAATTGACATAAGACAGATTTACAAAAGAAAAACAAATTTAATTTCATATAGTATAAAAGCACCAAAGACATGAGAGGCTCCTGGATCCTCAGGCTAATTGAAGTTTATGTATTATCCTGAGCTAAGGAGAAGGGGGTGAGGGGGTGGGGCTTCAAAGGCCTGGAAGACAATTCATAGGAAAATGAGAAATGCAAATGTGTGGTAAACAAAAGTTTGTCTTGCCACGCAGATATATTCTCTTAGGCAGTTAAAGGGGAGGTTAAAAACAACAACAACAACAACAACAAAATAAACTTTCCTGAGTCTGCTGGGTCCTAGTCGCCTTTGTTTCAAAGCAATCCATGTGCCAGTGTGGCATATTTTGGGGTGATGTACTCTTCTCCCCCTTAGTCCTTTCTCTCTCATTTGTTTATTTATTGTAGGAGCTGGAAAACTTTTTTTGATAAGGGCCAAATAGTAAATATTTTAGGCTCTGGAGGCTGAATTCTGTAGGAAGAATGAAAAATATCTAATTACTAACTTACTTGGAGACCTTATTCCAAAGTTTGTTACCTTTGTGATTCTGGTTCTGTTAGTCTACTGTTAATTATGTATCTGCAGAAGAGTATTTCATAATAAGATCTTTGAAAAAACTGAGACATTTAGGGGCGCCTGGGTGGCTCAGTGGGTTAATAAGCCTGCCTTGGGCTCAGGTCATGATCTCAGGGTCCTGAGATTGCATTGGGCTGTCAGGCTCTCTGCTCAGCGGGGAGCCTGCTTCCTCCTCTCTTTGCCTGCCTCTCTGCCTACTTGTGATCTCTGTCTGTCAAATAAATAAATAAAATCTTAAAAAAAAAAAAAAAACCCGAGACATCTAGACATTATTTTAATAAATGGAAGGTAAAATCTACTCTTGGGTGAACTTGTTGGTATTTAAACATTTGACAATTGAGCCATATCTTTTCTTACTGGAAACACAATCTTAAAACTTAGGCCAACTCCAGAGGTCGGTTCTTATATTTTATAGATTATAAAACCGAGGCTTGGAGGACTTAAGTAAATTGTGTGAGGTCGTGTACAGGGCTGGGACCAGAATGTAGACTCTAATACTAGTGAGTTGTTTCTTCTATTACCCTTTGTTGCCAAATACAAGAAGAAATGAATATGTCAGATAAAAAAAAATGTAGGGTTAAACTATTCTTTAAAAAGTTTTGCAACTAAAATGATTTAAAACTGCATTAAATATAATATTGGAAAAAGAAAATCCTTGTCTATTTGGTCTTTATGACTGCTTGCTCACTGCTGTGAAAGGTGGCGAGCAATAAAAAAAGTTCACAGAAATAAAACAAGTGCTCTGGCTACCATTTATTTAGGCAATTGTCAGGAAAGATGAATTAGCCGTACAAATTCCCCAGAGGTGGCATGATGTGTAAGACTAATAAAACGATACCTGATGATTCCCTTGGAGAAGGAAAGCATAACCTCAAAGAAGAATCAGAATTAACAAGAAATGAGACCAATCTTTCACAGCAGCACGAAGGTTAGAAAGATAAAGCTATAGTACTCTAAAAGCCATGAAATTACTTCTAAAGGCAATAATCGATTTAGTGGGAAACATTAGAAAACTACAAGTCAAAAAACAACATCAACAAGAATGGTAAGCCCTGGAGGTCACAGACATCAGAAAAAGTGCCTGGTAAATCCTGTTTCCCTCCCCCTGCTCTTCAACTAAGACTGATTCTGTGCTGAATCCTGAACCTGAAACAACTCTGCTTCCTGAGGAGAAATGCTTTTGACTTACTATGAGTTACTTTTCCTTCACTTGCTCCTTGCAGAAAAGGAAGGAAGAAAGGATGGGGGTGGGGTGAGGTGGGAAGGAGGGAGTGAGGGGGAGAGAGAGGGAGAGAGGGAGGGAGAAATGAAGCAAGGGGGAAAAAAAGAAGAAAGTAAGTCTACCACTTTCCATTTCCTTTTGTGATTATTTTCTTTACTAGGTTGGTTGATCAAAAAGCCTTCAATGGAGTAGATTAATGGCCCATTCTTGCTTGTCACAAGGATACAGTTGTGTAAATCATCACAGGTAATGATTTTCTTGATCATTTCAAGTCTTTTCGGAATAACATGCCTTGCTCCGTGGTCTGATAATCTGCATCGACTCTTCTTACATTTGTCAATTGGAAATTTTCCATTTATAATTAGTTATTTAGCTGGCACTTTGTGTCCTGTGGAGACTGAGGTGGAAGAAAGTCTCAGGGTTCGAGCAGAACATGATCTTTAGGTAAGTGGTTCTTAAATTCATTTGAGATCATCATTTCCTGTGTGAGGAACAACTCTGGACACTGGCTAGGGAAGTGTAGCCAAGTTAGAATGAAAATTTTCTATAATTTCTAAGGTTTAAAAAATGAGCACTTATTTTTCTTTGATAATTATAATAATATTAAACATTAAAATAAAGACATCAGAACAAAGTTAGATGATTAAAAATGAGAAAGTGTAAGCTTTTGTTTCTTTAATTTTATTTATACAATTTAACTTTTGTTAAATAATAGTTGTATCTTTTTTTGAAGGACTGATTCTTCTGTACACTTCTCCATGCTCCTTACTCCCAAATCCCATTACCTAGAGACAAACACTTTAAGTCATTTCATTGCTTTTTTCTAGTGCTTTAGTCCAGTTTCTAAATAAGTACATAGTGATATTTCTGATTTTCAATTGCAGATATCTATTGAATTCCTCTTTAGTTGAGGTTTCATTTTTTCTCTTTGGCTCCTCCTCTCCCATCACACACATTTTTCCTGCTCCTATAGTTGTAATACACATACTCATAGTCATTGGTTGAATCAATACCTAAATATCAATCATAATAAAGCCTGTAGATTTTCTAGCCACATAAATATAACTTTGGCTTATCTTCTAGGAAAGAAATTATGTTGGTTGCCTCTCATTGGTAGCTTTTGGTTTCTTCTAGTGGGATCCTTGAAAAAAAATTTTTTTCCAGTCCCTGAAAGTGAATACACTCACAGAGTAGTGAGAAAAACAGATTTTACTAAAGACCCATTAGAGGTGCTGGGGAGGAAGAATTTCCGCTAGTTTTCAAGGTCCTACCTGGACTTAGAATCAAATTGACATGAGACAGATTAGCAGGAGAAAATCAAGTTTAAATGGAAATTCCAAAGACAGGCAACATGATGTATATATGAGCGAAGGAGAAGGATAGGGGCCTGAAGATGGAACAGGTGAAAGACCATTAACAGCAAAGTGAAAGGAGATGTTTGAAAAACAAAGATTTGTTACACAGCTAAGTTTCTCAGGTACTAAGAGGCATCTCTGTTAATAGCTCTTTCCCTGATAAAGCAGGCAGTTGAGCTTTTTCTGAAAACGCTGGCTTTGGATTGCTTTTGAGTCATAATAATGTTTATGCCAAAGTGGCCCTTCTTGGGGTGGGTACACTTGGCCGCTACAAAAGAGAAGGCTTTAAAGGGGCACAGGTCATATACTATATTAAACCACATAATATTTTTACCTCTCTAAAAATCTCCGGAGGAATCAATTTTCATGTCTTCTTTTCTCATTGCCAGACAATGAAGATCTCTTTATTTGTTTTTCTCTCCGCAATAATTTATATAATTCTCTATGCATAGATCTCCCTCTGATTCTCCCATTTTTTGCTTTGCCCAGACTATTTCTAACACGTTTATATTTTCAGGCTTTGGGCTTCTCTGCCTTTGTGTTCTTAGAAACAAAATATGGTATGAGGTGGATTTATGTTTCCATGATCATGGCAACAGCAAGAAAGGTGACACATATTATCTCCACTCATATGTTATTAGAAAAAGCAAGTCATATGTCCACACATAGTTTTGGTAGGGCCAAGGAAGTGTAATACCCTACTGTGTGCCAGGAAGGACAGATGGAATATTTTTAAATAGTTCTAATGACAACCCTAACCACTAGAGTGAGCATAGAGACTCTATGGAGGCTCCTACAAATAACATATATTTTAAAAAGTTATCGTGAAAATAACTTCTTTTCCATTACATATATTTTGAAAGCTTCTAGGAAAAAGGTTCTGGGGTGCCTAGGTGGCTCAGTTGTTAAGCGTCTGCCTTTGGCTTAGGTCATGATCCCAGAGTCCTGGGATCAAGCTGCACATCTAGTTCCCTTCTCTGTGGGAGGCCTGCTTCTAGCTCTCCTACTCCCCCTGCTTGCGTTCCCTCTCTCACTGTATCTCTCTCTGTCAAATAAGTAAAATCTTTTTAAAAATAAGGTAAAAGGAAAAGGTCCCAATTAACCTGACTTACTTCCATCTAAGTCACCCATTGGATCACATGTTAGTCTAATAGAGAAAGATATTGTTCCGCTTATTTTGAAATGTCTTCAGAAAACATCCTTTTATGAATTTACTTTTCAATTACTTAATTAATGAATGAATTTAAAATATTAGAAATCCTTGGGGTATCTGGATGGCTCAGTCTGTTAAGCATCTGACTTTGGATTTTGGCTCAGGTCATGATCTCAGGGTCCCTGGGATGGAGCCACAAGGCAGGCTCCAAGCTCAACAGGGAGTCTGCTTGAGGATTCTCTCTCTCCTTCTCCCTCTGCCCCTCTTCCTGCAATCCCTTTCTAAAATAAATAAATAAATCTTTTTAAAACATATTATAAAAGCTATTTAAGCTCTGCAAAAGGTGACACCCTAACTTCTGAGAACTGAATATAAATTTGAGGCAAAATCTTAATTATTATACACATAGTTGGTTTGTCTCTATAAAGGAGGAAAAAATAAATTTACCTTACCCTTGTAGGTTCTTGGCTGAGACATCCCCAACTCCTACCCCCTGTAATAACTGATAGAATAACAGGAGAAAAACTATTTTAATAGCATGTATACCTCTTGTATATATGGGAGAGACTCAGGAGAACTAAGTAGCTTTCTAAAATGGCCCAAGCCACTACTTTAAATAATATCTTCAGCTAAAGACCAAAAAAAAGGGGGGGGGGAATGTTGGGAGGAAGGGAGAGTCAGTTATGGGAGGTTACCAGGCAAAGTACAATAAACAAGCATTATGTTATGCAGATTTGGCTGTTATCTTCTCCATTGATAAGAGTTTCTAGGGATTTAGAGTCTTCCTTCTCTTCCTGGTAAAGAGATGCAGAAACCCTAACACAGGAGACTTCCCTTATAAATGTAAAAATGTCTCTTACAAAAGGGTAACTTCTAGGCTTACAGAGCTTTTCTTTTGTGGTTTAAAAAAATAATAATTAGCTTTGAATAATCCTTATGCCAAAAAGACATATTTTGGGGTAGCCAGTTCTGCTCTTTCTTACTGTATCACCTTTAAGTTTTAATTATTAAAAATCTAAAATAGGACTTATTTAGTATTGAGAACATTGAAAATACTGAAGGTAAATTTGCCTCAGTAAAATTCTAGTCTGAAATTGAATACCAGCCAGTATCATATATTAACTTCAGGGCCTTGAAAAAGAATATTACTATAATGATAATGTAGGTCTTTACTCACAGCGTAATATATTTCTAATTCAAGTAACTATCATTTCAGGTCCAGTAAGCAAATAGAGACTTCCCATTAATTTCATGCAAGCCTCTGAGCTGTCTGCAGAAACAAATGTCTCTCATTGCTGGACTAGGTTGGGTTCAAACTGGTGACTTGCAGGTGAAAGGTTGTGGATTCTGTTATCAATCATCTAAGCTACCCATTCCTCAAGCAGAAAGGCACTGTATCAGACAAGAGAGGGGAGAATTTGACTAAATTCATTAACACATTACACTACTCTGTTGGCAAATAATCTTCTTGAATAAAATAACCTACAAAAAGCTTCTTCCTTTTTTTATTGTAACATATGGAACATATGTGAAGAAAATGTGCCAATTACAATGTTCTGCAAATTGCTATAAATTGTTAGTGAGAAAATTCATTTGTAATTTCTAGGTATTTCTTCTTGTCTGTGACTGTCAAACAGTGACAGTATGATGGATAGTGTCACCACAAGCAGATCTCCTATGGACACAGTCTCTGGCCTCTGTCGGATAACACTACAAACCTGACTTTTATACTCACTATTAGCATTCTTGGAGAACAAGCTATTTACTTTTCTGCTGCACTGTTTTCTATTTATTTGCATTAAATATACATTGTAGAGTAAAAAAATGATTGTTGAGATATAGCTTGGTTAGTAAAAAATGACTGTGGAGATAGAGCTGAGAGAGAAATCAAGAGCTATAGTAGGGTTACTCATGACTTCATGAGGATAATTCACTTAGATAATTTCTAAGCAATACAAAAAGACGAAGACAGAATTTAGTTTTGTGGTTAGTTAGCATTAAATTTCCAGTGAAAGTTTGAAATGTACTCTTGCACTTTTCTATGAGATATTTTGAACTTCTTAAAGCACTATGGCAGAATATTTTTTCCTGGAAGGATTCCAAAATGATTTCAACAGCAATTTTATGCAAAATTGGTCAATTACTTACTTTTTACCATGTAGTGTTCCAGATTATGGAAATGAACAAAACCAGGCATTACTAGCATTATGTAACTTATATTCTACTGAGAAGATAGAATATAAATGGATAAACAGATGATAATGATGTAGGCAGGCCTGATCTGAGGACTCAAAGAGGGTGTTCCACAAGACCAGCCAAGAGGATCCTTGGCTTCATGAATGATAGAAATCAAATGCAAGATGAGAAGAAGTGAGAGCAGATTTTATTGAAAACATATAATGTAGATACAGAGCAGAAAAGAAAGGAGAGAGAGTTTTATCTCTTCTTGGGGGTCCAGGGTTTTCATTGAGGATTCTGTTTTGGTGTACATGTCCTCTCATGCATGTAAGAACTGGTCAGAACAAAAACAAGGGTCCAGGTGTCCTCTGTAAAGTCACTTATTTCTTACAGCCACAGGGTGTTGGTGTTGAGATATCTAATGCAGTGGTCTGGAATACATACAGCATGGCTTCACTTGGTCCTTCCTTAGATGTTATCTATTGTGCTGGAAGTCTCCGAAGAAATTACTAACACCTTGATCCTTACAAGGAGGACATAAAATGTTATTTCTGCTGTGAGACACATGTAAGGCAGGGGTACTGGTCCTAGCAAGAATATAGGCAGTAAAAAAGCAGTCTTTCCTGGGGTCCCTTAATTTTCCTTATCTCAATAATAATGATAGGATATTTTTTAATTTTTAAAGATTTTTATTTACTTGACAGAGATCACAAGTAGGCACAGAGGCAGGTAGAGAGAGGAAGGGAAGCAGGCTTCCTGCTGAGCAGATAGCCCAATGCGGGGCTCAATCCCAGGACCCTGAGATGACCTGAGCCGAAGGCGGAGGCTTTAACCCACTGAGCCACCCAGGTGCCCCAATAATAATGATAGTACTATATAGTACTATAAAAAATAAAACATAAGGCAAGTGAAATAGGAGTCTTGCAGTTTTTCTCTCTTAGGTGAGTCATTCATAAAAGGCTTGTATGAAGACATAATATGTGAGTAGACGTTTGGGAAAGAAGTAATCCCAGTTGTGAGAGTATTTAAGGGAAAATTATTTAAGGCAGACCAAATTGAAGAACTATAGTCGAGAATTTGCTTGGAGTGTTCAATAACTGGCCAGAAGATCGGTAGGGTTGCAGAAAAATTAATAAGGGAGGAAGAGTAGGATATGATTTTTTTAAAAAGTTACTCATGGGCCAAATCATTTGGGCCCCAAGTCATATAAAAGATTGGGATTTTCTTCCAAGTCTCATGGGAATGTTTGGAAGACTTGAGAGCAGGGAATTGAGGAATGATTTACCCGTTAAAGGATGTTGTATGGAAATAGACTCTAGAGGGTCAAGAATTGAAGAAAAGAAGCTATTGCAGTAGCCCAGGCAAATGATTAGAACGAAGTGATTATAAAAAGTGTAACTTTTCTGGACATAGCTGATAGGATTTTTCCATTTGAGAGGCACAAAGGCATCAAGAATAGTTCCAAGATGTTTTAACTAATCAGCTGGGTGAATGGTGGGACCATTAACTTCAATAGGAAACACTAAAAGGGAGGCAGATTTGAATGTTAGGGGGATGGATGCTCTATTTTGGACAGGCTTAATTTGTGAGAAGGTGCTTGTTAAATCCCTGTATTTATTTTCTATGCTGCATTAAAAAAATCATCACAAATTTAGTGACTTAAAACAATACAAATATATTATTTCACAGTTTTTGTGGGGTTGGAGTCTGGACATGGTTTCGCTGGGTTCTCTCCAAGCCTGCAAACAACATATCAGCCAGCTGGGTTTCTCATCATGACATGATCCTGGAGGAGGCTCTGCTTCCAGGCTCATTCAGGTTGTTGGCGAACTTCCTTTCCTCACAGCCTTAGGATTTATGGAATCTTGCTTTTTTAGAATCAGCAGGGAAAGCAAGACTCTAGAGCAAGTCAGCTAGGAGGATGGAGACTTATATAATGTAACATGATTACAACAGTGATATCCTAGTATCTTTGTCATATTCAAGTCACAGATCCTACTCATACTCAAGGGGAGGGGACTCTGCAAGAGCATGAAAGCCGGGAGATCAGGATCATAGGGACCACTTAAACATCTATAGAAATCAAAGTAAATACACTGGGTTGGAAATTGAATATACATTCCAGAAGGAATGCCAGGCCTGGAGATATAAATTTCAATTATCAAGGTTTTGATATCTTAAGGCCTTAGGTCTAGATGAACATATAATCAATGTTGATATGGAAATGATAGATACTTTATTCCAATAGACACACAAAATAGTATAGTCAGCTAGATTAAAAGAAAGGATGCAGAAAATAATTCTTGGGCCAGTTTTGATACTTAATGGATCAGTTTCTTTATTTTGTTTTGTTTTTTCTTTTAAAGATTTTATTTGTTTGACAGCACAAGCAGGGAAAACAGCAGGCAGAGGGAGAAGGAGAAGCCGACCCCCTGTAGGGCAGGGAGTCCAATGCAGTACTCAATCCCAGGACCCTGGGATCCTCACCTAAGCAGAAAGCAGACATTTAACCGACTGAGCCACCCAGGTGCCCCTAGTGGGTCACTTCTTACTTGCCTTAACAGGGCTAGTGGCCATTATCAGATATTTAGAATGTGCCACACAAACGCTGTGCTAAGAGCTTTGAAAAGGTCATCTCACTCTATCCCTACAATAAACTAATGAGATAGATGGTGTTACTTCTTTTTAGTTGATAAGGAAACTACAGCTGTAGCTCACATGGCCACTAAGAGATATAGTCAATGAATGTGGTGTGACTCCGTAGTCTGTACACTTAACCCACATCCTGTGCAATGCTTTCCTTTATGTCCAGCTTGCCTGGATCAAATCCACTTCTTTTTTTTTTAAGATTTTATTTATTTATTTGACAGACAGAGATCACAAGTAGGCAGAGAGGCAGGCAGAAGGGGGGGGGTTATCAGGCCCCCCGCTGAGCAGAGAGCCCAATGAAGGGATTTGGGACTCAATCCCAGGACCCTGGGATCACAACTCTAGCCGAAGGCAGAAGCTCAACCCACTGAGCCACCCAGGCACCCCTCAAATCCACTTCTGATCATTGATGGTAAACTCTTTCTGTTTGCCCGAGTTTGTCATTCTTCTTGGTCTGTTTTCTCTTGTCCTCCATCCAGATCATGTACTTCCTCCCTCCCTTGGGAGTGGTCAGCCAGTGTTTTTGTCGCCACAACTGCTTTAACATTGCATGATAGACATAATTTTTTTGTAAACATTAGTTTTTTTCATTAAAGACTAAAATATCTGAGGAGTTAAAAACTGAGTTAGTGCACAGGAAAAAGAGAAAAATCTGTAATTTTGAACCTGAAGAAGAAGGAAATCCAAGAAGAAAGAAGTAATTTTGAGTTGGAGAGAAAGAAATAAACATATTCATCGCTCTCACAATTATTATAGAAGTAGGTTATATTCTTTATAAGAGGAACAAAGGCATTGTGGCTTGAAGAATGAATTTACTTTTTCAGCATCAAAAAAAGATGATACAAAATGTTTCTCAATTATAGTGGAATGTTTTATAGTAGAAATTTTAGTTGTAAAAAATTTCAGTTGTCCTTTTTAAATTTTTTTTATTTTGCATTTGGCTCCTGCTGAAAGGTTATATAACTAATACATACTATAATAATGCATTCATTTCTGTGGTTCAGATTATATGTAGGATGTGGTTTAGTATATCTCTTTTACCTAAGTATTGTTATTCTTGACCCAATATTAGCATTAAGATGTTTCTACTTAATATTCAAACAAAGGTGGATAAGAACACATTTTTTCCCTCTCGCTAAGAACAGTCTTAGATAAAACAAATTATTTGAGTTTAAAAGAGAGAACCCAAAATTTACACTAGCTTTTTTTCATAGAAAACTCTAATCCATTTTTCCAGCATAAATAAAATACACATTTTATAGACTGTATGAGAATGCAATTATATCTACTGATGAACTACTCTGACTTATGCCTGTGCTGTCACACATTCCTATTCAGGATTATTTCTAAGGCGTGTGATATCCTTATAGACCAGTTTCAGTTTGAAAGAACTCAAATTAAGATTATGGAAGACAGCTAATGAAACACCAGAAAAAACATCATTTTGCCTTTAGTAAAATATCATGTCTCCCTAGGAGTGCTATATAGCAAAGCTGGATGGCTTGCTGGATGGCCTAAAGCAACACGCAGTTTCTTGTCTTCCAGCTCCAGAGGCCAGAAGTCTGAAGTCAAGGTGTCGGCAAGGCCAATGCTTTCTCTGAAGGTATGAGGAATGGAGCTTCCCCTGCCTTTCTTCTTGTAGCCTATGCTGTCCTGCATTGAAGTAGATTCATCATTCCAATCTTTGGTCTTCGTGTGACATTATTCCTGTGTATCTTTGCCTCCTCTTTCCTTTATTTGTGTCTTTGTGTCCAAATTCCACCCCCCCCCCTTTTTTTAAAAAGATTTTATTTATTTAACAGAGAGAGATCACAAGTAAGCAGACAGGCAGGCAGAGAGAGGAGGAAGCTGGCTCCCCGCAGAGCAGAGAGCCTGATGCAGGGCTCAAACCCAGGACCCTGGGATCATGACCTGAGCCGAAGGCAGAGGCTTTAACCCACTGAGCCACCCAGGCACCCACAAATTTCCCCTTTTTACAAGGGCACCGGTCATATCAGATTGAAGCTGAGCGTAATGCCCTTATTTAAACTTGTTTACCTCGTATAGACTTTATTTCTAAATAAGCTTACATTTGGAGGTATGGAGGGTTGGGATTTCAACATAACTTTTTATGGACACAAAGTTCAACCCATAACTTCTGTATAAAGTCACACTTTAAAATTATATGTTAAAACATTTGTGCCGAAATACTGAATGCAGATTGCTGTTGAAATTGATGTCCTCATGTTTACTGCTTCATGCAGACTAACCACATTATTTAACCTATTTTTAATTGAACTTGTTCTAGAGTCCTATACATTATCGAAATACATTTCTTTTTCTTTCCTTTTATATGATTCAACATGGCAGAATATAGATTCAAAGAGAATTTAATAGTACTATCCCAACAATAATCTAGAAAAAAGATGCTATAAACAATATGCAAAAAATATGTATCACAAAACTGTAACTAACAACAAAATGAAGATCTATAATTATGAGCAATACTAGACATTAATTTATATTTAAATACATATTAAATAAATCACCTATGGTTAGGATAATTTACATGTGATTTTATCTATAGGCAGGAGTTTAAAAAGTTAATTATAGAGTTAAAAAGGTAATTCCCATTCTCTAAGGTTATTTTATGTTCTTTTTATATTTATATAATACTGTTTAGAGACAAATTATTAATGGGGCACCTGGGTGGCTCAGTGGGTTAAAGCCTCTGCCTTCGGCTCAGGTCATGATCCCAGGGTCCTGGAATTGAGTCCTTGCATTGGGCTCTCTGCTCAGCGGGGAGCCTGCTTCTTCTCTCTCTGCCTGCTTCTCTGCCTGCTTTGATCTCTGTCTGTCAAATAAATAAATAAAAATATTTTAAAAATTTTAAAAAATTATTAATATTTATAACTCTAAAAGCTATTAGGAATTCAGTGAGTTGTTATTATGTATGCATTTCATTTGTGAGGTGAACCTCTGAGTACATTCTGCCTTGATTAGGGTTGTCTATACAGAAAGACTTTGAACAATTGTCAAGATATGCGGCTGCTGCTGCTACTGCTCCTACTACTAGCTAACACTTAAGTAGCAGTTTTTATTTCTCATTTAATTGTCATGACAATGCCGTGAGGTAGGTACTATTAGTGTCTGCAAAATACAGATGAGGAAAAGGAGGCATAGAAAGTTAAAGTGATTTGCCCAAGGTCACACACCACAATTTGTCAGATCTGGGACTAGAAACCAGGTGCTCTGAATTTAAGGGCCCTCTAATTGTTAGTTATGACCAAGCATTACAAATAATCCATATGTAATTATCATCATGCTTTTTGGTCACCGTTTTCCCTAATAATTATTATTTTAAATCTAATATGGTTTGTCTTGACAAAAGAAGTAGAAAAAGAGGCATTATTTTAAAAAATTAGCAAACTCTCCTTTGTCTATGCTTACCTTGCTTGATTTTTACATTCTAGCCATAAAATGGAGATTAAAACGTGTATTTTTTAAAAGCTTTTATTTATTTATTTGACGGAGATCACAAGTAGGCAGAGGTAGGGAAGGGGGTGGGGGCAGGCTCCCTGCTGAGCAGAGAGCCTGATGTGGGGCTCAATCCCAGGACCCTGGGATCATGACCTGAGCTGAAAGCAGAGGCTTTAACCCACTGAGCCACCCAGGCACCCCTAAAGCATATATTTTGAGGTAAAACATGTAAAGATTTCTGACTATGTAAGTGGTCATATTCTAATGAAAGAAGAGTATATCAGCCTCTTAAACTTGTAAAAACTCTCTCTCTCTCTCTCTTTTTTTTGTGGTATCCATTTATCTCATGACATTGCTTCCACAGTTTTGAATCACTTTGTTGTTTTGCATTTTGACACAAAATTATGAGCTGATAATGAGAAAGTTCACTTAGATTTGTGTCTGAATGAAATTGACTAGTAATTTAGTAATTTATAAATTACCTTAATACAGTAGCATGAGATAATGAATTACCCTCAAATATTTTAATTTTAATGTCTTTTTTTTTAAAGATTTTATTTATTTATTTGAGAGAGAGAGCATGAGCGGGGGAGGGTCACAGGGAGAGGGAGAAGCAGACTCCTTACTGAGCAAGAAGCCTGACATCTGGGGCCAATTCCAGGACCCTGGGATCATGACCTGAGCTAAAGGCAGATGTTTAACTGGCTGAGCTACCCAAGTGACCCCTTGAATGTCTTTTAATTGTGAATTATCTGAAGAATAGTGAAGTTTAGAAACACCAGCAGTTATTTTATATTGCAAATTCAAATTCACTGGGCTCAATGAGGTAATAGCTCATTATGTTGAGATATTTTACTCATTCTTTATGCAGAAGAGTCTGCTATAATTAAGGAGGAGAAAAATTATCATCTCTAAATCTGTTATTTCAATTTGTATGATATCTGCCCAATTTAATTAGTTCTATTATTTATGGCATTTACTCTGGAATTTCTTTTACATTTTATTATGTGTTCTATGAAGAAAATGGGATTGAAGGCTTAGTTATGTTTTTTAAAATTGTAGTCATCTTTTTCTTGTTATTTTTACTTCCAATACTGTTCCAGAATCTTAAAAAGGAAAAAAAAATAGTTAACTCAATTTTTAGAACTATGCACTTGAGAGCTGGTCCCTCAAAAAACACAGAACAACCCTCCACAGATTCATGCTGTATTTGGGACAGGATGTTGCAGGTTGATATGAATTTTCTCACTTTCTAATACCCTGAAGGAGCAGAATGACACTAAATACCACTTAGCCATACTCTCATGTTTTCTAACATTTGAATCAAATTCTGTGTACTTTCTCACAATGTACTAAAAACAGAGAAGCAATAACAGGTTTAATAACAGTGACTGGACAGTGACCAGCACCTCCCATTTTTTGTATTTTGTAGGAAAATATCAGTGCAAAGAACCACAGCTAGCTTTCTGAATTTTTTTGAAAATTTTTAACCTTCTTCTGATTGTTGTTCCCAAAAGGAATTATAATCTGTTTAAAGGAAAAACTAAAGTGGCTTAAAGAGATTTGTACCTTTATGGGACTTTAATTCTTTAGTGTGGAGGAAAATTAAATTTATATTGCAGGTGAAACTTAAGAATCCAAACCCCCTCACAGAGGCTTTTTGCTTTTTGTACTTCAGAGTCGAAAGACAGTCTTTATTTAGTCAAAGTATTCTACAGTGTTTTCCCTAACCTTCATATTTGCATATAAATGTCCTTTTTATGGAAACTTTGAAGGTTCTTTATGCCATTTCTAATGCATACAGCAAGCACTGTTAACTCGGAAGTATAACTCGTCTGACACTAAATTAGGGCACACTATTATCTACGTGAAATTATTGTGCTCGCTTCGGCAGCACATATACTAAAATTATTTAAAATATGTGGTGTGTTCTGATTTCATCCTAGAATTACTGCTTACAAAAAAATGATGATCTTTAAGCAAGATATGATTGAAAAAGTTTTTCCAGTCTGTTCTGGAATATCTCTTTTAAGTCTGTATTGATCAATGTTTTGAGTTTTTGCTAGAATTACAACTTCATGCTTCAAAGCCCTTACTGTCAAGTTTTTGTACACAAGATTTCAATGCTAATTTTTTATTAATAAATCTTCGCATTATGAAATATTTGTAGGTTTATAAGAGTTACAAAGAAAGCGCAGAGAGTTCCTGCATACCCTTCATCCATTTTCACTTTATGTCAACATCCTACATAACCAAAGCACATGTGTTAAAATAAGCAATTAGCATTGATATTTTACTATTAAAAGAAAAACACTAGACTTTGTTCAGATTCTTCCGTTTTTTTCCAAGAATGTCCCTTTTCTGTTCTGGGATCAAATTTCTATTCCAGGACACACAGTCAACAGGGCACTGGAGTTTTATTCATTGCCTTCTACAGTAAGCTGTGATTGGGCTTGCTTGATGGTCCTGAGAAGGTGCTTGTGTTCCTGCTGCTCTTGGCAATTGCACACTCATTTGAACTCCCTGGTTTTATTAGCTTCTGTGTCCAAACTGTTGAATTAATGTTCTTGGTGGAATTCATAGCCATCAATGACTATAATGATGGTAGAAATGAGATGATGGCAAAAAGAATGTAGAAAAAGAGGTTTAGTTAAGTTGTTTTTAGTAGATAGATCCTTTTCATGCATCAAATCTCAATTTATAATATATGTCCATCATTGCAGTGTCATGAAAAGACCTAGGACAGTGGTGCCTGGGTGGCTCAGTGAGTTAAAGCCTCTGCCTTCGGCTCAGGTCATGATCCCAGGGTCCTGGGATCAAGTTCCACATCGGGGCTCTCTGCTGGGCAGGGAGCCTGCTTCCTCCGCTCTCTCTCTGCCTGCCTCTCTGCCTACTTGTGATTTCTGTCTGTCAAATAAATAAATAAAATCTTCAAAAAAAAAAAAAAAAAGACCTAGGACATTTTAAACATTCACAAGGCAACAAGAGCCAGGACATCAATTAAAACCACACACTAAACCTTGTAACTGTAGGCTTAGTTTTCCCAACCATTCAAAAATGGAGATTATGGGACGCCTGGGTGGCTCAGTTGGTTAAACAGCTGCCTTTAGTTCAGGTCATACTCCCAGCGTCATGGGATCGAGTCCCACATCGGGCTCCTTGCCTCGCAGGGAGCCTGCTTCTCCCTCTGACTCTGCCTGCCACTCTGTCTGCCTGTGCTCACTCTCGCTTGCTCTCTTTCTGACAAATAAATAAATAGAATCTTTAAAAAAAAAATGGAGATTATTTTTATCTAGAATATGTCATTTAGAAAGTTAGTAGATTAAAAATCTTAAGGATTATACATTAAAATATTTTGACATATGTCTTAGTTTTATGTATGTATATATATGTGTGTGTTATATGTTATGTATATATGTATATGCATTATGTATATACTTATACATATAACAAATTTTTCAAAATATTTTAAAGTTTAACCCTTAAGATTTTTAATTCACTTAGCTTTAAAAAAAATACATATGTAGGGGAGCCTGAGTGGCTCAGTGGGTTAAGCCTCTGCCTTCAGCTTAGGTCATGATCTCAGGGTCTTGGGATCAAGCCCCGCATCGGGCTCTCTGCTCAGCAGGGAGCCTGTTTCCCCCTCTCTCCGCCTGCCTCTCTGCCTACTTGTGATTTCTCTCTCTGTCAAACAAATAAATAAAATCTTTAAATATATATATATGTGTGTGTGTGTGTGTGTGTGTGTGTGTGTGTACCTACACACGCATACTTAATTAATGCTAGAAATTTTTCTCTCAGCACTGCTTTAGCTGTGTCAATCAAATCTTGATTTTTTTTTTTTTTTGCATTTTTAGATTACCATTTGAATTTATGTATTTTTTTTTTCCAGTTTTCATTTGTTTTTGACTCTTGGGGCAATGTTATCTTTTCAATATGGAAAAAAACCATGTTCAACCGAAAATAGAAATTTGAAGTATAGGACAGGATAAAACCAAGAGAGAGGATGGGGACGGGGAGAGGGTAGGAAGGGAATAGTGAAAGGAAGAGATGAGATGTTGCCAAAAGACAGAGGGTCTCCTTGTCCCCTCTCTGGTGGAATGGCCCAAGTATTTACATGGTAATACATACCTTTCTATATGTACACAGCAGGGCTGGGTTTTTGTTAAGAAAAGATGGGGATAAAGAGCGCCTTTCTGGAGGCATTAGGGACCCAGGTTAGTCCCTCTTCCCTTTCTTGGCCCCCTTCTCTGACCAGGGGAGAAGGAAGGAATTCAACATGTGAAGAAGGTTAAGTTAGAGAGGGAAGGAATCCACTCAACAGGGTGGGGCAGACCACTGCAAAGGAAACAACTCAGGACAGAGCTTGGAAGAACTGAAAATGGAGATACTACTGTTAACAGCTTTCCTGAAGCTGAGAGAGGAGCAGGTAGATTCCTGGAAATAAGGACTTCTTTCTTTCTTTCTTCCTTTCTTTCTTTCTTTCTTTTTTTTTTTTTAAGATTTTATTTATTAGTTAGAGAGAAAGATCACAAGTAGGCTGAGCAGCAAGCAGAGGAGGAGGGGGAAGCAGGCTCCCCGCTCAGCAGAGAGCCTGATGCGGGGCTCGATTTCAGGACCCTGAGGTCATGACCTGAGCCAGAGGCAGAGGCTCAACCCACTGAGCCACCCAGATGCCCCAGAAATTAGGATTTTGATAGCCTGTATCCCTCTCCAAAACTGCCCTAGAATAGATAACGCTTCCTCTTCCTCCTATGTACCTCTACCTGCTGTGAGGTAGTTTGGTTTCCTTTTCACTGAGTTAATACATGGGCTTAGGATGGTGGCCATCTTTCCAGGTTTTCAGCACATGGTTCTAAATGGGATCTGATGAGACCCAGCTTCTTGGAGAATTATCTTAAAAAAAGCAAAGGAAAATACCAGTTGGTAGGGTGGGAAAAGTAGACACCAAAAGAAGTACAGGGTTACCTAGATTGGCAGAAATGTAGGTTTCCCAAAAGTGGGAGAGGGGACCTTGAAAAAAACAAAAAATATTGAGCTTCTTTTATGTGCCAAACACTAGTCTAGGACCACACACTCCAAAAAAGGAAACGAACAAAATAAAACAAGGTAGAGGCAGAAAATGCACATTCTGGGGGGCAGTTGAGGAAGACTGCTGAGGGAACTGAGAAGCCTGAGGTGATGGTCTCTGCCTTATTTTTTCTCTTCCTCTGCGGTGGCATCCTGGTACTGCTGGTACTCAAAGACAAGGTTGTTCATATTGCTCTCAGCTTCAATGAATTCCATCTCATCCATGCTCTCACCTGGGTACTGGTGCCAGAATGTGGTCCTAAACTGCTCTGAGATGTGCCTGAAGAGCTCCTGTGGGGCCATGCTATTTGCAGTAAAGGTGACTGCCATCTTGAGGCCACAGGGTGGGATGTCACAGACAGCTGTCTTGACATAGTTGGGGATCCATTCCAGGATATAACTACTATTCTTGCTTTGTGCACTGAGCTTCTACTTCCCTCATGGACATCCGACCATGAAAGTTAGCAGCTGTGGTAAGGTAATGGCCTTGGCTGGGGTCACAGGCAGTCATCATGTTCTTGACATCAAAGACCTGCACAGTGAGGGCCTGATATGCTGGCTTCCATGGCTGGTCAGAGGGGCAGGCGGAACCAGGCATGAAGAAGTGGAAAAGTGGGAAGGGCACCATGTTGACTACCAGGTTGCAGAGGTCTATATTATCTTTGACTGTATTTTTCTGTATGGCTGTTTGGTGGTTGTTGTTGTTGTTGTGTGTGTGTGTGTGTGATATCTATATATTTGTGTTATATCTTTTTTAATCTTTGTCCATTCTGTGATATGTCTTACAGTCTTTTGGAGTTATTTCTTCAGCAGTTTAAGTTAAATGTAGAAAACTCATTTCCCTTTATCTCTTTTTATTCTCCCCCATTTATAATTTTTTAAAATATTTCCTTTACATATATTAAAAACCATAACAGTGTTAGAACAGTGTTAGTTGTTTCAACTATCAGTAATTTTAAAAACTAAAGGGAAGGAAAGTCTATTTTATTTATCATAATTTTCCTTACCGTGTTCCTTAGCATCACATTTTCTTAGTTTTCCTTCATCTGATAATATCTTGAATTTTTCTTCATTGTTGAAGGATAATTTTATTGTGTATAGGACTTTTTTATTGTGTATAGGACTCTAGGTTGACAGAGTTTTGTTGTTGTTGTTACACTAGAAAAATACGGCACTACTCCCTTCTGCCCTCTGTGGTAAAGTATTCTTTTTCTCTAGTTATTTCCAAGGTTGGTCGTTAGTTTTTAAGCTTTCATTATGGTATGTCTTGGCATAGATTTCTTTGGGCTTATCCTGTTTAGGGTTCACACAACTTCTTGAATATGAAAGTTTATGTTCCTTGTCATATTTGGGAAGTATTTAGCCATGATTTAGTACTTTTCCAGCTTCCATGAAGCTAGAAAGTCTTCTCTTCCCCTGAGACTCTGATAACCAGAATGTTAAATTTTTTGTTATAGTCCCAGAAAATCCTGATAGTTAGTCTGTGGATCTATATCTATCTATCAGTCATCTATTGGTGTGTATATTCTCTTTGTTGATCAGACTAATTAAAGGGTTAGATAAGAAAAATCCATTAAACATTCTCCCCTGTGAGGTGCAAATAAGACTGAAAAAAAATATAGTGATAGAACACAATGTGTCTCTGTAATGAACAATATTTATATAGTTATAATGAGATAAATGCTGTTATGGAATATAAGCTTTTATGATAACTAATATTCAAAAGACAGCAAGCTTAATTGTTATTGAATATAAGGAAAATATTACCAACTTTGCAATAAAAATATAATGTCCTGGTGGCAGAAACTGGATGATAGAGTGATAAAAGGTGGAAAAAATGGTAACACTATCATCTGGCAAAGTAAGGAATCAAAAAATCAAATCTGAGAATGATGGAATAAAAAATGAGTTTTAGCTGTTACCTATTTCACAGTAACTGTGTAAGATATGACTTAGGTGCTCATCAAACTGTATTTTTAGTAGTAAAAAAACAACTAATCCAAGTTTCTAGCTGCAGCTTGCCACAACTGAGTTATAGACAGTAAATGTAGAAAAATGTAATATACACTATATGTTGACTTCTCAAAATCATATCATGTTTTAATTTTCTACATTTTTCATGCTTTTCTAATACAGCTTTATTTTCTCTAGAATTGCTTATTATCTTTTATCTTTTCTTTTTGAAAGATAAAGTATTTCCCTTCCTCCTCATATCTTTATTATTTTCAGCATCTTATTTAATTATTCTGTTTCTTAGTATTTGTTGCATTCTTCTTCCTTACACCTGCTGACTTCTTACTCTGATTTGAACACTTTACATCATACTTGGACTGTGCCTTTCCTGGATAGCTTTTAAAATTTTTTTCCAGAAAATTCTACTTTTATTTGTTCTGACATTCTATGCTTTTGTAAAATCTGCAAGATTTTCTGAACTTATGAGTAAGAAGAAGTGAATATTTGTGCCAGATTTGCCATCTGAAACCAGAAGCCCATGTTAGTATTATAAATTTTACATGATTCAAATTAATTGCAAACACCAGGCCAGGAAATATATCACAGAAGCAATAAAGTATATGTGATCCATTAATGCATCCTAAGATTTTATCTCATTTTTATTCCCCTTTAAAAAGTTGACAAATATTTTATATTTATATATTTATAAAATATAGTATATAAGATTTAGTGTATCTCGCCCCAAATCTGAGTAGAATTGTATTCACTAGAAAACAACTTTCAAACATTAGGCGGAACAAAATGGTGTCCTCATTTAGGGGAATTGTTAATACCATATCTCTTTTTTACAGTTACTAATCTTAAAATGCCTCTTATCTCTAATGATCCTTCAAGGCTGGCAGGAAGTGAAAGTGATGGTGGTGAAGACATATCCACGTGTAAGTGTTAGATTGATTAACTTGTAAGTGTGTGAATGCATAAAAATGTTGAAATCAGGCTCTGTATTTTATTAGCTAATGTAAGTTTTCAGTATGACTACTAAATTAAAATGCTAAGATCTCTTAGATTTTATCTTATTGTTTGTCCCTTTATTAATAGAAGAGACAACTGTGCAAGCCAGTAAGATTTGTGTAGGCCTATATTAGAAATGCTTAATAGTAACAGTAAGTTAATTTAAAACTTGGTGCTAATGGGGCACCTGGGTGGCTCAGTGGGTTAAGCCGCTGCCTTCGGCTCAGGTCATGATCCCAGGGTTCTGGGATTGAGTCCTGCATCGGGCTCTCTGCTCAGCAGGGAGCCTGCTTCCCTCTCTCTCTCTCTGTCTGCCTCTCTGCCTACTTGTGATCTATCTCTGTCAAATGAATAAAAAAAAAAAGAAACAAACCTTGGTGCTAATAATTTTACACTTGTGTAGTCTTCCTAAAATTGTATGCATTCTCTGCTATCAATCCAGCAAGATTTCAAATGTTGTGAGATTTTTATGATTCAGCGCAGCACTTAGCAGACCGCTTTGCTCAAGATAAGTATTATACTAAACCTGAATAAGTGGTTGATTTTTGGATTATTGAATTCAGATCTCTGGTTGTAGTATAGTATGAAAAAACCTTTTGAGGTAATTAACCTGGGCTTTATTTTAGAGAAAGGATATTCAAAACCATTTTGGGGTGAGCAGATGGCAGCTTTTGGGTTTATGTGTCTGGAAGAGATATAATGTCAGAGCCTATTGTGTAGAGAACACAGAATTCTAAGCCAAAACTGAAAATTACAGTGGTGGAGTCAGTAGCAAAAGGGATAGATGAGAAAAAATGGCTTAACACTCTTATTGTTTCCTGATATTATTTCCACAACTAGAAATTCCTCTTATAATTGTGAATTTAGCAAGATGTAAGATATACATGTTCAGCCTTTCTTTTAAACATGACATTTTTTTCTTCATGAGAAATAAATTACTGATCACACCCAGATTTGAAAATAATTCTGCTTTATTTTAGATGCCTTAGATGTTCACCCAAAATTGGAAAAGTTTCAGTGAGAAAAGGGCCATCTGAATCATCTACCCGGAATTCTTATAATCTGTAAGAAGGGCAATTAAAATCCTTGATAATTAAATACTTAATATTCACCTAGCTGTTTAGTTTTAGGTCAGCTTTATGTATTCCTATCTAAGAAATTTGCTTTCTAGTTTTCTGAAATTCAGGAAAACTCTCTACTATCTATTATATACTTAATCCAAAAATATAAGCATAATTTTAGACTCTTCTGCCCAATTTAATTTATTCCACCACCAAAATAAGCCTGGAATCCATTCAGTTCTATGTGCATTTATTGTCAGTGTCCTCAACTAGACTGCAGTCGTGATAGCCATACTTACCCTGTCTCCTCTTGTCCATTCTCTAGTATATGCCCTTTTTAAAATACAGATCTGAATATGTCATTTCTCTCTTAAAATCTTCCAACAGCTTCCAACAGGCCTTTAAATAAATGCCCCCCCCCCCCCATTTCCAACAATCTGACCTTTAGTTGCCTTTGCAGTCTCATATGCACAAACCTACTATTTGCTGAGTTCATGCCAGCCACTTTGGCTTTCTGTTTGAGCAGACGATGCTTTCTACTGTTTACGGCTTCCTTGCATACTATTCCATCGTCCTGGAATCTGTCCTTTCTCTTTAACTTATCTAAATGGCAGTCCTCCTTCACATCTCAATAGGAACATTGCTGTGCCAATAAACGTCTCCTAATACATGGAAATAAGCAAATTATACATTTCCCTAGCACTTTGAAAATCTACTTTCAACATTTTGCTCATAACAGCTCTCAACAGTTAGTAAAAACTGGTGCAGTTTTCCTTCACTGCTAAATGTTGAGAGTGAACTCCATAAGGAAGGGAACTATTTTGTTCACCAGGTCTACATCTGAAGCATGATATTGTCTGGTAGGTAGCAGGCATGCAATAAATATTCATTAGCCTAGTGACAGATCAAGTAATTTAGAATTTAATACATAGTTTTATATACCTACAATATTTTCTTCCCAGTTTACTTGCATCCCTTACCATGCTGAGCTTGGTCAGGGTAGCAGATGAAGCAAAGGGAGAAGGTTGGATGTAAAGACTGGATGAAGAACTGCAGAGTGAGAAAGCAATGAGAAGGTAAGAGAGAAACACTCATATTGGAGAACATCTTCTTTAAACATAACAAAACAAGATCCAGAAGGCTTTTCCATTTTTTTTCCCTTTCAACACAAACTTTGCCATAGAGTTGAATATTACAATTTGAAGGTAATTAGAGTATTGTCTCCATATCTTTATTCCTATTGACTTTTGGCATTCATGTTGGTCATTAACACTTCTTCTGCAAAGTGACCATGGGAAGGGAGGCAATTTGCTTCCTGTTGACAGTTTGTAATATGATTGATGGGGGCAGAAGGTGAAACTATGTGGTAAAATGAGTTTTTTGCATTATCTGTGGATTTCATATATCAATGCCAGTATTTCTCAAACTGCAGGTCAAGACTCCAGAGGGAAGGGTTACAATATAATTTAAGGGGTTTCATATATGGGAACTATTTGGAAGTGGAAATTGTGGGCTATCCTGAGAATATGAGTCTTTTTTTTCCCCTCAGCTCTCTGTATTTCCTTCTTCCTAATCTATTACAATTTTTTTTTAACAAAATCCTGCCAATCAGAGGATAAAAATTGTTTAAGTCATACTAGTCATAGTGTAAACCATTTAAAACGAACATTAGAGAGTGTTAAAATCCCTGGTCTTTACAGTACTGCTTGCAGAACCTTGCATAGTGCCTTAAAATTAATTGATATCTTTAGGTTGATTTGCTTTCCATTTATTCACAGGAAGATGACTGTTTTATGAAAGAAAATAATAAAGATGTGGAAAAGATAGTTGCTACTTATTTTATTAAATACTGGTTACGTTAGAGAAGGAGAAAAATGAAAACTGAAAAAATTATTTTTACTTGATGAAGATGTTTTGAGTTTCTGATATAGTATTAAACCCAGAATTAACCATATTTCCCAGGGTATGTTTACATTTTCTGTTTGATCTCAGCCTTCAGTTTTGCTATTGTGTTCCATTTTTCTATTTCCTTTTGCATCATCTCTCTATTTTATCTAAGAAAAAGTCTTTTTTTTTGTGGACCGTGAAGATTTCTATTACTTCTCTAAAATTTTATTATCTAATTAACACTCATGTTGGGTCAAATAGCTTTGGTTGACTATTGAACCCATGTGAACATTTTTCTTTTCAGTACATAAACATGGAAAATAATGGAAGAAAATATGAATCATTTTCCTTATCTAAATATTGCCAAAAGAAATAAAAAATTATGATAAAATTTAGTTAAAATTATTTGTTATAGGTGATGTTATTATCAACTGACAGTCCAGCTTAAAAGCATCATAGGTAGATAAGCTGATACCTGTAGTAATATATTCTATTTTCTTATTATGCATCATTAAAATGAAATTAAAGGAATTCTTTTTTTTTAAGATTTTTATTTATTTATGTGACAGACAGAGATCACAAGTAAGCAGACAGGCAGGCAGAGAGAGAGGAAGGGAATCAGGCTCCCTACTGAGCAGAGAGCTCTACGTGGGGCTCGATCCCAGGACTCTGAGATCATGACCTGAGCCAAAGGCAGAGGCTTTAACCCACTGAGCCACCCAGGCACCCCAGAAATTAAAGGAATTCTTAAAACTCCAGTTAGTTATTCTTCTAAAAATGTTTTAGTATTTTTGTATCAACTTCTAAGGACAAGTTTTGACTGTAAGTGATAGACGCCCTATTCAAACTCTCTAAAGCATGGGAGAGGATTCATTGGCCAATAAAACTGAATTGCTAAGGTGACTGCCAGTTGGAAACTGTGATGAGCACCAGGAATCTCTCAGTTTACGTGTTGGTATCATGTGATTTCTCACACATTGCTTTCTTCACAAAACCAAAACCATGGCATATGATAACACTTTTCTCACATCCTTAAAGATTTGCAAGAAAGAAAAGTAAGAACTTTCCTTTTCCAAATCTTGGGAAGAAAGTCTTGCTAACATGACCTGAATTAATATCCGTGGCCGTGTTTGCGTTTCCTGCCTGTTCCCAGGTAATCAGAAAAAGAGAATTTAGTACAGAATGGGGAAATTACTGTGAGTTCTGGAAGTTGCCCCAGTATGCATCTACAAAATTTTCATATGCACTTAAATAATCCAAATTATATAACACATATACAACACACACACACACTGGCAAGCCAAAAGCTCTGAAAAATATTGTGTGCATTAAAATCTTATGACACAGGATTGTCTGAAGTCATTCAGTGGTATATTTCATCACTGTTTATTAAATTAAGATTTTTCTCGAACTTAGATTTTAGGTAGTTAAAATATAATGCAAATAAAATATAATTTAGGTAGTTAAAATATAATGCATTAGTTTCTGGAGTAGAAGCCAGTGATTCATTACATAAAACACCTAGTGGTCATCTTAACAAGTACCCTCTTTACTACCCATCACCCATCTAGCCCATCCTCCACCCACCTCCCTCCATCAACCCTCAATTTATTCTCTGTCATTAGGAGTCTCCTATGGCTTGTGTCCCTCTGTTTTTTTCTTTTCCCCGTTCCCATATGTTGTTCATCTGGTTTCTTTCTTAAATTCCACATATGAGTGAAATCATATGTATTTATCTTTTTATGACTGACTTATTTCACTTAGCATAGTAAACTGTAGCTCCATCCACGTTGTGGCAAATGGCAAGGTTTCATTCTTTTTTATGGCTGAGCACTATTCCATTGTGTGTGTGTATGTGTGTGTACCACATCTTCTTTATCCATTTGTCAGTCAGTGGACATTTGGGCTCTCTCCATAGTTTGGCTATTGTTAATAATGCTGCTGTAAACATCAGGGTGCATGTGCCCCTTCAAATCACTATGTTTGTATGCTTCCAGTAAATACCTAATATTGCAATTGCTGGATCATAGGGTAGTTCTATTTTTAACATTTTGAGGGACCTCCATACTATTTTCCAGAGTGACTGCACCAGTTGGCATTCCCACCAGCAGTGCAAAAGCGTTCTCCTTTCTCTGCATCTTTGCCAACACTGGTTGTTTTTTGTGTTGTTAATTTTAGCTATCCTGACAGGTGTGAGATGGTATCTCATTGTGGTTTGGTTTGTTATTTCCCTGATGATGAGTAATGTTGAGCATCTTTTCATGTGCCTCTTACCATCTAGATGTCTTCTTTGGAAAAGTATCTATACATGTTTTCTGCCAGTTCCTTAACTGGGTTATTTGTTCTTTGGGTGTTGAGTTTGATAAGTTCTTTGTAGATTTTGGATGCTAACCCTTTATCCAGTATATCATTTGCAGATATCTTCTCTCATTCCATAGGCTGCCTTTCAGTTTTGTTGATTGTTTCCTTTGCCGTGCAGAAGTTGTTTTTTTTTTTTTTAATCTTGATGAACTCAATAGTTCATTTTTGAATAAACTACTTGTTCATTCCTTAAACCAGTAGTTCATTTCTGCTTTTGTTTCCCTTGCCTGTGGTGATATGTCTAGTAAGAAGTTACTACGGCTGGGGTCAAAGAGGCTGTTGCCTGTGTTCTCTAGGATTTTGATGGTTTCCTGTCTCACATTAAGGTCTTTCATCTGTTTTAAATTTATTTTCATATATGGTGTAAGAAGGTGGACCAGTTTCATTCTTCTGCATGTTGCTATCTAGTTTTCCCAGCAACATTTGTGAAGAGACTGTCTTTTCTCCATTGGATATTCTTTCCTCTTTGTTGAAGATTAGTTGACCATACAATGGTGGGTCCCTTTCTGGGTTCTCTATTTTATTTATTTATTTATTTATTTATTTATTTGACAGAGAGAGATCACAAGTAGGCAGAGAGAGAGGAGGAAGCAGGCTCCCTGCTGAGCAGACAGCCTGATGTGGGGCTCAATCCCAAGACCTGAGCCAAAGGTAGAGGCTTTAACCTGCTGAGCCACCCAGGCACCCCATGGGTTCTCTATTCTGTTCCATTGATCTTTGTGTCTGTTTTAGTGCCAGTACCATACTGTCTTGATGACTACAGCTTTGTAATATGGCTTGAAATCTGGAATCATGATGCCTTCAGTTTTTTTTTTTTTTTCCAAAGATTTTACTTATTTATCAGAGAGAGAGAGGGGGAGAGAGCGAACACAGGCAGACAGAATGGCAGGCAGAGGCAGAGGGAGAAGCAGGCTCCCCGCTGAGCAAGGAGCCCGATGTGGGACTCGATCCCAGGACGCTGGGATCATGACCTGAGCCGAAGGCAGCTGCCCAACCAACTGAGCCACCCAGGCGTCCCATGATGCCTTCAGTTTTGTTTTTTCTTTTTCAGAATTACTTTGGCTATCAAGGGTCTTTTCTGGTTTCATACACATTTTAGGATGGATTCTTAGCTTTGTGAAAAATGCTGGTGGTATTTTGATGGGGTGAACTAAGATGTTTTAAAGAAGGAGCCTACTACTGACTTTTAAATTTAGGCACTGATATATTTCAGGTAAGTAAATATATTTGTAAGCTGAGCAGAGGAAGTATCAAAGAATATAATTTATTTTTATAAAATATTTTAAAGAATCTATATGTGAGACAAAAAAATTTCAGAAAAATTCTTCATGCAACATCAGAAATATATTTACTTCATATTTATTTCAACGCATTCATTAGACAAATATGAAATACAGAGAAAAAAATCCCTTATAGCTTAAAACCAGTAAACTGTCAAATATCTTTAATAGAATTACAATGTCAAATCATACAATAAAAGAGAAAGGTCTGTAGGATATATCATCATTAAAGATCTATCACATTGCTTAGAGAGACCAGTATTGACTGGTTATCATAATAAATAGATTCAAATGAGTTTTTTTTAATATGTTAGCATATGTAATCTTGTTTTTAGACTTATTTCTGAGGTCCTAAAGGATGATTTGCTTTATTTGTAAACCCATCCATTATTTCATTTAATCATAATATGATTGTGAGTACAACACTTCTTCCCTGGATAAGAATCATTATGGGCATAAGGAAGCTGCTGAGAAATAATTCTTAACATCAAGTATAGATATCTTAAAGTGTAAAAAAGAAATTATCAGAGTCTCTATTAATACAGACAACAGAGCATTTAGAACAACGCACTCAATGCAAACAATTAAAAATTCCTAAGAAAAAATATCTTGGCAAACTTCAGCTTTGGGTCAAGATGGAATGACAGAGATCGGATTTATCCTCCTGTCTGAAGAATAAAAACAAAATCTATACAGGATGGTTTTCAAGACAGTAGACATCAGGCAATTAAGATGAAGAGTAAAAAAAAAAAACTCTTTGAGAGAGTTTTCAGTTTACAACACAGGGAAGGGGAAATTAGGTGGAGTTCAGTAGACATAGTGAGTCTATGGAACTGAGTGTTCAATGAAACCAAGGCAGCAATAGTTCACAGAATAGATTTTTGGAGAGAAAGGAGTAGCACAGAGAGAAAACTCCAGAGATTTCCTACATTCAGAGGACCCTCCATCAAGAATTCAGCTGATTACCAATCAATACGTGTGTGTGAGGACGCAAGGCTGGGGAAATAACCTTCCTGATATAATGATGCTCAGTGCTCACATAGGGCCAGGGATAGTGTTACTAAACACACTGGAAAATCTCAATTGTAATGGAGCATTGGGCAGATTACAGAGAATCTTTCCTCAGTAAAAGAACAAATGACACTAGATTGACCACTGCATTGTTCTCATAAAACAAATGTTACAAGAAAGACCAGAAAAGGTAATATTGTTTCCAAGTAATTTAACTGGTTCCTAGAAAAATAATACTTAAGAATATGTACAGGGACAAAAAAATTTTTAGCATCCAACAAGTTAAAATTTACAATAAAAATTTATCAGTCTTTTTTCTAAAAGCAGGAAAATGAGACTTATACTGGCAAGATAAATCTAACATGCAAAACTGATTAAGGGCTCAAGGACTTTTAAAAAGTTACTAAAAGATACTCCATATGATCAAATTTAAGTGGATATGTAGAAGATATAAAAATGACCCAGATATAACTTCTGAAGATGAAAACTGTAATGTATGAGGTGAAAAACACATGGGATGGGATCAATGGCAGATAACCCTTGGCAGAAGAAAAAAATTAGTGCAATTGAAGATACAGTGATAAAAACTACTCAAAATGAAACCCAGAAGAAAAAAAGAAAAGGAAAAAAGCACAAACTCTGTTAACTTAGAATTCTATACCTATAGGGCGCCTGGGTGGCTCAGTGGGTTAAGCCGCTGCCTTCGGCTCAGGTCATGATCTCAGGGTCCTGGGATCGAGTCCCACATCGGGCTCTCTGCTCGGCAGGGAGCCTGTTTCCTCCTCCTCTCTCTCTCTGCCTGCCTTTCTACCTACTTGTGATCTCTCTCTGTCAAATAAATAAATAAAATCTTTAAAAAAAAAAAAAAAAAAAAGAATTCTATACCTATAAAAAATTCCTTTCAAAACAAGGCTAAATACTTTGTTAGCATACAAAAGTAGTAGAAAGCATCTGTAAACTGCATACCTACACTATAAAATAGATTAATTTCCTTAGCCAGAAAGAAAATACCACGTGAAAATACGAATCCCCAAAAAGACATGAAGTTCACAGGAAATGGTAACTAGATAAATAAATACTTAAGATTTGTTTCATATTACTTAATTATCTAAAAGATAAGTAACTGTTTAAACAAAAATAATAACAATGTAGTGTGAGGTAGATGATATATATATATAATTGAAATGAAAAACAATAGCGTATATTGAGAGAGGGATATTGAACTATACTGTTCTAAGATTCTTACACTTTCCACGTAGTGGTAATAGGTGAAAAAAGATTGTAAAAACTTAGACATGTGTCCTGTAAGTCCTGAAGCACCTATTTATGACAAAGTTATAGTTAAAAAGCTTATAAGGCTGATAAAATGATAGAAATCTTAATTAATCTAAAAAACTGTGGTAAGAGGAAAACAGAAACAAGGAAAAGATGGGAAAAATAAGAAAGAAATTGCAAGATAATAGATTTGAAGCTAACCATATTAATAAAAGATTAAGTTTAAATGATGTAGAAATTTCAAATAAAATACAGAGATTGTTAGAGGTATAAAAGGAAAGAAAAAAGATCTATAGAAAAAGGAAGGAATGGAAAGAATGTTAGATCTATATAAGGAAAGAGGAAACATCTCAAATCAATGACTTCAATATCTACAATGAGAAAAAAAGAACCCAAAAATGGACCCACAACTATACGGTCAACTATTTTTCAAGAAAGCAGGAAAGAATATCCAATGGGGAAAACAACAACAACAACAAAAGAGTCTCAGATAAAAAGCAAACCTGCAGGCTGCCTGTGAGAAACAAATTTCAAACATAAATATAGATAGAAGTAAGTTAAAAGTAAAAGAATGGAAGAATTTATACCAGCCTAACACGTTATAAAACAAAATCTGAGTCATCATTTTAATGTCAGACAAAATAGCATTCAGAACAAAATATCTTAATTAGAGATAAACAAGTTTATTTTGTAGAGATAAAGAGGTCAATTTACTGAGACTTATGTACATAGTAGTGGAGCTTGAAAATACGTAAGGTAAGAACTGCTAAAACCACAAGAAGAAATAGACTAACCCACAATTATAGTAACAGATCCTCTCAATAACTGGTAGAACAGAAAAAAGAAAGATTATGAAGAAAGTAGAAGATTTGAACAACGTTGTGAATTGACATCATGCCATTGCATTTATGAAAAGCTCTACCCAAAACCAAACATTCTTTTCTTGTACTCAAAAAACAAACATTTGCCAAAATAGACTGCATTGGACCATAAAACAAATCACAAAAAATTGAAAGGGATCTAAGTCATCCAATGTATATTACTGACCACAGTGGAATTAAGTTAGAAATCACTCATAGGATGCTCTCTGGAAAAATCCTCCAAAATTTAGAAATTCAGTAATATCCTTCTAAATAACATGAATCAAAGAAAAAAAATCTTTTGAATTGATAAAGAAAATGTATCAGTTTTGTGTAATGGTACTAAAGCAGTATGAAGAGGAAATTTATAGCACCAAAAGCTTATATAAGAAAGAAGAAAGATCTCAAATCAATGACTTCAGTATCCACCATAAGAAAAAAAGAGCAAAATAAAACCAAAGTAAGTGGGAAAATAAATAATCAAGACCAGAGCAGAAATCAATGAGAATAAGTGCAAGATTGCAGAATAAATAGACCCAGCCTTGTTCTCCTACAGAGACATGGACTTAGCAATATGTGACCAAAATATCTTTATGGGAACTCCAGGAACCACTTAAGTTGTAATAACCCAAGCAGATAACAAAAATTTAGAACAGCTACATTGAAATGAATGGGAAGAATTATTTAACTTTACTCCCAATTGTCCCACCCCCAAGCCAACACAAGTCAGTGTCATTAGAGAGAACTCTAGCTCATGCCTTCTCCCGGGGGAAACAGACAAGTTGAGCATGTGTCCAATGTGCAAGATTTTTAGAGGGCTGCCTGGGAGACTTCTTTCTCATCTGACTTGAAGCACTGGCTTAGTTGGAACCAGCATAATTTTCCATGGGGGCCACTAAAAGTAAGGGAAAACGGGAGTAGCTTGATCTTTCACTGGAGAACTTGAGGTGGCACAGAGGCCAATGTGACTTCGTGTTATTGGGAAAATGCACCCAACTCATGGCTTCTTTGGGGGAAGGGAGAGGGGAGGAGCTTTCATTTGGATTTACAGAGTGCTGCCTGAGAAACTGGTTTCTCTCTGGCCTCACTTGGAACCCTGATAGGGAATCAGGATACTTGGATGCCTCAGGGTTGCTGAGAACAAAAGGGAGTTGAATAGTTGACTACTGTAGCACCTTTGAACTTGCAGTATTGCACAGTCACCAGAGGGAGCAAGAAATTATGAGTTCCTGAAAAAGAAACTAGCAAATCTCTAATTGGGAAATTTGTAAGCTTACAGACACCATATCCCCACCCCATAAAAGGTTTCAGAGGCCCCCTAGGATCTATAGCTGGGTTAATTGGTGAAAGTCTTTCCCCCACTGAAAGCCAGCCAAAAGGACTGACAGAAGTGCTGTTTGTTTGTTTTTCAAATGCAAAAGCTCAGAAAAAAAAAAAAATCACTGGACACAAAGAAACATAGAAACATTGTCCAGTCAAAGGAACAAAATAAACCTAAAGAAATGGAGATCTATGAGTTACCTGACAAAGAATTCAAAGTAATTGTCTTACGAGAAGTCAGTGATCTACAAAAGAACACAGATAAACAAACAATATCAAGAAAATACATGAACAAAATGAGGACACCAACAAGGAGAAAGTATAGAGAAGAATCAACAAATTCAATAACTGAATTTGGATTCAGTTGAATCAGAATTCAACTGAATTGGAAAATTCACTAGAGGAACTTCAATATTGAATTTGACTAAACAGAAGAAAATAGTGAGCTCAATGACAGGCAATTTGAAATTATTGAGTCAGAAAAAAAATATAGAGAAAAGTGAAGAAAGCTTAAGGAAATCAAAAAACACCATTAAGCAGCCAATATATATTTATGGGAGTTTGAGAAAGAAAAGGGTGGTGGGGTAGAGTATTTGAAGAAATAATGGCTGAAAATTTTCAAGTCTAAGGAAAGAAATGGACACCTAAGTTCAGGAAGCTCAAAGAATTCCAGCTAGGATGAATCCAAAGAGCCCCACACCAAAAGACACATTGTAATTAAACTGTCAAAGAGAAAATCTTGAATCAGGAAGAGAAAAGCAACTTGTCATGGACAGGGGAACCTCCATAAAATTATCAGTATATTTCTTAGCAGAAACATTCAGGCAGGAAGGGAAGGGAAAGCATAGAGCACCAAAAGATGGAAAAACCTATCAACCAAGAACATTACCTGGTAAAAATGTCCTTCAAAGATGAAAGAGAAATAAAAAGATAAAATAAAAGCTGAGGGAGTTCCAACACCATTAGGTCTGTCCTATAAGAAATGAAAGTTGAAATGAAATGAAATGAAATGAAAGTTGAAATGAAAGTATGTCATACAGAAACATGAAACCATGTGAGAATATACAGCTTGCTGGTAAAGGTAAATATATAAGAAAGTACAGATTACTATAATACTGTATTGGTGTAAAATAAAGCACTTTTACATTTGGACAGAATTTGAAACAAAAACATTAAAAATAACTATAGCTGCAAAATCATGTTAATAAATTCACAATATGTGATTTGTGACATCAATAATATAAAGTGGGTGTGGGATTTATGGAAGAGTCTTTTTATATATGATTGAAGTTGTTATCAGGTTAAATAGATTATTATAACTTAAAAGATATTTTATGTAAGCCCCTCTCTCACTCCCCCTGCTTGTATTCCTGCTCTTGCTCTCTCTCTGTCAATAAATAAACAAGATCTTAAAAAAGAGTTTTAGGTACACCCCCAAATTGAGAGGAAGGTACAGAAATTTCGCATATACCATTTGCTCCCACAAATATACATACAGCTTCCCGTATTATAAACATCCCCCCACCCACAGTGGTATATTTGTTAAAATTAATGAACCTGCATTTAAACATCATTATCACCCACAGTTCATAGTTTACATTAGAGTTCACACTTGATGTTGTACATTCTACAAATATATTATACCAATGTATTTATATAACACAACTGTATAGTAACATGTATCCATAATTATAGCATCATACAGACCATTTTCACTACCCTAAAAATCCTATTCACCACTCTGATCCCAAACCCAGCTACCACTGATCTTTTTACAGTCTCAATAGTTTTGACTTCAGAATGTTGCACAGTTGGAATCATACAGTCTTTAGCCTTTTTCAGATTGGCATATTTCACTTAGTAATATACATTTAAATGTCCTTCATAGCTTGTTAGGTTATTTCTTTCTTTCTTTTTTTTTTTTTTTTTTTTTTTTTTTTGTTAGGTTATTTCTTTTTAGCACTGAATTATATTCCATTGTCTGAATGTTTACTTATTCATTCACTGGCTGATGGACATTTTGGTTGCCTCCAACTTTTGGCAATTATGAATAGAGCTATTGTAAACACCCATGTGCAGATTTTTGTGTGATAATGTTTCCAGCTCCTATTGGTAAATGCCAATGAGCATGACTACTGGATCATATGCAGAGTATGTTTTGTTTTGTAGGAAACTGCCAACCTGTCTTTCAAAGTGACCATACTGCTTTGCATTCCCATCAGCAATTGTATGAGTGTTAATGTTACACCACACGCTATCCAGCATTTGGTGTTGCCAGTGTTTTGAATTTTAACCATTCTAAGAGATGTGTAGTGGTATCTCGTTGTTTTAATTTGTATTTCTCTGATGATAGTGTGGAACATCTTTTCACAGATGCTTATTCGGCATCTGTATATCTTCTTTGGTGAAATGTGTTTAAGGTAATTGGCCATATTAAATTGACTATAAGATTATCTAATCTTTTCATTAAAAAATTTTTAATGAAAACATAAAAGTCTTAACATGAATACTTTTTATAACATTACAGATAATTTTAGTCAATTGGATATACTTTCTGGCTGTTTTAAATGTTTTCTAATATAGTTAATAGAAATATATTTACATATTTTAATTTTTATTAATTTTGAAATTAATTTTGTGCTTTCATTTATAAAAATTATTATAGCTCATAATTAAACAATGTAATTTTGGATGCTAAAAAAATCTGAATGTTGTACTTTAGAATTTTGTGCATCTTAACACATGAATTATATGACACATTGGGCATGTTTCTTCTGGCAATTAAAAGCATTAGAAATAAAGCAGGGGGCATGGAGGAAGGTAAAATTGATTTTGTATTTCCCTTGGTTGCTAAGATATAAAGAGCTAACAACTATTTTATGAAAGTACATAAATCAAAAGATCTTTAATATATGATGTGCCTAATAGAGTGTCTACAAAAGAGAATAGCTTTTTGGTGATTGAAAGTACTCTTTAAATGTGTCACAAGAAATTTTTAATAGGCAATAATAATTTTTCCTGTTGGTAACTAACATAGAACTGGTAGCTTTAATTCATAATAACTATAACATTTGCTATCTAATCAATATTTAAGCTTTATTTTAACAGAAATGCTAAGTTTGATGATCTAAACTAATATAGCCTTGTTTCTATTTGAAAAATATTGAATAAGTTGTATAATTAGAAGAGTCAAATTTGCTTTTCTCTTAATAGGGATACATTCATATTTTCTAGAAAGTGAAAAAAAAGGTAAAATTACTTGAAGGATCTGGATGCTGTTTTAAGAAAAAAATTAATTATTTCCTGGATGTTAGGAAGTTCATTAGGTAAATGTATTGCCCTAGAACTGAGATCTCATATATGAGAGGAAGTTAGTTATTGCAGGCTACTACTACCTATGGAAGGATGGGCAATATTTACCATGTATTTCTACTCCTTAGGAATGGTTTATATTTTCCTACTTCAACTCCTATTTGAGCACTCATCTCTGTAGTTTTCATTTTTCAATATGCCAGAATCAATGTGGCTTAGGTGTCATTGTTACCAAATATGGACTATATACCACTACTCAATATTTAGAAAAAAATATGTAATTATTCACTACTTTAGTATGACCCCTGATTTTCCAAATAATATTCTCTTTTTTACACAAAAATGTCTTTTTCTTCATATAGTAATCTTAAAGTTCTATCTATGTGACATGTAATATATACAAATATTTCCCTTTTAAAAACATCAAATTGAGGTATATTTTATAGCATACATCTAGTTAAGTGTATAGCTCAATGAACTTTTTACAAAGTGAACACACTTGTGTAGCCATTATTCAAATCAACATATAGAAAACTATTCAACATTCCAGGAGCCTTTCTTATGTCCTTTTCAGTCATTGCCTCCATCTCTCCAACAAAAGTTGCTGCTATGCTGACTTCCACCTTCACGGTTTAATTTGGCCAGCTTAAATTTATGTGAATTAAGACCACAGAGAGTGCATTCTTTTCTCTGACTTCTGTCATTCAGCATTATGTCTGAAAGACCTGTCCATGGTGTCACATACATGTGCGAGGAAATTTGGTATGTTTACTACTTTTTGGCAATTTAAAATAATGCTGTATTTACCTATTTTGCTTGCATAAATATCATTTTGGGGGATGATACCTAAGGGTAGAATTGCTAAGAGGTCATAGAATATATGGATATATATACCCCTATCATAGGATATATGGCTATAGATATCGATAGGGACACACACACACACATACATACATATACTTGTTCAGCTTTAATAGACACTGCGAAAGAGGCACCTGGGTGCCTCAGTTAATCCTCTGCCTTTGGGTCAGGTCATGATCCCAGGGTCCTGTGATTGAGACCCTCAATGGGCTCCTTGCTCAGTGGGGAGCCTGCTTCTCCCACTCCCCCTGCTTGTGAATGCACTCTCTCTCTATCAAATAAAGAAAGAAATAAAATTTTTTAAAAAATAGATCTAGTGGTAGGTATTGGGTATTAAGGAGGGCACGTATTGCATGGCGCACTGGGTGTGATCCATAAAAAATGAAACTTGGAACACTAAAAAAATAAAGTTAAAAAAAAAAAACAGATATTGCCAAGTAGTTTTTAAGATGGTTTTACATGTGTATGAGGAGTATAAGAGAATAGAAGTTCTGTATCTGCTTGCCACCACTTTGTGTGGCCAAATATTTATTCAACATTAAATGTGTAGTATCTTTTTGTAGTTTGTATTTACATGCCCCTATGACTCATAATAGAGAGACCGATTCCCTCTCTCTGCCTGCCTCTCTGCCTACTTGTGATCTCTCTCTGTGTGTCAAATAAATTTTAAAAAATCTTTAAAAAATATACTATATATAAATATGTTTATAGCTTGAACTAAAAAACAAGAGAACAAGGAGAATGGACATGTGATTGAGAGGAAAATGATCAACATGAATGAGAAGTGGAAAAGGTATTAATTTAAGCCTTTAAACCCTGACTTTGGCAATTAGATGATAGAACTGAATTTCTAAGTAATTTTGTTAAGTTATCAGAGAGAAAAGTCAATCATCAATCCAGGCTCTTTATGTTTTTCCCATAAGCATTCAATGAGTATGACAGGTAGAAGACTAATTTCCCAATTTTCATCTAGTCATCTGTTCTTTGCCTATAAAAACACATCTTTTTATTTTCTTCTTGGTGTTCTACACATTAAATAAACTTTAAAATATATATTGAAGACAGAGTAAGATCCTTTAACCTTAGATTTCAAAGAAAGAATTATTCTAAGTGATTAAAAACATATACTTAGAAGTTTAGATTTAGATACAACTGTCGTAAGAGCTTAGGAATTCATTATAATTATGAAGGGATGAATTTTTAAAATTTCAATTTTCTAACATAAGGGTAGGAAAGAATTACTACGCAAGGATCTGACAGACGAGCTAAATCTTACCACTGCTTCACAAAGAGGACTAGGGTGAATGAAACTATAAGTGGTTAATGAGAAAAAAATGGGCAGGGTCTATCTTCAACCATATAACATATGTGTAGGGCCAGAATGATGACATTAGTTGCCCTTGGGTTAAATAAAAAAACAGTGAGAGAAATGATAGATTTGGTTTTTGGCAGATTGAATTCGTAAGAGAAAACCATGTTCAATTTATACCAATAAAATAAATTGAGGGTTGCTTAAAAGCAGTTTCTGCAAATGGTTATTATTTCAAACAGAGAGTGAGTCATCATAAGGTCTATCTGTGGTTATTATCTTGCCACTTGATAGATTGATTTCTCAACTCCAGTAAGCACCTCAGACTTTCATGATAAAATTAAATTCTGCATTCAAGATTTGGCAGCCTCGTAACTTCCATAGAGGTATATATTTTACATAGCAGTTTAGTTTTCTTTTTTCTACCCCCCTCCAGCTTTTTTTTTTTTTTAAACTTGTTATGCCATCAGAAATTTCTTAGGCATTATGGGAATCAATGAAATTTGTAAATTCTAGTCTTCCTCACTATTGTTGGTAAATTTTTTTCAGCAGACCTCAGCAACCTAGGAGAAAGCTCAAAGACAGGGGATACTTACTGGGATTTTGGCAGAGGAGTTGGGGGAAAAGTCAAAGATTGCAGGGAAAGATATTGATGTGATTATTTGAAGTCATAGGTAATGGGATCTGAGCTAGATGGGAAGACAGCGGGATGAGGCCAACAGTGGAAAGTTGTAGAGGACATGGCCATCTCAAATATGTTACAGAAGATTGAATGGGAATAATTAAAATAAGAGAATGAAAATCTGATATTTACACTTAAAGTATAACATCTTTCATAAAGTAGATGCTCGATAAATATTTTTTCTGGTGCCCTTTGTTTCCTCCTCATTCAAAGGATAAAGAGAATTTGATGTGTAATATTATCTAACTTCTTTGATTTATAAAAACAGAAAATATATTATTATTTAAAATGATTCCTTAGGGATGCCTGGGTGGTTCAGTCGGGTAAGCATTTGCCTTTAGCTCAGGTCATGATCCAGGGGTCCCGGATCAAGTCCCGCATCAGGCTCCTTGCTCATCAGGGAGCCTGCTTCTTCCTCTGCCTGCTGCTCCCCCTGCTTGTACTTGCACTCTGTCTGTCTCACTGATGAATAAATAAATAAAATCTTTTAAAAAATGATTTCTTATGTTAAATAAAAATAGAGATATAATGTCTATGACATGTTAGGAAAGGAATATAAATAGAAGAAAATGACTTTTAAATGGCTAAGAAATATTATTTTTACTTTAATATTCATTTTTAAAGTCTCCTTTACTGTAATAATTATAGCATTCACATTTTTTTGCAATGTACTGATTAAGCACAGTTGGAATTAAAACATATGAAGTACTAAACTACTCTAAAAGAAATAATATCACACCATTAGCCAGTTTGGTATTCTATGTATATTAAGTAACCCAAGGTATTAAAATTATAGATTATAAATTTAAAAATTATAAAATTTTAGATATTCAAATTCCTTTATTATCTTTTTATGGAAAATTTACTTAAAGATAGTATAAAAATCTACCTAATATACAAGAGAATAAAAATATGCACCACAGTAAATTAACTATGATGCTGACTCTTCCTGCTTGACAAATCCTCTTTTGGAGGCTTTTATTATAAAAGTTATACTAAGAGACTAATATATAATTAAAACTGTTTTTAGATGTCAAGATAAAAACATTTAGAAAGGAAAGATTAATTCATGATAAATTATACTGTCTGATATGATCCAATTAAATCTTGGTCTAAATCTATAGTTAGCTTTGTTTAAAATGACTTAAATTTCCTTGTGGGTATCTTTATTTCCCTTTACCTACTCATGATGTGGTGCTCTCATTTTAATAAAGGAAAGGGAGGGACAGATATTAAACAAATGGTTGTGAAGAGAAATTTGCCTTACTATTTATTTCTCTTGTTGGCAAGTATGTTGAAATTTATTCATGAGTTTTGTTGGATAGAAATAGATTGAAATTTGTGGCAAAGTGAAATATGTTCAAACTTAAATGGAGTGTCTGACTGAAATTAAAGCCTATACAAATATAGAATTCATAGTAATTACTATGCCTTTTAACCTTAACCTTTGCTCATAAAAGAAATAAAATAGTTTCTACCCCCAAGAAGCTTACATCTAGAAGAACAGACAGACAAGCAAATGTGTGTACAATAAAGTGATGTTCAAGATATATGAAGCTTCAGAACGTTTTCCTCAGGCAGGAAAACTTCAAGAAAGAAACTTAACCTCGAGGGGAAGCTGCATATGGAAGGTAATAAATATTTACATAGAAACTAGTGGCCAAGTTGGGCTTAATCTGTTTGATTTGGTAAATTTTATAAATCTACATTGTCAAAATCTTAACAGGTACTGTGACTTGTCATTCTTCAGTAGTCTCCACTAAGCCTCGTCCCCTGTCAGCATCATGTCTGATGCTGAATACATGTTGGCTGCTTGTGAAAATACAATGGCTCTTTTTACAGAGCTGTAATTAATTAATTAATTAATTAATAGCTGGATTAACTATTTCCTCTTATTTACCGAGGAACAAGATTATTTTTTTAACAAGTGACACTGCTACTAACTAATATATTTCAGGCAATGTAAATGATTATGCATTCCCAGAAAAAAATAATGAAAAATACCTATTGCAGCTGCAATCTACTTGTCCTCTTAAAGAAACCCATGCATGACAACATGTTTAAGATTAAGACTTAAAAAGTTTAAGATTTAATGTCTTAACATTTAAGATTAAGTCTTAATCTTAACTTAAAGTTTAAGATTAAGACTATCAGTTTGTAATTTAATGCAAATATCTCAGGAATTTGAGTGATTTTAGGAGTCTACCACTATCTTCGAAAGGAACAGGATATCTACATTAAAACAAGAAAAACAACAAAGAAGGAACCTTGGTTAAGTAAAATACTGGGGACTGCTTCTAGCTTGTGCAGAGCTGCCAGATGCTGAGCTTGATAAAGAGGTTGGTTTGTGTTTGGAGTACAATCTATACTGCTGGCAGTATGGGTTAGAGAACATAGAGATCTGGAGGGGGACCTGATGAATTATGCGTTGCACAGAGCTTGCAGTTTTGTTTTTTAATTTCATGGGGAAGCTATTCAACATTGAAAAATTGTCATTTAAAATGTTTTTAAACCAAGAAATGAGCAATCAATTCTGTAAGATTAAGAATAAAGGGAAGCATATTTTTTATCAGTAGAGAAAACTGAAACCTGAACATACAGAAATATACTTAAATATGCAGGGATTCATAAAAACATTCATTCAATACCTAACACATGATAACTTGAAAGAAGTATGCAAAAAAATTACATATAATTAAGTTCAAAGTTTAAAAATGCTGACAGTGGTTTCTCTAGTTCATGTATGCTAACAGAAACTCTTCACTGAGGGAGCGAAGCTAGCGAAAGGTAATTAATCTTCAAGAGTGAAAGTGTTGTAATAGCAATTGTCTTTTTTTGAGACATATAATTGAATTTCAAGAATCATAGAATCATCTACTTTTAAAGGTGAAAACAACATGTGTGAATTTATGATTTTCCTTGCATCAATTTATTTTTTTAATGAAGAGTCTCAAACTATTAATCTAGGTAAGAAGTCTATAATATCGGATCAAAATCTGTCCTGAGACAGGTTGACTAAATAGCTCATGATCCTACAGTTAGTGACAAAGAGTGCAAATGGTTTGTATAAACAAAGACTTCATGAGCATGTTCTTTTCACATTCTTTTCTTTTTGAGGCTACCTCCTTAAAATATTTTTTCATGAATTATTCAAAGTTTACAGTATTACTTTGAGTCAGACAGGACTAGTATGCCCTTCACTGATAAAGTTTCAAAGAAAGTCCTTCTCTCCCAGGAGGAATATAGGGAAGGAAAGTTTCATTCACTATTCAGCACAGTGTACAAGGCCAGGTATTGTCATGTATGACAGCTTTATATTGCTAAACAAAGTAAGAAGTTTTCTTGGACTTTGGTGTTTTCCATCGATGGAATAAATGATAATCAGGAACAAGACTGGGATGTCCACTCTCACCATTGTTGTTCAACATAATACTGGAAGTCCTAGTCCCAGCAATCAGACAACACAAAGAAATAAAAGACATCTAGGTGGCAAGAAAGAAGTCAAACTTTCACAATTTGCAGATGACATGATACTCTATAGAAAACCCAGAAGACTTCACCTAAACAATATTTTTTTTTTTAAAGAACAAATTGTGCTGTGTTGGTGAATGAACAGTGTTCAGGATATAAAACAATGTTCAGACTATTTAAGAGAGGATGTTTTTGGAGGGTCTTCTTGTGAAGGCTTTCATGCTAAGATTTGAGAGATATGATGGAGAAGTTGGCAGGTGTAAACAACTGAACATGGCTTATATGAAGCCAAATGAGGAATAAAAAGGATGTTGTCTAAAGTGTCACTCTTGTAGATCAGCTAAGAACAATGACACACAGTTCTCACGTTTAGTAATAGGAAGGGTATAAGTTAATTTGGCAAAAGCAGTTTCCATTGAGTGGTAGAGTACTCAATTCAAATTGCTGAGGATTGAGTAAGGAATGAAAGCTGATGGTAGTGAAAAGAAAGCCATGAACATAGCCAATATCAGAAACAATTTATGTGGCCAATTTCATGTTACTAGATGATGGATAATTGAAAACACCAGTTGTAAAATGTTTACTTTTCTAAAGATTTTTTTTTTTTTTTTTTTTTTTTTTTTTGAGAGAGAGTGTGTGGGAGCTAGGGGAGGTTCTGAGGTTCTGAGCAAACTCCTCACCAAGTATGAAGCCTAATGTGGGGCTTGATCTCATGACCTCAAGATCATGACCTGAGCTGAAATCAAGAGTCAAACACAACTGACTGAGCCACCCAAGTGCCCTACCAGATGTAAGTTAATAACATTATTACATTATAAATTATAATGAAAGTATTACATTATCTCTAAAAGTGATGGGAGAGAAGATTATTTAATGATATATGAAAAAGCCCATGGGTGCCTGGGTGGCTCAGTGGGTTAAGCCGCTGCTTTCGGCTCAGGTCATGATCTCAGGGTCCTGGGATCGAGTCCCACATCGGGCTCTCTGCTCAGCAGGGAGCCTGCTTCCTCCTCTCTCTTTCTCTGCCTGCCTCTCTGCCTACTTGTGATCTCTCTCTGTCAAATAAATAAATAAAATCTTAAAAAAAAAAAAAAAAAAAAAGAAAAAGCCCATTAAGTTTTCCAGAGGAGTTAAGATTGGTGGAGTGGTAGAGGGATCCTAGGCTTGCTTCATTCCTGGAACATAGCTTGATCAACATCAAATTATTTTGAACAACTAGGAAATCAATCTGAGGATTGAGAAAACAATCTGCACAATTAGGGGGAGAAAACATTTCAGATGTGAGGTTTGGAGACATAAATTGGGGGAGAGAAAAGCTGCAGTGCCATGGAAGGGTGGGATTCCTTTTTGTAGAGAGAAGTCAGGGAGAGAGAGTGTGAGAGAGAGCAGCATGTAGGGTTGATGTAAGGTGCTATGTTTTGGGGATCCCCTGCGTCACACCAGAGAAAACATTCCCCTTCCTGGAGTACATTTGGAAGAGGATGTATTGCCTCTCCAGTATAAAAGACCTGCTGGGTGGCATTGAGCAGCCACTCAACAGCAGGGAGCAGAGGTATGTGCAGAGGGCAGATAACCTGGTCACAGCTTTTAGCTGTGCTTCAACATAGACTCCAGGAACTTGCACAGGTGTGCAGCTGCTTTTCTGGGACAGAAAGGTACTGGGCAGTTTTTCTTCCAAGGGATGGGAGAGGGTCCCAGCCTTGCAGGATACTTTAGATTTGTTGTTTTGAATCCAGCTGCCAGCAGAGATTAAAACACAAGAGAACTGTGGTGCTAAGCATGTTGACAGCCAGTCACAGACAGGTTGAGGACAGGATCTGAAGAAAGCCTGGACGACAGAAGAGGATATTGTTCACTTTCCTGTGAGAGTCTCCTGAAGAGTGGTCCTATGAGTTCCCCTCCCTGGGGAGGAGAGAGTGCAGTGATGCCATCTTCCATCCCTCCCTCCCAACCCAGAAGCACAATAGGACTTCAGAGAGAAACACAGCACCTCAAGTGGAGGCTGGGGTTGCTTACACCAAACCCCAACCCCTGTGCCCTCAGGGGCATCTTTACAAGGGCAGACCTGACTGTAAGCCAGCATAGCAGGCTTCTCCCTCTGAAGACCAGCATAGGTCCTCCACATGCACCAACACTACCAATCACAGAGTGCTCCGAAGTGTTAGCTTCAGGTTCTGGTGGAAATAGGACCAGGCTTTTTTTTCTTTTTTTCCATTTTTTTTTTTTATCCTTTATTTTTAAAATGTATTATTTATTTACTTTTAATTTAAAACTTTTTTTCCCCTTCTATCTGTGAAATCAGGCTTATAATTTTTTGTTCAATTGTTGGTTTGTTGTTTCCTTTTCTCATTTTTTGGATGAAGCTTTTTTTTTTTTTTTTTTCCTTTCTTTCTTTCTTTCTTTCTTCTTCTTTGGAACCAGGCTTATAGTTTGTTTGCTTGCTTTTTTGTTCCTTTTCCTTTTCTCTTTTCTTGAATCAGGTGGCTTTTTTAAAAAATCAGGCTTAGCTTAACAAATCAAGGCATACCTACTTAAAGGTCCAAACACTGCAAGCAGGGAGGAATTCTACAGAAGACTGGCCTGTTGGAAAGAACAGCAAAAATATAACAGCAGGGTGCATACAACATATACCAGAAACATCTCCTGATACACCAGGCCCTGGAGAGTGCAGGACCCCTTCTTAATATAGTATTACTCTCAGGAGCAGAAAATATAACAAAATTGTATAGCACACAAAAGACAGAAATCCAGACATAATAAGAAGATGGAGGAATTCTCCCCAAAAGAAATATCAAGAAGAAATCACCACCAGGAATTTGCTCAAAACAGATATAGGCAATATATCTAAACAAGAATTTAGAACAATAGTCGTAAGACTACTAGGCTGGGCTTGAAGGAAGTATAGAACCAGAGAAACCCTGGTGCAGAGACAAAAGACCTAAAAACTAGTAAGGCTGAAAAAAAAAAAATGCTGTAACTGAGAACCAAAATTGACCGGATATTATCACAATAAGGATGGAAGAAGCAGAGGTACGAATAGGTGATATAGAAGATAAGATTGTGAAAAATAATGAAACTGAAAAGTAGAGGGAAATAAAACTATTAGATCATGAATATAGACTTAGAGAACTAAGTGATTCCACAAAGGACAATAATATCCATATCATAGGAGTCCTAGAAGAAGAAAAGTGAGGAAAAGGGGCAGAAGGTCTATTTGAACACATTGTAACTATGAATTTTCCTAATCTGTGGAAGGAAATAGGTATTCAAGTCCAAGAGGCACAGCGAACTCCACTCAAAATGAAAAGAGTTCAAAACCAAGACATATCATAGTGAAACTTGCAAAATACAAAGATAAAGAGAGATTTCTCAAAGCAGCTAGGGAAAAAAGGTACTTAACCTACAAGAATGGATACATAAGGTTAGCAGCAGACCTGTCCACAGAAACATGACAGGCTAGAAGAGAGTGGCATGGTATATTCAATGTGCTGAATGGAAAAAATATATAGTCAAGAATACTATATCCAGGGTGCCTGGGTGGCTCAGTGTGTTAAGCTTCTGCTTTCATCTCAGGTAATGATCTCAGAGTCCTGGGATCAAGGCCTGCATCAGGCTCTCTGCTCAGCAGGGAGCCTGCTTCCCCTTCTCTCTCTCTGCCGACTTGTGACCTCTCTCTCTCTCTCTCTGTCAAATAAATAAATAAAATCTTAAAAAAAAAAAAGAATACTATATCCAGTAAGGCTGTCATTCAAAATAGAAGGAGAGATAAAGAGTTTTCAAGACAAGCAGAAACCAAAGCAGTTTGTGAACACGAAACCAGCTGGGCAAGAAATATTTAAGGGGACCCTTGGAGTGGGAAAGAGAGACTAAAATGTAACAAAGACTAGAAAAGAACAAAGACAAACTGCAGGAACAGTGACTTTATTGTAATACAATGGCTCTAAATTCACATCTATTAATAATTACTCTGAATGTAATTGGACTAAATGCTGCAATCTAAAGTCATAAAGTATCAGAATGTATAAAAAAGCAAGAGCCCCAATGTGTCTCTGCAAGAGACTCATTTTAAATACAAAGACACCTCCAGATTGAAAGTGAGGGGGTGGAAAACAATTTTTCATGCTAATGGATATCAAAAGAAAGCTGGAGTAGCCATCTTTATATCAGACAAACTAGATTTTAAGCCAAAGACTGTATTAATAGATGAAGAAGGACCCTACTTCATAATAAAAGGGTCTATCCAACAAGAAGATATAATAATTGTAATTATTTATGAGAGCAGAAATAAATGATACAGAAATTAAAAAAAAAAACAGATCAATGAAACTAGGATCTGGTTCTTTGAAGAAATTAACAAAATCAAGAAATCCCTAGTCAGAATTATCAAAAGGAAAAGATAAAGGACCAAAATAAAATCACAATGAGAAAGGAGATATCATGACCAACACTGCAGAAATACAATTATAAAAAAATATTATGAGCAGTCATATGCCAAGAAATTTGGGAATGGATAAATTCCTAGAAATATATAAACTTCTAAATCTGAAACAGGAAGAAATAGAAAACCTGAACAGAACCATAATCAGCAAAGAAGTTAAAGTAGCAATCAAAAGTCTCCCAACAGGGGCACCTGGGTGGCTCAGTGGGTTGGGCCTTTGCCTTCGTCTTAGGTCGTGATCCCGGGGTCCTGGAATCAAGCCCAGAATCAGGCTCTCTGCTCGGCAGGGATCCTGCTTCCCCTTCTCTCTCTGCCTGTTTCTGTGCCTACTTGTGACCTCTGTCTGTCAAATACATAAATAAAATCTTAAAAAAAAAAAAAAGTCTCCCAACAGACAAGAGTCCAGGGCTGGATGGCTTCCCAGAGAATTCTACCAAACATTTAAAGAATGAATGCCTATTCTTCTGAAGCTGTTCAAAAAAACAAAAAACAAAAAACAAAACAAAACAAAACAAAAAACAGAAAAGGAAGGAAAACTTCCATACTCATTCTACAAGGCCAGCATTACCATGATCCTAAAACCAAGACCCCATTAAAAAGAAATACAGACCAATATCCCCAATGAATATGGATACAAAAATCTCAATAAGATACTAATAGAATCCCACAGCACATTAAAAGGATTATTCACAATGATCAAGTGGGATTTATTTCTGGGCTGCAGGGTGGTTCAATAACCACAAATCAATCAACTTGATATATTATATTAATAAAAGAAAAGATAAGAACTATGTGATCCTCTCTATATATGCAGAAAAAGCACTTGACAAAACACAGCATCCTTTATAAAAACCCTGAAGAAGGTAGGGATGGCTCAGCATAATAAAGTCCATATATGAGATACGGCTAATGTCATGTTCAATGGAGACGAACTGAGAGGTTTTCCCCTAAGGTCAGAACACACCAGGGATATCCACTCTCACCACTGTTATTCAAGACAGTACTCAAAGTCCTAGCCCTAGCTGTCAGACAACAAGAAGAAATAAAAGGCTTTCAAATCAGCAGGAGAGAAGTCAAACATTCACTCTTTGCAAATAATGTGATACTCTATGTAGAAAACCCGAAAGACTCCACCAAAAAATTCCTAGAACTGATACATGAATTTAGCAGTCATAAAATAGAAAATTAATATATACAAATCTGTTGCCTTTCTATGCACCAAAAATGAAGCACCAGAAAGAGAAATCAGGTATATTATGGAATCGATCCCATTTACAATTGCCCCCAAAATCATAAGATACCTCAGCATAAACCTAACCAAAGAGGTAAAAGATCTATACTCTGAGAAGTATAGAACACTTATGAAAGAAAGTGAACAAGATACAAAAAAAGTTGAAAAATATTTCTTGCTCATGGATTGCAAGAACAAATATTGTTAAAATGTCTATACTAGGGGCACCTGGGTGGCTCAGTGAGTTAAAGCCTCTGCCTTCGGCTCAGGTCATGATCCCAGCATCCTGGGATCGAGCCCCGTATCAGGCTCTCTACTCAGCAGGGAGCCTGCTTCCCTCTCTCTCTGCCTGCCTCTCTGCCTATCTCTGTCTGTGAAATAAATAAATAAAATCTTAAAAAAAAATGTCTATACTACCCAAAGCAATCTACACATTCAATGTAATCCCAATCAAAGTAACATCAGCATTTTTCACAGAGCTAGAACAAACTTTTCTAAAATTTGTATGGAATCAGGAAAGACCCTGTATAGCCAAAGTAATGTTGAAAAAGAAAACCAAAGCGGGAGCCATCATAATTTCAGACTTTAAGCTCTATTACAAAACTGAAATCATCAAGACAGTATGGTACTGGCACAAAAACAGACACATATGTGAATGGAATAGAGAACACAGGAATGGACCCTCAACTCTATGGTCAACTAATCTTTGACAAAGCAGAAAAGAATAGCCAATGAAAAAAAGACAGTCTCTTCAACAAATGGTGCTGGAAAAATTGGGCAACAATGTAAGAGAATGAAACTGGACCACTGACTTACAACATATACAAAAATAAATTCAAAATGTATGAAATACCTAAATGTGAGACAGGAATCCATCAAAATCCTAGAGGAGAACCCAGGCAGTAGCCTCTTTGACCTCAGCTGCAGTAACTTCTTACTAGATAAGTCTCTGGAGGCAAGGGAAACAAAAGCAAAAACGAACTGTTGGCACCTCATGAAGATAAAAGCTCCTGCATAGCAAAGGAAACAATCAAGAAAACTGAAAGGCGAGTGAAAGAATGGGAGAGATATTTTCTTTCTTCTTCTTCTCTCTCTCTCTTTTTTTTTTTTTTAGATTTTTATTTTTTGACAGAGAGAGAGAGAGAGATCACAAGTAGGCAGAGAGGGGGAAGCAGGCTCCTTGCTGAGCAGAGAGCCTGATGTGGGGCTCAATCCCAGGACCCAGAGATCATGACCTGAGCTGAAGGCAGAGGCTTAGTCCACTCAGCCACCCAGGGAGAGAGATTTTTCAAATGACATACAGAATAAAGGGTTGTTATCCAAAATCTATTAAGAACTTATCAATCTTAACACCCAGAAAACAAATAATCCAGTTAAGAAGGGGCAGAAGATGTGGCACCTGGGTGGCTCAGTTGTTTAAGCGTTTGCCTTCAGCTCAGGTCATAATCTCAGGATCCTGGGGTGGAGCCCTGTGTCAGGCTCCATACTAATTGGGGAGTTTGCTTGAGGATTCTGTCTCTCTCTCTCCCTCTTTCTCTCTCTCTCTCACCACCCCCATCTGTCCCCCCAACTCATGCTCTCTCTGTCTCTCACACAAATAAATAAAATCTTTAAAAAAGGGGCGGGGACAGAAGACAGGAATAGACATTTTCCAAAGACACCCAGATGCTAACAGACACATGAAAAGATGCTCATCACTCATCATCATGGAAATACAAATCAAAACTACAATGAGATATCACCTCACACCTGTCAGAATGGCTAAAATCAACAACTCAGAAAACAACAGATGTTGGCAAGGATGTGAACCCTTTTGCACTGTTGATGGGAATGCAAACTGATGCAGCCACTCTGGGAAAGTACAGAGGTTCCTCAAAAAGTTAAAAATTATACTATGAGGGATTTATCTAAAGGATACAAAAATGTTGATTCAAAAGGGCACATGCACCGCTATGTTTATAATAGCACTATCTGCAATACCCAACTTATGGAAAAAGCCCAAATGCCAATGAATGGATAAAGAAATGGAATGTGTGCATGTGAATGTATATGTATATATGTATACATATATATAATATATGTATATATAATATATATATTAGAATATTACTCAGCCATCAAAAATAATGAAATCTTGCCCTTTGCAATGACATGGGTAGAACTAGAGAGTATTATGTTAAGCAGAGTAAGTTGGTCAGAGAAAGATAAATATCTTATGATTTCACTAATACGTGGAATTTAAGAAACAAAACAGATGAACATAAGGGAAGGGAAGGGAAATTAAACAGATAAATTAAATTAAAATAGAGAGGAAGGCAAACCATAAGAGATTGTTAACTGTAAGAACAGACTGAGGGTTGCTGGAGGGGAGGTGCGTGTGGGGATGGGATAACTGGGTGATGGCTATTAAGGAAGGCATTTATGATGACTAGGAATTATATGTAAGTGATGAAACATGAAATTCTACTCCTTTTTTAAGAAATATTTTTATTTATTTATTGGACAGAGAGAGATCACAAGTAGACAGAGAGGCAGGCAGGGAGAGAGGGGGAAGCAGGCTCCCTACTGATCAGACAGTCTGAGTGGGACTGGATCCCAGGACCCCAAGATCACGACCTGAGCGGAAGGCAGCAGCTTAACCCACCGAGCCACCCAGGCGCCCTCCTTTGTTTTTTTTTTTTAAAGAAATATTTTATTTATTTATTTGAGAGGGGGAACACAAGTAGGGGGAGCAACAGGCAGAGGGAGAAGGAGATGGAGATTCCCCGCTGAGCAGGGAACCTAACTTGGGGCTCGATCCCAGGACCCTCGGATCATGACCTGAGTTGAAGGCAGAAGCTTAACCGACTGAGCTATCCAGACACCCTTACTAAATTCTACTACTGAAGCCAATGCAACGCTATATGTTAACCAAGTGGAATTTAAATTAAAAAAAAAAAAAAAAGGAAAAGACAAAGCTCACTAACTTGTAAATTTAAAAGTAGAATATAATATTGGATATACAAAAATGTGTAAAAATATATGTGGCTATAACACATTTGCCTATGAATATGTATACATAGATAATGTCAATATTAGGTATCATATAGTGTGTCAATATATGTATATGTATAGATATAACTGCAAAAGTTTAGAGTCATTGAGTATAAATAGGTGTTATATAAATATAAACAGGTGTTATCTGTGTGATAGTTTTGATGTGAATACTTTACAATAAATTACTTTTATAATAACTATTTATTTTTAAAGATTTTATTATTTTGGAGAGGGAGAGAGAGAGCACGTGCACATGTGGGGAAAGGGACAGAAGGAGAGGGAGAGAGAGAGAAAATCTCAAGCAGATTCCACACTGAGCTTGGACCTGGAAGCAGGTCTAGATCTCATGAAATTGAGATCATGACCTGAGCTGAAACCAAGAGTTGGGTGTTCAACTGACTGAGCTGCCTAGGTGCCCCTATAATAACAATTTAAAAATTGTGTATTGTAAGTAAAGTATAATAAGCTCTAAAATTACATGGACTTGGGTCACATTTATGCTGTGGTATTTATTAATTTCTCCGAGTCACACTTTTATCTTCTATTAAAGTGGAATTATAATAGATTCCTTACAAGGTTTATAAGAAGATCATATTGACAATATATGAAACTTTAACACTTTATTTTTTAATCTTTTTAAAAGATTTTATTTATTTATTTACTTGACACACAGAGAAAGACAGCGAGAGAGAGAGAACACAAACAGAGGGAGTGGGAGAGGGAGAAGCAGGTCTCCCCCTGAGCAGGGGGCCCGATGCAGGACTGAGCCAAAGGTCCTGAGCCAAAGGCAGGTAGACTACCAACTGAGCCACCCAGGCACCTAGCTTTAACACTTTAATAAATAATTGGACTTCTGGAGCTTATGGGTGGCTCAGTCTGTAAACAGTCAGCCTTCAGCTCAGGTCGTGATCTGAGTCCCAGGATCAAGTCCTGCATCAGGCTCCCCACTCAACAAGGAGTCTGCTTCTCTCTCTGACCCTCCCCCCACAATGCTTGCTCTCTCTCTCTCTCTCTTGCTCTTTCTCAAATAAATAAATAAAATCTTTAAAAAGAATAACTATACTCTTATAACTTACTGCTACAGAGTGAATGTTTGTGGCCCTGTCAAATTCATATGCTGAAACTGAATCCCCAGTGTGATGGTATTTGGATGTGGGGGTATTTGGAAGGTGATTAAGTTATGAGGGAAGAGCCCTCATGAACTGGATTAGTGCTTTCAGAGAGTTCCTGGCCCGTTCCACTCTATGAGGACCCAGCAAGAAGATGGGTTTCTATGGACTAGGAAACATGCTCTCACTAGGCACCAAATGTTTTCAAAATTCGCATCTTGATCTTGGACTTCCCAGCCTCCGGAATGGTGAGAAATAAATGTTTTTTGTTTAAGTCACTTGGACTATGCTGTTTTTAGGCTAGTAGCCCAAATGGACTAGGACACAACTTTCCATAGTTTACCAAAAAATAAAATTATATGTATATGTAATATATTTATAATATAAACACACTATGTATGTTTTAAGTTATATTTATAAAATATATACATTAAATTAGATATGTAAAAAGAACAATGGTGGGATAAACTAGCAAAAGTTCATAGCATTGTTAGTGAATATTTTTATTAGATAAGTTAATGAGTATAATATATAACATTAGTGAGTCTGATGGCCTCATATTTTTGGAATATAAATAGTAATTTTTGTTAGGAGAAAATCCATTTTTTTAAAAGAGTTTATTTGTTTATTTGACAGGCAGAGATCACAAGTAGGCAGAGAGGCAGGCAGAGAGAGAGAGAGCGGGGCAGGGGGGTGGGGGAGCAGGCTCCGTGCTGTGCAGAAAGCCCAATGTAGGGCTAGATCCCAAGACCCTGGGATCATGACCCGAGCTGAAGGCAGAGGCTTTAACCCACTGAGCCACCCAGGTGCCCCAGGAGAAAATCTTTATCATCCATAATATATATCCTTTGAAAATTTTCTGCATTTGTAAGTATTTCCATCATTGACAATATGCTTATGTATCCTATAGAAACCAGATGCGATACATTGAGATGTTCAAGAGATAATTGTGCTTCTGGAATTTGGAGAATAGAAGAACTTTAAAAGGTTAACACAGTGAAATGCAAAGAGCAGTTATAAATTGGGCCCACAAAAATGAAAAGTGGGGATTTTCCTATAAGATTTTATGAAAAGCAGATCCAGGTCTTTTTGTTTTTAGTTTAAGGTTGGGTTAGAAGATAAACTAACTCCTTTTTTTCTCACAATTAAGTTTGTGTAGGTGTTGTAGTAAAATTTATCCCTTCCTTAAAAGTAATAGCAAAAGGGAATAAAGTTTTCTATACCTAGGGCTAATATAAAATTGCAACTCAGATGAAATTTCTCTTTCAAGTACCCTCTAATATAAATCCAGATTCATAAATTTCAGCTTTCTGTTTGGACATTCTATAAAAAGATAATCTAAGTTGAGTTTAGTAAATGTCTAGTTATATAAAAAAATCTCTACATACCACACATGTGCATTAATGATCTTTTATTATAATATTTATTACTGTTCAACAACTATGATATCTAGGTCATGGAGGAAGATATTGGCAGACATAGTTCCTCCCCTTAAGGTAGTTGTAGTTTATGATAACATGAATAAGAACAGTCACATAAAGTGTATTTGGGCAAATAATACTAGTATCAAATAAGAAACTTAAGAATAATAAACTGAAGTTTTGGTGCATTTTGGAAGAAAGAAGCAAAATAGTTATTCATATTTAAATAAATTTAAAAATTGTTACTTCTTCTATGGTCCTAGGTAGAAATTCAAGGAAAATATGGCTTTAGTGATAAATAGTAAAAGGAAATAGGTCAGAGAAAGCCAGGAGATAGATACACTTGATATTAGAGAGATTTCTTGCAGTACAGTGATGAATTTTATCCATTGAGAATATAATTAGATTATATCACCTAAAAATGCAGTAATATGATGAAGTCATTAGTAACCAAAAATTGAGAGTCCCATAACTCGACTTGTTAAGATGGCAGGAAGCATTACTGATAAAACATCTGATTTTTAAAAAAAGATTTTATTTATTTATTTATTTGACAGAGACAGAGGGAGCAAGAGAGGGAGAGGGAATCCAAGCAGGAAGAGTAGGAGAGGGAGAAGCAGGCTTCCTGCTGAGCAGGGATCCCAATGCAGGGCTTCATCCCAGGACCCTGGGATCCTGATCTGAGCAGAAGGCAGACACTTAACAACTGAGCCACCCAGCTGCTCCAACATCTGATATTTTTAAAAATATCATTCTTTTTCTTTATATTAAGAGTTTTATTTTCATTATCTTATTTATTTTTTATTTTTAAGTGTATTTTTAATTTAACTTCAGTTAATTAACATATAATATAGTATTAGTTTCAAAGGTAGAGGTCAGTGATTCATCAGTCTTATATAATACCCAGTGGTCATTACATTACATGCCCTCTTTAATGTCCATTACCCAGTTACCCCATCCCTTAACCCCCCTCCCCTCCAGGAACCCTCAGTTTCCTATGATTAAGAATCTCTAATGGTTTAATCTCCCTATCTGGTTTCATCTTGTTTCATTTTTTCCTCTCTTTTGATCCCCTCTTTTGTTTCTTAAATTCCACACATGAGTGAGAGCATATAGTAATTGTTTTTCTCTGATTGACTTATTTTGCTTAACATAATACCCTCTAGTTCTATTCAGTCGTTGCCAATGGCAAGATTTCATTTTTTTTGATGGCTGAGTGATATTCCCTTCTAGTGCAATTGCTGGGTCATAGAGTAGCTCTATTTTCAACTTTCTGAGAAATCTCCAAACTGTTTTGCAGAGTGGCTGAACCAGTTTGCATTCCCACCAACAATGTAAGAAGAGGTTCCTCTTTCTCTGCAACCTTGTCAACATCTGTTGTTTCCTGAGTGGCTAATTTTAGCCATTCTGACTGGTGTGAGGTGATATCTCATTGTGGTTTTGATTTGTGTTTCCCTGTTGCTGAGTGATGTGGAGCACTTTTCCCAGTGTCTGTTGGCCATTTGTATGGAGAAATGTCTGTTCATGTCTTCTGCCCATTTCTTGATTGGATTATTTGTTTTTTGGGTGTTGAGTTTTATAAGTTCTTAATAGATTTTGGATACTAGCCCTTTACTTGATAAGACATTGGCAAATATTGGGACGCCTGGGTGGCTCAGGTGGGTTAAAGCCTCTGCCTTCGGCTTGGGTCATGATCTCAGGGTCCCAGGATAGAGCCCCATATTGGGTGGGCTGTCTGCTCAGTGGGTAGCCTGATCCTCCCCCCCCCACCTGCCTCTCTGCCTACTTGTGATCTCTGCATGTCAAATAAATAAATAAAATCTTTTTTAAAAAAGGCATTTGCAAACATCTTCTCCCATTCTGTCTGTTGTCTTTTCGTTTTGTCTACTGTTTCCTTTGCTATGCAAAAGCTTTTAATTTTGATGAAGTCCCAGTAGTTCATTTTTACCCCTGTTTTCCTTGTGCTATGGCTGAGGTCACAGAGGTCACTGCCAGTGTTCTCCTCTAGGATTTTGATGGATTCCTGTCTCATATTTAGGTCTTTCATCCATTTTGAATTTATTTTTGTGTATGTTGTAAGGATGTGGTCAAGTTTCATTCTTCTACATGTGGTTGTCCAATTTTCCCAGCACCATTTGTTGAAGAGACTGTCTTTTTTCCATTGGTTATTCTTTTCTGCATTGTCAAAGATTAGTTGACCATAGAGTTGAGGGTCCATTCCTGGGTTCTCTATTCTGAGAAAGAGAAGTCCATTGATGTATATGTCTGTTTTTGTGCCAGTACCATACTGTCTTTTTTCTTTTTTAAATTTTTTTATTTGACAGACAGATCACAAGTAGGCAGAGAGGCAGGCAGAGAGAGACAGGAGGAGGAGGCAGGCTCCCAGCTGAGCAGAGAACCTGATGCGGGACTTGATCCCAGAACCCTGAGATCATGACCTGAGCTGAAGGCAGAGGCTTTAACCACTGAGCCACCCAGGCGCCCCAGTACCATACTGTCTTGATGATTACAGCTTTGTAATCGAGCTTGAAGTCCAGAATTGTGATGCCTCCAGTTTTGGTTTTCTTTTTCAATATTCCTATGGCTATTTGGGGTCTTTTCTGGTCCCATACAAATTTTAGGATTATTTGTTCTTGCTCTGTGAAAAAAGTTGATGGTTTTTTGATAGGGTTTGCATTGAATGTATAGATTGCTATAGGTAGCATAGACATTTTCACAATATTTATTCTTCTAATCCATGAGCATGGAATGTTTTCCTGTTTCTTTGTGTCTTCCTCAATTTCTTTCATGAGTGTTCTGTAGTTTTCTGAGTACAAATCCTTTACCGCTTTGGTTAGATTTATTCCTAGGTTTCTTAGGTTTTGGGAGCAATTGTAAACGGAATCAATTCCTTAATTTCTCTTTCTTCCATATAGGAATGCAACTGATTTCTGTGCATTGATTTTATAGCCTGCCACTCTGCTGCATTCCTGTATGAGTGTCTTTTAATTGGGGCATTTAGCTTATTTACATTCAGAATAACTGTTGAAAATTCATATTGAAAGATATGATTTTAGTGCCATTGTATTATCTGTGGAGTCACTGTTTCTGTGTATTGCCTCTATTCCTTTCAGATCTATGTTACTTCTGGGCTCTGTCTTCATATAAAGGATCCCCTTTAATATTTCTTGCAGGGCTGCTTTAGCGATCACAAATTTTTTTTAGTTTCTCTTTGTCCCGGAAACTTCTTATCTCTCCTTCTGTTTGGAATGAACTTCTTGCTGATAAAATATTCTTGGCTGCGTATTTTTTCTTATTTAGCACCCTGAATATATCATGCTAGTCCTTTCTGGCCTGCCAGGTCTCTGAGGATAGGTCTTCTGCCATCATGTTCATGAGACATAGTATTTTTTGACCAGCACCAAATTTTTTAGCTTTCAGGAAGGAGAGGAGGGGAGTAACCCAGCACACAAAGCAACACCATGGCAAAGGCTATTCTTCTGCATGACTAACATGCATTGCTTTTGATTGCCAGTCATTCCATACTCAGGACAATGTAATCATGAAGTAAGATGCTAGACAACCTGGACTTAGGGGAGTAGTCAGCACAGCAGTCCCTTTCACTTTTATCTTAATTAGGCACACAGGTGCTCAAAATTAAACCCAATGTACAAAAAAGTTCCTTTTTTATCAATATAGATTATTCATTATTTTTTCTGGACATAAAGCAAGTGCTTGGTTTAGCATGTAGTTCTTGGCTGGGTTCTCACTTATCTTCTATCTGGTATCCTATTTTTCTACAAGTTTTGTGAACCATATGAGTAGGAGACTTCACCTACTCAGGCAAAGGGTCAAATCCTCAGGAATCCCTAAAGATAAAGAAAAAGCCACAGATACAGCTGTTAACTTTTCCCTTCCAGTGTCACCATATGGATTTTATGAGAGTTGAGTAAATCCTATAATTATAATGTTTAGCACAGTGAATGGCAGAGATTGTTTAATACATACTTGTTAACACTTCTTATTTGCAAGGTTTGACATAACTTGGTTTTGAGGTTTTATCTGAACAGATTTCATTTAGGATGTGAAATCTGTAACTGTGGTCAATGGCTTATTCATTCTGCTGTTGTTGCTGCTGCTGCTACTATTACTGCTACTGAACACAAACATCTTTTTATTTTTCCTTAGTAATTGTATTTGGAAGCAACTTTTACATTGCTTTTAGTTAAGAACTGAAGATACCTGATTTTCCTTTGTTTCCATTTTTATTACTAAACAAACATTTATATATATATATACATATATATATATATATATATATGTAAGTAGCTATTATGGAGAAGGAATTTGGTTAAAATATCTAAAACTATGTTTATTTTATAACATTGGACTTAATTCTGGTAGGCAAAGTCATTCAAGATCTTTTTTCTGACCTCAGCAAATTACCAGAATAATTGTCAAATTCTAGTGAAATTTACAAATAGAAATTTATGTTCTATAGAGTTAATTTATATGCATGCTTACCCTTTAGCATCATTGCTCTAGAAGCTAAGCAGACGGGGAGGTGATAGCATTTTGCATTGTTAGTCTTCAGAGGACTATAGAAACAGAACAAGGAAGGGAAGCAAATAAAGCTACTGTGTTGTTTCCAGGGCTACTTTTCTCCCATGATTTCCTGAATCCATAAAACAAAGAAATATCACACTCTCAAGTATCTGGGGGTCCTCTGACCCTGGGCAATCTTATTTTTCACATTTTAAAAGCTTTTGGAGAAAGTTGTTAGAAGAATTTTAGTTTTAGTTATGACATTGTTTCTTGTTTCTCTTCTGTTTCTGCCATTTCTCTTTGCCCCTGTATTCATCTTGTTTCTAATTCAGTCTGATAGTATTACAACTTACTTCAACCAACCAGTTCAGTTTAGAAAATCTTAATGGGATGGCATAAACAAAGTCTTAGAAAAGTATAAGATAACAATCATCAACCCAAATCAACCCAAACTGGGACAAATTCCCTCTTATCTAACAATTCCTATATGTATTTTTTCTTAGAAGGATGCTTCTTCCCCTAGGAGGAGAAACTTCTCTATGATACTCTTTTTGGTAAATAATCTACGAATTTCTAAAGGAGGGAATGAATGTTTTTAACGATTGCCTTTAAAAGGATTTGTGTCAGGGGATCAACAGGGGCAATGCTTTTGTCTTCAGTGATTCTGTGCTTACACAATATGACTGTTTATTTCCCAGCAAGAGTTAGAGATTTTAGACTCTTAGTAACAGATAATGGCATTAGTTTCCCAGTGAGTTCATGACTTAATCAGGACTTAATCATGTCCTAGCACATAGAGGTTTAATAGTAACACACACTGAGGCCTGAACATCTCAGGCTGATGAAACAAGGAGGAAATTTAGATGTAGCTTGATGGGGGCCAGAATATGAATATAGTTATAGAGCTAAATCTTGCAGCGAATAATCTTCTGCATATTATCTGAATGGCTCAGAATATATATGGATATAGAAACTGTGTCCAAACGATAGAGCCATATGCTTTTCTCAGGTTCAGCAATATGGAAAGTCTAGCTAGCACAATGTGAGATTCGGTGTCTTCCTGGTCCTGATGATCTGTCTACTGTAGAAGAATTCTGACCATTGGAATTGAGGTGGGGTTATGTAGTGATTCTGTTCAGCATCTTAAGGCAACAGCAAGAATTAAGGAAGATAGGACATCAATACCAAGCAAAGAAGTTATGATTCAGGTAAATGTTCCTTCCCTATTTGAGAGCTGGAACTCAGATCAGCATTGGAATTAGAATTACAGGTTTGCATATATTACTAGCTCATTTTTGCTGAGAAGTTGATGCATTCTGTGGCTGTGCTGGCCTGGACACCATATAATGTATTTACACTGAGAAATCAGTTATAATTCTTGTAGAACGGTAAGCCAAGGAGATTGGAGACAAGCCCACCCACCATCTCCTTCATAGCACTCATTTCTATGCTTCCATGGGATTCTTAGGAACCCTTGGAACACAGTAATAAGATGAGTAATTTTAGGAAAAGATAGCCAAAATATATAAACATCAGTTTTATAGTTCTTCAAATAAGCTTGATTTAATTAATCAAATTATTTCAAATTAGAAATATGGCCAATAATTATGCTAACCTGTTGGTGTCCAGTTTGTTTTTCAAGCAGCAGAGTCCAGTCCATGATGTGAGCTCTGCAGTGGTTTTCTATATTTGATACTCATTCTGTAAACTCTTCTCTTTGATTTCTTTCAAATACAAAGAATACTCAGATTCTCACTGCAGAACTCTAGGGTTCCTTGGTCTAAATGTTTAGAGACTATTTGGATGATATAATGGGTATTCTTCTGACCTTGAGAAGATGAAACAAGCTATTTAATTAAGATTATAGGTTTATGACTTTGTAACTTGCTTCCACTTTTTTTTGCTTCACTCTTTAGAAGTAAATCTGCAGAAAGATTACATTTTAGAATCAATGGTAAACATTTATACTGTATTATACTGCACTCTGTTTAACCAACTGAGTTAACCATATACTGCACTTTGTTAAAATGAATCAGATCAGTTATTTAATGGAAATTGTCTCCAGTTGTAGGTTATCCCTCCGCTTACCTACCTTTTCTATGTTAGAAAACTTTTGTGGTGAATGTGAAATATTCTTCAGGCATCGGTGTCTCAATTCCCAAATTTTGGTGTCAGAATCACCTGCAATGCTTATTTAAAAAGAAGATGCCTTTGTCTAACCCTCAACCTACTTCATAAGGCGACTCTGCTCTAATACCAAGCTTAGGAGTCAGCTAGTTGTGGACCCATTCTTCACCCCAGCACTTCTTTGCTTGGCAGTTGAAGACAGATATATTCATTCAGTATTCAGCAAACATCTGTTGATTGTCTACTGTGTTCTGGGGACTGTTACCCTCCAGTGGCCCAAAATGAACAAGACGTATGTCAGTCTTTAAGAAGTATATCATACATGGGAGATAGAGTTCTAAAGCACATCGCAATGTGAAGCATGGTGCATTAGATAAATTCAAGGTGCAATTGGAACAAAGGAAAAAAATAGCCAATTGCCTTAGGAGAGAAGAGGAGGGTATGTTAATTCACAGAAGATATGACATGTGAGTTGGGCTGGAGCAACTTCCCAGAGAAGCAGACAGATGTCTCAGGGAAAAATAAATATCCCTGTGTGCTCAGAAAGAATGAGTTCTCCTGGAGCCTGCTATACATAAGCAGAAATCCAGGGCCTTAATTGAGAAGGGTTCTGTGACTTATAGTTAAGGATACTCTGCTATCTATAGGTGATGAGAAGTACTGAAAGATTTTGAGAAAAGTGGTGATATGATTAGATGGAGAGCTATAGCTGCTTATGCATGAAAAGGAAAATAATCTCTTAAAAGGCAGTCTGCCTTAATATCTCCACTGCATCAAAATAGCAAAACAACATTGGCTTTATGAATGAATATACAATAAAAAATAATCGGCTTTGATTTTTTAAATGGAATTGATTGTATAACTGCTATCTGAGACACATAAAGATTCCAGTTATCTTGCTATTGGCAATGTTCCAAATGACACAAATTCTGTTTTTATATAAAGTAAATAAAAATGCAGTTATTAGGTATATAAACATCTGAATAAAGTGGTGTTATTTTTAAATTCTCCTCTTTCCTATTTGAATTTTGTGTTTGTACGTGGAATTCTTAAATGCAACTCAGCTGTGACAGCTGAAACTCTCATATCCCACCCAAAAGTGGCCTGTCTCCACGTTTGTCCTTCATCATCTCAGAGTTCTTGTTCAATCTTCAGGGACAGAGGAGAAATGAAAAAAGCCTAAGGACAGGCCAAGGAGATTCACTGACTATTTATAGAATAACCTTCTGTTAGAGAGAATCAGCTTATCAAAGAGAGGGAACTAAAGCTTTTTGTGCATGTTTAAAAGAAACAACAGCATTGTGAAATAAAAGGAAACAACTCCTAAATCAAAGGAATACTCCATAATTCTAAAAGTAGAAGGTAGGAGATAAATGTAAAATTTAACAGTGAACTAAAGTGAAATGATTCTTAGTGTCATCTGTTTTTTCTTATTGTTCTCTTGGGATATTATATTTTGAGAATATTAGGCAAGTTCTGCTGCTTCCCCAAGACCTGCCGAATAAAATACTAGGAAGTGAACATCACTTTTGCACCTTGAATCCCAGCTGTAGACCACAGCTGAATTTTTTTGTAAGTACAAAAATTGATAAATGTTGTACAGTGGCTTCAAAGTAACTATACCATTTAAATAATATTTAGCATAGTTTTTAAGGTTACACTCTTGTGGATCATAAGCCTTGCCCAGTTTCAACATTGGAATTGTGAGAGATAGGTTTTCCTTTTTTGTTTGGAACTAATTTCATGGGGCTGTAGTTTTTCGCAACACTTTTATTATATAACCAGGCCCAGAAGATTCCCCCTCCCCCATCTTTTCACTATAATGTTTTCTTCCCATTTTATTCCAGAAGATGCCAAGACAGCCTCCTGGTGGGTTACCTTGGCAACCTCCGTGTCATGTTTTAGAGTGTCCCAGGGCTGCAGTTTTATTTCCATTTGCATGCACTTCAGGCAGCTAACTGTAAATTTAAAAGGCCTGTTGTAGAATCAATCCTTTATTATTATTTTTTTTTTCCTTACGGAATGAAAAACAGATCATTAGGATTACTGTTCAGTAAAATCCACTTAGGTTTAGTACAGTTTGTAGGAAATCTTGGTCTATCTTCGCTGAAGGCATATTTTTCACGTGCCACTTCATAAACTGATGCCATAATGCCACCTAATGTAATACACAGTGTCTTATATACATAGTATAGTATTCGGTGTGACAGCTTGATCTCATCTTTGAAAAGCATGTCACTTTACAATCTTTTGATGACAATTGTACAAGGCTTTACTCAATGGAGCTTTTGACATGTCAATCAGGGTAAGGCTGCAGTGACTCAAGATTATTTTATTACATCAAGTTACAAATTTCAAACAGCCCCAATTAAACGAATACTAAAAATATATCATTTTAATTTTCTTATCTAGAGTCACATCTTTTTAGCTATATCGTTTAAAAGCTACTGACATAATTGGTTTTTTATGAGTTTAAAATTCTTTTAAACATATTTTTGTAGAAAATAGTTTACAGTTTGTATTAATCTTCAAAGACGACTTCAGCAGTTTTATAAAAAGCAAGCAGTATAGTAGGCCTGAAATTGGAGCAAAGGTGTCTATAAAAGCCATAGCGAAGCTGAAATGAAAAGTCATTCTCTTTGAAACGCCGGTATTTCTTAGGCATCAGAGTAGGAGTGATGGATCGTTGTTTTTGCTTCAGGAAGAAAACCACCGTTGTGCATGCTCCACAGTCTGCAAGGTATTTTTTGCTTCTCTGTAAAGACTTTAGGTATTCTATGATCACTTACAACATTCTAGGAGGATGTTTTGCTATGGAATAGTAACATTTTTCTGTTTGACCCAGACTCAATGTTACCTTGAAATTAATAACCTTCTCTTTCAAAGAAAGAGTCTCTGAAGAGCTTTACTGAGTAAATTTGAGTGCTGCCATAAATTGAGCTATATTTCCCCTTTCATTCTTTGGGGCTATTGTCTGAGCACGCTTCGATATGTGCAGGGTAATTCAGTTGCTACTTTCTTTCACAGCGTTACCTCCTAGGCTTGATTATTTTTAGCATGTCATATTTTAGCTTCAAATTTGATAAAAAGTGTGGAAATAGATTTGTTCATCTTTGTTCATGATATTCTCTTTTCCAAAGTCTTCCCCATCCTAAGAGTGTTAGGAGAATCTTCTAATATGGTACACCCATTAAGGATGTCTGTGTGTGAATATCATTCTTTTGTAAATATCCTTAAAACAGCATGATTCCTTTAGACATGAGATTGTGACAGACCATTCAATAAATAACAGAGCCTGGACAAGACTTGCCTCGTGCCCCCCCTCCCCCCCTCCCCACCCCTTAACTCCAAAGGGGAGTAAAACTATCTTGAAATCTTAACTTGTTGATGTCAAAATCCTTTGAAGTAGGTAATGAGTAGGGGAGCCTAGGTGGTGCAGTCCATTTCACTCTTGGCTTTTGGCTCAGGGCATGATTTCAGGGTTCTGGGATCTAGTACTGAGTCAGACGCCATGCTCAGCATGGAGATTCTCTCTCTCCCTCTGTTCCTCCTGATTGTGCTCTCTCTCTAAAATAACTAAATAAATAAAATCTTTTTTTTTTTTTTTAAGATTTTATTTATTTGACACAGCAAGACACAGCAAGAGAGGGAACACAAGCAGGGGGAGTGAGAGAAGGAGAAGCAGGCCTCCTACTGAGCAAGGAGCCCGATGCAGGGCTCGATCCCAAGACCCCGGGATTATGACCCAAGCCGAAGGCAGACTCCGGGATCATGACCCAAGCCGAAGGCAGACACTTAACAACTGAGCCACCCAGGTGCCACTAAATAAATAAAATCCTGAAGTAGAGAGTGAGGAGACAGGACTGGTTCCCAGACTAACTTTGATAAAGCCATTCAGCTTGTTCGTGGTAGATAAACTAACAAAATTCAAATTTGCCTAATCCACATCTTGTTCTTAAAACACTATTAAAATCTTTCCCAAACATTAGTTCTTCATGACACCAGTGACTTCTAATTTTTTTTAAGTTAGTAGTTTTAACGCTAATAAATCAAAGGTTGCTTCTCCTATAACCATAGCAAAGTTAGTTAGCACTGAATGACTGTGGAATAGATTATCTCTGGTTCTGAGCAGCCGTAATTGAAGGCGTGAAACGGATCTTTTAGTCCACGATGACCTTTCATTTAAGATGACATATGAATACACCTATGAAGCCATCAGTACAATGAAGATAATGAACGTGTCCATCAGCCACAAAACCTTCCTTTTGCCTCTTTGTGATTTCTCATTCACCACTCTCCCAACCAGAGATCAGTTTTCTGTTGCTATAGATTGGTTAGCAATTTCTAGAGTGTTCTATAAATGGAACGATATAGGATTCCTTCATTTCTGTCTGCCTTCTTGTCACACAGCATGATTATTTTGAGACTCATTCATGTTGCAGTGTGTATCAGGAGTCCCTTCCTTTTATTACCGAGTAGTATTCCACGGTACAGAATTTATCAATTCATCTATTAACCTTTGGGTAGTTTCCAGTTTTTGTCTATTACAAATGAAGTTGTTATGAGTAATGACATATATTTTTGTGCGGACCTAGGTTTCCTTTCTCTTGTATAAATAGGCGTAGAAAGCCTGGGTCATATGGTAAATGGGTGTTCACTTTTTTAAGAGTGTCAGACTGTTTTACTATGTGGATATGCATTTTTACAATGTCACTCTCTTTGGGCAAGAGTCCCACATTTTCACCGATATTTGGCCCTGTCCGTTTTTTAGTTGTCATTACTATAATACATGTTTAGTGGTATCCCACTGTTACTTTAATTTGCATTTCCTAAGAACTAATGATATTGAATGTCCCTGTCATGTGTGTTTTTGCCAGATTTATTGAATACCTTCTTTGGTGAGGTGTCTGTTTAAGCCATTTGCCCATTTTCTATTGGATTTTCTTATTACTGAATTTTAGCAGTTCTTTGTATATTCTAGATACATGTCTTTTAGACATGTTTTGCAGATATTTTCTCTCACCCTGGAATGGATCTTTCCATTTATGGCACAGTGCTTAGAAAAGTAAAATTTCTTAAATTAATGAAATCCAGCTTATCTTTTTTTTTTTTTTTTTTTTTAAGATTTTATTTATCTGTCAGAAAGAGAGAGTGAGCACAAGCGGGGGAGCAGCAGGCAGTGGGAGAAGCAGGCTTCCTGATGAGCAAGGAGCCCAATGTGGATCTTAATCTGAGGGCCCTGGAATCATAACCTGAGCTGAAGACAGACGCTTAACCAACTGAGCCACCCAGGTGTCCCTCTCTCTCTTTTTTTTTCCCCCTTCTTTTGCGGATCATGCTTTTGGTGTTATATTTAAACAATCTTTGCTTAACTCAGGTCAGAAAGGTTTTCTACTGTTTTATTCTAGATGTTTTAAACTTCTAGGTTTTACATTTTGGTTTAAGATCTATTTTGAGTTAATTTTTATATGTGATACAAGGTATGGATTGAGGTTCTTTTTTTATTTTTTTTCTCTTCTTTCCTTACCTTTTTTTTTTCTTTGCATAGAGATGCCCCTTTGTTGAAAGACTACATTTTTCCATTGGACTGACTTTGCATCTTTGCTGAATATTGATTACCTATATATTGGTAGATAAATTTCTTGACCTTGGACACTATTCTACTCCATTAATCTACATGTTTCTTTTTTCACTTGTTCTTTTGTTTGCTTTCCCCTTTGTCCTATCTCCACTCCTATTTTTCTTGACCCTGGTATAGGCTTTTTATTGTCTATATAACATGTACATATATGTTATGTATATGTCTCTATATGTGATATATTTATCATATATAATATATATTATGCATGCATCTTAAAATATAATTATTTTGTATAACATGTTTTACAGAAATATTTTATATGTAGTCTTTATTCTGTTTTATACTTTTTATAATAGTCATAATAAAATGTTTAAAGTCTCACTCGTATTTCTCTTAGTAAATTTACCTAATGAACTGTATCTAATTTTTCCGTAGTATCTGACTATGGGCATCCATTACATTCTGCTTGTCTGTTCCCAGAAGAATGGATACCTCGTATGCATATGTCTTCAATTTTCTGGAACTACATAAAACATTACAATGGATATCCTTGTAGATATACCTTTGTGAAACTCTGAGAGGATTTCTCTCAGTGTGGAGCCATTGGGCCAGAATTTATATACATATTCAATTTCATTATATACTGAGCAATCATTTCCCAGTAAAACTAGAACAATTTATTTTCCAACCAGTTGTGCAACTGCAGTCCTAGTTCTTTGCATTCTTGACAATGCTTGGTATTATTATTATTTTTTTTTTCAGTTCTATAGGTGTAGAAAAGTATACATTTTTTTAATTTGCATTTTTCAAATTACTAGTAAATTTGAGCAATTCATTTACATGTAAACTACATGGGTTTCCCCTTTTTGTGACTTGTCTTTTAATTTTTTGGTCAATTTTTCTATCAGTTTGCTATTTATTTCCAGTTTATTTGTGGAAGCTCCCATATTGTAGATTAATGTTATTCAAAGAATTTTCTGCAGTGATGGAAATGTTTTATATCTGTGCTATATGATATAATAATACTAGTGATGTATGACCGTTGTGCACTTGGAATATGGCTGGTGGCACCGAGGAAGTGAATTTTTAATTTAATTTAATTTTTTAAAGAAGTATTTAATTTTAAATTTAATTTAATTTTATGTAATTTCCACTAATTAGTCACTTGTGGTTGGTATCTAGTGTGCTAAAGAGTGCAGCACCTGTCATTGCTCCCTTGGCAATGTTGACTACTTCCGTTAGCTTATTTCTGGCTGTTATCTGGCAGCTATCTTTTTTTTGTAGTCTTTCTCATTCAATAGAAATCTTCATTTTTGATCTGTAAAACACATCAGTTTTTGACTGATGGTTTTCAGTTTCAGGGTTTTCTTTAATATGTACTTTCCCATGTTAAGGTCACAAAGATATTCTCTTGCCTTTTTTTTTTTTTTTTAAACTTACAGTGCCAGATGATTCAGTCTTATTTTCCTCTGTGTAATCATATGGAGTTTTCTCTCCATAATCTATTAAATAATCTCTTTGTAACTCATTGCTTTGTGGAGCCTTATTTATCATGTATCAAATTATGTTTATGTCTTTCTGAGCTCTGTGTTCTTTCTATTGGTTATATCTCTGTTGTGTTTATTCCACATGGTTTTGTTAATGCTGTTATGACATGTTTTAATATCCAATAGGATATGTACCTAGTTTTTGGGTCAACTTTCTCAAAATTGCCTTAACTTTATATATGTCTTTATCTTTCATGTAAACTTATTTTTAAAGCTTAATCTTTATTTTTAAGGTATAGTTTACATATAGTATGCAGCTCAGTTAATGCATATATGTATATAACCATGTCACTGCTATCTAGAACAAAATATAGAACATGTTCATCACCTTTAGAATGTTACCATGCCCTTTTATACTCAATATCACTTAATCTCCAGAAGCAGCCAATATTCTGAATTCTATAATTACAGGTTACCACATTCCTTTGGTCTGACTTCCTTCAGTCAACATTATGTTTCTGAGATTTACTCATGTTATTACATCAGTAATTTATTCTTTTTGCTGTCATATATTATTCCATTTTATGAATATACTACCTAGTGTTTTTCTAATTTTATGACACCTGGATGGCTTCCATTTTGGAACTATTTAATGTTATGCTGGTAAACTGGATGGGGTGGAGGAGAATAGGGAGCCACACTGATTTGCAGCACTTGCCAGTTCCCCTGGTGTAAATGTTTTCACCATAGCCTCATTGAAGTTGCATGGCTTAACAATAAGCTAACAAAATTCCTTATGAGCTTCTGCAAGCTGACTACAACATAAACCTGGAGATATCATGAATAAAGCTGCCCTGGATATTCTTATATAAGGGTTTTTGTTGTTGTTGCTGTTTTTCTTTCAGTATATCTTCTTTCTTTCAGTATATTTTCTTTCTTCAGTATATTTTCTTTCAAGTCCATCAACTAATTTCACTTGGGTATGTGCCAATTGCAGGATTTATGGTTCATGGCATAGATATTTGTTTAATTAGTAGATACTGACAAATTTCCTAGTTTGCTGATAGTTTTTACAACATATAGGAATAGACTTTATCAATTCCTTTTCTTCGTAGAGGGACCTAATCTTGAATTTTTTTTTTACCTATCAATAAGAAGAATTTGAGAGAGATGTATTTTTTGATGTTAAACTTTACATTCATTCATAATGTCAATCATATTTGATCATATTTTCTTAAACACACTTTTGGATTTGCTAGCTAAAAGTTTAGGCATATGTAGAGGGGGGTGGAGAGGGAAAGGGACTATTTTTTACTAGAATGAAAACAAAAATATAATATTAGTTTCCAAATTAAGGTTAAAATTTAAAGTGTATAAATTAAAGTATATAAATACGTGTCCAAATATTCTGGTACTGAGTGTTTTTAACATGACTTTCTCCTTATTGCTATTAAATTTTCACTTTCCCTATTCTTTATGACTGTAATCCTAAAACTATCGTTTTCAATCCTGGCAGTACATTGGAATCACCTGGGGAGCTGTTACACCAATTCCAGGTTCTCACCCCTACAAATCAGAATCTCTGGCGTTGGAACCTAGCCTGTCTTATTTTTAAAGCTCTACAGGTGGCATATGTATACACAGCTGGAGTTGAGATTCAATATTCTGAAGTACATTGAAGTATGGGGCACAGTGCAGTAAATATTGAGAAAAGGCTGTGAGAATCACAAAGGTCATCCATCTCTGCTCACAGAATTTGCTGTGCTGGAGATGCCCATGTGAGTATGAAATACACATGCAAGCGACACACATATGTGCAAGGCTTGAGGTTTACACCTCAAGTGAAGGCAAAACTTCACTTTTTTGCTACCTTTTTTCAGGTGTTCAGTGTTGAAACACAATACCCCTTATACTATCTTAGTTTTGGAGGAACTCTCTGCTTTCCCTGCTCCAGTTCTTCCACCATCTTCAGCAATGACCTTCACCTGCTGATGGCAATTTGCCAAAATTTGATTAAGGAGAGTAATAAATTAGATGGCCTCTAGTTCTGCTCTATGAAGTTCTGTGATTGCTAGACGTTAATTTTCTTAGCTTTCTTAATTAGTTTTGAGGCTTACCAACCAGCTATCCAGTTGTTTCAAGTGAAACATATATATTTTTCCATTTTATGCCCCATTATCATTTCCCTTCGTAGTCTGAAGAGAAATGTTGAAGAATTTCCAAGTGAGAGTCTACCACATGTCCATGGTCTCAGCAACTTCCTTTGATTTTCCTAATGGGAGAAACCCAGTTTTCCACTCCCCTCTCCTCCTCCTTGCTACATACAGATAGGTTTTCCTTGTTCATTTATTCATCCTTGTCTACTTTTGCAAATCATCTGCTTCTGTAAAAGTGCACTTAAAGGACTCTTTAAAAATGTCACAGATCCCTAATTAACAAAGTGAAAATTTCTATATTCTTAAAATTATTTTGGGAACACTTGATGAGGTAGCTTTCAAGTCCATCAACAGTAGCGCCTTTCCAAATACACAAACATGCACATATAAATATATATAATATATACATATATATAACTATATATATTTAACATATATATATATATATATATATATATATATATATATGTTAAAGATCTTGTTTATTCATTTGAGAGAAAAAGAGAGCATAGAGGGAGAGGGAGAGGGACAAGCAGACTCCTTGCTGAGCATAGCTCAATGCCAGGTTCCACCCCAGGACTGTGAGATCATGACCAGAGCCCAAGCCAGACGCTTAACCGACTGAGCCACCCAGGTGCCCCTCCATCTATCTTATTGATCCGCAAAGTATTGGTTCTTAGGAGACAACTGAGACTCCAGAGGAACCCATTACAAAGCGAGTTAACCCTAGCCGAAGGCTTGAATTCAGGTTTATCCACTTCAGTCTTGAAGTCTTGAATGCCCTTGATAAGGAGTGGAGAGTGTTGTTTTGTTTTTATATTAAGTCTGTTGGGCCTGTTTACTTTGCAGAGTTCATGAACAGTCACCAAGTGTGATCCAGGTCAGTGAAGTAGAGAAAGGCATACCAATTATAAAAGTTAATTTGGAAGAATGGAAAGGATATAAGACCCTAAACTAATGTGAGTCTTTGCTCTCGATTACTCACTGTTGCTCAGGCAGCTTCAGTTTTCCCTTTTCTAAGAGGCAAGGCAAATTCTTCTCTATTTATTTCAGATACCTATTAGTAATAAGTGATATAGTAAACACAAAAGTTTTTTGAAATTTGAAAAGTGCAAAAAAAACAAAGAATTTGTGGATGCTGAAGTGAATTCACTGGGTGGAGAGTGTGAATTTTTACGAGATGTCCATAGAGCTATGTCAAAGCTGGAATCTTAAACTAGAGCTCTATACAGACTCCAGTTAATAGTAACAAATCCATAATCTTTGCTGAATGCCTTTTAGTTTAGTTAACTTTGTTCCACATGAGCAAGTTTCCATTGCTACAGATAGAATTAATCTCTTAGAAATTCTGTGAATACATTTAACAATATTTTAGTGCAGTTTTTCTCCCATGATTAGCAAACTAAGGACTGGCAATAGACCTTTTATCAAAAAAAATAAATTATATGTATTTTAATTCAATATGTAACATCTTTTCATTAACTTGATTTTGTAAATGAAATAAAGTCTGAATCTTTTAGATATCTAAGAGTATGTTGCATTTCTTTTCCATTTTTGCAGATTTAACCTGTAAATTTTTCATGTATTTACATTTTGGGTGATCTACAATGCCCTTGATTAGTGTATTCATCCATTTCCCATCCACACAGGGCAATTAACCTTATTTTTTCCCCCTGGAATCTATTTTTAATATATTAGGGAAAAAGGAAATATAACATAAGATGCCAGTAAAGAAATCACCATGCACTCCATTTGCTCTCAGTTTTGAATAATATAGGCAAAGTATATGACAGCCCCAGGAAAACTCACAGTGTTGTCTCCTTACCACAAAAAGCAACCTGGGAATAACTTACATTGTAGAGAAGTAGAGTCTTCCAAACTATTTTTAAAATTCAGTACTTGAATGGTATAGGTCGATGGTTCTTTAAGGGGAAGAGGAGGTGGTTTTGCTCCAAAGGAACCTTTGGCAATATCTGGAGACTTTCTCATTTTAACAAGAAATGAAAAGATCCTACTGGTACCTAGTCAGCAGAGGCCAAGGGTGCTGCTAAACATCTTACAATGCACAGGACAGCCCCTCAACAGAGCATTATCCTGCTCACAATGTCAGGAGTGCTAAGATTGAGAAACCCTAGTTTAGATTCAGCTGGCAATCAAATGTTAGGATTACTTGAAAAGAATCTACTCTTTGAAGCTTGTGGATGGAAAAGGAGAAATTGCATACATATTGAAATCAGTGTTTTTAAAAAGCCATGGCGGGACGCGCCTGGGTGGCTCAGTCGGTTAAGCGTCTGCCTTGCGCCCAGGTCATAATCTCAGGGTCCTGGGATCCAGCCCCACATTGGGCTCCCTGCTCAGCGGGGAGCCTGCTCTCCCTCCTAGTGCGCGCTCTCTAAATTAATAAATGAAATCTTAAAAAACAAAACAAACAAACAAACAAAAACAATGAAAAGCCATAGTTTCAGCGTCCAGCTCTGCAACACTGTGGTGTTTACACCGGTGTCACCTCTGACATTTTCAAGATAGAGAACACAAAATCCAAAAAGGTAAGCATGAGAAGGGGTTAGGAATACAGTGGTGTCCTTTGATGTTCCACGCAGTTTATTTTGAAGGGGCTTGGTGGGGAAGAGGTGTTATAGTACAAAGGAGTTGGAGAGAATATAGAATGTGTGGACTCAAGATTAATTCTGAAGAGGAGGTATGGGCCAGTCAGTCTTCGAAGGTCACAGCAGACCGTGGTCCCAGGACCGGCAAGACTGCTAGGACGCAGGGTTTAGGCTCGGGCATGGCCGCTGGCTGTTGTGAAACTCTTGAACGGGGTACTGGACTCTCGAGATTCCGACAAGCACGGACAGAAAAGGGTCTGCTGGGTCCCGGGAGCACCAACCGTGCTTCACAGGAACAACGACGAGGCCAGGGAGTCGTGGACTTACACGGTGAGAAGCATCTGACGCTGCGCAGGCGTGGGGCGGGACGTTCGTGGGTGGGCGGGACGTTCGTGGGTGGGCGGGACGTTCGTGGGTGGGCGGGACGTTCGTGGGTGGGCGGGACGTTCGTGGGTGGGCGGGACGTTCGTGGGTGGGCGGGGTGCAAGGGTCTAGAGCCTGGGCAGGCAGAGCAATGCGCAGGCGCGTTCTTGGAGAGCTCAGGACCTGAGTGTGAAGCTTTCCTAGCTCTCCGGTTTAGGCTACTAGCGTCCCGGGAGGTCTCTGCATCCCTTGGCACAGTCGTCCGCGCCCTCTGCGTACCCGCTGATTGAGTACCTCTGGTCCACATGTCCTTTTTTTGGGGAGTCGTGGGGGAACTCATAGCATGCCATGGGCTCAGGGTGAGCCCCAAATGTGCCCATTCCGGACCTCTGCGCTGCATTGGACCTCAACTCTCGGCCCAGGTTTGTTTTGTTTTGTTTTGTTTGTTTGTTTGTTTTGCCAAGAACCCACAGTAGGCACTGTTGATTGTCGGTTTTGTCTGCTTAGACATCCCAAGAACTGAAAGTTCCCAAATGGTTCTTGATTTCCCCCATTTTTGGGAGGAGGATGGCGTAGGCTGGAAGAAGATCGGTGAGACTTTACCTAGTGGAAACAGTTAAGTAAGTGACTTAAATTAACATGTTTGAGATAGATTTGTTTTTATAATTCTAAGCTTTCTTCATGGTCCCAAAAGTCCTCTTTCATTCCCTTGAACAAATATGACCTGAAGTTAGAATGTGGAAAATGAAGATCACGTTGAGAGTAAAAATTAGAGAGTTCTCACTAGACAAACAGACTTGATTTAATAGAATAGTTTTGTTCAGCTGGAGCAGGGCTGGTTAACGATATGGCAGGGTAAGTCCTTTCAAAAAGCTGAAGACAAAGTCTCATTATCTGTTCCTTCATCTAGAAATAACATTGGTTTTTATATAAGTTTTTATATACATTCACTGTGTGCAGGTCTAGATTTTTAAGCATGAATAGTCTCAGTCTTACTGGGCTGTATGAAAACTTCATAAGATTAGCCTTTACCCTCTAAAACTCAAAGTTATCTCAGTGTTGATAAGTGAGTACCCTCATATAAGTAGGCTCACCTGAGCAACTTCACATGCTTAACATGTGCCCTGTTTTTCCTGATTGCACTAGAATTTACCTTGAATCATTAGTATCTGTGAATTTTTAATTTTTCTAAATACTTATACTTATCAGTAAATGGTTAAGAGATTATCCTACATTTTATTTATATGGATTGCTATACTATATCCATGTAATACATTTGAAGGTAACTAAAGCAGTTGCTCTGATTTTATTGTGAATATACATATATCTGTGGATTTGAGGGATTGGGAATTTGCTACACCTTTTTCTGGTTGATGTTAATTTGAGTAAAGATTTTTCAGCCCTTGTGAGGTGTTAACTTTGCATTGTGTAGGTTGGTGGATAGTCTTTGCATGTCAATTCTGTAAACCTATTCATCAGCTATTTCCAAGGTTACAGTTGGGAAAATTCTCTTTTTAACTTCCTTTCTAAGATACCATAATATGACATTAAAATTAGAAAATTTCAGCGAAGGAATATAAGAATGTGCCAGTGTGTTGGGAACATTCCAAGTCAGAGCTATACCACCCAGTGGGACTTGAAAATGAGATAGTGAAATTGAGTTTTCAATTTTGAGCTAATCAGTTTCTAGGAGAATATGTTAGGGGTAGCTGGAGGTTTGAGGAAAACATTGAGAGCTGTGGATGGCTTTTTGGGGCCAAATTATTAGTGCTTCCAAACCTTTTTCATGGAGGAATGGAAGGGGATGCTTTAGGAGAAGGGCAGTCTTCCCCCCTCACCTGAAATTAAGGTGGAGAAGCTTTAAGTTTGTTTTCTATGCCATATGTGAACATAATATTGGTACCTATCTCAAATTTTATTGTGCGATGTAATTATTAACATTATTAACATTTTTATTAACATTATTAGTGCCTGACATCATAAGCTAACATTATTAATACCATTGTTTTGGTTTTTTTGTTTGTTTTTTCAATGCCATAGCTCCTTGTTCAAGTATTAGGCTCAGTTAGGTACTGATTTATCAGCTATTATGACTTGGCTGAGGTAATGCAAACCAACAGATTTCTTTCTAAGATTTTTGAGAGCGAGCATATGACAGAGCATGCGCACACGCTTGTGTGCATGTGTGTGCGTGCACAAGCAGGGGGACGGGTAGAGGTAGAGAGAGAAGCAGATTCCCTGCTGAGCAGGGAGCCCAATATGGGGCTTGATCCCAGTCATGACCTGAGCCAAAGGCAGACGCTTAACTGACTAAGCCACCCAGGTGCCCGGAAACCAACAGATTTGTGAGTTTGGGTTAGAACAATGTGGTAACCAGAAGCATAAACTTGTCTGATTCCTTGATTCTGACTGTTGATTCCCAGATGTGAGAAAGGAGACTGCAGCTTCCTGGAGCTATCTTTTCCAACTCCTTTAGTAGTAAATACAATAAAATGGCTTCTTAAAGATACAACTAAGTATAGAGTTAGGAAAATTGACATTCTGTTGGTCATTTTTATAAAATAGTTTTAGGGGGAAGCAAAAAGTTCTAGTGATGAATTTCAAAATGGAGCCCAGTTGTTAGAAATGAAAAAAAGCTGGAGCACCTGGGTGGCTCAGTCAGTTAAGTATCTGGCTCTGGATTTCCACTCAGGTGATGATCTTAGAGTCGTGAGATGGAGCCCCGCCATGGGGCTTTGTGCTGGGCATAGAGTCTGCTTGAGATTCTTTCTCTTTCTCCCTTTACCCCTTCTTTCTAACCCCTCTCTCTGTCTAAGTAAGTAAGTAAATAAATAAATAATAAAACTGACACTTCTAGGTCAGTTATATTGAAATTCAAATCCCAGTGAGTTCTTTATGAATAACTCAACATCAAAGGCATGTGGAACTGTGGGTAGTTATGTAAATATTTGAAATCTCAGAACTATTACTTTGGCTTTAAATGTCAGGAAGGTTAATGTTCAAATGGTGACCATCTAAGAAGTCTCAGTGCTCTTGCTTTCTTTGGTTTTATAACTTGGGTTTGTCTGAGGAAAATAATGCAATATTATGAAATGAATGTGTTATGAAAGGTATGTGTAATGAAATGAATGGCCAATACTAAATTCCAGGTCACAGGAGTGACTTGTGTTAAAAATGTGTGGGTAGGTTTCATAGCCTCATAAACATAAAGCCTTAGTTCTAACCTTTTTGTTAACTTCTAATTATACAACAAGTAAAATTCCTTCAGTTAGTAAAATACCCAAAGGGGAAGACATGTAGCTCAAAGTACCTCACTATGACTTATTCAGCTATATATATTGAGCTATAATATATAAAAAAACAAATATCCATCCTACATTTCTGTTCTTTAAAAGGAAAAAAAAACCAAAATGGTGCCTAGAACTTTTATCTTCTTGTCTCTAGTCTCTTGTTTAAACATGGTTTCAGAGACACTTATTTATTAATAGGTAATCACGAGGATCCAGCAAAATAACTGTGCAACTCCTTGTTCATTGTCCCTCCATAGCTCCTTAGCTCTTAATTTGTAGAGATTTAAAAACAAAACGAAGCATGAAACTCTATGGGAGGCAAAGGATCAGTACAAATCCATCTGAACTTGGAAAAATATTTTTATATTTTTAACTAAGTTTCCATGTTGGGATATACAGTATCATTATCTTCTCATAGTATAAGCTATTTGTTTTCAAGAGAATAAGCCAAGTTTTAAAGAGCACTAAATATTAGAATTTTAGTGAAAATGTTGTTATAAACAGGATTTTATATTTTAAATTTCATATACCATCTTTTTTTTCTAAAAGCAAGTGTTTTAATTGTATTGGAATACAAAATACCATCTTGTTTTCTAAAAGCAGGTGTTTTAATTGTATTGGAATACAATTTTGAGTTGAGAGTATACTCCGAGGCCAGGTCCTGCTCCTTCATTTTAGAATTGAATTTTAGGTCAAGGTTCTAGATCAGCTAGTAGGGTCAGGACTGGCCACTAAAACCCAAGTATGCATCTTTATTCTCATGATAAAGAAACAGCCCAGGAAAGTTAAGAACCTGTGGCAATGTCTGGTTTGGTTTGGTTTGCTTTACTTAAGTGTTTGATTTTGGTCAATTTTGTGTAAGTGGTTTGGTAGAATAGCTTAATTTGATATGATGCAGGTCTTATTTAAAAAAGAAATAGGAAATATTGTTTAAAATTTGCGTAAATTAGTTTATTTAGAGCTTTAAAACTTTAGTTCAAAAGTGTGAGAAAGCATTTAAAAGTTATCTGGAGAAAACCAAGCCATAGTATTTATTAATAGTCCTTTTCTTCTTTAGTAGAATTTGGCAAAATCTTTTTTAACTGTCTTTTTCACCATTGTCCGGATTCAAACTTTTGTTGATCAGGGTAAAAGAACTTTGAAGGAATTTGAACCAGCATTCTTCTTTAAATTATTTTTAATAGGTTCATTTTAGAACTTTATTTTTAGGACATCACATACTTTTTTTTAAAAAAGATTTTATTTATTTATTTGACAGAGATCACAAGTAGACAGAGAGGCAGGCAGAGAGAGAGGGGAAGAAGGCTGAGCAGAGAGCCTGATGTGGCTCTGTCCCAGGACCCTAGGATCATGACCTGAGCTGAAGGCAGAAGCTTAACCCACTGAGCCACCCAGGTGCCCCCATACTAAGTATTTTATTGTGTACTGGTGTGTGCAGTTGAAATAGTCAAATTCTGTAAATGCAGGTAATTTTGAGTAATACAGTGTTTGTCAAACTTACTAACGACATGGTGTACCATTGTTCTTAAATAGCTTGATAGGACTTTACTGGATTATATGCTAGAAATGCTTTAGCTTATTTATTCATAAGCTATATAGTACTATATGTGTAGAAATTCACTTACTAATGAAAGTCTAAATGGAGAATTTTTTTTGGATGGAAAAAGAAGTGTTGGCATGGCAAAATTGGCAACTTATTTGAAAGGAATCAAATAGATTGTGGATGAACTAATATGCAACATTTAAAAATATTTCAACTCTAATTAGGCTACATTTAATTAAAATTACAGAAGATAATTTGTTAACCTATGTTGATTGAGCCTTATGATTTATAAGGCAAATGATTGTGTTAACACTCGTGTGATTGAAATCAACACATTCTGCTATTAAACAATGAATAAAATAACCATTCTGTTTTCCTTATAAGCTATTGGAAATTTCTATACAATTTAGAAATTTCACAGGTAATCATCCACTCTTCAAAGTCCTTTAAGTTTTATTTTTTCAGTCACTATGATTCAAAGTAAAATACCTTTTGCATTGGAGGAATAATGTTCTTAATTTAACCAATCATGTGACAGACTTAATATGAAAGTAGGTAAGTAACAATGAACACTGCTCTTAGAGACACATATAAAAGACATTCAGTAGTTTCACAGGAATTTTCATCTGTTTAATGTATAGTGATGTTAAAATCATTGGGAGTGTTTGAAGGAAGATTTGGGTCATTAAGTAAAGGGTGGATGATGGTTCATCCATGTCAGTTCCTGAAATTGGCTGTAAAATGCATCATGAAATAAACTCCCATTTACTGTTTTGTCCCTAAGTGTCTTTGATATTGTGCTTTAAACTACTAGACTAAAACGGTGGGACTCAAGCACTTAATTAGCTGTTTAGAGTCAAATATTAAGTATAGGAATTTGAGATACATGTAAATATTTTAAATATCATGGCTAAAAACGTCCTACTGTATTTAAGGCATGATTGAACTGGGCTATCTCGTAGTAACAGCAGAAGAATCAGAGTTAAATTTAGTTGAGTTCAATTAGAATTACTATTGGCTTATCACAAAAATGACCATGTTCTTGCTCGCATGAGTCAGTTGTTATCAACATTATATGGTCTTCAATCACACACTAGAAATTTTACTGTCACAAATTGAGAGGATGTTGCGTTCTTGACTTAAACAAAAATGTTAACCCATTAATGGTGGAAAATGTGGACTTGAGCTAGACAGATTGTATGCAAACCTTGGCTTCAGCATTTTTCGCACTGTGATTTTGTACATATCTTCCTTCAGGCTGTTTCTTTTAAAGTGACAAAATATTTATACATTTTTCAAAGCATTGCTATGAGGATTGATTGACTTAGTACGTGTAAAGCACTTAGAGTATTGCCTAGCACGTAGGAATCATCAATAAATGTTAACAGCTAGGTTCCCCCATCATCCCTTCTTTCAGACCCTAGATCTTTTCTCATTCTCTTGTGCTAAATTCTTACCATTCGCTTTATCCAGTTTCTTCTGTAAATTCTACAGATAGAAATCTAACTTCTTTAAGACAAAATTATGCATATGTGGACATATAAACAGTACATATCCTTATCAACAGATGTGTATAAGTGTGCGTATGTGTCTGTATGAGGGAGAAGGAAGTAATGTCTTCATGGAGGATGATCAGAGGAATTTATAGGCTTGCTCTTTACCCCAGTGAGCTGCCTTCTGAGGTGAAGTTGTGTGGACTGTTCTAAGTATTCACTTAAACACCATGTTTATAAGCCTTAATCAGGGACCAATACAGGACGTGCACGTCTGTCATTGTGTGTATTTGGTCACTAGTTCCCAAATTTCTGTGAGGATTAATGATGAAAGAGCAGTAAACCAGAATGCGGTCGTCAAAAAAAATTTTTTTCCCCAAAGGATACTAAAAATTCAATGCGGGCATCTGCCGGTGTAGTGCTTAAGATTATTGAATGAAGATCAGGTAAGAGTTCTCCCTTTGTTGCTTAATAGCTGTGTAATTTTACACAAGTTATGTAACTAGACTCCTTTAAAATGGTTTGAAGGTTATTTATTTCTCATAATTTATTTAAATGCATTCATAGAGTTCATATGATTCTTGTAGTTCAAATAATTAAAACAGGAGCTAAAAGAGTGTGAAGAGGAAAAAAATGGAATAGCAGTTGTTCTACATGTAACCCTTACCAAAGTCTCAAATACTCACCTTTGTTGATAAAGGGAGCTAAGAGAAAAAACACAATTATTTCCCCCAAATGAAGAATTCCCTGAGAACCTCTCTTGTAGTAAACCAGTATAGCATTTTCATTTTTGAGTAAGATTTTTTTCAATGAAAGTAATACTTGAAAAACAGCTATCTTCATTTGAATTTAGAAACATCAAATGTTTTCATAATGTCAAGGTGTAGAATTAGGCTGTATGTCACACATGAAAGAGTTTTTTATAATTGAAGTAAAAACCCTAATATCAAATGATCTGTCTGTTCCATAAGTGTCAATTATTGTCTTTGAATTTTCATGCAGACCAGTCTTATTTCTTCATCAGCTCAAAAGTCATGAGGAACTTCTTCAGTTTTCTTTTTAAAAATTTCTTAAAAAAATTAACATTTAATCTATTATTGTTTCAGGAGTTTGGGTCTGTGATTCATCAGTCTTACATAATTCACAGCACTCACCATAGCACATACCATCCCCAGTGTCCATCACCCTGCCACCCTCTCCCTCCCACCACCCTCACTCTAGCAACCCCCAGTTTCCTGAGATTAAGAGTCTTTTACGGTTTGTCTCCTTCTGTGGTGTCATTTTGTTTCATTTTTCTCTCCCTTTCTGTATGATCCTCTGTCTTGTTTCTCAAATTCCTCATGTCAGTGAGATCATATGATAATTGTCTTTCTCTGATCCACTTATTTCACTTAGCATAATACCCTCTAGTTCCATCCATGTCATTGCAAATGGCAAGATTTCATTTTTTTTTTTTTAAAGATTTTATTTATTTGACAGACAGAGATCACAAGCAGGCAGAGAGGCAGGCGGAGAGAGAGAGGAGGAAGCAGGCTCCCTGCCGAGCAGAGAGCCCGATGCGGGACTCGATCCCAGGACCCCGAGATCATGACCTGAGCGGAAGGCAGTGGCCTAACCCACTGAGCCACCCAGGCGCCCCAAGATTTCATTTTTTGATGGCTGCATAGTATTCCATTGTATGTATATGTGTGTGTGTGTGTGTGTGTGTGTGTGTATGTGTGTGTGTATGTATAAAACATCTTTATCCATTCATCTGTTGATGGACATCTAGGCTATTTTCATAGTTTGGCTATTATGGACATTGCTGATATAAACATTGGGGTGCACATGCCCCTTTGGATCACTACATTTGTATCTTTGGGGTAAATACCCAGTAGTGCAGTTGCTGGGTCATGGGGTAGCTCTACTTTCAACTTTTTGAGGAACCTCCATACTGCTTTCCAGAGTGGCTGCACCAGCTTGCATTCCCACCAACAAAGACTTCCTTAGTTTTTAATTTTGCTTTGGTATCAGATACTCAGTCTTAGAAGTAACACTTCCAGAGACTCCTAAACATATCTCATCCTGCCAAGATCTACACAGAAAGGGGAGTTTTTTTTGTTTGTTTGTTTTTTGTTTTTTTATAAGGTAGAAGCAATTTGTGAGTTCCCCAGTGGCAGCTTTTATAAAAGTTGAGACTTCAGAGGATCTGTTGATGTGGATAAAAACCAAAAAGTCCTGGTAATTTTAGACATGTGCCTTTGATGTTAATCACAGCAAGTAAGCCCCCCAAATCAAACCCCAGCCCAGAAAGTTTTGTTTTTCAATAAAAGGATGACAAAATACAAAATAGTTACTCCCCAATGTGCAAGTCCACATTTTATTAGTTTTTCAGAACATGAGATAATAGATTCACATAAAATGAAAGGAAATGTGTTTGTGAGCTAGAAATAAAGAATTCTGAATGAGCAATTAAGGCTTTTGTCCGTGTGACTGGGGACAGCTGCAGGGTTAGAAGCTCACACGAAGTCACTCAACACTTTATGAATATCCCGTGTGTGTGTGTGTGTGTGTGTGTGTGTAGTTCTGAAAAAAATGTGCCAACATCTATGGTATATACTGAATAATCACATAATCTTTTAGGTATACATTAAGTTGCCCAAGAACCTTAGCAAACAGTACATTATAAAATCAAGCATTTCTTAGAATGGGCATTATTGTCTAAAACCAATATTTATGGAACCTACTTTTAACTGTGACACAAATAGATAATCTTGAAGCTCCTTTAAGTTAAAGGAAACATAAATGTTAAAGGCTTTATAAAATATTATGCTCTCCTAAGAATACAAAATCCTTTAGAGACCTTTTGTAAGATGTTGTCTTGCTAAATCAGCAATAGATAAGGGTGCTTATAACTGCAAATATCTATGGAGCTAAAGGATAAGGTATTGTATATGCGTTTTAAACCACATTCTGCCAAGAAAGTATAAAAGCTGGGGCAGGAGAGGTGTATTTTTTATTCTTTCCTCAAAGGTGTGAGCTGGTAGGAAATGGAGAAAACCAATAAGAAAAATTAATATTCTCATAATAAACATGGCCCAAAGCCGGCTTGCTTCTTCTCTGCTTTGGCACCTGACTGTGGAAGGTCAGGAAGTAGGAACAAGAAAAGTAATCTTCTCCTGGCAGATGGGTATCTGTAAGCTGCGAACTGTATAGATTAGAGAACGTGGAGATAAAGGTTTTTGTCCTTGAACAGAGGGACAAAATAGAAAATTCAAATTCTGAGATTAAAAAGAAATGAGAATGGTATACAAGGTATTTATGTCTCAAAGAAGAATCCTCTATAAAATTACATAATTTAAGAGTTAAAATTCAAAAAGAACTTACGTTTGAAACTATGGAAGAGACAGTAATAAGTTAACTATTTCAAGGACAGAAGGACATTAACGGTACTTCTTTGAACAGATTCTCATACATCAAAAGCTTGAAAACCACTGATTTTTTAAATAACAGCATCATTTTAAACTAAGGATTTAGCAAAGAAGTAGTGAGCACTTCCAACTTAACCATATATTCTCCCTTCGTATCCCTTGCTTCCTATAAGATAGCATCCGTGTCAGGCCTAGGCCTTATAGCTCTGAGAAACTGTCAACGTTTACTGTTGGCTTTGTATTTTTTGTTGTTGTTGTTAATTCTTTTTAGAACATTCTCTACTCTTCTCTGGCTATTTAATTTTTTTTTTCCGATGTACCTCTATTGTGTTTTATAATTTATGAGGTGTTGTTTTTTTTAAATGGTTGAGCACATAAGTATTTTTTCTTCCCTTCCTCTTTTTCAGTTTTATTGTGATAAAATTGACATAGAATTGTGAGATACATAAAGGGTACACCATGATGATTTTATATACATATATGAGAGAATTCGATGCACCTAATTAAGATGTCCGTCACTTCACATATTTATCTTCGTGTGTGTGTGAGAGAACATTTAAGTTCTCTTGTCTTAGCAAATTTCACTTATACAATACAGTTATCAGTTATAGACACCATTTTATACACTAGATCCTCACATCTTAGACCTCTGATAGCTGCCAATTTGTATCCTTTTACCAAATTCTCCCTTTTCCCCTCCACTCCACAGCTCCAGGCAACCATTTTTCTATTTTCTGTTCCTAGGAGTTAAGACTTTTTATTTAGATTGCACATGTAAGTGATACAGTGCAATATTTGTCTTTCTGTATCTGACTTAATTCACATACTGTAATGCCGTCAAGGTCTATCTGTATTGCTGCAAACAGCAAGATTTCCTATTTGCTAATGGCTCAATAATATCGTATTATATATATGCTACATCTTATTGATACATTCATCCATTGATTGACGCTTAGGTTGTTTCCAATTTTCTTGTTATTTTAAGCATCTCTAAGGGGTCACGTCAGCCCTTTGCATTTTTCGGTAAAGTCCTTTAAATTTTTCTGCTGCATCCCTCACCTCCTTCACTAATTAAATTGTGCCTAATTAAAGAATTTAAGTGATTACTAACTGTGAATACTTTTTTATGTGCGAATCATGAAAATGTAATTCCAACCAGAATGCGTCTCCCTCAGGCATGGATGCCATAGTCTACTTCTCCTATGTTCATTTCAATGCCAATAATAGTGACAGAGAGAGCATTAGAAATAAAGGTGAGGGTCAAGCAGTAGGAAATTTTTATATTAAAGATTTTATTTATTTATTTGGCACAGAGAGAGAGAGAGACACAGAGATCACAAGTAGGCAGAGAGGCAGGCAGAGAGAGAGGGGGAAACAGGCTCCCCGCTGAGCAGAGAGCCCAATGTGGGGCTTGATCCCAGGACCCCGAGATCATGACCTGAGCCGAAGTCAGAGGCTTAACCCACTGAGTCACCCAGGTGCCCCGAAATTTTTTCTATTACAATAATACTATATTGCAGTTACAGAAATGTTAAGTATAATGGTACTCTACTGCCATGCTGTAGGATACTGAATTCTCATACCCTTCATAGATGTGTCCCAAATTTTGGTCAATGTATAAAACTATACATGTTTCACAAATAGTTGTATTGCGTAGAATGTGAAACCTCATTGACCTATATAGACAGGCTTAGGCAAGCCAAACTCAGAGCTGTTTGAGAGGGAATAGCATTGACTGACAAGGAGGACAGAACCAGTACAAGATGGTTGGTATGTTCTTTTCTCTGTTCTGCTTTTTAGAGATTTATGAATAGGGCAAGTGTTCACAAGTATGGTAGTGATTGTAGAGATCTTATCAAAACCCACTTGTATCAGAAAAAGTCTACTACAGAAAGCATTTGTCAAAATCCAGCATCCATTCCTGATTAAAACGCTTCAAAGTATAGGGATAGAGGGAACATTCCTGAACTTCATCAAATCTATCTATGAAAGACCCACAGCAAATATCCTCAATGGAAAAAAGCTTGTAGCCTTCCTGTTGAGATCAGGAACATGACAAGGATGCCCACTCTCACCACTCTTGTTCAACATAGTATTAGAAGTCCTAGCAACAGCAGTCAGACAACAAAGAGAAATAAAAGGTATCCAAATTGGTAATGAAGAAGTCAAATTCTCTCTCTTTGCAGATGACATGATTCTTTATATGGAAAACCCAAAAGACTCCACCCCCAAACTACTGGAACTCATACAATAAATCTTTTAAAAATAAGGATCAAAATGTCATAGTACATAATGGGGGTGGGGAGATGACTTTGCTAGAACATTATCAGTGAAGAAAAGTATGCAGGTATTTATTTATTCTTATTTATAGCCATTTAGGTATTTTCTTACTGTGTTTTTGCCAAACAGAATAAGATCTTGTGACCTCCTCCTTTCCCTTTGAGTACTATAGCACCATCAATATGTGGATCCCTTTAAAAATTTTTGCTGCCCATTTTGCTCAAAATCTTCATTAATGCTTTGCTTTTCAAATTCTTTTCTGCAGCTTAGCTGTGTGGGTGATTCTTTTCTTTAGTTTTTTCCTTTTTTTAAGATTTTACTTATTTGTCAGAGAAGCAGCGAGACAGGGGACACAGCATGGTTGAGTGGGAGAGGGAGAAGCAGGCTTCCTGTTGAGCAGAGAGCCCAATGCAGGACTCCATCCCAGGACCCCGGGATCATGACCTGAGCTGAAGGCAGACACTTAATGACCGAGCCGCCCAGGTGCCCCTTTTCTTTAGTTTTTAATGTATTTCTAGTGCATCCCTGTTTATTACTTTATAATTTTGTTTTCCAACATCACTTTCAGTAATTTGCCACATTTGCTATTTTATTTTATAGTTGATTTAAATTTTATTTGCACAGTGTTGTCAGCGGACACTCCCTGAGGGACTGAACAATAAAGACACTGAACAGTAAATATGAGTGACTGATACCAAAGGGGCAAATTTGAGTGGTAATGGCTTCCATAGATCATCCGTTATTCTCTTAGACTTTCAACAGTAGTGTTGAGCTTTTCTATCCTACCTTAAACATTCATGGATTAGGGAAAGGAATATTAGGATAATTGAATACCCCTTCAGGGGCGTCTGAGTAGCTCAGTGGGTTAAACCTCTGTCTTCAGCTCAGGTCGTGATCTCAGGCTCCCTGCTCAGGGGAGAGCCTGCTTCCCCCTTTCTCTCTGCCTGCCTCTTTGCCTACTTGTGATCTCTGTCAAATAAATAAATAAAATCTTAAAAAAAAAAAAAAAAAAGACCTCTAGAAAGAGAGGTATAGAGAAGATACCTTAAGGACAGGTTCTGACTTGGGTAAAGGTCAGGAGTGACACTCATGGAAGCTTCTTAACCTTGAGTCTTGGAACTCTTGGCCATTGCAAGGTGGATGATCCCGTTGCTGAAAGCAGTTCATCTCTGGGCGCACAGAGACCATGTTGCAGTTATTTCCACTCCCTCTCATACCTTAAAACATGATTCATTCATTCTCCCCCCACCACTCTTTTGTGATTTATTTCTTACACTTCTGCTGCTTCCTTTTCAAGATACTTTTAAAGAAACTAACAGACTAATATTGGAGCAGTTCAGGTTTTCAGAACTGAGCCGGTGTACAGAGAGGTTCCCATGTTTTCCTCTCTTCCATCTACCTGCAGTTTTCCCAATGATTAACATCATGCATTAGTCTGACCCATTTGTTATAATTGCCGAATAACTGTTGATATGTTAACTAATTCCACTGCTTGCATCAGGGTTCCCTCTGGTGTTTCTGATGTGGGTTTGGCAAATAGATAATGTATCTTGGCAAGTATCATATGATGCAGAATAGTTTCACTGACTTCAAAATCTGTGCACTGCCTGTTGATCCCTGGCTATTCCTGAATCCCGGGCAACCACTGATATTTTTCTGTTTTCATAGTTTTATTTTCTTTTCCAGGATATTGTATAGTTGGAATCATAAAATATGTAGCCTTTCCAGACTGGCCTACAGCAATTCTCCTGATGAATAATCACTCTGGTCACTTGACCGTTCTGTTGCGAAGTCTTTACACCTCTTCCACAGGTCTTCATGGAAGGGAACTTAGATGACCCCGTCCATACCTGCTCCTTTCTGTGGCCCGCCGTTGGTTTGTGGAAAATCTTGACACATTCTTCTTCCCTAAAACTGAGTACTAGTTGATCCTTTGTTCTTTCCATCAGAAAGATAGCCAGATGTTTACCTTTGTAGTTTTGAGGTTAAGGTCAAACCCGTGTGAAATGGATCTAGCTTCCTTCCTCCAGCTCCTCTCTATTGACTTGGAGTTGGGAGATCATGCTTCTCAACAGTCCATTCTTAACAAGTACTCTAAAACTTTATCCAGTGTAACTGAGGGGTGTAGGAGTCATTTCATTGCACTCAGGCCTCATAATAAATTCTTGTCTAGACCTTCACTTTGGAAGCCCAGCTAAACATCTTGTAACAGAAACAACTCAGAACATTTTTTTTTTTAAGATTTTTATTTATTTATTTGACAGAGAGAGGGCTCAAGGGAGCAAGTAGAGGGAGAGGGGGAAGCAGGTCCCTGCTGAGCAGGGAGCCTAATGTGGGGCTCAATCCCAGGACCCCGAGATCATGACCTGAGCTGCAGGCAGAGGCTTAACCCACTGAGCCACCCAAGCGCCCCAACATATTTTTTTAATTCAAATATTCAGATGTTTATCAAAAATTCTTGTGTTATTTATGCAAAAATATCCCTCAAGGAGTGACATTCCCAGACCCCTTGATGTCCTCTTTCCTTTCCTTTTTTAATGCCACCAAATTAAAACTCATTATATGTGTGACAAGTAAATAGAACTACCAGACCAACAAAAATACTAAAACAACAGAAGACACATATTTGGCACAAGGATGTAAATCAGATGCCAGTAGTATATACTGAATAATTTTGAATATTTTACCTATGAGAAGAATTGATCCTGGGTTTAAAAAAAAAAAAAAAAAAAAAAGAACCCGAGAGCTATGACTCCCTTCTAGAGCTCTCACTTACAAAATAGCAGAAAAATTAGCTTATAAATTATGTACATAAACTTTTTAGATTTCTACAGTGTTTCTGTTAAGATTGCTAAGTATGAAAGCATGACCTACTTTTCTCCATCTTGAGCCTCATAGTGGATATTTGCTCTCTTTTATGCACTATTTTCTCCCCAAGTTACTTTTCTACAGAAAGCACTTCCAAAATTGACTCATCACAAGCAGTTATGCAGATCTTAATCAAAGAGGCATAGTTTGTATTCATCTGATTCACAACTCTGAATTGCCAATTTTTGTTGAATTATTTACATAAAAATGAATACATTGTAACTGTTCTTTAATTAGCAGTATCTAATAATATCTATTGCTACTAGTCTTGTGGACATTAAGAGTGTGGTTCTGAAAACTCAATTGGCATTTTGGGAGGCTGGCCTAGATAATTCATTGCTGGAAAATTTCTGATTTATGCCAGAATGTACTTTAGAAAATATCTCGAAATTACATCACTCTTCTCCTTTATCTTTAATTCAGTCCATAGGCCCTATCAATTTTTATCTTCTTATTTGTCTTCTAACAAGTGACAACTTGGGAAAACTTCGGCAAGCTCCAGCCAGCAGCAGGAAAAGTCAATAAACGCGGTGTGACATAGCTGCTAAGAGCGAACAACTATAAAGCCAAACTGAGGGAGTTTGAATATTGTTATTTTTTGGTGGGTGTTGTGGGTAGGTTTCTTAAAGTAGTCTGTTTTCTTATGTATAAAAACCAAATAATAATGGCACATACCTCATTAGGGTAGGGATGAGGATTAAATGATCCATAAAGGGCCCCTCAGTGCCTAGGAAACGGAAAGCAGGCAGTAAATGTGTCTGTGGTTTAGTTCTTGTAAAATAAACATAACTAAAGAAACAAACAAAAAAACCTCCCCCAAACCAAATTCTGATCTTTGTCTAGCATTAACAGGAATTATACCATTCTCAGTATTTTTTGCATAAAGCGTAAGTTAATCCTATTTTGAGATTACCCTTTGTGACAACCTTAGCATACTGGCTTGAGAAACAAACAAAATCAAACACAGAACACTAGAATTTAAACTGACAAGATGTTTTATTTTAAGAAGTATTGGCTATAGTTCAAATTGTGTGGAAAAAAGATTCAGAAATGTCCCTCGCTGTTGAGGATGTTTAATCTTTTTTTTTTAAAGGGAGAGAAAGAAAGGTGGGTGGGCGCTGGGTGGGGGCAGGGAGAGAGAAATCCTCAAGCAGATTCCCGGCCATGCCTGGAGGCCAGTACGGGGCTCCTTCCCAGGACCCCGTGATCATGTCCTGAGCTGAAATCAAGAGTCAGACACTATGGACTTAGCTACCCAGGTGCCCCTGAGGATGTTTAATGTTACACCTTAGGAAAAAAACAGTGGTGTTCAGTGTATCCATCTCCCACTCTGAAAAGATCTTCCAAAAATAAATAACATGGCAGCTTCCTGATGGGGTTCTAGTGTTTGTGGTTATCTGACTTGCCTCTCACAGAGGGGCCTCTGTTAGGATCCCTAACACTGAGGAGGTTCTGGAAGCGTACAGACTGGGAGTTGGTGGTTGATCTTTGGTAACTTAAATTACCTGCTGTGATTTTGGGACAAAGTGCTCTGAAGAGTTGCTCACATTCTGGCATCCTGTTGACACTTTCTTATTTACATGTTTCGTTTTTCTCTTGAAAATCTAGAGATGCAGACCACAAGAAGGTTGTGTTCACACCAAGTGTCACAGTGAGGGAGAAGGTGGACTTCGGTTTCCCTGGTCCTCTCCCCGTCTCGTCCTTTAGACCTTCTGCCAATCCCTGCACTAACAGAAAGCTTGGGGGATAAAATTCAAAGTAAGATCCAGAGGGTGTTTAAAGGATGTCTCTGAAGTACTAAATTGGTAGTTATCTTTCTTATATTATTATCACTTTAAAATGGCAAATGGTTTCTCCTCAAGTTATCCATTTTTAATATATTGTATATTTCATAAGTTTTAACTTACCTGGTCAATAATGTTACACATTTAAAAAATAACTGATCCTCAGATTCCAATATTGGTCATGGTCCTACATGAATCAATACTAATGTTGCAGGCAAATTAGTCTTTACATTGACCAAAACCCAGTCATTATATGCATATTAGTTAGGTGCCACAACATAAATTGAATTAAGAGTTGAGGGAGGAATCTATAGCTTTTTATATTACTCGATATTTGAGATTTCCAACCTTAATTCTTTACTACATTTTTACTCTTATCAAATTATTGCAGTGGCTAAACTATCAGCCGTCTGCTCATTAAGTGAAGTAAAATATGTAAAATGTCCTGTCCAATGTGTGGTCCATAAAGGGGCTCATTAAATATTATATTCTTACCTACTTCAATTTTTATCTTTCAAACTGAGGATATTAAGAATCTAATCAACTCCATTATATAGTGTAATACTAGAGAATTTGGCGCTGGAATCAAGGACCAAAAGCTGCCCTGGCTTTGGCTGGCTTATTCTTCGAGTGTGGAGTTGGATGGAGATTTTAAATTGGGGAAGCACTGGATTGTTTTAGAACAGCATGTGTCGCCCCTCTTCCACCCCTTTCAGGGCACTGCCCATTCGATCCTGGTGTGTGTGTTTTGAAAACTACAAGTTTGAACTGTGTGTGTATATGTGTGTGTGTGTGTGTGTGTCTTCTGTGTTCCGGCGCTCCCTGACACAAGTGCACACACAGTGTCAAATATAGAATGCAAAGATCCATACAGCACCAAAATCTTTATGTAGTAAAGGAGTAAATGTAGTACATTTACTTACGTAGTAAATGAGATACTGACTATATGAAATAAGAAATCTCTGCTCTGAATTAACTCACTCTTAAAATTAGTAGGTTGTGTCATATACAGTTGTTGATATTCAGCCATTTTTGACTTTAAGAAAAAGTCAAACTCATGTGTTGGGCTACTCTAACACATCTAGTCATTTCTGTGCTAGTAAGCAACCCTCCACCTCTGAATAGACCATATAATTCAGTGGGCTAATATTGTAATTTTTGCCTAGTCAGGGTATTACTATTTAAAGGTGTGTCTTTGTTTTTGGCTGTACCTTCAGTTGTTCAGTTGTGTTCTCCTAACGTGCATTGCTTAGCGGGGTTCTCTTGTCACTGCACATGAGGTGTTCTTTCTTTTCTGTGACTGAAGACACCAGACCTAATATTTTTTTTAGTTTGATGTTTACCAAAAAGGGAGAACCTTGACTTAAAATAACTTTAGTTGTATGCCAAGCAAAAATCTCAGAGATAAATAAATGCTAAGGGCCTCAGTCTTTACTTGAAATGAAAGAGAAAAGTAAAAAGCAAAAGGCAAACTAAGAATCCGTATCCTTTAATCTTTGATATATGAGGAAATGATATCCAGTTAATCATTTTTTTTTTTGGAGGGAGGAGTTCCTAACAATATGACATATTCTTGGGTACATGAGGCAGAGATGCACATGGGTGGGGAAATGGATGGATTAAGTAAATTGATGCTTCATGACTTGTAGGTGATAAACTGCTTCCCCTCCAACCATCTCCCTGGCCCCCCCACCCCGCCACCAGCTACTCCTGGACCAATACTCTTGTTGAGATGCTAAATATGGATTACTAGAAGTATGAAGTAAGAAACTCAAGATCTCAAATTCAATCTATTATTTGATACAGTATACCTAAAATTTTCAATAAGTATAGGAACAAACATAATAAGAGAGAAGATAACTATGCATCTATGTGTGTTGTACAATAAAACCAGTGCTTTGGGGATTAATATAGATATTTAAGATAATTATATGCATAACTGGGCAATTATAACTAAAACAGTTATAAAGGAGATAAGGGATCCTCATTGCATACTATGGTCTCAGTCATTTAATGTGATGGACGCAATTCTTGTGAAAGAATCTAGACTGTATTGACAGTCTTGCTACATATGAGGGGTAATGTCTTATATTGTATCCAAATTTTAGTGATGCTCAGAGAAAGACCAGTATTCTATAATTACATTGACAGGAGCAGAAGAAGAAATTTTAAAGCAATTTTAGCAAGTCCAGAATACGATTTTAAACTATTATCCAAAATGAATCAAGTGATCTTTAATTTTCAACTCACGTTCAGCCCTTCATCAATAGCCATTCCAAAACTTACCCTGTGAGAATATATTTCAGTTTAAATTGTCTTTTGATTGAAGAAATTGATTCCACATTTATGAATTTCCTACGTATAGGGTTGTTGTTGTTTTTTTTTTTTTTTTTTGGATGGACAATAGAATTGATAATTCTTTGTCAAAATGTAAAGTGTTATTAAAACCTTTTGTAGATAGTGTCAAAATAATCACCTACTTTGTTCATAATTGTTAGATATTTTTGCTCTGGATTTTTTTGTACCAATAAGTAGAAACTCTGTCCTTCCTCAATTCTACGTTTTGTTTTTTCCTTCAGACCTTATCTACATTGAAAATTTTGTGTTCCTTCATTGTATGGATATAATGTAATTAAAAATATGGAAAATATATGAGCAGTTAACAAATCTAGGTTTCAGATTTTCATCTTTAAGATTTGGGCATCAAATATTTTTTACTATTGAGAAAAAATAAGTATGTGTTTCATACTTTAAACTTCTCTGGCAGAACTTTCCCCATGATAAACCTCATAGTTGAGCATGCAATATTAGTTGTTTATGATCATCTTCCATATTATCCTATGATAAAGAGAATCTCTCACTGGATATACATTGTATCATGTACATAATGATATGTTTTTTGTTTTTATAATTACTAAATACACTGTTGAGGTGTCCCTTGTATTTTTTTTTTTTTTTTCCTAGCAAGATTTCTTTTCAATGTCTGGAGCAGTCTATGTCATTTATATTCTGGTATAAACTCATTAATCTGTAATCCAGAATATTTTGGATTTTGCTCCCACAAAAAGTCAAGCCCCAAACATTTGCCAGTGCCAATTAGACACTTGCTTGTTGAGGCAACATCAGCTGTTTACTAACAATTTTTGTACTCATGGCAGGTTGGTAAATAGTTCATAAATCACTCATCTATGGACTTGACCTTGAGTAGCACTGATTTAATGAGATGTTGTAAAAACACTTTCTTTAGTCCCCAGAAGCATTTTCGTTAATGTAGAGTGAATGGGACAGTAATTCCTTTGCCCATTAACCATTCTTGCCACATGTTAGCCCTGTCTTTTCATTTCCAGGATTATTCCCGTTGCCCATTTTAGAAAGCTTTTATTTAATAGAAGTGAGTGGTTGATACCTGGGGATGTATACAAGGCTTCCTGTGGCCTTTCGGGTGTCCCTTCCCTTAAGTCCCTAACGTGGTAATGGGTACAGAATAACTGCTTAATTCAACTTGATTGGTCACAGTTTGGCTTTTTTTTTTTTTTTTAATGAATCTGTAGGAAATGTCTTTTCCCAAATTTCCAGGTTGACCTTAAATCCAGTCAGAAAGAGAGATTTCATTTTATGCTTCAGAATCCCTAACCCTGTTGAGTAAGCATGTTGGATAAGAGTTAGTTGGGGACATAGCCAAGTTTGTGTAGAGCAGTTCTAAGAATGATCACACATCTGTGATTCTTGAACTGACATCCCTTACTTCCTTTTCCTCATTGTACCACAACTTTTAGAAAAATCCCTTCCAAGCTAAAATTGTCTGGAATTTGCATTTAATGATTTGTCATTGTTTCAAGGCCTTAAAGCTATTAGGCTCCTTTAAAAGAGGACTCAATTATAACTAAGGGTTAACTATTATAGTTTTGCATATTTTAATACAGGGGACCCAAGATGGTAGGAATTTAGATTTCTAATACTTGAGTTATGGAGGGTCTCCCTCTGGAAAGCCTAATCATTTCTTTCTGACTAGAATTTTGTTAAAATCAAGCATCTTTAATGAAAGTAAAATTAGATACTATGTTTCTGTGAATGAATGCAGTCAATTAAATGTAGACTACCACATGGCAGCCTTTGAACTAGAAGCCAGGCATTTCCTGGGCATAGCTGCCTGTCAGGGATTTTTGAAGTAGGCTTCTGTTAAAATTCCTCTCTTTTAGTCTCGCCTCCACTCCACCTCAACTTTCCCTTACCTACGTCTACCAGAGAAAACAGGCTCATATTATCCTATTTCAAAGTTCTTCTGTAGCACCTGCTGGATATTTTAGTTAACAAAGAAATTCTTGCTATTTTATTTTCATTGTTATTGGTACTGTGGTCATGTTAAAAAGAGGAGTTCTTATTTCTGTTGAGGATAGAAATGAAATAAAAATGCGAATGTTTAAAAAGAAGTGAAAAATTTTTTTGAAAGGTAATTTTGTTTTCTTTGGTCTTCAACAGTATTTTTAGAATTTGGTAAAATTCTAAAGAAATATACATTTCTTAGGTCTAATATCAATCTGATAGCAATTCTGATATGGTAATGATTGTTTCCCTAAATCCCTATAATAGCATAATGCCTGGGATTTGGTTATAATAGCTTCAGGATGTTTTACATTCTTCTTTCTCCCTGAATTTCTATATAGTTGATTTTTCTTCCTAATACCAAGAATTCCAAAAAATGATTTAATATTTTGCTTCCAACTAAAAGTTATTTGTGGTTAAAAAAACTTTCATTAGTAAGCTTCTTGAATGATCTACATTGGTTGGTAAATCAAGGAGACCTTTTTCTTTTGTTGATTCATTTTATGTTCTATTGAAGTGGATACTTATTTTTTCAGTAGTAATAGAACCTTTTAGGAGATACATTTCAATAAGATCTTCTAAAAGCACTGAATCTGAAAATACATAGCTCCAGATTAGACATACATTAGTGATATTGAAAACTGAAATTGAGTTAGATTTCCCATAATTTCTATTTCTCAAAAAGTCAATTGTAGACCTATTTTATTGTATTACTGTAAAATGTGTAATCATCTAGAGTGTTGAAAAAAGAAACTGGGTGGCTCAGTTGGGTAAACATCCGACTCTTGATTTCAGCTCAGGTCATGATCTCAGGGTCATAGGATCAAGCCCAACATTGGGCTCCATGCTCCACACGGAGTTTGCTTGGAGTTCTCCCTCTTCCCCTGCCCACCCCTGCCCCCACATGCACACTCGTTCTCTCTCTAAAAAAATTAAGATCTTAAAATAATATTTTTTGTTATAAATATAAATCTTCCTGACTAGTATGTCTATGCATTTATTTAAGACCATGTAAAATGAAATTTCATAAAATAATTTTGAGAATGTTGAGATGGAAAGCAAATGTTAAAGTTGATTGCATACAATAACAGTTACAAAGTAAGAATTTTTAAAAATTTCTAGTTTTTTATTTATTTTAAGGATAGCGGTGGTGGGAGAAGGAGCAGAGGAACGGGACAAGCAAGTGCTCAAATCAAAAGACATGACTGGATTAAAAAAATAAAAAGACCCATGCACATGCTGCCTGCAAAAGACTTCAGGCCTAAAGACATATACAGACTGAAAGTGAAGGGATAGAAAAAAAATTCATGCAAATGCCGGAAAAAAAATATGAGTGTAGTATTACTTATATTGGACACAGTAGACTTTAAAACAAGGATTGTAGCAAGAGACAGAGAAGGATGTTGTATAAGGATGAAGGTGTCAATCCAACAAGAGGCAGTATTACTTGTAAGTATTTATGTACCCAACTTGAGAGCTCCTAAATGTATAAAGCAGATATTAACAGGCATAAAGGGAGAAAAAGACAGTAATACAGTAAAAGTAGGGGACTTTAATACTGCACTTAACATCCATGGATAGATCATCCAGATAGAAAGTCAGTAAGAAAATAATAGCTTTGAATGATATGTTAGGCTGGATGAACCTAACAGATTCATACCAGACTTTCAATCCCCAAACGGCAGAATACGCATTCCTTGCAACTGCACATGGAACGCATTTTCTAGGATAGATCATGAGATAGAGCAGGAGAGTAGGGAATTAGGCAAACTAGGTGAAGGGGATTAGGAAGTACAAATTATGCAGTTTTAAAGTAAATCACGAGGATGAAAGTACAGGATAGGGAACGTAGCCACTAATACTGTAAATAACTATGGTGAAAGTTCATAAATACACTTAACACGTAATGGTGAGCATTGCCTTATGCTCAGAATTGCTGAATCACTGTGTTGTATGCCTGAAATTAATATGTACGCTATACTTCAATTAAAAATAACACAAGGATTAAAGATACGTCCTTAATTAGATAAGTTGTTACAAATCTTAAAATACATTGTGTACTTTTAGTGTATTTTAATTTCCTTAAACATTCAAAAATACATTAGACAAGTTAAGAAATATAAAGCAAGCATTATTTCAAAGATAATATTTAAGACCATTTAGAATGGTGTTTGGCAGTGTGTGAGATATAACATTCAGAGAAATAATGGTAGATTTAAGTCATCTAACTTTGCATCTCTACCATTTATTTTACCTGTAAGCCTTCTCATTCACTTTAAAAAGTTGGCATGTAATAGTCTATTCCTTCTCAAGATACGCTGTTATGGTAGGTAATTTGAATATCTCAACTGGTAAACAAGCACCTCTCTGAATTTCTCAATTCCAGTGGTTTCCACTTTACATCCATCTTAGCCATTGACTCTCATAGCCCTATAGGAAGAAATGCTAATATTAGAAATATTGGGAAAAATATCTCTTTAGTGGCCATCCACTGTTTTCTTTCCCACCCTTTAATTTGTATTCTTCTAGTACAGTTCTATATTTCATTACATTTATTTTTCCCATGGGGATCCAAGGTGGCTTGTCTTGGTAGTTCTCTGCCTGGAGAACACCCATGGAACCAAAGTATAGCTATCTCCTTGGGGCAATAATAGGTTCAGCCTATCCTAAAATGGTCCGATCACTTTTGATCACAGAGTATTTGTGGAAGATTGGGAAAGAACTTGGTGTCTGTTATTGGATGTAATTAAAAGGATAGGAGGTTGAGATTCCTGTGGCCATTTTTCTCTGAAGGAAAAGGTTTGAGGTGACAGTTGTAGCTGGGAATGAAACAAAAAAATAATAATTTATACACAAAAAATAAGATAAACCAAGTCCTCCTATTTGAGCTTTGGGGCCTCTGCAACTGAATTAACTCATTTTTTTTTTTTTTGAATTTTAATTTACTGAGTCAATACATTGTCTTTTTCCTTTAATCACTTTTGTTTCTGATGCTTAAACCAGCCATTCCCAAATGATAACCTCTATAATTTTAATTGAAAATCGATTCCGGATCCTAACTTTAGCTAATCTTTCCAAAATGTTACCTTTGTCCCATCTCACATAGCCTTACTGAAATTGCTCATTTCTTTACTCTTTAAAACCTGGAATAGATTTTGGCATGTAGTAGGTCTTCATAGATCTCTGTTGATAAGGAGTTAGTGATAAGACTTTTCTATTTAGCCCCCTCCTCTCTTTGGTGCTTTCTTTAATCTCAGTTATATAACTGTTTTGTCAATAATACACCCTACTCCACTGTCCCATCTTTCATCTCATCCACTTGGTGAAATACTCATTCTTCATCACTCCAACTGTCCTGTCTTCTCCAAAACTCCAGTTTGGCTGCTAAGCACATAGGACTTATGCTTCATGCTTTTATAGGACATGAACTCTATCAGACCCTAATTCTTGACTGTACACCTGCAATTTAACTTTACACCATACTTTATCTTTTCCTCCTGATACAATGAAAAGAGTGATTATTTTAAGATTTCTCCATCTGGGCTGTGGATTCTGTTTTCTACCAGTTGGTCTGGGGTCTTTTGTCCCTTCCTGACACTGTATTTTTAATCTCTACCTTAACACCTTTACTTTATTGTTAACATTAATATTCTTCTTGTTTCTCCTTCAAATTCACACTCCCTTCTAGATTTTGCTCCTCCCCCTTCTTATAGCCAAACTTCTTGGAAGAATTGTCAACCCATCTTCTCTGAAATTTTTTCACCTGCCATTTTATTTATCAATGCAGTGAAATCTGGGTTTTGCCTGTATTCTCAAGTGTTATTGCTCTTGTCAGGAAAAACTAGTAATATTTCTCCATGATCTAATTGACCTCGCAAGTGAAATAAGCACTCTTATTTTTCTTTTATTCTTAGGAAAGCCTTCTCTGGTATTTCAGGCTATATCTGGTCTCCCTTTCATAAGCTGCCATAGCTTCTTGTATTTTAGCTTCAGTTTCTTGATCACATAGAGTAATTTCATATTTGCATGATGGTTTGATAATGTCTTCCTCTTCTCCCACCTTCTGTCCTCTGAGAGATGATGTATATTGCTCAGCCTTTTATTACTAGCCACTCATGAACTTCTTGCTACATACAATTTATTAAGTAAATGTTTTTATTTTTATTTATTTATTTTTTAAAGATTTTATTTATTTGACAGAGAGGTCACAAGTAGGCAGAGGCAGGCAGAGAGAGAGGAGGAAGCAGGCTCCCCACCGAGCAGAGAGCCCGATTCAGGGCCCGATCCCAGGACCCTGGGATCACGACCTGAGCAGAAGGCAGAGGCTTTAACCCACTGAGCCACCCAGACGCCATAAGTAAATGTTTTTAAATGACTGTAGAGAAATTATGTAGCTCATTGTAGTAGGCAGAGTAATGGCCTCCAAAGATGTCTGTGTCCTAATCTCCAGACCTGTGAAATGACATTTTACATGGCAGAAGGAACTTTGCAGATGTTATTAAATTAAGGATTTTTCAAGAATTGAGAGATGATTCTGGAGCATCTGGGTGGGTAAAACAAACAGAAAAATGTTCTTATGAGGGAAAGAATAGGGCAGGAGAGTCAGAAGATGTGACAAGAAAAGAGGGTGGAGTAATGTAGTTATGAGTCAGGTAATACAGATTCCCTCTACAGAGTGGAAAATAAAAGGAATGGTTTATGCCTTTCAGCCTTCAGAAGAGTGCAATTCTGCAAACACCTTGCTTTCAGCTCTGTGAAACCCATTTCAGACCTCATCCTCTAGAGCTGTAGGATAATAATTTGTGTTGTTTTTAAACTACTCAATTTGTGGTAATTTGTTATAGCGGCAATAGGAAACTAATACATTCATTAATTTGATTATATTACTCTTCTGCTAATATGTTGGACATGTGTTCTCCTCAAAATAAATTTCCACATTCTTAATAAATGACCTACACCACCAGAACATGGCTCCCCTCCCCCCCTTTATCACATCAGCCTTACTTTGATTACATCCTAACAACCCTAAGGGAATGTTACAAGTTTACACAGTTTTCAGTTCCCCAAATAGTTATGGTTGCTGTTACTTTAAATTTTGTGTATTCTGTTCCCTTGACCTTCAGATTTCTCCCATCTGACCACTCTCTAAAAAAACAAGGATGTGTGTGTAGTTCATACAGAGAAAATACTGGATGGTCCTTTATTTCTAGTGTTCATGTAACTTAAAAGTAGAATATCTATCAGTTGAACATTCTGAACTGCCTTAATATCTGACATGATATGATAATACAAAGTGAAAAGTGAGAAAGACTTAGAGTTTATCTAGCCCAACCTTTTAATTTTACCCATGAGGAAACAGAGTCCTCAGTGATATGCCCAGTATTTGTGTTTTTCTTGATTGATGGCAGGCGAATGAGGGAGATGGTAAACCAGCTATCATAGCCTCCTCCGCTGCTCTTGGAAGGACAGAACAGGGAGGGACAAATAGACCTTTTGAAACACATTCACACCAACAGAAATTTTAACAGCTCAGATAAGACTGGAGTTATAAAACTGTCATTCTTCCTTAGTTTTGCCTTGTGCCTACAGTGAAGATAATAATGATAGTGGTATAGGTCATGATTTAGGGGTAGATCTAGATTTTGTGTGGCCCAGAGCTAAAAGCCTAAAGCAGTTTCAGGAGCTATTTTTAGGAAAAATACAAAATCACAAGTACAGATTTACATAAGAAGATTTACTTAGAGAAGAAATCAGAAGTTCCATATTTTTAAAAGCTGGCAAGTACCGTAGCCAGTATTTGTTTGCTGGCAAATACTGAAAAATAACTTAATGCTAAAGCATGTAATTGTTAAGTAGTTGGCTAAAACATGTCTGTATACGTTGTCCTATATTTTGGCTGCATATTTTGATCACCTCTTCGTATGACAACAATTTCATGTTTTGCTGTAAAAAGAGAAAAATAGGTTTTCCTCTAGTATGGTTTTAGAATTTTTGCTTTAATAGAAAAGTTTCTTTCAGTCTCACAACTTGCTATCGGTAATGTCTTGTAAATTTTTTAGGGTTGTGGGAGTTGAGATGACCTCCTTGAAGTTTGTTACTTAGGAGTTAAAAAAGCTGCAGTAATTTTCCAGTGACCAGCTCCTGGTTACATTTGAGCCTGTTTGTCTTCTAACCACATGCTTCTGGTGTTAGGCTCTAGTTCCCTAGAACCAGAAAGTTCCCTAGAAGGAACTTTCAAAATACGACTAGATTCTTTGGCCCTCTACGTCTATGAAAAACTCACTGGCAGGGTAGTCGTTGGGAGTGTGATTGACATTTCCACGCAGCGAAATTTACATACATATACTATGTGACCACAATGCACATAAATCTATTTCGTTAAACTTGTTTCCAAAATCAGTCTTTCCTTGGCTGAATATCAAAAGATGCTTTGTAGTCCGTTCAGTGGCACCCAAAATAGGGGTTAGAAGGACTGAACAGAAACAAAGTGGAAAAAAAAAAGTGGTTTTAACTGAAAGTAGCTAAAATAACTAATTTTGTAAAAACAACCCCCCCAAAACAACAATAACAACAACAAAAAAACTTAACTGTAGGACCATGTAAACATATTTCTATGATCTCTCAGGACTTTGGAAGATTTTTATGGTATCAGGGGCCTTAGAAGCTTATACTTCATTGACCTGGGACACATTTCTCTCTGATAATATTTTCCGTAAATAGTGTTTCATAGTTTGTGTGAATTGAAGCCTGAGATGACCAAATTATTTCTTTGGGAACAAACGTTTGGTGTGAAAGCTAATTCAGAGCTCTTCAAGGAAACAGGTTAGGAATAGCAATATGGTGATAGAGTTAAAAATGGAATAAATTACAGGTGTTAGCTCTCTGATTATTGCTGAATAATTAAATGTTTGTGATGCTGACTTCCCCTTATGCTTTTTCTTTGTCATCATGAATTTGAGGAGTACTGCTTTGATACAGAGAATTTCATCTTCAATAAAACATTTTGAATAGAATAATCTTATGATTTCTCAGTAGATAGCTTTTCTAACACCATTTAAAAATATTCTTTGGATATCTGACTCTTTAAAAATATTATTATCCTACAATGAGATTTTAATAGTATGTCTAGATGACCTGATGGAATACTGCAGAGTTCAGTATTAAAAAAAAAAAAAATCTTCTTTACATGTCCCAACTGTGTACCTAGACTTGCACCACTGTGTTAGAACACAAAGTATTTCATACAGATGCATTAGAAAATTTCCATAACAACTATGTATGAACTCACGAATCCTAGGAACTTAATAGATTGGATGAATTAATGTACAAAGAGTAATTACTGCTTTGCTGCAAGAATAATTTGATTTCAAATTTACTGGTTAATTTAGAAACAACTATAGTTAAATATTTTTTTAAAAATTCTTTTAATTTTTTTTTTAAAGATTTTATTTATTTATTTGACAGAGAGAGATCACAAGTAGGCAGAGAGAAAGAGAGGGAAGCAGGCTCCCTACTGACCAGAAAGCCTGATGTGGGACTCAATCCCAGGATCCTGAGAAAGTGACCTGAGCCGAAGGCAGCGGCTTAACCCACTGAGCCACCCAGGCACCCATATAGTTAAATATTTTAAAAATGTAATATTCGTGTCTTTGGTATGAAGCTCCCCCCACCCCTGACATTTTCAACTTACTTTCCAGTCCATCTTTGGGGAGAACAAAATAAAAAATATAAATTGAAGAATAGTATTTATGGTATATATTCTTACAATAGATTTTAGAAAGGAAACTCTGTTTCTGTGTTGGTAGTGTCAAAGTTTGCAGGAAAAACCACAGTGCTTGACATGTATATGACTGTCAGTAATTCTTTTTTTTTTTTTTTTTTAAGATTTTATTTATTTATTTGATGGATATCACAAGTAGGCAGAGAGGCAGGCAGAGAGAGAAAGGGGGAAGCAAACTCTCCGAGGAGCAGAGAGCTCGATGCGGGGCTTGATCCCAGGATCCTGGGATCATGACCTGAGTTGAAGGCAGCAGCTTAACCCACTGAGCCACCCAGGTGCCCCTGTCATAGTAATTCTTAGTGAAATTCACCAGATGTCATTGGGTCACCACTTTCTGGGCTCAGGGTAGGACTGACATTTCTTAAAAGCTGAGGAAATTAGATAGGTCCTAATATTTGCTTTGGCCAGTAAAATGTCAAGCAGAAGTAAAAATTTGAGTTCTTGAGGGGTACAGAATTCTGTACTCTGTTCTCTACTTCCCTTACTCTCTCCCTCTCTTCCCTATCTCTTTAGCCTTTGGCAAATTATTGTAACAGGGAGTTGTAGCCTCTCTTAGCCTGAGTCCCAGGAAGACCACAAAATAGAGCAGAATCCGCAACTAAAGTTGATAGTATGAGATAGTGAGAAATTGGTCTTTATTTAGACAGTGAAATTTGGGGACTGTTTGTATCTGCAGCATAACCTAGCCTATTCAGGCACTATAAATCCATTTATATAGTCTGTATATGTTAGATAGATAGATAGACATACATAAATATAATACAGAATAAAGCAGAATACTAGTTAAAAATGGTCACTGTTTGTAAAATATGCAGAGGACTAAGGGCTTGGGGTTGAATTTAGGCAGTCTTACCTGAATTAATCATTAAATCATGGTAAGCCATATAAACCTCAGTATTTCTCAATACAGCATCTAAGGTATCCTTTGAATATCCTTGCTCTTTCCCTTGCTCTAAGCACGAAGAGAAACATTTTTGAGTAAGTACGAAAGTTGTATTTGTAGAATCACATACAATCTAATCTGTAAGAGTAAGCAGAGTTAAATAACCTATCAGAATCTTTATAGTATTCATGATATCCTGAACACCTTGATAGTTTTGTAATCCATTTAATCGGAGGTTTGTACAGGCTGATTGACAAATCAAATGGGCTATGCATGGAGAAATGGAGATGAACCATTTAGGATAAAATGGATTTAAGCTAATGTTAATATTTTTGTAGATTGAATCTTATTTAGATTCTCATACTGTCTACATCCATTAATTATGTGCTTTTTTTTTTTTTAATTTATTTGACAGAGACAGCAAGAGAGGGAACACAAGCAGGGGGAGCAGGAGAGGAAGAGGCAGGCTTCCCGCTGAGCAGGGAGCCTGATGCGGGGCTCGATTCCAGGACCCTGGGATCACGACCCGAGCCGAAGGCAGCCGCTTAACAACTGAGCCACCCAGGTGCCCCAATTATGTGCTTTTAATAATGGATAAGAGTGCAAAGGACATCTTATCTTTATAAATAATATTAAAAAGCAGATACACTTGTTTGTGTTTAAATGACCATGGTGTCTCACAGTACGACATTATCTTCATATTTATTATACAAATTAGTTTGCTCTTTCATATGGGTATTGAGAATTTGTTAAGATTTTTGTAAGAAAGTTGGTATTCAAAGTTTAGCTGTGTTTTTTTTAATACCTTTGGTGAATCAAGAATAGCTTTCCATATTTTAGTTTCCTTTATCTCAGTATTTAATATTTACCAAGAAGACAAGCAGGTAAGAATGGGGATGTGGTGGTTATTAAATCACATATGATAACTCAGAATTATTCAGCACCTTCATTAATTGAAGAGGATGAGAAGGTATATTTTTACTACATTCACACTGATAAGTTTATGATTTCTTTTGAAAACAGTTATTCCTCTGTAGTTCCTAGTGCTGGATCTTCTAATCTATCTTTGAAATGTAGTGAATTTTTCTTTAGAACTTTGGAGGGATGTCTTCAGTTCCCTGGTGCTTAAGCGATCAGCATCTAAGGCTTAGATTCCTAAAATAGTCTCTTCAGATAGACTACAAACTTCCAGTTCAATGGATCTTAATTTGCTTTGAGAATAAACTCCGATGGGAATCTGGTGGAAGCTTTGGCTCCTCTCTTTTCTCTCCTTCCCTCCGCCCCCTTCTGCCTACTGATCATTCCTCTTATTTCCTACCGGTCCCCACTCAGCTCTCCTACTCTGTGGTGGCCCCAAGGCATGGCTTCAGTCTTGATACTGGGATTAACCCTCAGTTCAATCCCAGCTTTTTTGGGGGGAGGGGCTGGTAAATTTTTATTTTTTTATTTTTTTAAATTATTTTTAAAAATTATGTTAGTCACCGTACAGTACCTTAGTTTTTGATGTAGTGTTCCCTGATTTATTGTTTGCATATAACGCAGTGTTCCATGCAGTACGTGCCCTCCTTAACACCCATCACCGGGCTTACACTTACCCTCACGCCCCCTCCCCTCTAAAACCCTCAGTTTGTTTCCCAGAGTCCATAGTCTCTAATGGTTTGTCTCCCCTTCTGATTTATCCCCCTTCATTTTTCCCTCCTTTCTCCTCATATGCTCCATGCTTTTCCTTATATTCCACAAGTAAGTGAAACCATATGATAATTGACTTTCTGTGCTTGACTTAATTCACTCAGCATAATCTCCTCTAGTCCCATCCTTGTTGATGCGGGAATTGGGTATTCATCCCTTCTGATGGTTGAGTAATAATCCAGAGTGTATATGGACCACATCTTCTTTATCCATTCATCTGGTGAAGGGCATCTTGACTCTTTCCACAGGTTGGCTATTGTGGACATTGCTGCTATGAACATAGGGGTGCATATGGCCCTTCTTTTCACTACTTCAGTATCTTTGGGGTAAATACCCAGTAGTGCAATTGCAGGGTTATAGGGTAGTTTTGTTTTATGAGGAACTTTTTGAGGAACCTCCACACTGCTTTCCAAAGTGGCTGTATCAATTTGCATTCCTACCAACAGTGTAGGAGCAAACCCAGCTTTCACGTTTGCTTCTAACTCAGAGTGTTCTGATCTGGTTTCAGGATTTTATTTTTATGTCTGCTTGTTTCGTAGGGAAGCTCTAATTTTTTTCTTTAATTTCTGAAAGCCAGCAAAATATTAAAATCATGTTTTATACTGGATTCTGTTGTTTTATAGCAGTAAGACTCTTCAGGATATCTTATCCAATATATACGATCAAAAGCAGAACCATAAATGAAGTTGTTGAAATGTGTTGACACTTCTTGAAAGTGTTTTGTTAATTAAAAGTGTTTGTTAATTAAAGCACTTAACTGTAAAACTCCCAAGTATATTGAAATATTTAATTCTGGAAAATAAAGTATGATAGTTTATTAATCAACATTGATATTGCTATAATTACATATTTTACATTGGGTAGAGCCAGTTCTAAATATTGCTCTATCTGTCTGACTTTCCTACCTGAATCAGTCTGTTTAACAACAGAGTGCATGTCTCTGATCTTTGTGTCTCAGTGCATGATGCATCGCAAAGTACGGTATACGTATCCAGAAAAATCTTCATTGGATGCGTGTGTACATAATTACCTGATATTGTAGTTGCACTATTAGGTAAATGAAATTTTGAGAGTTGGGTTTATTCTTACTATTGTTAACATTGTTCCATTGGATAGATTGGCTCGTGTAGTCTAGTGCCCACAAATTGTTACTGAAAATATTTTATGTGCTAGGCTTTTGTGTGGAAAAGAAAGGCCTGAGTGCAAGGCTGGACCTTGCCTTACATCTGGGAAGTTGAATAGTAATCATTTCCCTATAATGATAAAGAACTTAAGCTAAATGAAGCTCTGCCTAGACTATTGAAGCTAAGCTCACTCTGCCTAGACTGTTGAAGCTAAGCTCACTCTGCCTAGACTGTTCAGAAATTGTGGTTTATGGCGAATACATGCTTTTCTTCTGTGAGTCTGGCATTTGGTTAAACAGTGAGTACTTATGTGATCAATCTCCAGTATGAACCTTGGGTACTGAGTGTCTAATGAGCCTCTCTAGTAGATAGCGCTTGGCATGTGTTACCACAATTCCAAGCTAAAGGAATAATGAAACAACACAAAAAATATGTCCTGTGAGATTTTCCATGGAGAGAAAATATTGGAATTTTATATCTGGTTTCCTCTGGTCTTTGCCTTACAACCTTTTCCTTTTGCTGATTATGCATCATATTCTTTTGCTGATCATAGGCATGAAGGCAACTCTATCCTTGAGCCCTCCTGTGAACCACTGAACCTGAGGGTTGTTTTGGGGACTCTTGACCCAGCATCAGTTCCAGGGAACAAAGATGGAGCCCTGGAAGAGCTTACAGTGGGGAGGAGGGATGCAGAAATAAAAGGATAATAGATATTCAAATAGATAATTTCAGTATAATTTGATAATGACAGCATAAAAAGAATGCTCTGGAGGACACTGAAAAAGGAACAGTGTTTTAGGAGTTTCGGGTAGCCTTTAGAGTCCGTTTTTAAAAAATGAGAAATATTTTGCGGAGGGAAGGAAAGTAGGAAATACATACTGAGCAAAGGGACTTGACTATGTAAATAAGATATTAGTAATAGTAATGATAGCAATGGCCACAAGAACAAAAGCAGCAAACACACAAAGCTTACTGAGAATTGTTCTAAGGACCTTATACGTATTATTTCATTCTATCCTTATACATTCCTGTAAAGTAGGTGATTTTTTTAAATTGAGGTAACTGCACCGAGATTAAATACACTGTATAGACTCATATAGCTGGTGCACAGTGCCGTGGAACTTGAACTCCAGCAATCTGCCTCTTAATCTGTGCTGTTCTTCTAAAGAAGGGAAGCAGTAGATATATTTAATACTTAGTTTTTAAATCCCAAATTTCTGACATAGAGAAGGGTTTTTGGATTATAACACATTCTTGAGTTTGGGGTTTCCTAGGATATGATGTACTTTTGTTATTATCAGTGTAGAAATAAGACTTGGGATCATAAAATAATAGAAAACAACATATTCAAGAATGTAATACAATCTAAAAGAGACAGTACAGATATTAAGCATCATTTCCTTTGTGCATATTATTGGCTCCAAGTAAACCTCACATTGCCTAGATCAGTGATAAAATGATGATAGTGGATTCATGATGGCCTTGTTCATTGAAGAGTTTGTCTCTTAGATAATCTTTAGTTTGTATCTGACTTAATGTTTTCAATAGTGAATGAGTTTTTACATCGTGTGTGTGTGTGTGTGTGTGTGTGTGTACATATTTACATACCTTCAAACTTGTATAAAAAGTAAATATAACATTAAGAATTTTCTTCTACTTGATACGTAATTTCTTGAAGATTTAGGGAAAAATTAAAAGAATTGAAGTGGCCATCTTTAACTTGTTCTTCAACAGTGTAACAGGCTTGGAGATGTGAATGAAAAAGACAAAACTTACACAGACTGAAATACCAAATAATACTTTTAGGGTCATATAGTGCTCTAGCATGTTCTTTGGCTAACCTGACTACATATGGTCATTGAATCATTTCTCATGCAATACAAAAGTGAAGTTTTCAAGTGGTCTGATATGCACATACATACTTTCATAGATGGAGAATGAAAATGAGTTCCCATATTGGAGCACAATGAACTTTGTATATTTCTAGAGTAATTAAAAAAAATTAACCAAAGATTTTTTTTAAACCAAAGATAGTATCTAAACTAAACTTTGTAGAGGAAGTATGTATTGATTTGGGTAGGCTTTAAGGTAGACTATTTGGGTAGACTTTAGGATGATACTCATTGTAATTATATGCTTAGAGTCACACAGTATATTACTTAAATTTTAGTCATCGTAAATTCTTCATTTCTAGATGGATCATTTGATTTTTAAACCTGCTTCCAGCTCTTGCCTAAAGTTTTCCACTTTGTTATGTAACCACATGACTGTACTCACCGTGTTCAAAATCCGTGTCTGAAAACTCTGATATCTCTATGTGCCATAGATTTGTTGCCATTGTCTTACTTGTTTTCTGACTTTGACTCATTTGGTCTTTTTTTTTTTTTTTAATATACCTGAAAAATTTGTAATGCCATGTTCTCTTTCCACTGTATATGAAATTTTAAGGGTAATTTGGGTCTCTGGTTATTTCTTTAAGAGAAAATGTGCTTTTGCTTCCTTCAGGCAGAAAGAAAGGGCAGATTGTATTTATTCACTCAGGAATGAAGCTTGTTCAGAATTACGGTTCAGTTTTAGGGCCGATCTACTTCTGTTTCAACTCTGAAGTAAGTGTGTGCACACGTGTACACACAAATACACAAATACAAACATGAACATTTAACATATAATCTTGTTTGGCTATGTATAATTGATATTAACATTCATGTGTCCTAATCGAAGTGTTCACTAGGATCCCTTCTCCTTGATGGGCCCTGACCCCAATTCTAGTCTCCCCAACCTCATAAGTTCTGTTTAGTTCTGTTTAGTTGCAGCCCTTTGCTTGCGAATTAACAAATGATTAAAGGGGGAGAGCAGTAACGAATGGCTCCATCCTTCGTATTTCCTTTCTGAGATCATGGGTTTTCAAGTCTACAGCTTTGTTAATTCTCCAATGCCTTCAGAATGGTGTAATTTGGATTTTGGATGGTTTTCCCAAAACCAGTGCTGGCCAGGAGCATTGTTTGCAATAAGCTTTTCCGCAGAAAGCGTAATGCATCATTGAAGGTACAAAATGTAAAGCACACTTAAGTATGTATCTTTATAGAATGTGTGATAACAGATTACAGGATATTTGACTAGTGTACTCAAAAATAATCCTATTGTGCAGTAAATAGATTAATTAATGTATGTAAAAGACAACATATAATGGATAATTTGGTTCAATAATTAGTTATGTCTAGATTTTCCAGTCCAAAAAAGTCTGTATTTTTGAATGCCAAAAGATTGGAGTCTACAAGTTGAATAACTTGAGTAACTATGTAGCCTGTACCTGAAACTTCATGCTTTAGCTGGAACCAAGTGTGAATAGGATTTACCCTGTGGCTCATGTCTGAACTTAGCCTTTTTCTTCTTTTAACATTGCAATTAATTTTTCTGTCTTATAATAAATGGTAATAGGTAAAGCACTTGAGTTTGAATGATAGTAAAAGTAATGATGACAAATATAAAAGCATGAAAATGTGTAAGTCATTTCTTGCTCTTGACTGTTAGTCTCAGTGTAAGTTCACATTTCTTATAAAAATGTCATTTTTTTTCAGTTTGTGGCGAGAACCTTTTCCTTTGATAAATTAGAGGAAATGGCATTTTATTACTTCACATAACTCAACAGTATGAATTACTACAAATGCACATTAATATACCATTTCCCCAGAAGCCTGTTTCACATAGCTTTGCAAACAAATGAGAAAGGCAGACACAAGAACTTAGATATTTCATCATTGAGGAGCACTTGTAACTTATGGCTTTGACAGAACATTTAACAAAACAATGAAGTGATTGATTTGAGAAAAACAGACTATAAATTACACTCTTAAATATCTGGTTCCAAAAGAATATCAGATATGAGTCACTAGCATAATCTGTGGGCATTCATTTAAGTATTGATGCCTTTTATAGACGGTTAGTGTAGATTAGTTTAACAAGAAAAATATGTTTCCTCATTACAACTTTCAAACCACAACCAGCCATTAATGTGCAGAAGCTTTCTACAGAAGGATGGGTTGGGAAGATGGCTGACCATGAACTACGAGCATATATACGTACTAGAAGAGTTCAACTTTTCTAGTTGGAGATTTTCCAATGACTGAGAGGTCTGTGGTAGCATGACTTTCACTTGTGATGTATGCAATAACTAATACCCTATATGAGTAATTTGTTAAATTACTGTTTTGACCTATTTTTTGATGAATGGATTTTTTATCAGTGTTCTCTATTTCACCAAAGTTATCATTATCCTCCTGAGCCCATGAATGAAAACATGCTATTCTATATCTTTGTGTTATTTGCTTTTGAATTTATTCATATGCTGTGTAAATTCTAAGGGATTTTGTACATGTTTGGTAAAATAAATTTTTGGTTTTTATCTTTTACTACGAAGTGACTATTCGTTAAAATGTCTAGGATGTTGTATAGGCACATGAATACAGTTGGTATATTTGAGGATTGATTCCAAATCCTTCTTTACGTTCTGATCTTCACACATGTTCCTATTTAGTTGATAGAACACAGTGTATAAATTGTTGAACTAAGAATTATAGAAATACATGCTAGTCACCAAGAATCTCTACATGCAGAAAAGGAAAAAGGATTTTTTTTAAAAGGTTTTATTTATTTGAGAGAGTGTGAAATGTGGGGAGGGACACTCCCCACTAAGCAGGGAACATGACTTGGGGCTCAATCCCGGGACTCCAGGATCATGACCTGAGCCGAAGGCAGACACTTAACTGACTAATCTGCCTAGGTGTCTCAAGGAAAAATGATTTAGACAAGATAATTGTAATCATTATTATTGTAGTTACAGTAACTAAGCCATATTGACAACTTAGGAAGTATTACTCTCTGTTCAGAGTTCCTGATCTGTTAGCTTTACACAACAAAGGTCATAAAGCAGAAATGATAGTAAATAGGGTATCTTCTGGGATGAAAGAGGACATGCTAAAGAAAAAAGCTAAAAAAGAAATATGTCGAGTTTCTTTCACTTCAAGTATGTTACAGAATGTGTCACTCCAAGTCATGGCCCTTTACCATTTAACCAATTACTCTTCATACTTCTGAAGAATGGATTTATTTATAAGATTCATTACCCATTTGGATTGACCTTATATATGTCAGAATGTGTTCATTTTTTATAGTAAGCAGGGTTCTTATTTGCACATGCCGATTCTGGGAGGTAACACCTGCTGCCGTAGGAGCTTCCATTCATAACCTTCACTTGGAAATACCCTGAGCAAATACCTTATCAGACCCCTTAGTGTCTTGGTAGAACAAAGCACATAATGAATAGATAGAAACACTGAGTATTATACATTATGAGGAATGAAAAATTGGTAAGATGTGATTTCTCTCTTCTAGAACCCTATATAATGTAAAAGAAGTAAGTAGTAAGCACAGGTAGATAAAAATGAAATTAGCTAAATTACAGGTTTGAGAATAGAAAGAATAGAGGTTCAAGGAAGGAACATTTGCCTCTTAAAGAGCCTATGCTCTTAGAACAGAGAAAAAAAAAGTACTGAATTTCAGGGATCTCTAAGAATTAATCCTTATCCTGAAGGAGCCCCTTAAGAGAGTCAACTCCTTTGGGTAATAACTGGAAGTGCCGTTGTTGGATTTAGGGTGTTCTTTTCTTAATTTTTTTTTCTGAAGATTTTTATTTATTTGACAGAGAAAGAGCACACAAACACGGGAAGCAACAGAGGCAGAGGGAGAATCAGGCTCTCCGTTGAGCAGGGAGCCCAATGAGGGGCTTGATCCCAGGACCATCAGGACCTGCTCTGAAGGCAGACGCTTGACTGACTGAGCCACCCAGGCGTCCCTCTCTTCTTAACTTTTTGAGGAACCTCCAAAGAAAGAAACAGATGAACATATAGGAATAAGGAAAAGAATAAAAGGAGAGAGGGAAACAAGCCATAAGTGACCATTAATGACAGAGAGCAAACCGAGGTTCTGATAGAAGGAGGTGGGGAGGGGTTAAACAGGTGGTAAGTATTAAAGAGGGCTCTTGTTAATGGTCACTGGGGGGTGTTACTAGTGACAAATCATTGCATTCTACTCCAGTACACTATATGTTAACCAACAAAATTTAAACAAAAGCATAAACTATAAAAAAATTTAAAAATGAAAGTATCAATGAAAGAGAAAAAGAGAGAGAGAACTCCTGTCTTTTCTCACATTTCAACAAACCATCCCATGATCACTTTAACTTCTTTAACACTAGGCAGGACACACACGAGACTCAATCTTTAATGTTGACTCCTCCCCACATTACGCAGTATGTTACCTGCTTCTCCCCACTCCCCTCTTCCCGGTTTTCCCTGAATTTGCCGGAGTTACACATTTAAAGCGGGGGAAAATAGTTGATTTACAAAGTAAACCTGGTCTTATCCAGACTGATTGTTTTTGTATCCTTACTTAAAATCCTGCTTTGGGTCTGAGTTTCCTAGCTAGCTCCCTTTGGCAGAGAGGAAGTGAGGATGGGTGGGGGAACTGCATTTCTGCGCTCAAGTTAGAGAGAGGTTTTGGGTTCTTACACTGAAGCTGATTTGTATGCTAATCAGCACAGCAGAATTCTCTAATAGCAGGATAATTATGCTGACTCAGGCTAAAATTTCACTCTTGTGGCGTGTTTATCTTGTCCTCTGGCACTGGTGGTTTAAAGGGATTGATTTTACCAGAACACTAGTGAATATGATGAATTTTAACAGAGTATTGTTTTGGTGTAAACGCAAATATCTTAATAAACAAGGAAGATAATGGCAGCAGTGGGTTTGGGGTTGTCTTTGAAAGGGTTAACAAATAATGCAACTAAAACAATTAAAATGTGAGCAGGTAAACTCCCTCAAGCACTGTTTTAATGATGGACACATTCCAAGAGGGCTCCTACCTCCTCAGGGCAAAGGCCGGGAGCCCTTTTCTGACTCTAAGAGGCAGATGGCATCTCATTTTGGTTGTCAGGTGTACATTTTAGGAGAAAAACATCTAGAAATACACAAAAGAATGTTGCTTTTCAGGATAGAAAAATACTGCAGCTTATAAGGATCAGCTTCTTAAGAGGTTTTTTTGGTTTTGTTTTTGCATATATGAATTTCTGAACACTTGGAACAAAATGAGGTTTTAGAAATGAAGACCCCTTCAGTGAATTTTAAACAAAAGGAAACATGAATATTTTTCTTTCCATTATGCCCTGGACTGAAGCTGGAAACAATTTAGGGCGCCTCTCATTGTTGGCTTTTAATGGGCCCTTACATAGGGTATTAAGTTCTAGCTATTTTGTGATAATCCCTCTTGGGATAAATTTTCTTACGGACATTAAGCTATGACTGAGTTTATGTACTTTTTCCTGCTCGGGGAAGCTGGGCACATTCTCTGAGATGGCTTAGTGCCTCAGTAGCTTTGCTGCTCATGACCTTCCAAGCCCTCTGGCCTTGCCAGCTCTGGGCACAGCGCCCTGGGAAGGTTTGGATTCAGGGAATTCCTTATAAGAATTCACATTTCATCATCCCCTTTTTCTCGAGTTGAGTGATTCCTTCCATTTTATAGGTTGTACTTAATGTTGGCCATCCATTCAAACCCCAGAGATTTTGACTAAATTGGTCTTGGGCAAAAGCAGGTATCATTATTTTTTTAAAGCTCTTCAGGGGATTCAGTGTCCGTCCTGCATGGAGAACACCACATTAGATGATTTAGGGCAATCCAAGGGCCACTGAGGACAGGAGAGGGAAGCAGGATGACTGTGCATGTCCTTTCTGCCTTCTCCATGCACTCAGCTGTTCCATTTCCTCTTTAACATCCAGAGGGACTTGCCAAGTCCTACCTTCTGACTGAGTCTTGCTTAATTTGGGTGCGGAATTTGTCTTGTGCTCTTCCCACTACCTTGTACTTAAAAACTCAGGTTTCCTCTGGTTTCTTAGTTTGTGGCTGTGTAAGATTCAGGCAGTAATCCACCTTTTCTTTACCTGCAACTCTAGGCCAGCTGCCTCTTCCAGCTGAGGGAAGACTGGATCATAATTCCTACTATACTAGAGGCTCATGAAACGTTGGTTTGCATTTTCCTCTTAATAGTGTGCGCCTGGGGTGCCTGGGTGGCTCAGTGGGTTAAAGCCTCTGCCTTCTGCTCAGGTCATGATCTCAGGGTCCTGGTATGGAGCCCTGCATCTGGCTCTCTGCTCGGCAGGGAGCCTTCTTCCTTCTCTCTCTGCCTGCCTCTCTGCCTACTTGTGATCTCTGTCAAATAAATAAATAAAATCTTAAAAAAAAAAATAGTGTGCGCCTTCCAGTTCAAAATGATTGAAACCCCTCTACCTAGCACCCTCTTCAAAGACCCAAGGAATATACATTAGTATTTTAGTATATAACTATCTGTTATCAAAACAAGTAAATCTTTGGCTGAAAAGAAAAACAAATTCATGTCATTTAAAGATAAATAATATGGTTTCTTCTTCCCTGGGTTAGTAATTTTAATTAGGTTGACTATAAATAGTCTTTATACAAAAACTGTAATTCCTTTCAATATGTTTGATAGCAAGAAAAAAATCCCAGTTTTTGGGAGTAGACTACCATTGGTGAGTATGGTGCTACACAATACAGCAGCAAGGGTTGGAAACCAAAAAGGCGATTTTTCAGACAATATACATAAATAGGTTGAAATTTTGTTTGGAAGTGAAAATCTTTATGCTGTTATTTATATTTTGGTTGACTTAGATGGTGAGTATGTTTGGTTTTTTTTTCCTCCCTCTGAAAAGAGCCTTTTAAAAATGCATAGTCACTAAAAACAGAGTAAAAATTTATGTCCTAGCATCAATCTTACTTTTGGATGTTTTCAGCTATTACGGAAACAAAGTAAGCACTAAGATAGGAGTTTTCTACATTAATACATATGAAGAGTGCTTTGCTTACTTGGCAAACCATTACAGTCTCCCCCAAATTATATGTAAGTGTATGAAGTTCCAGTAATCTGGACTTTCATACTACATGATGTAAATAATATATGAAGATTCCTCAGAATTCTTCAGTGGCTTTGTAGCTGGCTCAGGTTTATTATTTGGAGCTAGCTAGAATGTCATACTCTCATCTCTATAAAGTAGCATCGACTCACATGAAATCCTTTAATGACTGGATAGGATTAGGCGGCTGCAGTTACAATGCTTTCTGCCCATTACTTTCGCTGTTCAAAGGGAAGATCCAATAATATTTTCAGATTGAACTTGAAGGTAATCATTGAGGCAAAAATATGTCTCAGTAGCCGAAGTTAGACAAGTATATTTGAATTCTTTGATTTGAAGTAACAGAAACCAAATTGAGTTACTTCTTAAGTCAAAAGACAAATTTATAATCAGGATACTGGGGCACAGACTAGAATCCAGGAACAGAAATTCATTGAGGCCTCAGGTAGCTCACATAAATAGGAAAAGTCATTGGAAAAGTCAAGGATGACATCAAAAGTCATCCTTGATCTTTGTTCCACCCTGCGTGTTGGTTTCGCTGTCTGTTTTGGCTGACATGTTTTCTCTTCTGGGTGCTTGGTAGGATAGGGCTGTCTTCCTATATTGCATGTGGCAGGTATAGCCATACTCAAAGTTCATGTGGCTCTGGGAAAGAGAATCTGACTGTTTCAGCGTTGTTCAGGAACCCAGGTATCACTGGATTGCATGGTGGTAATATCCTGAGCGTCGACGTCTAGGGGCTTGGGCCTATGCACGAGGAAGGGAATACACTGGATAGAGAACCAAATAGTGTCCACTCTCACTGGGAATGTGCAAATAAGTTCCGATTTTTCTTCTGTGTGAGACGTAATGGTATTACATAGAGCCCATTTTTCCTCAGCCTGAGTGTAATAGATGATGAGGTTTTAGAACTCCAGATTTCATCTTCTAGCTCACCTGTTATACCCAGGGACACCTCTCACCTTCTCCCTTTCCCTAGTGGCATAGCTGACAACCAGTCTGCTGCTTGCTGTTTGGTCCAGTGAGACCCTGATGAGATGTTTTCCATAAGCCCAGGGCTGGACCAGCATATAATCTACCTTAGTTAAAACAACAACAACAACAACAAATTAGATGGAAGGGGAAGAAAAACATAGGTTGTTCCTTCTCCCTCTGATTTTCTCTCACTCTTATGATCTCTGACACAGTCGTGGCAGACCCAGCATAATAATCCTCTTAAATAATTTTGATAATAGTTAATATGACTGAATGTTCACGGTATGTGCAGGGCCAGGCTGGTCCTTAGATTGTTCCATTTAATACTGATGACTTTATTGTCGTACAATCATATGTTGTAATTCTTTATTTTCTTTTCTTTTCAGTGTTCCAAGATTCATTGTTGATGCACCACATCCAGTGCTCCATGCAATACGTGCCCTCCTTAATACCCACCACCTGGCTCCCCCACCCCCTCTCCCCTTCAAAACCCTCAGTTTGTTTCTTAGAGTCCACATTCTCTCATGCTTCATCTCCCCCTCTGATTTCCCTCAACTCACTTTTCCTTTCCTTCTCCTAATGTCCTCTATGTTATTCCTTATGCTTCACAAGTAAGTGAAACCATATGATAATTGACTTTCTGTGCTTGACTTATTTCATTCATCATAATCTCCTCCAGTCCTGTCCATGTTGTTACAAAAGATGGGTATTCATCCTTTCTGATGGCTGAGTACCCTTCCATGGTATATATGGACCATATCTTCTTTATCCATTTGTCTGTTGAAGGGCATCTTGGCTCTTTCCACAGTTTGGCAATTGTGGCCATTGCTGCTATGAACATTGAGGTACATATGGCCCTTCCTTTCACTACATCAGTATCTTTGGGGTAAATACCCAGTAGTGCAATTGCAGGGTCATAGGGTAGCTCTATTTTTAATTTTTTGAGGAAACTCCACGCTGTTTTCCAAAGTGGCTGCACCAACTTGCATTCCCACCAACAGTGTAAGAGGGTTCCCCTTTCTCCAAATCCTCTCAAACACATGTTGCTTCCTATCCTGTTAATTTTGGCCATTCTAACTGGTGTAAGGTGGTATCTCAGTGAGGTTTTGATTTTAATCTCCCTGATGGCTAGTGGTGATGAACATTTTTTCATGTGTCTCTTAGCCATTTGTATGTCTTCTTTGGAGAAGTGTCTGTTCACGTCTTCTGCCTGTTTTTTGATGTGATTATCGGTTTTATGTGTATTGAGTTTGAGGAATTCTTTATAGATTTTGTATATCAGCCCTTTGTCTGTAGTGTCATTTGCAAATATCTTCCCCCATTCCTTGGGTTGCCTCTTTGTTTTGTTGACTGTTTCCTTTGCTGTGCGGAAGCTTTTGATCTTGATGAAGTCCCAGAAGTTCATTTTTGCTTTTGTTTCCTTTGCCTTTGGAGACGTGTCTTGAAAGAAGTTGCTGTGGCTGATGTTGAGGTTACTGCCTATGCCCTCCTCCAGGATTTTGATAGATTCCTGTCTCTGGTTGAGGTCTTTTATACATTTCGAGTTTATCTTTGTGATGGTGTAAGAGAATGGTCGATTTTCATTCTTCTATACATAACTGTCCAATTTTCCCAGCACCATTTATTGAAGAGACTGTCTTTTTTCCACTGGATATTTTTTTCCTGCTTTGTTGAAGATTATTAGACCATAGAGTTGAGGGTCCATATCTGGACTCTCTGTTCCACTGGTCTCTGTGCCTGTTTTTGTGCCAATACCATGCTGTCTTGGTGATCACAGCTTTGTAGTAAAGCTTGAAATCAGGCAATGTGATGCCCCCAGTTTTGTTTTTCTTTTTCAAGATTTCCTTAGCAATTCGGGGTCTTTTCTGGTTCCATACAAATTTTAAGATTGTTTGTGCCAGCACTTTGAAAAATGCCGGTGGAATTTTGATTAGGATGGCATTAAAAGTATAGATTTCTCTGGGCAGTATAGACATTTTAACAATGTTTATTCTTCCGATCCATGAACATAGAATGCTTTTCCATCTTCTTGTGTCTTCTTCAATTTCTTTCATGAGTGTTCTCTAGTTCCTCAAGCACAGATCCTTTTCCTCTTTGGTTAGGTTTATTCCCAGGTATCTTATGTTTCTTGGTGCTACAGTAAATAGAATCGATTTTCCTATTTCCCCTTCTGTATTTTGATTGTTAGTTTGTAAGAAAGCAACTGATTTCTGTGCATTGACTTTGTATCCTGCCACATTACTGAATTGCTGTATGAGTTCTAGTAGTTTGGGGGTGGAGTCTTTTGGGTTTTCCATATAAAGTATCATGTCATCTGCAAAGAGGGAGAGTTTGACTTCTTCATTGCCCATTTGAATACCTCCTATTTATCTTTGTTGTCTGATTGTTGTTGCTAAGACTTCTAGTGCAATGTTGAACAACAGCGTCAAGAGTGTGCACCCTTGTTGTGTTCCTGATCACAAAGGGAAGGCTGTCAGCTTTTCCCCATTCAGAATGATACTCGCTCTGGATTTTTCATAGATTTTATGAAGTTGAGGAATGTTCCCTCTATCCCTATACTCTGAAGAGTTTTAATCAGGAATGGATGCTGTATTTTGTCAAATGCTTTTTCTGCATCAATTGAGAGAAGAACCACATGGTCCTCTCTTCTCTTACTGATTTTTTCTATTATATTGATTGATTTGCGAATGTTGAAGCATCCTTGGATCCCAGGGAAAATAGTCATTGTGGATAATCTTTTTTTTTTTTTTTTAAAGATTTTATTTATTTATTTGACAGACAGAGATCACAAGTAGGCAGAGAAGCAGGCAGAGAGAGAGGAGGAAGCAGGCTCCCTGCTGAGCAGAGAGCCCGATTCCGGGCTCAATCCCAGGACCCTGGGATCATGACCTGAGCTGAAGGCAGAGAGGCGCCCGTGGATAATCTTTTTAATGTACTATTGGATCCTATTAACTAGGATCTTGTTGAGAATCTTGGCATCCATATTCGTCAGGGATCTTGGTCTGAAATTCTCCTTCTTGATGGGGTCTTTGCCTGGTTTGGGAATCCGGGTATGCTGGCTTCATAGAAGGAGTCTGGAAGTTTTCCTTCTGTTTTTTGAACAGAAATTTTTTGAACAGCTTCAGGAGAATTGGTATTATTTTTTGAAATGCTTCAGGAGAATAGGTATTATTTTTTCATTGAATGTTTGGTAGAATTCCCCAGGGAATCCGTCAGGTCCTGGGCTCTTATTTTTTGGGAGGTTTTTGGTCACTGCTTCAATATCGTTTCTAGATACTGGTCTATTCAGGTTGTCAGTTTCTTTCTGTTTCAATTTTGAAAGTTTATATGTTTCCAGGAATGCATCCATTTCTTCTAGGTTGTTTAACTTATTGGCATATAACTGTCGATGATAATTTCTGATGATTGTTTCTATTTTCTTGGTGTTAGTCATGATCTCTCCCCTTTCAGTCACAATTTTATTAATTTGGGTCCTTTCTCTTTTTGTTTGGATTAGTTTAGCCAGTGGTTTATCGATCTTACTGATTCTTTCAAAGAACCAGCTTCTAGTTTCGTTGATGTTCTCTACTGTAGCTCTAGTTTCTAACTCATTGATCTCTGCTCTAATCTTAATTATTTCCCTTCTTGTGCATGGGGTTGGCTTATTTTGTAGTTGATTTTCCAGTTCTGCAAGGTGTAAAGAATTGGTGTATTCCAGGCTCTCTCTGGCACAGGTGGTTGCTGGTGGTGACAGGCCTGGGACCGTGGGCTTAGGCCTGTGCCTGTGACTACCTGATTCCACCAGTTGCCGCTTAAGGTCTTTTGCTCATTTTGAGTGTTTTTAACCAGTCTCTAAGTTAATGCTGGTCCTCAGTCACAGCGCACTTTCATATTGGAGTATTACTTTCCAGTGGGTCACTTCTGGTGGCTCCCTCCCCCTTCTGTTTATCCTAAGGTATCAGTCAGAGCCTTCCCACTCTGCTTTACCTCTCCACTGATCTTCTGCTCCCATAGAGATCCCGGAATGTATAATTTTACATCTCAGGCTGATTTCTTAGGTGTCCAGAGGCTTCTGGTAGATATTTAGCTCACTTTAGGGGACTCTGCCATCTTGCCCCTCCCCCCCCCCCAGATGTTGTAATTCTAACCCCCAATGTGGTGATATTAGCAGGTGGGGCCTTTGGGAAGTAATAAATCATAAGGGTGGTGCCTTCACGAAAAGGATTTAGTGTCCTTATGAAAGAGACATGAGAGCTTGTTCTATCATGTGAGGACACCAGGCCATGACAGCCATCCACAAGTGTCTTGCAAATAATTCTCATAGTCTGTAGAGAAGGTACTTAAAACTTTTTTATAAGCTCCCATTTTGCTCAGTTAATATTCCTGTTTGTATGTAAAATACTAGAATTGTAAATCTTAATTCTAAAAATGAGATTCTGGAGGTTTGCAGTCCTGGAAAAACTGTATCAATATAGTATATTTCAATTTTTTTTCAAAAACTATTAGAATATTTCTGCTGGTGAGGCAATTGGATGCATATTTTGCTCAGTGATCAATAAGCACGTTGTCTGTGTCTCATACTCTTTGCTTACAGTGTTAGGTGAACGGAAGTCAATTAGACACTTTCAAAAACTCATTGTTCGGGGCACCTGGATGGCTCAATGGATTAAAGCCTCTCCCTTCAGCTCAGGTCATGATCCCAGGGTCCTGGGATCGAGTCCCGAATCGAGCTCTCTGCTCACCAGGGAGCCTGCTTCCTCCTCTCTGTCTGCCTGCCTCTCTGCCTACTTTGATCTCCATCTGTCAAATAAATAAATAAAATCTTTCAAAAAAACAACTTATTTTTCTTCTATATCCAATGATTTCTAATTGCTCCAAGGGGAAACTGACGGTAAGCATACCTCAGTTTTGTGGTGCCTAGGGCAGCTAAAGCGATACAGTTTTCAAGTCTTGCAGGGCAAGGGTGGGATTGGGGGGGGGCATCTTTTTCAAAAAACAGGTTGAATAGTTTAAAGGTCCAGTGTCATTGCCAAATAGTGATTTACCTCCGTTTTCTTCAGGCGAGTTTCCTCTGATTCAGTGAAAGGAGGATACATACTGCTTACCCGTTGTAACTCCCTTGCCTACGTCTTATAATCTTGGTGCTCTGAACTGCTAATATGGTCAGGGATCCATCTGGATGTCAGTGGCTCTGTAAAATTATGGGGGTGGCATAGCACAGTTTTACATCTCAAAGTAGCTTGAAGAGAATAAGCATAGGGATATATATTAGTTTCCTATTACTACCATAGTGAATTACCTACGCTTTAGTGCCTTAAAATAACAAAAATTTATTATCTTATGGTTTGGGGGGGTCAAAAATCCAGCATGTCACAGGTATAAAATCAAGGTGTCAGCCAAGCTATATTCCCTTTGGGAGGCTTTAGGGGAAAACTTATCTCATTGTCTTTCCCAACATTGAGAAGCTTCCTGCATTCCTTGGCATATGGCCCCCTTCTTCCATCTTGAAAGCCAGCAAGATCCAGCACTCTGATCACTCTTCTGTTCATAACCTGTGATAGCAACTGGGAACAATTCTTTGCTTATAAGAATTCCTATAATTAGATTGGGCCTCCCTGGGGAATCCAGGATATTCTCCCCATGTTAAGGTTCTTAACCTTAATCACATGTGCCAAGTCCCTTTCACCATGTCAGATAGTACCTCGCAGGTCTGGGGATTAGGATGTGGAAAGACATTGAGGGGAGAGCAGACATTATTCTATACACTACAGAATAGATTAAGACAACAGAATTACTAGATAAAATGTGCACATTTTTTGTAGAACTTCTCCCCCATGTAAATCATCTTTTTCATTTGCTACCATGGGAGGTTACTTGTATTTTCATTTTACTTTATTTTTTATTATTCCCACTTCATGTGAAATTGAAGCTAATAAAATTGTGATGTCATGCTTCTAGTTTCAGGGAGAGCCAACAACTAACTTGAGCTCTCTTGATTTGAGACTCTTTTCTCCTGTGGCTACTGCAGATGATTTACAAGGTAGCAGACAGAAAGGGGGTGTGCTACAAAATTTCCCTGGTTCAGGAAACCTCTGGGAATGTGAGCTCTTTGTTCAGGTCCTTAAAAGATTACTTTTAGTGAGAATCAGAACAAATATTCCCTCTGACTTAGAAAACTGAGTAAAATCTACAGACAAGACAGGGCAGCATTTGTATTTGGGTAACAATTTAGAACACAGATAATTGAATCTGATTTTTTTTTTAAAATCTGATTTTTTTTTTAAAGATTTTTTATTTATTTATTTGACAGAGATGACAAGCAGGCAGAGAGGCAGGCAGAGAGAGGGGAGGAAGCAGGCTCCCTGCTGAGCAGAGAGCCCGACGCAGGGCTCAATCCCAGGACCCTGGGATCATGACCCGAGCCGAAGGCAGCGGCTTAACCCACTGGGCCACCCAGGCGCCCCTAAAATCTGATTTTTTTAAATCCACGTATTTATTATAGGGCTGTTCACCAATTCAGAAGAAAAAGAGTGAAGAATTCATGTAAATTATTGTAAAGATCAGTGCTGCTCAAACTTCGGAATGCAACAAAATCAGCTAGATGGTTTATTAAAATACAGGTTGCCAGGCTTCACCCCCCCAGAGTTGCTAATTTAGTAGGTCTGCATAAATTTGCCTTTCTAAAATATTCTCAGGTGGTCTTTTAAGTTCCTCTTCTGGGATCACACTTGGAAAACCACTGGAAAAGAACTGTTAATTTATATGGGCAAGCTCCATATTTCAGGGGCGGAAATCAGATGCCCCTGGTTGCCTCTTCTGCAAGTCACTAGTCTCCTTTACATGGCAAATTAGAAACACCGTAGGTTCTCTTAAAGACCAGATGTCAAATGGGAAGGAAAGAGAGAAACGTTTATGCCTGCCAGACATTCTTTTTAGGTAGAGAAGTGAAAGGGAATGGGGCTTGGATATAAACTGTTATAAAATACACTTGAAGAGCCTTTGCTCTGTATCTTGGAGGAAACTGCTTAGTATCTACTCCTCAAATAATTTTTCCCAACAGTTTTATGTAAACAACATTTATGTGGATCAAGCGTACAGCAAAGTTTAAGAACCCGTGGTCTAGGAGTTTTCTATGGTTTAGGAGTATCCATTTTCACCATCATCCTCTTCAACTTTAAAACCTGGGTGTGATTCTTATCTTGACTCTGCCAGGGTGATATGATAAATTGTGATCATTATCTTTATGAGAAAGCCTCCAAACTGACTGGAGTTCTTTGTCCTCTAGTCTCAGGTATTGGCCTTATGCTTCCTAAATTGCCCCTGATGTAGAAGGACTCTGGCTCAGGCACTCAGAAACTCTGGGCTAGATCCCTCCTGGCTCGCTGGACGCAGCCTCTCTGGACAAAGTGAAGCTGTTGTCAAAGTGTAGTCCTTCCTCTTCCCCGGATACTTTGCTTGTGCCTTTCATGATAGGATCTGGAAAATAACACTCCCATGTCATTTAGGTACGATATATGTGAATGTTTTCCTGCAAATTTTGGTATTTTAGCCAAATTGGCTAGTACCTAGAGTTGCTACTAACACTGGTGCTCATGGAGTAAGTGATAGTGACTGCTGTAGGCCAAGTAGTAGTTGTGATAAAAAAAGGATCATACTGGGGCGCCTGGGTGGCTCAGTGGGTTAAGCCGCTGCCTTTGGCTCAGGTCATGATCTCAGGGTCCTGGGATCGAGTCCCGCATCGGGCTCTCGGCTCAGCAGGGAGCCTGCTTCCCTCTCTCTCTCTCTGCCTGCCTCTCTGCCTGCCTCTCTGTCTACTGTGATCTCTCTCTGTCAAATAAATAAATAAAATATTAAAAAAAAAGGATCATACTTACATAATTTGAGGGGTTCTGGATTCCATTAAATGATCATGGAACCAGGTACTTTGATAGACTGCTCAGCAAGCTGCATAGGTAAGATTAAACCTCATGCACAGTGCACTCACCCCTGGAATCATGTTCGTGAGACTCTTCTTGTATTCCCAGCGTTACCAACAAAGCAATCATGTGGCTGGTGCATGTCTGTGTTTCTAACCACCAGACTAGCTGATTAGAACAGTTGGCCCTCTAGGGTTTCTTTATGAAATTTCCAAAGGCCTTTTCCTAAAGGCATTTTGTCTAATGAAAACTCAAATGTCGAAAACATAATGGACATTCTGAAAATTTAGCACTAGCTATTTATTTTCATTACAAAAATGGCAAAAATGCAACTCTGGAGGGGGAACTTACATACATTATTCATGATTTTTATGATAAAACTGATCTGGATATAAAATAGGTTGTTGCTTTTTCTGATGTGATCTTTAACAAGAAGAGCAGAATAGCAGACGGTTGGAGTATAACTATAGAACATTATATGATTGAATGACTGAAATGTCATAAAATTTTCAGTACTGGGTAGAAGTCTTACCACCCTTAAATTGAAAAATGAGAGAGGCAAGATTTCTGCCACACAGTTTGGTAAAAAGTCCAGTTTTCTTGATATAAAAATAAAGACCCATTGCATTCTCCTTTGAGCAATATCTTTGAAATATTACTAACTTCCTTGGCAGAGGTTGCTTAATCTGCAAATTTATCAGCTAGCAAACCATTATTATTGCTAATAACCCTTATTCACATTACTTGGAGAACTGCTGCTTCTACCATTCTTTAACCAACGAAGTACAGCGTAGTAGGCGTATTGAAGCCTATTAAATTTTCACACATCATTAGTTCCCACCCCCCCTTAGAGTTTTAGTTATATTTTTTTTCCCTTTATGTGATTTTCTCCATAAGGCATTTTCTTCTTACTGTGGACAAATACTGAGTGACATTTCTTGCAGCTTATTATAATTCTCTCCTGTCATTTTATATAAAAAAATATTTAAAGTATTGGCTCAAAGTGGGTATGTGAAAATGTGGTGACTCAGTCTGTTTGATAACAGTGTTTTAAAAGTAGAAATAATCTGTTTTGACTGTGTGAATGGTGCCAAATGTACTATATAATAAGTAACTTAAAAACAGCAGCCAAAAGAAAAATCTTTTAGTTTGACTGTCATGAATGATGATTACATTGCAACACTTAGCAACAGGATCATTTTTCAAGGGTGACTTTACTATGAAAACATTTACGTACTTTTTAAACAGTTACTTTTTAATTATCCACTCATTAATTGTCTCAAGGTCATTTACTTAACTTTTGGTATGCAGTGTTTTGGCACTTAGCACCAGCGTCTGCTAAATTAGGGGAAAGTATTTTCAGGGAATGGCATTTAAACAAAACAGTAGGCTTGCTTTCCGGCTTCTAATGATTAACTGTTTCTTTCATAGATTTTCAGAGGAGAAGGCAATCTCTCAATTAACAGTTAGTATTCTGCCTCGGGCAAAATATAATACAGAGAGACTTGCTAATCACATTCAATGATCTCCCAGAAGTTCTTTCCAATCAAAGTATTTACATATTGGTGAATACCAGACATGTCTTAAGCCACAAAGAAGCTTTTTCAGATCAAAGCTTAAACTAGGTGTCAGGATATGTGTTGTGAAGATCAGCAGAACTGTTTCTCAGCAGGTTAGGAAAATAAAGTCTATGAGTTTTCATAACACCGACAGTAGGATAAATGGGTAACTGGCTTATAATCTCTGAGTAATCAGATTTTTAATGATTAAAGAATATTGTCAATCCTTATAAGCAAATGGAGATGAATAGTTCCTTAAAGTAACATTTATAAAGCTAAGTCCAGTACATAAAGAAATTTAGAAGCCTTAACTCCCATTCTTGCAATGAGAAAAAAAAACTGAACAAGCTAAAAATTCACAGCCCTGTGGATTTATCAGATCAGTGAAGTCACAAGGCAGACTGCTGACCCTAAAATTGCAGAGACAGGCAAGCACAAAGAATCATAATTTACCTGAAGGTGAAGCTATTCATGCAACTTGGTAAGAATGCTTGAAGGATAATTAACTAATTGTCGGACACCGAGCATGAACTACGTGGAGAGAGCGCAACATTAGTGCATACACCCATAGGAAGGCTCCCACACTTTCTTGTGTTTTATCTCCAGGTTCCCCAACATGTTCTTAAGGAGATAAGCTGGAGCAAAAATTTCCTCCATATTTAGATCAGAGAGAAGGGAGAAGCAACCATCTTGAAGCAATCTTAGAGCTTTGGTTCTCTGACAAAAGGCCTGTCCTCAAGGGAAACTCTTTTTACCAGAGTCCAATTTGGATTTTACCAAAATCTAACCTAGTCTGAGGAAGGAAAATACCTGAATTTGCTCCCTCTAGCCTTCCTGTCTCACCTCGGGGAAAGGAAAAACATAAACCCAAACTGAGAAGCACTTATGAAGGTCATAGTTCAGAGACATGGTCTTAGTAAAAGACTACAGCCTCACCACACAGACTTACAATCACATCAGTGGGGCTCCTGAAAAATGATAGGAAATTACATCTCAAATAACTAGTCCTTATTTAAGAAGGACTCTCTAGGGAAACCCAAAGACAACAAAGGAAACAAAACCAGGGACACAGGAGGAAGCTTGCCTGTGATACTACACCTGAAGTATGGAGCAAACACAGCCTCTTAGCCAGATAAGCATAAAACCTCGGACTGAAGGATTATTTACTTCCATTCCTTTTACTTAGTAAGTCATACCTGGCTTTCTTTCTTTCTTTCTTTTTAAAAAAAATTTTTTTAATTAACATATAATGTACTATTAGCCCTGGGGAGCATACCTGGCTTTCAATGGAAAATTGTAAGGCAGGCTAAGCAGCCAAAAGAAAAAAAAAAAGTCTGAAAAGACAAAACAAGTATCAGAACCAGGCTTATGTATGGCTGAGATTTTGGAATTCTGATAAATATGCTAAGGGTCCTAATGGAAAAATTGACAACATCCTAGAACAGATGGATAACTTGAGCAGATATGTGAAAACTCTAAGGGAATCAAAATGAAATGCTGGAAATCAGAAAACATTAACAGAAAACATTAACAGAAATGAAGGGGGTTCATCAGTAGATTGTAAAGTATCAGTGAGCTTAAAGATAAGTCAATAGAAAGTTGACCTGAAAAGGAAAAAAAAAAGAATGTAAAAAAAGAGAAAAGCTGAATACCTCTTATACTCAAAAATAATACTGTCCATCCTGTCTAATGTACATGCTTGTGGGAGTTGATTACTTAAAACTGTAATATCCATATAGTTTTGGAGCTTGCTTCATTTATCCAACATGTGTTTTTTTTTCCAGAAAATAATTATATGCCATCATTTATTACATTATTTTATTCAAGTCTGCCATCTCCCCCTTCCAGCCTGTTATGCCTCCTCAGTCTTAACAACACCGTTTCTTTCAACAACATCTGCAACAATGGAGCATGTGAATCTTTACATCCATCACACTCTTCAGTGTTAAAACAAAAACCTAAAAAGATAGTCCCATGTTAGAGATACGCCATTGCTTATAAAAACAACTACTTTTTATTTTTAAATTTCACATATACATTATCCCCCAGTATAGGAATGTGTCTGTGCAAGGTTGATAGAGACAAATTGTGGATATCAACAGAAATGCTGAATATTAACATTGTCACTCCTGGGAACACTCTGCTTTCAGTATTTAGTTTTTTGTCAACACTGAATTTAGCAAGCATATCCCAGAAAGGAATGGAAACGACAAAGTCCAGGCAAATTGCAGAAACTTTCCATTAGTAATGAAAGAAAAATAAGGAATTATAATGTTGAAAGTTGTAGAGTATTCAACTGCAATAATACTTATACGAAGGGTATATTGAAATATTTAAATTCCACTAGGGCTGTGGACCAATTGAGGTAATGTTTGAAAAATGTTAACAGAAAAAACTTTATAAGCGTGAACTAGCTCTCCCTGCTTGGTTTGTATTTTATGGTTAGAATGGTTTGGGAGAGAAAAAGACACAAAAATAAGGAAATAAGGGTTCTTTCAAAGGAATAAACCCAGATTTTCAAGCCGGTCTCTGTTTTAATTACATGGTATCAGCCATTCGATTCTTCGGAAAAACATGGCTTAGATACGGGAGAAATTAAGATGGGATCAGATTGGGCGCCTGGGTGGCTCAGTGGGTTAAGCCGCTGCCTTTGGCTCAGGTCATGATCTCAGGGTCCTGGGATCGAGTCCCACATCGGGCTCTCTGCTCAGCGGGGAGCCTGTTTCTCTCTCTCTCTCTCTCTCTGCCAGTCTCTCTGCCTACCTGTGATCTCTCTCTGTCAAATAAATAAATAAATAAAATCTTAAAAAAAAAAAAAAAAAAGAAATGTTTAAAAAAAAAAAAAAGATGGGATCAGATTATGAGACTGTTCCTCAGTTCTTTTTATTTCAAGTTTTTATTTGAATTCTAGTTACTGAGCATATAGCGTAATACTGGTATCAGGAGTAAATTAGTGATTCATCAGTTAATGTACAATACCCAGTGCTCATCACAACACATGCCCTCCTTAATATCCATCACCCACTTACCCCTTCCCCCAGCAACCCTCAGTTTGTTCTGTGTAGTTAAGAGAACTATGGTTTGCTCCTCAGTGGGTCTTTTATTGGTATTCTGACTTCTTTTATTGGTATCCTTAGCACCTCAAGAGTAGGTTTAGAAGTTTATATATATGACAACCTTGAAAATAAGGAGAGGGTGAAATGGATCATACTGTATGGCTTCTTATGTGATCTGGATTTAAAAATATTTTTGTCCAGTTTGTTTATTTTCAAGCTATACTTCCATGACAACAGAAATTATAGATACAAAATTTAATCTTAGATTTTAACTGGTAAGCTTTAAAAAAAAACAAACTAAAAATCTTTGAACTTTGTTTCCTTCTCCCTTATTTGTTTTCTCCAGTAAAAATAGCTTCCATCCTGTCATGACCCTAGGCACACCACTCATTTATTCTAATTTCTTGATTCCATTGTTAAGTCAGAAAAACCTTAACACTGAGGTTTTACTTAAAATGATTTTTGTCTGCTGAGACAGTAAAATACAGTTCCAAATCAAATTTGTTTGCATATTACACATGTATAGATATGCTTATATATATATATATTCTATGTCAATGCTTTATACTTTCATATAAGGAAAAGAAACTCTGTAGGTTGTATTTATATTTAATTTTGCCAAAAATTCTAAATATTTCTTTGATGGCACTTGCCTCTTGGTCAACTTGAGGGGAGCTTTATAAAACTAATTCACATTTTTTAATTTGCTAGTCTCTTTCTAGTCTATTTGATACTCTTTTCATTCAAGGGTATTTTAGTAATCAGATGTTAAGTGTGCACTATGTTAAGGTCTTTGCCTTGGAGTCACTGACCAGGTATAATCTCTCATGGAACAGTAATAACATATAGAAACAACTTGTAAGTACTATTAAAATGTATCACCTCCCTGAAAACCTAGAGAATATTACAGTTGTCTTTTGTCTTTTTTTTCCTTAATAAATACATTTATATGTATTTTTTGCTCTCCTGAAGAATCTAAGATTTTGTAGTATTGTTCATTACTCAGTGTAGATCACCTTTTTTTTTTTTTTTTCTTTTTGAAGAACTATAATTGTGGTATTTGAAAGGCTCTGGCAAGGGAAGAAATTTTTCTGGTGATCACTGTTTTACATTTGCAGAATCTGATACTGAGGATAGCCCTATTTCAAGAGAAATAACATTCTCTGTAATCCATGTAGTGGTCTTTCTTTTACTCTCCCATCCTCATGCCTCTGTTGCCTTGAGCCACTTTTTGGAAGAGGGGGAAAAAGGGATGACTGGTCTACCTAACTTGGCCTTGTGGGTGGATCCCATTGCTAGTAAAACACATGAAGGATGCTGCCAAAGTCCACTGATGATCATGGCATGGGAGCTATAACCTCTGTACTCTAGATTCTGCTGTAAACGCCTATTCCCAAAATAAATATAGAGACCATTAAGAGAAATTTGAGGAATTTCCTCCAGGCTTCAGGTAGCTGACCGAAGTTAGTTATTAGTTGTGTAGATGGAAGATAAGGTGCTTAGCTACTTGACTTCTTGTCACATCAGGATCACTTAGTTTGCTTAGGTTGTGGTGTAGAATGGGTACAGGTTCCACCTGACCATGTTAAACTTTAATTTCTCCATTTTCTGTCCCTTTCCCTCAGTCATCTCCCTTTAACCTTTTTCCCTCTGGTCTGGACGGCCCCCTTCCCCACCCTAAGCACACATATAAACAGATACATGGGATTTCCCAACCTCTCTGATCCCATTTAACTCTTATGTCTCAGATTTTGCAGCCTACAGCAGTAGCTAAAAGCTTTTCTCCCTTATGTTGGTGGTTTCCTGGTGGCCCTGCAGAGGGCGACACTTTGTACTAACATTTGTGTCTTTGGGCTGTGTTAGAGACATGTAATGAGGACTTTTTAAAAAAATTTATTTAGAAAGAGGAAATAGATGATATTGTGGAGCAGGGGTTTTCACTCCAGGATTTAGCTTGTTTTCACCCAAATATCTGAAATCAAACACGCCTCCTGCTGTGATGACTCATTTATTTCTAAAGGTCCCCATCTGGTCTCTAGAAGAAATTCATATTCCTTCCATTAACATAACTTTGACCTTATTTGTAACAAACAAATAACTAATAACTCTGGCCTTATTATAACATAAGAGCATCTGCCTTTCCCTGCCCTGGGCTATGTTAAAAATTGTCTTATGTTAACAGACAAGGAAAGGTGCTATGCCTATTTGCTTCTGTTCAATTTCTAGACTTCTTCATGAATAATAGGGAAGGGAAAAATTGAATCCACCAAATCAGTTCATATAATTTGTCCAGTGTTGTCCTGACATTAGTAAGCCAGGAAACACAGACTCTAAGACAACCTTCTTTCTCTGTTCCCACTCAAGTCAGTATAGATATTATGTTCTATGTCAAATAGAAATATTTCCAGAAAACTTTATGAAATACTGTTTATTTTTTTTTTCAAACTTTTGAGATAATCTAGAACTAAAATTTGAGATGCTTTTATGGAGAGAGGACATACAATAGGATAATCTACAAAACAGTTTAGAACATCTATGCTCTGTATTCATTGGGAATAATGAAGATTGTCTTCTCAGTCATCAGAGTCTTTTGAAGTTATTTTCGGTAAATATTGGAAAAAATAAAAGTACTCACAGCTGCTATTCTGAAAGAATGAATATTTTCACAAATAGATATGATTAGTCAATTTTTGGAAGTTACACCAAAAATGCTACATTTTTTTTAAAGAAAAGTGAACTTTACATATAAAACTGTTAGTAAAAACAAAAACAAACCTCAAGACCTTGGGCTATTTATATTATTTTGATAAATAATATGTATCAGACTTTAATTTTTCTGAATACCCTTATATTTCTCTCCTTAATCTATGGTGTTCTGGTTTTGCTTCTTTCTGATTAGCTGAAGCTTTCCATTTGAGCCATAAGTCTTCACTAATTTCTGCTGTTGACAATTGTAGCGTAGGAACTATTCCTTATTCCTACTACCTACCATTCCTATATCCTCCCTTTCATTTTTCTCTATATTTCTTATTTTTTTTTCAAAGATTTTTAATTTATTTGACAGAGATCACAAGTAGGCAGAGAGGCAGGCTGACAGAGAGGAGGAAGCATGCTCCCTGCTGAGCAGAAAGCCTGATGCGGGGCTCTAACCCAGGACCCTGGGATCACGACCTGAGGCGGAAGCAGAGGCTTTAACCCACTGAGCCACCCAGGTGCCCTGTCATTTTTCTCTGTAATTCTTAATGGCTTTTTTTTTCTTTGCTTATTTTCTGGACCCTTTTATGACCAAATACTCTTCTCTTTACTAACTGCTATTCTTCTAAAATTGTCTAACTATATTTTTATTTAGTTGCCTGATTTTTATCTCCTTTCCAAAGGTCTTAGAGTGGGGAGGGTAGTGATCTAATGATGTTACATAGAGATAACAGGAATTGCATCTTCTCTCCCAAATGAAGTATCATTGTCCATTTTGTGAGTAGTTGAGTGATTACCTACAATGTTATGTACCAGGTTGTGCCAGAGGCCCTGGGGATACAAAGATAAACATATCATTGTTTGTGAAATCAGAAACCTTTTAAAGTAAGCTCAAGAGAAATGTCTGATTCCTGTAATTGCTTGGTTTATGATGACAGAACATACATGGCCTAGAATTCATTATGATGCCAAATGAGTGTTCTCCATATCCATATTTTAATCATATATGCTAAACCACTTCTTTGGATTTCAGAAGAGTGAAGTTATTTTGAATTGTGTTTTTAGTAACTGAGGAATTTTTGGTGTCTATTTATTTATGTATTTATTTTTAAAAATTTTTAATAAACATATAATGTATTTTTAGCCCTAGGGGTACAGGTCTGTGAATTGCCAGGTTTACACACTTCACAGCACTCAACATAGCACATACCCTCCCCAGAGTCCATAACCCCACCACCCTCTCCTGAATCCCCTCCTCTGGCACCCTCAGTTTGTTTGGGGACATTAAGAGTCTCTTATGGTTTGTCTCTCTCCTGATCCCATTTTGTTTCATTTATTCTTTTCCTACCCCCCAAACCCCCCACCTTGCATCTCTACTTCCTCATATCAGGGAGATCATATGATAGTTGTCTTTCTCCGATTGACTTATTTCACTAAGCATAATACCCTCTAGTTCCATCCACGTCATTGCAAATGGCAAGATTTCATTTCTTTTGATGGCTCCATAGTATTCCATTGTGTATATATACCACTTCTTCTTTATCCATTCATCTGTTGATGGGCATCTAGGTTCTTTCCATAGTTTGGCTATTGTGGACATTGCTGCTATAAACATTCGGGGGCTCATGCCCCTTCGGGTCACAACATTTGTATCTTTAGGGTAAATATCCAGTAGTGCAATTGCTGGGTCATAGGGTAGCTCTATTTTCAACTTTTTTGAGGAACCTCAATGCTGTTTTCCATAGTGGTTGTAACAGCTTGCATTCCCACCAACAGTGTAGGAGGGTTCCCCTTTCTCTGCATGCTCTCCAGCATCTGTCATTTCCTGACTTGTTAATTTTAGCCATTCTGACTGGTGTGAGATGGTATCTCATTGTCGTTTTGATTAGTATTTCCCTGGTGCCAAGTGGTGTGGAACATTTTTTCATGTGTCTGTTGGCCATCTGGATGTCTTCTTTGCAGAAATGTCTGTTCCTATCCTCTGCCCATTTCTTGATTGGATGATTTGTTCTTTGGGTGTTGAGTTTGCTAAGCTCTTTATAGATTTTGGATACTAGCTCTTTATCTAATATGTCGTTGGCAAATATCTTCTCCCATTCTGTCAGTTGTCTTTTGGTTTTGTTAATTGTTTCCTTTGCTGTGCAAAAGCTTTTGATCTTGATGAAGTCCCAATAGTTCATTTTTGCCCTTGCTTCCCTTGCCTTTGGCGATGTTCCTAGGAAGAAGTTGCTGCGGCTGAGCTCAAAGAGGTTGCTGCCTGTGTTCTCAAGGATTTTGATAGATTCCTTTCCAACACTGAGGTCCTTCATTAATTTTGAGTCTATTTTCTTGTGTGGTATGAGGAAATGGTCCAGTTGCATTTTTCTGCATGTGGCTGTCCAATTTTCCCAACACCATTTGTTGAAGAGGCTGTCTTTTTTCCATTGAACATTCTTTCCTGCTTTGTCAAAGATTAGTTGACCATAGAGTTGAGAGTCTATTTCTGGGCTCTCTGTTCTGTTCCATTGATCTGTGTGTCTGTTTTTGTGCCAGTACCATGCTGTCTTGATGATGACAGCTTTGTAATAGAGCTTGAAGTCCGGAATTGTGATGCCACCAACCTTTGGCCTTCTTTTTCCATATTCCTTTGGCTATTCGAGGTCTTTTCTGGTTCCATATAAATTTTAGGATTATTTGTTACATTTCTTTGAAAAAAAATGGATGGGATTTTGATAGGGATTGCATTAAATGTGTAGATTGCTTTAGATAGCATAGACATTTTCACAATATTTGTTCTTCCAATCCAGGAGCATGGAACATTTTTCCATTTCTTTTGTGTCTTCCTCAATTTCTTTCATGAGTACTTTATAGTTTTCTGAGTATAGATTCTTTGCCTCTTGGGTTAGGTTTATTCCTAGGTATCTTACAGTTTTGGGTGCAATTGTAAATGGGATTGACTCCTTAATTTTTCTTTCTTCTGTCTTGTTGCTGCAAAGAAATGCAACTGATTTCTGTGCATCGATTTTATATCCTGACACTTTACTGAATTCCTGTACAAGTTCCAGCACTTTTGGAGTGGAGCCTTTTGGGTTTTCCACATATAGTATCATATCATCTGCAAAGAGTGATCGTTTGACTTCTTCTTTGCCAATTTAGATGCCTTTAATTTCTTTTGGTTGTCTGATTGCTGAGGCTAGGACTTGTAGTACTACGTTGAATAGCAGTGGTGATAACACTCATCCTTGCCATGTTCCTTACCTTAGTGGAAAAGATTTCAGTTTTTCTCCATTGAGAATGATATTTGCAGTGGTTTTTTCGTAGATGGCTTTGATAATATTGAGGTATGTGCCCTCTATCCCTATACTTTGAAGAGTTTTGATCAGGAAGGGACTGCACTTTGTCAAATGCTTTTTCAGCATCTATTGAGAAAGTCATATGGTTCTTGTTCTTTCTTTTATTAATATATTGTATCACATTGATTGATTTGTGGATGTTGAACCAACCTTGCAGCCCTGGAATAAATCCCCCTTGGTCATGGTGGATAATCCTTTTAATGTACTGTTGAATCCTGTTGGCTAGTATTTTGGTGAGAATTTTTGCATCTGTGTTCATCAAGGGGATCTTTGTCCGGTTTTGGGATCAAGGTGATGCTGGCCTCATAAAATGAGTTTGGAAGTTTTCCTTCCATTTCTATTTTTTGGAACAGTTTCAGGAGAATAGGAATTAATTCTTCTTTAAATGTTTGGTAGAATTCCCCTGGGAAGCTGTCTGGCCCTGGGCTTTTGTTTGTTTGGGGATTTTTGATGACTGTTTTAATCTCCTTACTGGTTATGGGTCTGTTCAGGTTTTCTATTTCTTCCTGGTTCAGTTGTGCCTTTGTTGTGTCCCACAGATTTTGAATGATTGTGTTTTCATTATCATTTGTTTCCATGAGTTTTTTCAATTCTTCTTTAATTTCCTGGTTGACCCATTCATTCTTTAGAAGGATGCTGTTTAGTCTCCATGTATTTGGATTCTTTCCAAATTTCCTCTTGTGATTGAGATCTAGCTTCAGAGTATTGTGGTCTGAAAATATGCTGCAGGGAATGATTCCAATCTTTTGATTCTGGTTGAGACCTGATTTATGACCCAGGATGTGATCTATTCTGGAGAATGTTCCTTGTGCATTAAAGAAGAATGTGTTTTTTGTTGCTTTGGGATGGAATGTTCTGAATATATCTGTGATGTCCATGTTTTCCAGTGTGTCATTTAAGGCCTTTATTTTCTCATTGATCTTTTGCTTGGATAATCTGTCCATTTCAGTGAAGGGAGTGTTAAAGTCCCCTACTATTCCTGTATTATTGTTGATATGTTTCTTTGATTTTGTTATTAATTGGTTTATATAGTTGGCTGCTCCCATGTTAGGGGCATAGATATTTAAAATTGTGAGATCTTCTTGTTGGACAGACCCTTTGAGTATGATATAGTGTCCTTCCTCATCTCTTCTTGTAGTCTTTGGCTTAAAATCTAATTGATCTGATGTAAGGATTGCCACCCCTGCTTTCTTCTGATGTCCTTTAGCATGGTAAATTGTTTTCCACCCCCCCACTTTCAATCTGGAGGTGTCTTTGGGTCTAAAATGAGCTTCTTCTAGTTAGCATATTGATGGGTTTTTTTTTAATCCATTTTGATACACTGCGTCTTTTAATTGGGGCATTTAGCCCATTTACATTCAGGGTAACTATGAGAGATATAAATTTAGTGCCATTGTATTGCCTATAAGGTGACTGTTACTGTATATTGTCTCTGTTCCTTTCTGATCTACTACTTTTAGGATCTTTCTTTGCTAGAGGACCCCTTTCAATATTTCCTGTAGAACTGGTTTGGTGTTTGCAAATTCTTTCAGTTTTTGTTTTTCCTGGAAGCTTTTGATCTCTTCTTCTATTTTCAATGATAGCCTCGCTGGATATAGTATTCTTGGCTGCATGTTTTTCTTGTTTAGTGCTCTGACTATATCATGCCAGTTCTTCCTGGCCTGCCAGGCCTCTGTGGATGTCTTCTGCCAATCTAATGTTTTTACCCTTGTATGTTATAGACTTCTTTTCCCGGGCTGCTTTCAGGATTTTCTCTTTGTCACTAAGACTTGTAAATTTTACTATCAGGTGACGAGGTGTGGACCTACTCTTATTAATTTTGAGGGGGATTCTCTGTACCTCCTGGATTTTGATGCTTGTTCCCTTTGCTGTATTAGGGAAATTCTCTCCAATAATTCTCTCCAATATACCTTCTGCTCCCCTCTCTCTTTCTTCTTCTTCTGGAATCCCAATTATTTTCATGTTGTTTTGTCTTATGGTATCACTTATCTCTCAAATTCTCCCTTTGTGGTCCAGTAGTGTTTTGTCTCTCTTTTGCTCAGCTTCTTTATTCTCTGCCATTTGGTCTTCTATATCACTAATTCTTTCTTCTGCCTCATTTATCTTGGCAGTAAGAGCCTCAATTTTTTATTGCACCTCATTAATAGCTCTTTTGATTTCAACTTGGTTAGATTTTAGTTCCTTTATTTCTCCAGAAAGGGCTTTTGGCTCTCCAGACGTGTTTCTCTGATATCTTCCATGCCTTTTTGAGCCTGGCTAGTGCCTTGAGAATCGTCATTCTGAACTCTAGATCTGACATATTACCAATGTCCGTATTGATTAGGTCCCTAGCCTTCGGTACTGCCTCTTGTTCTTTTTTTTGTGGTGAGTTTTTCCGCCTTGTCATTTTGTTCAGGTAAGAATATATGAAGGAACAAATAAAATACTAAAAGGGTGGCAGAGACCCCAGGAAAATGTGCTTTAACCAAATCAGAAGAGACCCCAAATCATGGGGGGAAGACAGGGGGTAAAAAGAAGTACAGGGAAAAAAAAATCTAAAAAAAAAAAATACAAATAAAGAAAACATAAAAAACAAAAACAAAAACAAAAAATACACATACATTAGACTGGTGACTAGAATAGGGTTACCCACTTAATTTTGAGAGTATTTTGGTCTCTTAGAAGAAACTACCTCCCAAAATTTTAAAGAATAAAAAACATATATAAGGGTAAACACAATGAAGGGATGGAATATGACTATAAGGATGCAAAAAAAATTTTTTTTAAATCTCTAAAAAAAGGAGTTGATAGGTAAGTTGGTTGGGAGAATAAAGAAAAAGAAAGTTGAGAGAATTTGCTTGGCCTGGAGACTAGAAAAAGCTCAGTGCTAGATTTAGGGTGTATTTTGATCTATTAAAAGAAGTTATACCCCAAATTTTTTAGAAGAAAAAGCCCTATGTGTATACAAAAAATTAAGTTAGATACAATGAAGGATAAAATTTGACTATAATAATGAAGGTTCAAAAAAGATTATTATTTTTTTTAATGAAAGTTATTGTTAAGATAAATTAGTTTAAAAACATTAAAAGAGGAAAGAGTAAAAGTTAAAAAAAATTTAGAAGAAGAAAAATAAGTGAAATTTAAAAAAATTAATTAACTTTGCAAGACTAAAGAATCACTGGGAGAAAGCCATGAATTCCATGCTTTGCTTTTTCCTCTTCTGTAATTCCGCTGTTCTCCTTGATAAGTGAACTTGGTCTTGGCTGGATTTCTTTTTGATCTTCTGGGGGAGAGGCTTGTTGTAGTGATTCTCAAGTGTCTTTGCCCGAGGCGGAATTGCACTGCTCTTACCAGGGGCCGGGCTATGTAGTCCGCTCAGGTTTGCTTTCCGGAACTTTTGTTTCCTGAATGCTTTCCATAGAGTTCCGAAGGACAGGAATGAAAATGGCGGCCTCCCAGTCTCTGGCCAGAGGACCTGAGAGCTCAGGGCCCCTCTCCTCAATGAACCCTCAGAGAAAAGTGCGCAATCACTCCCGTCTCCCTGGCCTCTGGCCGTGCTTGGAGAAAATTGCTCAATCACTCCCATCTTCCTGGCCTCTGGCCGTGCTTGGAGAAAATTGCTCAATCATTCCCATCTCCCTGGCCTCTGGCTGTGCTTCGAGCTCACCCAACCTGTGACCAAGCATCTCAGTCTCCGGCGCACAGCTTTGCCTGGAGTCTCTGAACCCTGCAGATCCCTGGGCTCCTCCAGGGGTGGTCTCCCTGGATCTTGTGGGGACCCCACTCACAGAGCAGTGGCCTGTGCCACGGATTATGGTTCAAGGTAACCCCAAGTTGAGAGCTCACTCCTCGGATCTGTTTCTGTAGCCAGCTTCCCCGCTCTAATACCTGTAAGCTCCGTGACACTCAGACACCCCCGATCCTTCTATGACACCACAGGACCTTAGGCCATGCTGTCCCTGCGTGGGCTTCACCTCGGTTTAGCCTCTGGAGCGATGTCCCTCAGTGGAGCAGACTTTTAAAAGTACTGATTTTGTGCTCTGTGGCTCTGCCACTTGCCAGGAGTTGGCCCCTCCCGAGGAGGTCAATCTTTCCATCGCTTTGGATTCACTTCTCTGCCGGTCCTACCTTTCAGAAAGTGTTCGATTTTCTGTTTCTAGAATTGTTGCTCTTCTCTTGGATCTCCTGTTGGATTTGTAGGTGTTTGGAATGGTTTGATAAACTATCTAGCTGATCTCCTGCTACTTTTCTGCCATCTTGACTCCTCCCCCCGAATTTTTGGTTTCTTGACCTTTTTTTAGATTTTGTTTTTTGGTGAAAATCAAATGTATGACACATTTCATAGCTTTTTATAAATGATTTGGCTAGGAGATGGGAAATGTTAGGAAGTTTGATTATCATGATACAGCAATTAGAAGATAAGAATGGTGGTCAAGGTTTAGATTCATTTTTATGTAAAATAATTATAGAATAAAAAGTATGCTCATTTTTCTAATTTTGTTCATTTGACAAACACAATGGTATTTTTTAGATTATTGGAAAAAAGTTAGTTTAAATTTATTAATTGCCTACTATATGACAATTGTTCTGCCTTGCTTGTGTTACCTTATTAAACATCCTAGCTGAGCTGTTGCTTTGATGTCAAGTACTTAGCTGGTCTGTTCTATATTCCGTATGATATTAGTAACTTAAGTGTTAGAAATAAATAACCCAGTTAAAATTTGTAGTTTTTATCTAAGTATTTTTGTGCATGGGCAATCTTTTTTTGGTGATTACTTTATGTGTATATCTTAAAAGTTCCTTTAGAGGGGCGCCTGGGTGGCTTAGTGGGTTAAAGCGTCTGCCTTTGGCTCAGGTCATGATCCCAGGGTCCTGGGATTGAGTCCCGCTTTGGGCTCTCTGTGTGGCAGGGAGCCTGCTTCCTCCTCTCTCTCTGCCTGCCTCTCTGCCTACTTGTGATCTCTGTCAAATAAATAAAGGAATAATCTTTAAAAAAAAAGTTTCTTTAGAAATCATTGACACAGCTAAGCGTTTCCTCAAACTCTCCTCTTCCGCAACCCCTTTGGGTGCTGCAATTTATAATACCCTTTCTTATTTCTTGTTAATGCAAAACTAGTCCCCACTTTCACTTTTTTTCTAGTGTCAGTACTAGGTAAAGAATACAGTATTAGGACTAGAAATCATAAGAATTCACAAAAAAGGATACTGCCATTTCCCATTCGACTACTGTTCTGAAAGGTGGTTTTCCTAAAATCCTGCTCTTATTCCTTAATACTGTTTAACTCACAGTCCTTGATCTCTTGTGTTTGCTGGAGTGCTTGCTGGGATGAAAGTTTCTAAAATAAAGGTCAAATTTACTTGCCTCATTCATTATCCTTTGTATGTATGTATTTTCCTTGTAGGTGCAAATGAGGTGGAAAGTGAAATGAGTTTTTGTTGTTGGCAGTAACCAGTCTAAGAAAACATCTAAAAAAGGTTCTCATTTACAGAAAGGATTATGGGGGGAAATTCTATAAAAGTAAGGTTATTTCTGCAGTAGATTAAGAAAGAAACTCTGGTTAAAAAAAGTAGTCCAGTTCCTAGGCCACAGGAAATAAAGTACGTAATTCAGTAGCTAAGCACACAGAAGAGGGTAATCGGAACCAGGAGACTAAGACGTGTTCTATGTCTTACTAAAAAATGAATATTTTCCTCTAACCTCTTGAAAATACACTTCTTACACATCACTGGTCCACTTCTCTTTTCAGTTGTCTTGTTGGATCTCTTGCTTCAAGTGTCAGAATTCACCAACACAAAATAGGCGTGGGTCACTTTTCAGGAGGTCCAATAAATAATGACATTATTTCTAGCTTTAGAAGTGCCCCTGAAGCTAATTGGCTTTGTCATCATTTTTAAAGTCCATAACAGATTCTCCTTCCAAAACGTAGTCTCACTATTTAACACCATACCTATGTGTTCACCTTTAGAAAATTATTTCTTAGAGGCTTTCTGGGTTTCAAAGAAGTATTAAAAGACATATTTCCTTAAGGTTGTTAGCGCATGAGTGATTATGACATATCTAAGAACAGATTGTTAAAGAATATATTATAAGTAACTAGAGAGGTCATGCTATCCCCCAGCTCCAATAGTTTTACTAATTCCAATAAACACATTACTCATTTTAGTTTTTACATAATTTATATTAAGTTTATGAATATAAACTGTATCAGGATTACTGACACTGATGTCTAAAGTAATTCAACATAAATATTTTAAAGATAACATTTAGGCACGATTTAAGTAATTTCATCAGAAAATTTTAGGCACTATTTAATATTGTATCCAACTCAGTTTTCCTTGATAAATTAACCATGTTCTCTTCCTAGTATGACCCATCTATTGTTTTTCTTTCCTACTGTCCTCTGTCATGATAACTTTTAATTAATGAACAAATTTTAACAGAGTAACACTTCATTCTAGGTAATGAGTTAAGAGTATAGCACTAATCAGTCAGTACATATCCAGCCCCTGCCTTCCACATATACACAAAGTGACAGAGATTTTTTGGTTGCTTGCTAATAACGACATCCTTATCCTGATAACATCTCTCAGTGGCTAGATAAAATTGCTGTAATGACTTCTACTAAAAATATCTCTACTTGAGAAGAAGCATTCGTCAACACAAAAAAGGCTGTATATGACAAGCCTGACAAGCCCACAGCTAATCTCCTACTAAATCGTGAAAAACTGAAAGCTTTTCGTTTAAGATAAAAAACAGGACAAGGATGCCTGCTCTTACCACTTTTATTCTACATATTATTGGAAGTTCTAGTCAGAGCAATCAGGCAAGAAAAAGAATTTCATCGAAACTGGAAAGGAAATAGTAAAACTGTCACTATTTTTAGATGACATGACAGTAGATGTAGAAAACCTCATACTCCAAAAATACTGTTAGAACTAATAGGTACAGAAAAGTTCTGCAATACGAAATCAGCCTACAGAACACGATTTCTTTTTTTTTTAAAGATTTTATTTATTTATTTTACAGAGAGAGATCACAAGAGGGCAGAGAGGCAGGCAGAGAGAGAGAGAGGAGGAAGCAGACTCCCCGCTGAACAGAGAGCCCGATGCGGGACTCAATCCCAGGACCCTGAGATCATGACCTGAGCCGAAGGCAGCGGCTTAACCCACTGAGCCACCCAGGCACCCAAACTATTTCATTTTTTATACACTAACAATGAACTACCAGAAAGAGAAATTGAGGAAACCATCTCATTAAAGATTTCATCAAAAAGGATAAAATATATAGGAATAAATTTAACCAATAAAGTGAAACTCTACACAGAAAACCATTAAGATGATGATGAAAAGAACTTGAAGACAAATAATGAGGGGCACCTATTGGCCCAGTCAGTTAAGCATCTGCCTTTGGCTCAGGTTTTATCATGGGGTCCTGGGACCAGGCCCCATGTAGGGCTCCCTGCTCAGTGGGGAGTCTGCTTCCCCACTCAGGGCCTCCCCCTGCTCATGTTCTCTCTCTCTCTCAAATAAATAAAACTTAAACAAATGGTGAAAAGATATTCCTGCTCATGGATTGGAAAAGTTAATGTTGTTAAAGTGTCCATACTAGGGGCCCCTGGGTGGCTCAGTGGGTTAAAGCCTCTGCCTTTGGCTCAGGTCATGATCCGAGGGTCCTGGGATTGAGCCCCGCATTGGGCTGTCTGCTCAGCAGGGAGCCCCTCTGCTGACTTGTGATCTCTGTCAAATGAATAAATAAAATCTTAAAAAAAAAAAAAAAAGTGTCCATAGTACCCAAAGAAATTTATGTATTCAAAATTCCAATGGCATTTTTTACAGAAATAGGATAAACAATCCAAATATATATGTGGAACCACAGAATAACCAAATAAAGCAATATGCTCCATGGATTCAAAGTCTATTAGAAAGCTATAGCAGAGGCTCCTGGGTGGCTCAGTTGGTTAAGCGACTGCCTTTGGCACAGGTCATGATCCTGGAGTCCCAGGATCGAGTTCCACATCGGGCTCCCAGCTCCATGGGGAGTCCCCTTCTCTCTCTGACCTTCTCCGTTCTCATGCTCTCCTTCACTCTGTCTCTCAAATAAATAAATAAAATCTCTAAAAGAAAGAAAGAAAGAGAAAGAATGCTATAGTAATCCAGACAGTAGAGGATGGGTGTTAAAAAAACACAGAGCTCAGTGGAACAGATAAGAGTTCAGAAATACACCATGCACTTGATTAATTTATAGCAAAGGGACCAAGAATATACAATGAGGAAAAGACCATCTCTTCAATAAATGGTGTTGAGAAAATTAACCAAGTATAGGTCAAAGGATGAAAACTGCAAAACTGCTTGTTTTAAGCAACAAACAACAATTAACTCACAATGGATTTAAGAAACAAAGCAAATGAACAAAGGGAAAAAAAGACAAATTACGAAACAGACTTTGAACTCTATAGAACAGATGTTAACCAGAAGGGAAGTGGATAGGGGGATGGGTGAAATAGATGAAGGGGATTAAAAGCACTTGATGAGCACTGAGTAATAGATAGACTTGTTAAATCACTGCACTGTATTCTTGAAACCAATAACCTTACTGTAAAAAACTTTTTTTTTTTAAATCAAGGCTTGTTAATGGAGAAAAATATCTACCGACCTTTCAAGGCACAGCTTCAGTATCCTACCCATCTACTTTGGGAAATTGTGTATTAAACAACCTCAGGGACTCACAGTACAGATTAGGGTACTAACACATCTGAAGAAAATATGCATGGATGAGGAAAATGTGGTATCTGTATATTATAGAATATTATGCAGGTATAAAAAATAATGGGCTTTTGGTATTTGTGACAACATCAATGGACCTTGAGGATATTATGCTAAGTGAAAGAAATCAGAAAAATACAAATACCATATGATCTCACTTATGTATGGAAGCTTAAAAAAATTGAAATTTGTAGGTGTATAGAATACATTGGTGTTTGCCAGAGCTGGTTGGGAGAGGTGTGCAAAAGGCGTGAAGATAGTAGAAAGGTAAAACCTTCTAGTTATGAGTTAAGGGGATTTGATGTATACCATGGTAACCATAGTTAATGATACTGACTGCATATTTGAAAGTTGGTAGGAGTAGATCCCGAAAGTTCTTATTATGAGGATAAACCCTCTATGTGTGGTGATGGGTATAAACAGACTTACTGTGGTGATGGTTTAACAACACAGGTGACCCTTAACAATATGGGGGTTAGGTAAGCCAAGCTTCTTCCCCTCCCCTTGTGCAGTGAAAATCTACCTACAACTTTTGACTCCTCCCAAACTTAACTACCAATAGGTTACTGCTAACTAGAAGCCCTATCAATAATTAAGAGTGTCCATTAACACTCTTTTTTTGTTATAGGTGTTATTTACTGTATCCTTACAATAAAGCAAGCTATAGAAAAACTAAGAATGAGAAGGAAGAGAAAATATATTTACAGTACTGTATTTATAAAAAAAAAATCCAGATATCTGGACAATTCCACTGGTGTTTTACAAGGTTCAAGAGTGTATACGAAGATGGAGTCATGTTTACACCTGAAATCAATATGTACCAATTGTACTTCAATAAAAATTTAAAATAAGTCTGTATTTATTATACAAAAATGACATACTAGTCACAAGTCAAACCAAATGAAAGGTGTAAACATTTGAAAGTCAAAGTCTCTCCACCTAAATAATATTGCTTAGAGGAGCACTACTACAAACTTAACATATACCTATCCAGAGTTCTTATGAAAACCAAAGTTTTACTTAAATGGGTTTCTACTGGCTGCGTCTGTTCTGTCTTTTCTAACTCAATATTATTTGGCTATTTTAAGAATTTCTATCTATTCCTTTCAATTACAATGGTTTCATTTTTACTGGTTGCATAGCATTCCACTGACTGGATTAATCATGTTCTGGTAGATATTAAGTCTTTTTCTCATTTTTCATTGATCTAAACAATGGTGAAAAAGAACACTGAGTTTCACCGATATTTTAGATCTTTGGTATTTGTCATTCTTATATTATGAATAAAGCAGGGCAATATTTCTAATAGGTTAGAAACCTTACAATCCAGTATGCAGGCTAGCTCTTGGTTGGTTTGCTAGGCTTGTGTTGTAAACTTGAAATCATTGCTACCCCCTTCTACTTTCTTCCTGTATAATATTCTTCCAGGGGAATCCTAGGAACAAATTTTTCAGGTTTTCTTTTCTTAATTGTTCTAAGATACACTCAGCAAATGAGAGGCATTCAAGTATTCTAGCTTTTAGAGAAAACTAAAATCAGAATTTAAAATTGGATAGTTTTGGTTGACTTGTGCTGCAATTAATTTTTTAAATGAATCAGTTTTGGTGATCTGACTTAATTGGCCTAATTTGAAGTTCTGATTCAGTTTGGGTCCGTGTACTACCACTCAACATTTATGATTGTTATACTGTATGGAAGTTTTGCAACTGACAGTTTTCAAATAGCTCCCCTAAAAACAGTGACAAGAAGCAACTTTCAAATTCATTGGTGATTTTGTGCTTTCAGGAATAGACAGTTTTTATGCTTCTCTTTTAGGCCCTATTTCTGCTGTTCTGTTGTGTAAGAGGTGCTTTATCAGTTGAAACAGGAACTGCGCTTGCAACCCAGCTGCATGTTGCCTTTTCATACCGATCTACTCTGTTGAAGTGTAGTGAACTTGGTCACTCTGAAATCCAGTTGGTAATCCAATAACTAAGTTTGTTGAAACCAGGCCTGATGGTAATATCGTCAGTTGACATAGGGTTATAGAAGAGATGGCAAATAATTCATTGAACTAGCCAAGATCACATTTCAGAAACAGGAATTCTCAAAACTTATTGGATTAAGATAACCCGTAGATTTTGAATACATTAAAGTTTTCTCCAGGTGCTTTTTTTTTTTTTTTTTTTTTTTTAAGATTTTATTTATTTATTTGTCAGAGAGAGAGAGAGAGAGAGAGAGCGAGCGTGCACTGGCAGATGGAGGCAGAGAGAGAAGCAGGCTCCCTGCCAAGCAAGGAGTTCGATGTGGGACTTGATCCAGGACGCTGGGATCATGACCAGAGCTGAAGGCAGCTCCGCAACCAACTGAGCCACCCAGGCATCCTGTCCAGGTGCTTTTTAATTTATTGATGAATCTACAGTAGTTCCATTGCTAAGAACATGCCATCATAGTGATAAAGGATTTTGCCCAAAAATATGCAAAAGGATTCATATGTTGAATATATCAGCGTATTCCATAATCTCAGTTGGATATCGTGATCATTTAAATACATGTTGGAAAATGAAATATATAAAAATGTCACATCACTGATTTGTAGAATGATAATATGTGATATAACTAGAAATTTACCTGGGAAGGTATGTGTGGTAAGGGATTTTCAGAATCCTTGAGAAATTTTTGGTTGAGTGTATTTCCTAAGGATTATGGATATCTTATATTTTAGATTTTGTATCAGACATGTTATGATAGTCCTGAACTGCTTTATTTATAAAGGAACTTAAGTAATCAAAATCTATCTTGAAAGAGTTGGTTCTTTTATACTTCAGGGGCCAATAATCTAAAGATAAGCAAAGCATCAGGATAGTGATTGTCTCTGAAGATTGCTGAGACAATTTAAAAAAATTTATGTATGGAAAAACAGAATAATGTAAATATTTCAAAATTTCAAATTCAGCTTTTCTATTTTTTCTTTATTCTGGTTATTTCAAGGAGGCATGTATGGTCAGATACTATGTATAAAAACTGAAGGAACCATAGTTTTCCTTGAGTGAAAGAAACATTTTCTCTAACTACAAGTTTATGGTAATTTTGTATCCTCCTTTTTTCCTTCAGAGATAATTAAGATAGCGTCTTGTTCTAAATAGTAGAGTATTATGAAATTTTAGTAGAATCACTGAGAATTAGGACTTACATGTGGTCTTGATTTAGGTCATGTTATTATCTGTTGGTCCTGCTATTTTTGTGAGCAAAGCTTAAAGTGAAAATTACTCTGTGGACTCTAATGAATCTCTGTATTTTGTAGACATTATGACAACTAATCCTATATTAATCCCATCAGATAAGAATTATTAGCATTTCAAAAATAAGAAAATAAAAGTTTGAAAGACTGTATAACTTGTATGAGCTACAAATTATCTAAGGGTGTCAGAATTGAAACTCAGTTCTATGCCCATCTAAAGCCCATGTTCAGAAACAGTAGTCATTACTAATTCTGTCATGTTTCTGCTCATAATCTTGGGACCGTTTTCTTAACATTGTTCATTTTTACCACTCACACTTTAAAATGTTTATTTGAGTAGGAAACAAATGCTATCAGTTTATCTTTATTGTTAATTCCCAAACCCATGATTTTGATCCTTTAGTTTTCCTTGTTATATTCTGAAGCCAGAGAGCCAGAAGTGGATTGAAAAATGGCTTGAAGTGACAAGTGCTTCCATTAGTCTTCCTTCTTTTTAGAAAACCAAAGAATGACATCTTTTTTCTTTCCATTGATCTCACTTGTAGGCAGGGGTAGGAATCACCAGATAGGACTGTTATATGAATAATGCATTTGCTATAAGATAGAATTTAAGAGTTAAATAACCTCTTGATTAACATCTAAATTTGTCATTTAAATATTTTTTAGGATTGCAATATTGGAGGATATTGAGCTTTCTCTTCTTTTTTTCTTACCTATTTCTGTAGTTGTAGATACCAACCTACATGCTTAAATCTGATAGATTATCTTCTAACTCAAAACATTTTTAAAAACTGGAAAATGAATCCTGGAACGTCGGCATCCAATTTCCTAACATCTCTACTTAGATACCTCATATCACTTATCCCAGTAACCACTATCCTAACACTAACCTACTATCCAAACATTTCAGCTTTAGAGCAGTCAACAAGATTAGTAATTACAGTAATTAACCACAATTATAATAAAAAACACATGAGATAACCACACAGTGGACCACAGACTTCCTCCACTCTGACCAATAAAGACCTTAGTCTCTTTGCTGAGCCATTCCACCAAAACAAATATGGTGTAGAGCAAGTACTGACATTTGACCAAATATATTAGCAGAACACAATGGAGAAGATGAGGGAAATAAACACTGTTTCAAGAAACAGGAAAAAGTGTACTGTAAAATATACTTTATAAACAAACTTTTATTTTATTTTATTTTATTTTATTTTTTAGAGATTTGACACAGAGAGAGAGAGAGAGACAACAAGAGAAGGCCATAGTAGGGGGCGTGGGAGAGGGAGAAGCAGGCTTCCTGCTGAGCCAGGAGCCCAATGTGGGGCTCGATCCCAGGAACCTGGGATCATGACCTGAGCTGAAAGCAGACATTTAACAGCTGAGCCACCCAGGTGCCCCAATAAACGAATTTTTAAGTTTCATCCTTCGTAATCTGTATGTTAACAGCATAGATGTAGATAGATAGTATGTGTATACACACAGGTAAACATACGTATTCTCATTTGTTAATAATGTCACCTTTTTATCTGCTATCCTAATATTGTCAGATTACATTTTTTGATGTTTCTATTAAAAACAAACGCTAAGTGAAGGGTCATAGATATTTTGATGTAGAGTGTGTCACCTTGATATGCACAGTAAAAATTTTAAAGAATCAATAACATTATTATTTAAAGTAACTTTTCTCTAGTCAAGTCTTCAAGTTTAACAAAAAGTCAAGTTGATAATGTAGTTAAGTATCAAGTTGATAATTTGTAGTTAATATAACTACAAATTACCTCTTTAATATGATTGTGATAATTTAAACATAGGCATGTACGTATATATGTTTATATGTGTACACGTGTGTGTATGCTTAACATGTAGGTTTTAATATGCTTATGCTTAGGTTTTAGTTAGGACTATGCTAGTATAAATATTCAAGATAGTTAAAGCAGATGATCATAAATTATGAATGGCTTTACTTGATATCATTTTGACTTAATGCCTCAGGATGTCCCCCAGAATTGAGGGGGTGTATTTGAAGAATCTGGTCTGCCATACGTTTTGTACCTGACCTAGTACCATTTCTATAGAGACCCATTGCCCGGAGATTGCTTTAGTTGTACATGCTGTGAAAGTGTTAAGCAACGTCACGATGAACACAGGCCAGACTAATAATCTCCCTGTGAAGTATTTTCCTAGTTTTAATGAGAGAGTGGTTTTTGAACTTCTGTGTGGAAGAAGTTACATTTTGAATAACTTTGAGTTTAGTCAGGAAAAAAAAAAGGTGAAAATGTTGGGAAAATGTGCTGTATTACTCAGAGGCAGCAAAGGCGAATCCTGGACAGCATTTTATCTTTTGTGTTTATCTTCTAGCCTCTTTCATACTATGTGTTAAGTGGTGTGTGTGGGTGGGGGGGAGCAGTGCTATTAAGTTAATATCCTAAGAGCCAGCAGTACAACCCCATTTAGAAGGGAGAAAATTTATTCCTTAAAAAAAAAACTTGATATGTAATTGGTGAGTTAATGTTTTTGAAAAACTTAGGTTTGCTAACCTATCATTTTCAGAAGTCCATCATAGAAATCTTTGGACAATTCTGTATTCTGTATGTCCTATATGTGAGAATTCTGTAAGATGAGCACATGTCCCATATCTAGGCACCTGGTTATAAGAAGAGAGCTATGTTGGTGTTAGGGAAGGATTATTGAGCTGGGATGGCTAGGTTAGATACCTAATGGGTTAATGTTTTACAGGGCCAAGGCATATAATCTTGGGGACATTTTCTACCAGACAAAATCATTTACATTTGTGTCATACAACAATCTACCAGTTAGCCTGTGACTTTGCCTTCTAATTAATAGTATATACTGTCAGTCAAAGATGCTGTCTCATAGGTAATTAAACAGTCCTTAAATGGGATTGCTCCCATGTAAATGCCCTAGTGTAAAATTAAAAAGATCTTCTGCTTTCCCTTTGCCTTATTTCTAAGTTGTGAACATTTTTTTTTTTTTTCCTTAACAGAATAGTTATTCGTGTGTGAGTAGCACTCTGTAAATGTTTTTAAAACATAGGAAAATGATTTAGGTGGTGACACACTGGGAGCTAATGCTCGGGGCTAAACTTTGAGTATAAAACCCATCTAAGATAGGAATTTCTTTTTTGTTTCCAAGAGGGGGGAGAGATGAGATAATGGAGAAGGGGCCAGAAAGAACGAGAGTCAGGGAGAAAACATGAGACTGAGCACTGCATGGGGGAAGGCCAAGAGAAACCAATAGTTGTGACATTACCAGAAGGAATTTTGAAAACAGAAATATCTAAGACTTTGAGTTTTTGTACTGTGCAGTAGGAATCTAATCTATTTCTCTTGCCTTCTATTCTTTAGTAAATTCTGTGCTCATGAATGCTTTATGTGTGCTTTTTAATTTTATTTTTAGAAACTGATTAAAGGGCTCAATTACACTGGTAGATTATTCATTTATAAGGCATTTATGTACTAATGACATTTGAACCCAATTGGGTGCTAAGCATGTATGATTTTCTGGATATACTGTGTTTAATCAACTGCAGAAAACAAAGAGCCTTTATGGATCGTATAGCTTAGCACAGAAGTCAGGCAATAAATAAACACATAAATATGTAATTATAACTTTTGGTGAGTGCTATAAAAATAGGATTTGGTGATAGAGATTAGTAGGTTTAGAGATGTATTTTAAGGATACCATCAAGGAAAGCCCCTCTAGGAGGAGGCCTTGAGGCAGACCTGAAATAAAGGCCACCCAAGGAAAAGGAGGTGTCCCTGCATTTTTGATTTTTTAAATTTAAAAATTTTTTTTTATAAACATATATTTTTATCCCCAGGAGTACAGGCCTGTGAATTGCCAGGTTTACACACTTCACAGCACTTACCATAGCACATACCCTCCCCAATGTCCATAACCCCACCTCCCCTCTCCCTCCCCCTCTCCCCCCAGCAACCCTCAGTTTGTTTTGTGAGATTAGGAGTCACTTATGGTTTATCTTCCTCCCAATCCCATCTTGTTTCATTTATTCTTTTCCTACCCCCCAAACCTCCCACGTTGTATCTCCACTTCCTCATATCAGGGAGATTATATGATAGTTGTCTTTCTCTGCTTGACTTATTTCACTAAGCATGATACGCTCTAGTTCCATCCATGTTGTCGCAAATGGCAAGATTTCATTTCTTTTGATGGCTGCATAGTATTCCATTGTGTATATATACTACATCTTCTTGATCCACTCATCTGTTGATGGACATCTAGGTTCTTTCCATAGTTTGGCTATTGTGTACGTTGCTGCTATAAACTTTTGGTGCATGTGCCCCTTCGAATCACTATGTTTGTATCTTTAGGGTAAATACCCAGTAGTGCAATTGCTGGGTCATAGGGTAGCTCTATTTTCAACTTTTTAAGGAGCTTCAATGCTGTTTTCCAGAGTGGTTGTAACAGCTTGCGTTCCCACCAACAGTGTAGGAGGGTTCCCCTTTCTTCACATCTTTGCCAGCATCTGTCATTTCCAACTTGTTAATTATAGCCATTCTGACTGGTGTGAAGTGGTATCTAATTGTGATTTTGATTTGTATTTCTCTGATGCCGAGTGATGTGGAGCACTTTTTCATGTTTCTGTTGGCCATCTGGATGTCTTCTTTGCAGAAATGTCTGTTCCTGTCCTCTGCCCATTTCTTGATTGGATGATTTGTTCTTTGGGTGTTGAGTTTGCTAAGCTCCTTATAGATTTTGGATACTAGCCCTTTATCTGATATGTCGTTGGCAAATATCTTCTCCCATTCTGTCAGTTGTCTTTTGGTTTTGTTAATTGTTTCCTTTGCTGTGCAAAAGCTTTTGATCTTGATGAAGTCCGAATAGTTCATTTTTGCCCTTGCTTCCCTTGCCTTTGGCGATGTTCCTAGGAAGAAGTTGCTGCGGCTGAGCTCAAAGAGGTTGCTGCCTGTGTTCTCAAGGATTTTGATGGATTCCTTTCGCACACTGAGGTCCTTCATCCATTTTGAGTCTATTTTCATGTGTGGTGTGAGGAAATGGTCCAGTTGCATTTTTCTGCATGTGGCTGTCCAATTTTCCCAACACCATTTATTGAAGAGGCTGTCTTTTTTCCATTGAACATTCTTTCCTGCTTTGTCAAAGATTAGTTGACCATAGAGTTGAGAATCTATTTCTGGGCTCTCTATTCTGTTTCATTGATCTATGTGTCTGTTTTTGTGCCAGTACCATGCTGTCTCGATGATGACAGCTTTGTAATAGAGCTTGAAGTCTGGAATTGTGATGCCACCAACTTTGGCTTTCTTTTTCCGTATTCCTTTGGCTATTCGAGGTCTTTTCTGGTTCCATATAAATTTTAGAATTATTTGTTACATTTCTTTGAAAAAAAAAAAGGATGGATTTTGATAGGAATTACATTAAATGTGTAGATTGCTTTAGGTAGCATAGACATTTTCACAATATTTGTTCTTCCAATCCAGGAGCATGAACGTTTTTTCATTTCTTTTGTGTCTTCCTCAATTTCTTTCATGAGTACTTTATAGTTTTCTGAGTATAGATTCTTTGCCTCTTTGGTTAGGTTTATTCTTAGGTATCTTATGGTTTTGGGTGCAATTGTAAATGGGATTGACTCCTTAATTTTTCTTTCTTCTGTCATGTTGGTGCAAAGAAATGCAACTGATTTCTGTGCATTGATTTTATATCCTGATATTTTACTGAATTCCTGTACAAGTTCCAGCAGTTTTGGAGTGGAACCTTTTGGGTTTTCCATATATGGTATCATATCATCTGCAAAAAATGATAGTTTGACTTCTTCTTTGCCAATTTGGATGCCTTTAATTTCTTATTGTTGTCTGATTGCTGAGGCTAGGACTTCTAGTACTATGTTGCACAGCAGTGGTGATAACAGACATCCTTGCCTTGTTCCTACCCTTAGTGGAAAAGTTTTCAGTTTTTCTCCGTTGAGAATGATATTTGCAGTGGGTTTTTCGTAGATGGCTTTGATAATATTGAGGTATGTGCCCTCTATCCCTATACTTTGAAGAGTTTTGATCAGGAAGGGATGCTACACTCTGTCAAATGCTTTTTCAGCATCTATTGAGAGTATCATATGGTTCTTGTTCTTTCTTTTATTAATGTATTGTATTACCTTGATTGATTTGCAGATGTTGAACCCACCTTGCAGCCCTGGAATAAATCCCACTTGGTCGTGGTGAATAATCTTCTTAATGTGCTATTGGATCCTATTGGCTAGTATTTTGGTGAGAATTTTTGCATCTGTGTTCATCAAGGATATTGGTCTGTAATTCTCTTTTTTGATGGGATCCTTGTCCGGTTTGGGGATCAAGGTGATGCTGGCCTCATAAAAAGAGTTTGGAAGTTTTCCTTCCATTTCTATTTTTTGGAACAGATTCAGGAGAATAGGAATTAATTCTTCTTTAAATGTTTGGTAAAATTCCCCTGGGAAGCCATCTGGCCCTGGGCTTTTGTTTGTTGGGAGATTTTTTTTTTTTTTAAAGATTTTATTTATTCATTTATTTGAGAGAGAGAGAGCACTAGCAAACAAAGAGAGAGAGGAGGAAGCAGGCTCCCCGCCGAGCAGAGAACCCAATGCGGGGCTCGATCCCAGGACCCTGAGATCATGACCCGAGCCGAAGGCAGAGGCTTTAACCCACTGAACCACCCAGGTGCCCCTGTTGGGAGATTTTTGATGACTGTCAATCTCTTGACTGGTTATGGGTCTGTTCAGGTTTTCTCTTTCTTCCTGGTTCAGTTGTGGTAGTTTATATGTCTCTAGGAATGCATCCATTTCTTCCAGATTGTCAAATTTGTTGACGTAGAGTTGCTCATAGAATATTCTTATAATTGTATGTATTTCTTTGGTGTTGGCTGTGATCTCTCCTCTTTCATTCATGATTTTACTTATTTGGGTCCTTTCTCTTTTATTTTTGATAAGTCTGGCCAGGGGTTTATCAATCTTATTAATTCTTTCAAAGTACCAGCTCCTAGTTTAGTTGATTTGTTCTTTTGTTTTTTTGGTTTCTATTTCATTGATTTCTGCTCTGATCTTTATGATTTCTCTTCTCCTGCTGGGTTTAGACTTTCTTTGTTGTTCTTTCTCCAGCTCCTTTAGATGTAGGGTTAGGTTGTGTATTTGAGACCTTTCTTGCTTCTTGAAAAAGGCTTGTATTGCTATATATATTTTTTCTCAGGGCTGCCTTTGTTGTGTCCCACAGATTTTGAACCATTGTGTTTTCGTTATCATTTGTTTCCATGAATTTTTTCAGTTCTTCC